>NC_134239.1:89310510-89935510 GCF_965152275.1 Natator depressus
GATAAATTGGAGAGAGTCCAGCGAAGGGCAACAAAAATGATTAGGGGTCTGGAACACATGACTTATGAGGAGAGGCTGAGGGAACTGGGATTGTTTAGTCTGCAGAAGAGAAGAATGAGGGGGGATTTGATAGCTGCTTTCAACTACCTGAGAGGTGGTTCCAGAGAGGATGGTTCTAGACTATTCTCAGTGGTAGAAGAGGACAGGACAAGGAGTAATGGTCTCAAGTTGCAGTGGGGGAGGTTTAGGTTGGATATTAGGAAAAACTTTTTCACTAGGAGGGTGGTGAAACACTGGAATGCGTTACCTAGGGAGGTGGTAGAATCTCCTTCCTTGGAAGTTTTTAAGGTCAGGCTTGACAAAGCCTTGGCTGGGATGATTTGATTGGGGATTGGTCCTGCTTTGAGCAGGGGGTTGGACTAGATGACCTCCTGAGGTCCCTTCCAACCCTGATATTCTATGATAAGGCCTTTGTTCCAGCACAGATTGCCAGATATCCTGAATGGTGGGCTCTTATGATGTAGACCAACATCCACTAGAGACTGAGAGCTACCATATTCATTTCACTTAATCCAGTGGCGATTTGAACTCGCATCTTCAGAGGCGGAAGGAGATGTTTTAGGACTTTCCTGCTCTGCTTTTTTGATATTGTAATAATGGATCCTGTCTCAAGTCACTAAAGAGCAGCTTGAGACAGTCATGTCTCTCTGCTCTCCTGACCTACCAGGCTATCCTGCAGAGCAGCCAGAATATAAGCAGGCATAAAGGAACTAGGAATGTATGGCTTGCCTGAGCCCCTTGCTGCACAGTTTCACCTGCAGTTACCATGCATATTCGTCTGAGGCTGCAGGCGACTGCTGTACACTCTACAAACCTAAGCTGTGAGGCACTTACTTTCCTCTGCTCAGTCCCTTCCAGCACTTATGCCCCAGCTCCATATGGTATAATGAGGATGGGTGGCCTCTTCTGACCCTATTGCTCTTTCTTTCAGTTCCCCAATGAAGAGGATTCATTCTACAAGTTTGTCTCTCCACAAGAAGTGCTGCCATTCACAGAAGGTACTGGTCCTCTTTAGTGCAGGTTTTTGAAGGGGAACTAGCTGTGTTGACCCAAGGCAGCAGGAACTGGGACCCTGTCTCACATGTTTAAAGACGGAATTAGCTTGTAACCAAGGGCAGGAAATCCTGCCCATTGTCTTAAGCTCTGAAATGACTCTGACCACTGTCCTAGTTTATATGCTACTTGGCTGATGGGAGGAATGGAACAGGGTTTCCTCTGAACTCCATCCTTGCAGTTGGGCTCCTGCCCTATGAAACACTCTCTTATACAGGTAGTAATTTAAAAAAAAAATCAAGATTCTGATGGTGACTGCCTGCTGGTGGGCAGCAGAGCCCTAGCACAGTGTCAGAAACCAAACTAGTTTCTGTGTAGCGCTCATACGTAGTGTGACTTCTTGGAACATAACACTCCAGAAATACTATATGAATTATTGCCACTGGCTGACATAGTTTTGTTTCTGCCATGGAGCTTCTGAGGCCAGGTTAGTGTGGGCAATTCCGGTCTCCCATGTTTAAGAAAGATGAATTCAAACTGGAACAGGTGCAGAGAAGGGCTACTAGGATAATCAGAGGAATGGAGAATCTGCCTTACAAGAAAAGACCATAAAGAGCTTGGCTTGTTTTGCCTAACAAAACAAAGGTTGCGGGAGATATGATTGCTCTCTATAAAATACATCAGAGGAACAAACACCAGGCAGTGAAAGGACTGAAGTTAAGGGCCAATGTTGGCACAAGAACAAATGGATATAAACTGCCCATCAACAAGTTTAGGCTTGAAATTAGATAAATGTTTCTAACCATCAGAAGAGTGAAGTTCTGAAACAGCTTTCCAAGGGGAGTAGTGGGGGCAAAAACCCTAACTGGTTTCAAGACTGAGCTTGATACATTTATGGAGGGGATGTTATGATGAGGTTGCCTACAATGCATATGTCCCATCTGTGACTACTATTAGTAAATATCTCCAATGGCTGGAGATGGGACACTAGATGGGGAGGGCGCAGAGTTACTATAGCCAATTCTTTCCAAGGTGTCTGGCTGGTGAGTCTTGTCTAAATTCTCACAGTCTTAACTGATCACCATATTGGAAGGCAATATGTGTTCCCCCTCCCCTGGATCAGATTGGCAGACACGGATGGGGAGAGGCTGCCCTCCCCGGCAGTGTGGGGCACTAGTCACTTGCTGGTTTGAACTAGAACAGATGGTGGATCCTCTGTAACTTGAAGTCTTTAAATGAAGATTTGAGGACTTTAATAACTCAGCCAGAGGTTGTGTATTGCAGGAAGTGGTGGGTGAAGTTCTGTGGCCTGTGACATGTAGGAGGTCAGACTAGATGATCATGACGGTCCCTTCGGGCCTTAAATTCTGAGAATCCATCTTTAAAAAGATGGCAGCTCTGGTGCCAAATCCATGTTTCTGTGCAGCAGGACCTGACAAGTGCTGGGCTAAGACAGTTCTGATTAAGGCTTTCATTGTGGCATTTTGCAGATTTTCCATCGGGGGCTCTTCTGGTTAGCACCAGCAACAGCCATCAGCAGGGGCAAACTCTATCTTTTTTATCCAAGACTGTGCTTTATACCCATAATTCAAATAAACCTACCATGGCTGGGGTTGTCTTGAATCTTGTTCTGCTATTTCAGTGCTGACTTCAGGGGTGGTGAGGGGAGGGTCACAACCTGTGCTCCAGGCAGTGTATGGTGAAGCCACACTCCACATCATCTTGTCTATTGCTCATCTCTAATACCATGACTGTTTGTTTTTCAGGGGAGATCCTGTCAAAGATCAATGTTCACTGCCCAGTTTTTGACTATGTTCCCCCAGAGCTCATTACTCTCTTCATCTCCAACATTGGGGGTAATGCACCCTCCTACATCTATCGCCTCATGAGTGAGCTCTACCATCCTGATGACCATGAACTCTAAGATCTACTGGCATGAAGTGCCTCAGTGTCCAAGCTCTTCCTACCTTGCTCTTTTGGAAGACCCAGCAGCTAAATAAACCCAGGGCTGCAGAGATGGGGGTGACTGTCTTCAAAAGGAAGCATCTGCATAGAGTATAATGTTTCCACCCTAGCCAAGAGCAGCAGTGACAGATCTAGGCCTGGTTTTGCTTCCATCACTTGTATTACAAGGCACATGGAGCAGTTTTGAATCTATCTGATGTTTGGAACCTGTTGTTGCCATTCTTGTATATCTCCACAGAAGTTCTGGTTCAATGATGGACCGGGTATAAATGGAATTCTCTGTTGCCACTAAGCTGCGTTACCTTAGTGTGCTACAATAAAGACTGCTTGTAGTGATCTCTGCTGTTGGCTTATTTTCTATACAAGAATAAAATGCTCATTCTTCAAACAGTAGCAGCATACTGGCCCCAGTATTGAGCTGCTGTTGTAGCAAGATGGCTATAGTTACTTTGGTGGATGCAAACTGAACAGCCTTCTGTTACAAACCAAAGGCTTTAGCGTGCATTCTCTTTAGCTGTCTCTGGCAATATGACAGCTCTTTTAACAGTGCACAGCAACACTACATCACAGTTTAGGGTAAGAAGTGAAATATTTCCCCCCTCTGGTTTTGTTTAGACAGTAAAACCTGGTGGGCCAGAATTCTTGTTTTAGTTTAGGCCCTTAAATCCTGTGTGTTATAGTAATGCCTAATAAGTAGATAGAAATTTGTAACGTGACCCCCTTACTGGTATAGAAATAAACCCCAATCTATTTAGAGCTGCAGGGTGAATTGAAGAGTGGAGGCAGAATAAAATTAGAATTCGAGCAGGACTTCTTATTGCAAGTAGTGCTCTAGGGATCCTTAACTACCTCTTTTCCAGCAACTTCATGTTTCACTGAGAAGATAGCACCTGGCTATATTTTTGAGATCTCCCCTCCACCTGGAGAAAAGGATTGATGTGCTGTGAAAGCCGCAGGCAAGGAAAGAAACAGCTAGCTGGGATTTCTCTGCTATTAGATGCTTAGTTGAATGAAGTGACACTTTTGGTTCTTTGACGGTCTGACTCTAAGTTTGTCTACAAAATCTTGCAGATGGCCTGCGCTAACTCCAGACAGACGTGAGCCTGAGGAAAGTGTTGTTGGTTTATTAATAAATACTTAGCCCTCTACACCTTCAAAGTGTTGTAAATACATTAAAACAACCCTTCCCCTATGAGGAGTCCTGCCATTCTCACAAGAAGGGAATTTAACACTTGCAAGTGTGAGACTATTTCTACCCTTGAATAGCCACGTCTAGGCACACAATATAATTTCTGAACATTGAAGCCTCTTCTCTGGGCTATACGAGCCCTCTCCTGCCACATTCCCAGGGATGATCTCGGCTCCTCAGAAGGTGAGCTGTGAAGGTAGTACCTCTGATACCATCCTGGCTCAGGAGTTGCATCCAAGCAGCAACGCTGGTTTCGTGTTGCTGGCTGGAAATATGAGGGGTTGTGTGACATCAACATTCCTGGAGGGTCTGGTTTTTAGCTCACACTTCGAAGTGCTGTTCTTGTTTCCCAAACAGCTGCCAGGCTTGGGCCATTCTCCGCAGTTTAGCCAAATTAGGTTTAGGCTGGTAGGAGAAGAGAGAATTAATGAATTGATACAAAGTTTCATTAAGAGAAAAGGACTTTACTGACCTCCATAGTCCTTTCCCCACACGGAAAGATGCTCAAGTGTTTTATCAAATCTAATTTTAAATGTCCTCTGTGACTTCCAGTTTCACAATCTGATGCAGTGCCTTGGCAGCAGGGTGGATAAAAGTCAAGTTTTTATTAAACATCAGATATATATATTTTTTTTAATATACATCTTGCTAGTCCATTGCTTCTCATTTTAGGCTGAGTTGTTTTGTACTTGTTTCTTCCATTAGTTTACTCGTTGTTAGTAGAATTTTAGATTTTACATGTTTTTCCCTTAAGTCTCTCACTTAAAAGCCTCATCTTTTCTGAAAATGAGAAGCCCAGGGCCTCATTAATACCCTCACTGTGAGAACAGAAAACTGATAAGCAAACTGACCTTCCTATATCTGCAACCAGCACCACATTCTGATATAAACTGGCATGAATGAAGAAAGCTGAAATGCTTTGGCAAGGCGATACTCTTCTGGCAGAATTTGAAGTCAATGGGACATGTGCTCATAAGTCACCTAAGTGCCTTTAATAACTCGTGTATTAAAAGTCTAAGTAACTTTTCATTGTTAACAGTGAAGCAATTTTGTTTTGAAATGAAAGATTTTATGCTCCTAAGAGAAAAGTTTAATAAAAATACAATGTTTTAACCACTGCTGCTACACTTAAGCATGTTTAATTTTAAGCACTAGTGACCCCATTAAAGTAAACGGAGCTTCTCTTGTGAGTAAAGTTACTAACCAGCTTGTCTGCAGGATCAGGGCTATACTATTCCATTTATTTTTGTAAAATTCAAATACCCTACTGGAAGTGGCATTTAAGAAAAATAGTTCATTGTATATTTTCATCTGAAGTTGCAATAGTACAAATTTTCAAATTAGTTTTACAAAACCTCAATCTGATTTTAAAAAATCATTCCACCCTGACAGTCAAAATGTTCTCCTGATCTTCAGCCTAGATTTTCTTTCTTTATTTCGTCCCATTCCTCTTGGTTATAACTCCTCATATCATCCTAAATAATTCCACCTTTCAAATAGTAGATTTACCCATCTAGGCACACAGAGCAAATGTACTGTTTCAGGCAACCATTTCCTAAGAAATTGAGTTATGAAAGAAGAGAAAAAAAGCAAAATGTACTGATCTGCTGTGGGATATCCCATGTACTCAACATATTTAGGGAACAGCACACTTAGTAGGGAGCTTTAGAAAGGTGCACATTACTAGTTCTTCCCCCACCACTAGTTGTCCCTTAGCCAAACTAGACAGACTTATTCTCTTCTCATAAGTCTTCTGCAGTTCCCTGGCCATTTTTTGTTGCTCTTCTTTGAATTCCCTCCAGTTTGTCCTTAGATGAGTTTATAACAGTGTTTCAGTTGCAAAGGGTTACCAATAGTGTGACTCCCTAAGATGATACAGGATAGCTGAATAAACATTGCCAGTGGCTACTTACCAAGTCTGTACAACTTCAGGAAGAAATATTACAGGAAATGGCATGTTAACAGTAGGGTTCTAAATGCAAATGTGCAATACACCAAATGAGTAGAGTCTAAAATAGCAACTGGACATGCTCTTTGTGCCCAGTGAGTCGCAGTCTTCATTTATACACAATACCGTGAGGAATAATATAGGAACGGTTAAGGGAGGGACAGGAGTTAGAGGTTTGTTTACATCACATGCGGTCAGTGGTTATTTCAGTCAGGATACCTCTGTTTGTATTAAGTGGTGGCTACAGAGTGAGCTGTGTTGTTGGTTAGTATGAAACTTGGATGAAAAGGCTTAGCAAGATTTAACGCATCTTTTCAGACAACCCACCCTGGGGGTTTGTTGCCTTTCTCTGCTCAGCTCTTCACACTGTACCTGCTTTTCCTGCTTCAGGTGGTCTATGTCTGCAAGTGGCATCATGGAAGGTCTCCCATGAGCACACTGGAAAGGCAGCTGGCAAGAGGACAAAGCTTCAATAAGCTGGCAGCTCTCCTCCTTAGTCAAGCTGTCATTAAACTTAATAGCTCCTGAAAAGAGAGGCGAATTATAGCATGTGCTGGCAAGAGTTCAGTTCAGCTAACAAGTCCCCCTCTGGGAACTATGGACAGCATAGCAAGTTAATATGGGGCAGCTCCCACTTCCTCCCCCACCCTGAGACCACAAACCAGCAGCATAGTACACTAGACTTCAGATTTAGCTCCAGTTAATCAGACTTCCCTCAAGAAGCCTTCCTGGCACACACAACCTTTTCCATAGCCTAAGCTGCTTGGTCTAGTCTGAGGCTGCTAGATGGCAGGGCAACTATTTCCTTGCTTCCCAGATGCTACAGTTGTTCCAGCTCAAGGCACATGAGCAGCTTCCTCTGGAGCTGAAAACAAGGCCATTCCACAAATGAGGAGCTACCAAACAGAGAAAGACTGAACACCCACCCCATATGCTATTTAGAGATTGAGTACCACCTCAGTAATCATCCACTCTTTCCCACATCTGGGCATTTAATGCAACCACTGCAAATCCAGGCAGGATAGTAAGGTCTCTCTGGTACTTTAATAACCTTTATCTTTCCTAAACACCAGAGGGTGTGAGAATCTATGGTCTCATTTATTTCTCTTAGCAGCTTGTATCCTGCAGTTCAGAGATGGCACTTGTCCTGCTCTTCTAGCTAAAAGCAATCTTGTATGCAGTCTGCGACTTGGAGACTCTAGTGATGTGCCATTGAAACAATGCCACCAATCCACATTTGCCCTTTGGCCATGAGGGGAATGTTAATGCACTATGCAATATGTCTGCTGGCATGAAGGGGTTAGAATTACTGCAGCTTGCATTTGTGAGATCTACTCACCTTCTGGGCTTCTGAAAGCCCAGAAGGTGAGCCAGATGTCCATCATGGATCCAGAAAACTAGCACTTCCAGGGTCTCCAGGACACCCTACACTGGCATTTCTACAACTTACCATTTGGGGCAGTCAAAAATGTGCTCTTTGAGAACAGGGCACTCCTCCTGCTCCCACAGAACTGTTGAATTAAAAGTTCTAGAGCTCATATGAATTGATGCACATTAGGGCTCTATTTTGTCAACATCTCACATCTGAATAGGAATATGGATAATAGCCACAAACAATGCAAATAGAGGCAGCATGTTCTGTCCTTGGCAGAGCTCTCCAAAAAGAGGGCAACTGCCTCCTGCTACTAGTAGACACCCTGTCTTTAAAAAGTTAGACTCCTGCAACCCTTCAAAGTGCCATATTATTCCAGAGCCTCAGAAAGTACACTGTGTAGAAATGGAAAAGTAGAGAAGTTCAGCTCACTTACCATGGCATGCTTGGGAAGCCAGCACCTTTAGAAAGGTTAGTGGGAGTGTCCCTTGTGCGCCTCCTGTGGTCTGCAATAGCTAAAAGCAGAGAGAGAACATGGTCCAACTTTCCAGTGAGTATGAAAAGGAAAGAATAGTAACATTCGAGAAGGAACAGATGAGAAAGACATAGTAGGGCCCACCTGGTCCACATCTCCCCACTGTCAATCCTTAAGAGCTAAAGGATGGTATTCTCCCAGGTTTTGTCCTGTCTCAAGCAACAAAACTTTCAGGGTTGCTTGAGAGCTACCCTGACCCACTTCAAAAGAAGAGCACTACTTACCTCAACTTGTTCTTGAATCAACTCCTGGAAAGCAAGAGGCAGAACAATCAATCACTTACTGTTTTTTCCCTCCTCAACTTTCCTCTCTACTGTCCAAACCTGGACATATTTACTGTCTCCAGTTCCAAGTCACTCACTGTGATAAATAATCAAGAAGGATGGGCCAATGATTGGAGCATTAGCCTAGGCAGTGGGAGATCCAGGTTGAAGTCCCCGCTCTGCCATAGACTTCCTGTGTACCTTGGGCAAGTCACTTAGTTCCCCTCTCTAAACTGGGGATGATAGCACTTCACAGGGGTGTTGGGAGAATAAATACATTAAAGATTGTGAGTCTCAGGTACTACATGATAAGGGCCATATAAGTACCGTAGACAGAAGACCAGTCTGAAGTCACCCCAGCAAACTCCCGAACTTACTACAACTTTTCAGGACTGCACTAAAGGGATAGCAACACACAATTTCCAGAATCTGTTTAAGTTCTAATCTTAAAGCATCTCCCATTAGCTTGTTCAATTACAAGACCAGTAAGAAAGAATGGTAGCTTACCCAACAGTGACAGTGGTTCTAAGAGATGTGTTGTCCACATTGATTCCACCTCTAGCGAGCCATTGCCCCATGCATGCAAGATTGGACTCTTTTGGCCTGCAGTGTTCACTGGTGCCACACCTTGGATGTGCTCATGCCCCCTCTCCCCTTCCCATCCAAGGACATAAAGAGCAGAGGCTCGCACAACCATCCCTCAGTTTCTTCGCCAATACAGACCGTAGGTGGTATAGGATTTTCTAGTAACGGGGAAGGAGGGTAGGTTGTGGATGGGTTGCAGAATCCATAGACAACACATTGTGAAGAACCACAGTTATTGTAAGTAAGCAACCATTGTTTCTTCTGGGAGTGATTATCCACATGTATTCCATTTCTGGTGGCTAGTAAGCAGTGACCTCATAATCAGGGGGTGGATGCTAGAAGTCCCATTTAAATAATGATTGCAGGACAGTTCTGCCAAAACAGGAATCAGATCTTCAGGCCTCATCTAAGAAATAATGTGGGATGAAGGAGTGGACTGATCCCCCATATAGTTTCCCTGCAAATTTCTGGAATTGGTATGCTTTTCAGAGAAGCTCCAGAAGCTGCTTAAGCCCTGGTGAAATGGGCTATAACTTGCATGGGTGGATCTAAGGACGATCAAAAACCTCACCACCTTCCGCTCTTTAACCTTTTTTCCTCTAACATAAATACATAACATGTATATTTAAAAAAATACCCCAAAAAACCCCCAACCCTCTAAAGCCCTACCAACACATGACACTCCACTGCATACACTTCTCTCCCTAAGAAGAGGATAAGAAAACAAAACAACACATGACAGATGTTTAGTCACATTGCTTAGTGCACCACTGGAAGGTGCTCAGATACTACAGTGATAAGTTCAGTCTAACCTAGATAGAACCTAGATAGAATAGATCTAATCTAGTTAACTCATGGCATGATTTAATACAATTACATACCCAGTTAGTCTTTAGGTAGATGTTGCCTGACCTTCACCCTATCTTCAAATGCTACTAATAGCCTCGGGATGCTCTTGAAGGGTATTGTTCTGTCAAGATGACATAAAAGAGCCCTAATCATACCAGCAACATGCAGATTGGCTTCCTCTTGGTTGGAGTGGGGCTTGGAAAAGAAAACTGGCAGATGCATCATCTCATTTAGATGAAAATCCAAGACAATCTTTGGTAAAAAAATTTAGGGTGAGCCTTAAGGATCACTTAGTCTGTAGGGAACACCACGCAAGAGCCTGAATCTCTCCTACCCTTCAAGCTGATGTTATGGCTACTAAAAGGGCTGTTTTTTACAGATAGGTGATATAGAGAGTAAGTTGTGAGCGGGTGAAAAGGGGGTCCCATTAACTCAGCTAAAACTATCCTGATGTCCCAGAAAGGAAGAGGGACCCAGACTGGAGGAAAACACAAGAATAGGTCCCTAAGGAATCTAGAAGCTGTATGGTGGGAAAAAATGGTGTGACCCTGCTGGGAGAATAAGTTGCTATTGCTCCTAAATGTATCCTCATAGAGCTGATGAATAATCCTGTATGCTTTAGGGATAACAGATAATCCAGAACAGAAGGAAAAGAATGGTTCCACACTGTAAGGGGGCGCTCACCACTTGAGCACCTCCAAGCAGTGGAGTGTGGTCCACAGTCCGTTTCTCACCCCTGATTCCCCTGAGATTGCCTGACAACCTTGGCAGGTCTTCAGTGGCTTGGCCCTCCAGCCAAGTCACACAGTCCAAATGAACATCCAATAAACAATCTATTTGTCCTTAGTAGAATCTTCAGCCTCAGAACTGGGTCCTTTAAATTCAGCCCTTTGTTCAGGCTCCCAAATAAGCCCTGTCCCCTTTGTGGATTTATTCCATTTTAGCTGTGTCCAGTAATGCTATAAACAGCAGCCATATACTCCTTACTTCAAACCTTTGCGGCTACTTCCCTGGGCCTCTTCATACCGGGCCCTTTTATGTTCAGCCCTGCATCCTCAGATTCCTCTCTCTCTGCAGTCCAACTATGTAAGTTCAGCCAGCCATAAATTCTAATGATCAGGCTCCTTGTCCCAAGAGGAACACTCTTCTTCACTTTTCTGCTCCCAGCAAGCTGAACTGCTAAGGCCAGGCAGCAACTTTTATCTGGGCCAGCAGGGCCTTGAGTGGTCGTTTCTAACCCTCTAGCCCTTAGAGGACCAAATTTCTGCAGTTTCCAAAATGGCTGCTCCAGAGAGTCCTCTCTAGGCAAGCTTGGGGGACCCACCCTCACTGCTCTTTTCCCCAACTTACTCTTTCTTGGGGTGGGGTGTAGTAAGACTGCAGGACCCTCAGCAGGGAGCCACCAAGTGCTAAATACATCCCATCACACCCACCCTACAGAAACTATGGTTCTTTGAGATGTTGTAGTCAGCGTGGATCCTGTACGTGCCCATCCACCTCATGCATGCAAGATCAGTCTTTTTGAATAGTAGTGTCTGCACATGCACCCTGTGCCTCCTTGCACTCCCATACAAGGACATACAGGACACAGTAGCCTCAACCCTCCCTCAATTCCCTCACAATTCAAAGCTGGTGTTGCTGAGGACTCCAAAAAGTGTGGATCGGAGGGCAGGTTGTGAGAGCCACACTGACTACATCTTGAAGACCCACAGTTACTGTAGGGTAAATACCTGTTCTCTCTTTTTTGAGTACGTGTTAGTGTGGATCCCACCACAGGTGACTGGTAAGCATTATCCTCTTTAGATGGTAAGACTAAAAGCCAGCTGCATTACTCAAAGATTGAAGTACTACTCTCCCAAACTTGGCATCACCTCTATACACCCACTCAAGTGTGCAATGTTTGACAAAAGTCAGTGGGTTGCTCCACGTTGCTGCTTTCCAGATCTTGGATACTGGCACATTCCTGAAGACACCCTCCATCAAGGCACAGGCAGTATTTTGATGTGTGAAGGGAAAGGCTCACAAACTAGCTGGTAACAGTGGAGATCCCAGAAGGTCTCTAAGTAGATCATACAGTGTATGAGATGGCTTGGCCTTTCGACAAGCTAAATATATACATAAAAAAACCAACAACCCAGGGAGACAGTCTACAACATTTAATCCTGTCAAAGTAATACAGCAAGCCTCCAGAAATGTCCAAAGTATGCAGCTTCTCTCCTGGCATTGAGTGTGGCTTCAGGAAGACAACTCGTAGGTTAATTGGCTGATTTAGGTGAAATGTCGAGACTACCTACCTTAGGGATGAACTTATGGTGCTAGGGTTCTGAATTCTCAGAACCACTTTGTCCTTGTGAAAGGATAAAGGAGGCCTGGCCATAAAGATTTGGAGCATGCTCGCACTCCATGCTGTGGTGATAGCTACCGGAAAGACTCTCTTAAGAGTAAGGTGATGCACTGAACAATCCATGAGTATCTCTAATGGAGGCTCCATGAGTTTTAAGAGGACAACATGCGATCCCAAGGAGGAGCTGGGACTCCCGCAGGGTGTAAATATCCAAGAGGCCCTTGGGGAATCTCAATACCACTGGATATGAGAGGACTGCATATGACAGTATCAGAGCATGACAGAGCCAATATAGCTGCAAGGTAAGCTTTGAAACAACTAAATGCCAATCCAGCATGTTTCAAGTGCAATATGTAGTCAAGCATCTGTGGTATCATGGCCCCAACTGGATCCAGAATCTGCTGAATTGCCTATACAGAGAACCCTTTCCATTTGGAGGAGTAGGTATTCATAGGAGATGGTTTCTTATTATGCATGAGGATTTCTTTAACCTGTCAGGAACAGTCCCTGTCAGAAGTGCTCACCAGCCAAATCCAAGCAATCAGATGCAATGACTGTAGGTCTGGGTGCAAGATCTGACTGTGGTTCTATGATACCGTGTCTGGATAGAGCAGAAGATGGATGGGAGATAAAATGGACATTTGCAATAAGTAAGACAGCCGAAATTGCCTCAGCCAGTCGGGAGCTATTAAGTTCAGTATGGCCTTGTCCTCTCTGATTCTGGATATTAATCTGGACATCAAGGGAATGGAGGGAAAGGTGTTTCGTAGGCTCAGACCACTGTAGAAAGAAGGTGTCTGTTAAGAAGCCCAGTCCCATACCCCCTCTTGAACAGAAGTTCAGGCACTTGGTAATATTTCCTGTTGTGAACAGATCTATTGTGGGAATCCCCCAATGGTGAAATATCAGTGCTATGATGGAGGTCTGCAGTGACCACTTGTGACTGCTTGCTGTGTGCTGCCTAAGAAGCCTCTCAGGCTTTAGCGGGCTACTGAAAGGTTTAAAGCCAATGGGATTACCCAGTGGAGATGACATCCAGTCCACAGCTTGATGGCCTCCTGGCAGAGAGGGGATGACCAAGCACCTCCTTGCTTCTTTACATAGTGTATTGTGGATATATTGTCTGTCAAGATCTGCAACATGGAGTCCCGCAGAACAAGCTGGAATGCCATGCAGGCCAGCTAGAAGCCCTGAGCTCCAGGATGTTCACATGCAATTTCAAACCAGATCCCTTGCATATGCAGATGGCACCCCAACCTGTACCTTAGGTGTCTGTGATGAGTTTTATTGTCAGGGAGGGAATCAAGAAGGAAACCCTCTTCTATATGTTTCCAGCCACCAACTGAGTTCTCATAGAATCTGGGGTGGGACCAGGACTCTCTTGCTCATGTGATGCTTTGACGGGAAGTATGCAAACTTCACCCATAACTGCAAGGACCACAGGTGAAGTCTGGCAAGCAGTGTCACATACGTGCATGCTGTCATATGGTCCAACAGTCCTAAGCATATACACACCAACCTTGTTAAAGTAAATTTTAGCTCATTTGTTATGGACTGAAGAGACCATAAGATGTCCTCTTGGAGGTAGGGATTTGCTGATCAAGAGCTAATCATGGTTCCTATGAACTCTATTGTCTGTTATGGGGTGAGAGACGATTTCTTGCAATTCACAAAGAATCCCAGTTGGGAAAACAAGGAAAGAATTGATATTGTAGTCTCCTACTTGGACCTTCCTCTGCTCATTCAGATATGGATAGACATGGATACCTTTTCTCCTTAAATGCACTACTATCGCTGCCAGACATTTTGTGAATACTCTTGGTGCCATGGACAGACCTATACTGGTAATAGTTGGGCCCTACTGTGATTCTCAAGTACTTCCTGTGGGATGAGTGGATAACTCTATGGAAGTACACATCCAGTAAGTCAAGAGCTACAAACCAGTCCTGAGCCACCAGAAATGGAATGATGGATGCAAGTATTACCATCCTGAATCTGAGGTGGCATATATATTTGTTGAATCTCCTCTGATCTAGGAGAGGACAAAGACCCCCTTTTTTCTTCAAAATGAGAAAAAACAGAGTAGAAGCCTCTTCCCCTGAATTCTGAGGGCCCTTCCTCTATGGCTCCTACATGAAGCAATAAGGCCAATTCTGCTTGTAATAGGCTCTCATGAGAAGGATTCCTGAAGAGGGATGGGGAAGGTAGCGCAGGGGGCAAGGAGTAGAAGTATATAGGGTAGCCGGGGTGATGATCTCTAGCACCATCTGTCCAATGTTATGACAGACTTGACAGTACCTATCTGCCTTTTTAGAAGTAGGTGCCACAGATGATGGGGTCTACTATAATTTTTTTGCTGGCTCCAACAGCCCCTCATTAATTGGCATGGCACGCCTTTCAGGCAAGCAAGAGTACAAAATATCCAGTAGCTTGTGTGAGTCTTCCTGCTCTACCTCCATGGAGATTTCTAACATGTAATGCAGCAGTTACTGAAATGTTTCCCAATCATACGGCTGAGTGGAAGTGGAGGGACCTACTGCCTAATCTAGTAAGGAAGACTAGACCACTGCTGGGATCAAGTGCTCTACTGTCTGCAGGTGTTCTTCCTCATCTTCCTGTGCTACACTGTGAGTCTGCACCATCAGCGCCCCTTGAGCACTCTATGAAGTTTCATAGGGGAATGAGATCTAAGTCTACAAGGGGTAGTGGAGGTAGTTTTTCTTGCTGGTTGCATACCCCAAAAGGCCCAAGATTGCACATCGTAGGAGTAAGGGGCTGGGGGCCATGGGGTTGGATATCAAGGTGAGTGCTCTCCCTGAGATCCCATAGGTGTACATCTACAACTTCTAGATTCCCTGTTAGACCAGTAAAGGTCATATGAATAGAAAAGAGATGAGTGGCTGGGGGATACCCTCCCTACTATGCTCAGAAGGGGAGAAAGAAAATGAGTACTCCTCCTCTACCCTAACCAGAGTTTTGGGGTGAGCTTGAGTCTTCCCCACCACTGCAGCTGAAGAGTTGACTGGTACTGTAGCAATACTGGTAGTCAATACCAAAATACAGAGGGCACTCTTACAGCTGAGAATACTATGGTGACTCAGGCTTCATGATCACTGCAAGATCACGTGACACCACAAATAACTTCAGTGCCAAGAAAGTCAGTGCTGGGAGCATCTGTACTATAGGGGTCAGTAGCAGATTCAGAGGTGACAGGTCACTGACATCTCATGCACCGAGAGTCAGTACCAGGTGAAATGCAGACCACTGCCTGAGACAGTACCATGTGTGCTCAGCAACTGGGTTTTATCATGGTGTCAGAGAAACCTAATTTGGACCATGAACTACCCTTTGTCTTAATAGTCTGAGGAGATCTATGCTTCCTTTTACTAGGTCCCAAGAAGGGTGACTGAGGTCTGTGCTTGCTCTGGGAAAGATATTCCTTCCTACTGTATTCAGAAAACTGAAGCATTGACTGAGGAAGCCTGTTCAGGCCAGAGAGGCCCTTTTCTCTCCAGTTCTAAGGAGGCGCTATCTGAGAGCTTCAGGAAAAAATGTTAAGGTGGATCTTTCTCACCTTCTGTGTCCTCTTGGAGAAGGAGCAACAGATTGAGCATCTATCACCTTGAGTGTGAATCATTAAGCAGACTAGCTGAATCATAGGAGGAGCACGTTTTGAACCCTTGGGACTTCCTTTGTATCACAGCAATTAAATCCTGGTACTGGGGAAGTCCCTAACTTTAATAAGAGGGTTTTGTTTGTTTGTTATATATAGCCACTAAGTGTAAAAAACACACTACGCTAACTATACAAATATTACTCTCTCTCTCTCTCTCTATATATATATAATTACACACATGATCAGTAAAGTCACACAGTGTGCAGAGAAGCAGATTCTGCAGGGGTTCTGTCTTGCAGCCACGGGCAGTAAGAAGGAGCTGAGGGACAGCTGGGCCTATCTGTCCTTTATCTCTGGCGGTGGATAAGAGGAGAAGAGGGAAGAGAGGCATGAGGACATCCAGGGCACAGGCATGGCCCTCATGGACATTGCTAGCCAAAAGAATCAGACCCCATATGCATGGGTCACATGAGCGCTGGAAGTGGAATACATGAGGAGAATCACTTGAAAAAGAATGAACTTGATGTGTCAGAAGATGCTGTTTTCTAACAGGGTGGATTGATTTAAATCAAAGTAATTTAAATCACTGATTTTAATCGCAATTTAAATCAGCAAGCAGAAAATGCTGATTTAAAACATTCAAATAATTTATTTTCCTAAAGAAAAGTTGGTTTCATTGGTTGGTAACCACAAAACCAAGTTGAATTGCAACTAAAGATAGCCTTTACACTAAATTTGGAGCATCTTTTAGTTTTTGCTACCCAGGAGGATACAGTATATCTAGACACATTTATTTAAGTAATTATATAGCTTAACTTAGATTTATTAAGATTCTTAACTTTTACATATTTTACTATGTTAGAAATTGGTGAATTATGCATTTCTTATTTACTAGATTATTATTATGTTTTTACTTGTGATTTGTGCCAATCTCTATTTGGATGGAAATTCAAATGCATTTAAAAATACAAAAAATAGAATTTTATTTTTAAAATAAAACTATTTTAAATGTGCAGGATACAAATGAAAGAAAAATGTTTAGCATAAAGTTTAGCAAAACATGTTTTAAATTTAAAACTAACTGATTTATTAAACAAAGGAAGTATTATCTGTAGTTAGTCAACTGATCTGATTGTTTCTGGTCATCATGTCCTTCAAGATGTTATAACTAGTAGATCTCATCCTCTCACACCTAGTTTTTATTCATAGATTGGAGGAAAAGCTTTCCTGATTTTTCAAGTCCCATCTGGTTTCTTAACTCTGAATTAACTAATCACTGAACTGAACTAGTTGAATAAACCGAAATAAAAAAATATTCTCTCTTCACCTGCAGAAGAGGCTACTACTGTCAACAGCTGGTTTTGCACTCCAACAAATTCTGGTTCAAGTTGCTTAGCCAGAGACATCCACTAGTTCAGTAGTTTGACTTTCTTTAATACTGTACTTCGGAGCAAAAATGTACTCATTTTTTAAATTTAATTTAAATGACTTTAATAGATTATAACAACTTTGGGCCTTAACATATATTGTCAGTTTCAAATTTAATTTTAAATAGGTTTATTTAAATAAACAAACTGTATTTAATTTAAATATTAAATATCAGATTATTTTTTACTTTAAATAAAATTGATTTTTATCCACCCTACTTCCTAAGTAAGCATGTTTGTTCATATTGCTAATATCATTCAGCAGATGACATAATGGGGAATAAGAGCAAACACCATAAAACCAAATATTTGCTCAAAAAAGGGCTCCCTTCAATGAGTCAAATCCAAGCAGGTCTGTATTGGGGTGGTTATAACACTTGTCTTGTAGCTTAAGGTCTACAAGTTTCACACATTAAGTACAAGGAAATGGGTCAATTTTTTAAGCCAACAGCATTTCACAACCTGTTTTTTTGCCCCAAGAGATCAGCAGTATCACCCCTTGAAAAGGGCACTTTCCCTGTATATAAACTCTTACACATGAACAAAAGAGAAACATATTGCAAACAGGAGTAGGATTGGAATGGCTTACAATGGCTCAGCCTGGTGGCTGCAACTTGTTATTATATTGTGCTTTTATTTAAAAATACTTATACCCTAATACTTATGGGTGTGAAGAAAATCTTCAAAATGTGAACTGCAAGCAACTGATGCAGCAATTTCTGCCTCAGTTTTCAGAAAGCCTGAAACAATAGCTCTGAGAGGGATGAACTGCCCCTATTTGTTTATAGGAGAAGACAACTCTGACACCTAATGATGGCATTTAAATATCAGTCTTGTTAACTATGTCACTGTTGATCAAAGCACTCAAGAAAGAGGGGCAAATTATGAATGATTTACGATAAGAGGTATATGATTTTGGCATCATGAATGGATGGAGCTTGAGTTGTGAGCAGAATTTGAGAGATTACTGCCACTGATATTTTTCAAATCTGATTCCTGATTGCAGGTATTGTTTCATGCCACCAACATTTTCTAAGGAATTTCAAAGTTCAAACTCCTCCCGGTGCAACCGAAAGCCACACAGATACAACTGGAGCAAGAGAGTCTTTAAAACAATAATATTTTAATTTGTTCTTGTCTTTAAATGCAATCCTCCTTGCAGCTCACCCACTATAATTTTTATTTCATCCACTTTCCGAAATCTGCAATCATCCCTAATTATGTCAGTTATAGACTTATAGTTAGCCTAGCTATGGGACTAAAAGAAAACAAACATCACTGCCTAACACTAATTGTGCTCAATAATAATAAATTATAATCTAGTGCTTTTTTTAGTAGATCTCAAAGTGCTTTACAAAGGAACATCATTATTATTACAGGAAAATTGAGGCAGAAAGAGGTGAGGTGACTTGCCCTGGGTCACATGCCAGCAGGCCAGGACCAAACTGGGAATAGAACTGAGCTCTCCTGAGTCCCAGTCTAGTGCTCTATCAACATTGCCTCTCTGTCTAAGGTACATGTGTTATCAATTCTGCTGCCACACAGATCTAGGGGAAAGAGGCTGGTGGCTCACTCCTCTTCACCAGAAATAGCAGGACACCTCTTAACCAACCTTGTCGCCTACACTGCTGAACACTGGCCTCTGTCCTAGGGAGTCTCATTTTAGTTGTATTAAACTTAAAATAATAGTCTCTCCATCCAACCATGTAGCCTCTTATGCAATTAATAAGTAAATCTTTGCTCTCTTTTATCCCACATGGACAGAACAGTATTAGTAAGTCATGCTCCTTTCGTTTTCAAGACGAGTTACTTTCTCACTGAAGATGAAAAGTACACCAGCAAAGAAGCAGTCCTGAGGCCAGCGGACATGGATAAATAGTTCTACTGAAAGCATAGCAAGGGCTCTCTTTAGCTTTCTCACTTAGAAGCCACTCTTCCAACACCCTGCATCATTAATATAGAGCAGAATGACACCATCACAAAGTAATTTGCTCAAGTTCCACATCCAGGACTAACCTCCACAATGCTTTTAGCCACAGGCTGTCTTTTCCGTCGTAATTCATTGGCCTCTCTCTCCATAAAACACAGGGGGACTTTCCCAACTAGAATCTGGGAGCTGTTGTTCTCTGGAAATGATAATTCAAGGCCTACTTCCTCCAGGCTTTTGTGGCAGCACCTGAGAAGAAAACCTCAGAAATGAGAACCTGAAGCACCCTCTTCCACACACCTACAGGATCAGTCACAGAGCTGGACACTTCTGCACTCCCCACACAGAAGCTTCCCATCTCCTCCATCCACATAATGGCATCTCAGGATTTCCCAGCAATGCTTCTCTTTTAGTCCACATTTCTCTCCATTAAATTTGTGCAGAATGCTGGCTCCATGGTTCTGAGATCCCAGGAGTTCACTTTACTGCACAATAGGAAGCTGTACACTTTTCCCCATGTCTGCAGGTCTCTTTTCTTAAGATACACACAGGAAGTTCAGGTAACAGTGACCACAATATATTATATACATGCAATGCAATATTATGATGGGGTATTCACCCCCACACTAGCCTGGAAAGGGTTAATGAGGTTGAGAAGAGACATTTAACCCGATAGGCCATGCCTGAGGGAAATTAGGTTTGCTAAGGCCTGAGCTACACCAGGAAATTAGATCAATATAACTATGTTGCTCAGGGGTGTGAAAAATCCACACCTCTGAATGATATAGTTAAAATGGACCTAATTCCCTGTGTAGACACTGCTAAGCCGAAAGAAGAATTCTCCCATCGATCTAGGTATCATCTCTCGGGGAGCTGAAGTAGCTACACTGATGGGAGAAGCCCTCCCATCGGCACAGCTAGCATCTTCACTGGAATACTACAGCAGCGCTGCTGCAGTGTTTTAAGTGTAGACAAGCCCTAAGCAATGCCTGATTGATGATGGAGCCCTACTAAGATGGAGCCCTACTAAGAGGGAACAGGTGGTGCTAGTATAAAGGTAGGAAGTTGGTAGCAAAAAAGGGTTGCAGTGAGGAAGCCTGCAGTCACTCCCTAGGCATTAGAGAGGGAAAAGAGGAAACCCAGGGAGACAGTAGAAACCCCGGGGATCCACGCCCTGAAGGAAGAGTTTATCCAGAAGGGTGGTGGAGTAAGCCTGAGAGATGCAGAGTAGGACAAGGCTCAGGGAAATAGTAGTAAGGTGGGATGTTGTAGACCTTGGCTGTTGATTAGAGGGTCCCTGACCTGGAACCCAGAATAGAGGGCAGGCCCGGATTCCCCTACCAGCCACTGGGGAAGTGGTACAGTCCAGGCAGCGAATGGAAAGACTACCAGGTAGTAACGAGAACAAGTGAGGAGATAACGATATTTGCAGGAAGTTTAAGGATTTCCTTGCATCAATCTTCACCACAGAATGTTCTGAGATATCTACCCCAGACCTACTCTTTTCAAGTAATAAAAATGCTTGAGATGCCAAGAGAGGAGTTACTGAAACAAGCTAATAAATTAAAGAGCAACAAGTCACTGGTATCAGATAGCAAACACCCAAGAGTTCTGCAGGAGCTTATGAATCAAATGGCTGAAATACACAAAAATATGCGCTCATTATAATGAGCTATTATAGCAGTGGAATGGTAGGCAGCAAGAAGCTTACTTATCCTTAAAAAAAGATGCTAGGGATGATCCTGAGAATCACAGAACTGAGTCTTACCAGATATACCAAAAAACAGAATTGTACAACTCCAAGATGATCATGATATGATGGGAAAAAACAAGTAGGGCTTCCACAAAAGAAAACTGTGCCTCTCTAATCTACTACAATTCTTTAAGCATGTAAGCAAAACAGTAGATAAAATAAAACTGGTTGACAGAACTTATATGGGCTTTCCAAAAATCTTTGACAGTCCCTCACAAGAGGCTAAAAACATATTAAGTGGCTATGGGGTGAGACAAAGTTTTGTCATGGGTTAGAAAAAGACAAAGACAGAAAAAAACAGCGTATCAATAAAAGCTCAGTTTTTAATTTGACAAAAGTTTGCACTAGAACAAACATTTTATTAATGAACTGGAAAAAAAAGATAAGTAGTCAGGCAGCCAAATCTTCATAAGATACAAAATTATTTAAATTAGTTGGGACTAGAACAGACTGTGTGGAACTTCAGAGGAAAATGGGCAGCATTATGGGAGGTGACATTCAAATGACAAATGCACGCACCTTAGGAACAATAATTTGATATATTCAGATACTTTGTTAAATTAATTGCAACCACTAAGGAAAAAGACCAGGATGTCATTGTAACTGCTCAATGTGTAGAGGCAGCCAAAAAAGCACACAAAATGGTAGGGTGTAAAAAATATGAGAGAAAATAATATGGAAATATTGTAATGTCTGTGACATTCTGTACCCCAAAGCAACACCCTGGCACCCCCATATTTACCACGGTTATATGATTATGATATGTTTTGTACAAAGTATGCCTTCTGAGGTATCATTTTAAAAGTCTTGATCTGTTGAACATTAATATCCTGTTGGATTGTATGAGCTATAATTGTATGTGAAGTTATGAAATTTGCTGTATGTGTGTTACTGAAATATGTTGTAAGGTTGGGAACAACCAGCCTTTCAGGTAAAACAAAGGAACAGCCAGATATTGATGATGGCCCATTAAGGGGAATACACACTCACAAGGACTGTCCCAGGAACCATATACAATGGAGACTTCTCAGAGATAGCAGATAGACAATGGACACTGCTTGACTCAGCAAAAGATCTTTTCAGCAAGCTGGAATAAGCTATAAAAGAGGGAAGTGACATCATCGCTTGGTCTCACTCCCCCCACAACTCAACACCTGGAAACATGCCTGGAGAACAAAGACTTTGAATTGGGGAGATGGTTCCAGACTGGGAAGGAGAATCTCAGCTTTGTGTATTAAGGAACCATACCATCAGGATGAGACGCTGCTTGATTCAAATCCTGTCTAGTCTATAGAACTCAGATTGCGATCCTACTTTTATTTTTTAGGTGACCAACTTTGGTCTGTTTTCAGAATGGTAGCTGTGTTAGTCTGTATCAGCAAAAACAACAAGGAGTCCTTGTGGCACCTTAGAGACTAACAAGTTTATTTGGGCATAAGCTTTCGTGGGCTAGAACCCACTTCATCAGATGCATGGAGTGGAAAATACAGTAGCAGGTATATATACATAGTACATGAAAAGATGGGAGTTGCCTTACCAAGCGGGGGGTCAGTCTAACTAATGAGACAATTCAATTAATAGTAGAATACCAAGGGAGGAAAAATTACTTTTGTAGTGGTAATGATGGTGGCCCATTTCAAACAGTTGACAAGAAGGTGGGAGTAACAGTATGGGGAAATTAGTTTTTGTAATGACCCATCCACCCCCAGTCTTTATTCAGGCCTAATTTGATGGTGTCCAGTTTGCAAGTTAATTCCAGTTCTGCAGTTTCACGCTGAAGTCTGTTTTTGAAGTTTTTTTTGTTGAAGAATTGTCACTTTTAAGTCTGTCAGTGAGTGACCAGGGAGATTGAAGTGTTCTCCTACTGGTTTTTGAATGTTATAATTCCTGATGTCAGATCTGTGTCCATTTATTCTTTACTACTTATAATCACTTAAAATCTATCTTTCTGTAGTTAATAAATCTGTTTTATATTTTACCTAAACCAGTGGGTTTTGCTTGGAGTGTCTGGGAAATCTGCTCAGAAACAAGAGTTGGTGCATGCCCTCTCCACACTGACGGAGAGGCGGACTGGGGAACAGACTTGCACTGGTCAGGCTTCTGACCAGGGCAAGGCGGTACAGTTCTGGGGTCTTAGGCTGGGGAGCTGTGGGGAAATGGCTGGAGCCTCTCTATTGTTGGTTCATGAGTGACTGGTGAAGGCATTCATGTAACTCAGTTGGATGTCTCCATGCCTGGGGATGTCTGTGCAAGTACAGTAGGAGGAGTTTGCAGCTTGCCACAGCATCACAGTGTGAGAGGGAGCCCAGGTTGGTGAGACAGACGACTCAGTGGTACCTCAGTTCCAGGTTGCACCCTGGGGAACCCGTCACAATGTCATTGTATAAATCGATGTGATATCCTCACCTGGAATAGTATGTTCAGTTCTGGTCACCCTACCTCAAAGAAGATAGAAAAGAAATAGAAGCGATTCAGAGATGGGTGACAAAAAATATTAATGGTCCAGAAAGACTTCCCTATGAAAAAAGATTAAGAATATTAGGACTGTTTAGAGAGGAGATGGCAGAGGCATTCAAAATAATGAACAGGGAAAAAGAAAGTAAATCAGGTGCTCCTATTTACCCTCTTTCTTAATCTTCCTCTATGGACAGGTTATTCCATGGTTATCCATTAAGTAATTTCTTGCACCTGCCTCTGAAGCATTTGGCACTGGCCACTGTCAGGGAGAATGCTGAATTGGATGGACTACCAATATGATCTAGTACAGATATTCCTATGTTCCTAATGAGTCCACACAAGAAGGGCAGAAAAGTATCCATTACCAAACAAGCATACGCTGAGCACAAAAGGAGAGAACACCTTGTAACTGTAAATACCCACCCCACTTGAGTTCCTGCTCAGAGCGAGAGCTGAGATTTCTGAATAAACCTCTGATTAATGCTAGATAAATGTAACTACTCAAAACCAAATCTGCAGCTAATAAAAATTCTTGTATGGGACGGAAGAATTCCTGACAGTAGCCAATCCCCTATTCCAAAACATTTGAGAGACGATGTTCACTTCTTATTCCATGTAGTGATTTTGGTTTCTGTCACCCAAGAGCAGAGAGACTCTTCTTTTCTAACAATTCATCATACAAACTTACCATACCCCTCTATTCTCTTCTCCTCACACTATAGCTATTGGAACTCACTCAGTGTGCACCTAAAGCAGAATGAAAGCAACTCCAGCAATGGCTGTGGTATCTAAAACAGCACACAGAAATTACATTCTCCTATTCACTGGAATCCCACCCAAGATATTGGAGCCATCAACCATTACTAACCGTAAGAGTCTTCTCTGCTCCTCTGTTACCTCAATCTCCAGTGGGGGACAGATGGTGGAGGACAGCAATTTCTTCTTGCCAGATTCTTCAGGCTGCTTCTCATAGGAATCTGTGGGTAGAAAAATTACAAATACTGTTCTTAAAATGAGTACTTGTGGCACCTTAGAGACTAACCAATTTATTTGAGCATAAGCTTTCGTGAGCTACAGCTCACTTCATCGGATGCATTCAGTGGAAAGATTTATATACATAGAGAACATGAAACAATGGGTGTTACCATACACACTGTAACGAGAGTGATCACTTAAGGTGAGATATTACCAGCACGAGAGCACGGTGGGGGGGGGAAGGGGGGGGAAACCTTTTGCCACAAGTACTCCTTTTCTTTCTGCGAAGAAAAAGCTACTCTGAAACCTGTTCTTAAAATGTACATGCAGGTTTTATCCTCAATGGCCCTATGGCTTGGCATGTAGACCTTCGTGCTTGAATTAAGAAGCGACCGCAGGACTCTTCCTTCTGGGACTCATGGGGGACAGCGACAGTCATGGAAAAGACAATCGTTGTCTAGGGAGTATGATTAATTCCATACTTGGATCCCCCCTCAGTGTTAAAAAGGAGTTATCCTACATAGCAAAGGTTATTACAAGAGTTAGCTCAACTCATGGAATGGCCACTTGAATTGAACTGAACTGAAACATCTAAAATAAGTGCATTGTGTCATGACCCTGCAGGTCTCAAACCTCGCTGGGTCTGCAGGTTTCCCGGTCAGTTGATGCCTCCCTGCTCTCACCCAGTGGCTTGTTACTAACCAACCCAGCAGAGAAATCATGAAACCTGAAGTTACATCAGGAAGGTCTCCCTCGGGCTTTGACTGGAGGAACACCAGTATTTCTGATTGGCCAGGGCTTCTATGTAAATCCAAAGAGAGGCACAGGAAGACGTTTGCACAACTGGGCTCTATGTGGCTGCTGTTTGGGTGCCTCACCCAGCTTTATAGACTCTGATCTGCCTGATTACCAGTATCCTGACCTTGGCCTGAGTCCTGGTGATCCTAATAGTGCCTGACCTTGTCTGAATTAGTTCAACCTAGTGCCTATCTGATGCCCCATAACCTAGGACAAGAACCTCCTGAACCAAGCTGCTAACCACTAGATACGGGCTACCTATGTCTGGGCCCTGACACACAGTCTCCATTTGAATACCATTCATTAGCCATTTCCCTCAATCCCCGAAGGGTTCTCAGTCTTTAGCTGTTTTCACCAGTAGGCCAAAAGGAGCAATGTTTCTTTCCTGGAATCTTGTTTGCAGGGACTGCATGGCCCTTTTTGATGAAAGAGAAGGCCAGTGATCTTTTAAGTGCTCAATGGATGGGCACTGTGTTTTACAGATCTATAACCAAAATTAGGCCGAGCAAGAGAAAAGACTTATTCCTCTGCATACAGTTTCAGGTGACTAAATGTGGTGAATTTTAGGTTTCTCTTCTGATCATTGTGTTTAGTTAAACAAACAAAAACAACCCATGCTCTTTATTCCATTATCCCACCCGTTAGTCCACACTGCTAAACCTCATAATCTTATTGACATTACCCCCATTTTCCTAATTTTATTCATCCTGCCTGTCTTGTTAGCCCCCCATTACACCAGACCTATTTCAGTCTGAAAGCTCCTTGGGGCATGGATCATTCTATCTGTTTTGAAAGGCACCTAGTACTCCTTTGGGTGCCAATACTACCAGATGCCTGTACGCCCAGTGATGAGCTGCCAAAATCTTAACAACTGGTTCCCTCCCCACCCCACGAGGGGGTTGTTGCCCACCCCCGCCCTCCGGGACTCCTGCCCCATCCAACCCCCCGCGTTCCTTGACGCCCCGTCCCCCAGGACCCCTGCCCCATCCACCCCCCTCCCCTGTCCCCTGACTGCCCCCAGAACCAGGCAGGAGGGTCTCGTGGGTCACCGTAGTGGGTGCCCACGCCACCCCTAAGAGCCAGAGGGACCTGCTGGGGAACGAGGTGGGGAGTCCCAGCAGTGCTTACCTGGGGCAGCTCCTAGGAAGCATCCGGCAGGTCCCTCTGGCTCCTAGGGGTGGGGGAGTGTAGCTGGGGGGGGTGCAGGGGGCAGTGGCCACTCCCCCCACTGATCACATCAAAAGTGGCGCCTTAGGTGCCGACTCTGTGGGTGCTCCAGGGCTGGAGCACCCACGGGGAAAATTTGGTGGGTGCAGAGCACCCACTGGCAGCTCCCCGCCCGGCCCCAGCTCACCTCTGCTCCGCCTCCTCCCCTGAACGCACCGCCCCACTCCGCTTCTCCACGTTCCCCCCTCCCCCTGGCTTCCCGCGAATCAGCTGTTTGGCAGGAAGCCTGGGAGGGCTGAGAAGTGGGCAGTGGCTTCCCACTCAGGCCGACGGCGGTGGAGGTGAGCTGGGGCGGGGAGCAGTTCCCCTGCACGCATGCACCCCCGCCCCCCCCCGGGTTACCTGCTGTGGCGCAGGTGGCCCTCCTTGCGCCCCCCCGCCCCAGCTCACCTCCGCCTCCCTGGGCCTCAGTGCGAAGCTGCCGCCTGCTTCTCAGCCTGCTCCGGCTTCCCACGCGAACAGCTGATTTGTGGGAAGCCCGGGGGGGGGGGGGGGCGGAGAAGCAGAGCAGGGCGGCGCGTTCAAGGGAAGAGGCGGACGCGGAGTGGAGGTGAGCTGGGGCCGGGGGTGGGGCAGGGAGCTGCCGGTGGGTGCTCTGCACCCACCAAATTTTCCCTTTGGGTGCTCCAGGGCTGGAGCACCCATGGAGTCAGCGCCTAAGGTGCCACTTTTGGCCGGTTAAATTTAGAAGCCCTTTTAGAACCGTTTGTCCCTCGCGGAACAACTGGTTCTAAAAGGGCTTCTAAATTTAACAACCGGTTCTAGTGAACCAGTGCGATCTGGCTCCAGCTCACCACTGCCCATACAGGTCAATGACATGGGAAAGATGGAGGATCATACCGGATCCCTGGACCCCGTGAGGAAATTTATATTTAAAATAATTTTGTTAGCATGCTGTCTCATGGGGCCTTTTCCCCCTGGAGACTATTCTCAGTTGCACTTTGCTAGGATGGTGAAGAGCTTTCTTTGGACATCTGAATCCTCACCTGCAATAAGTTGCTCCAAGCGGATACGCTCATGGGCTGCATGCTGATCCACCAACACTAGCAGATTTCCATCTAAGAGAGGAGGTTAACAACAGGCACCTTCATTTCAAACAACTGCACATGTTGGGAGAAGGAAAGAGCATTGCCCATGTCTCACCAAGGTCAGATTTAGCAGCTGGAGATCAGTCTATTTAACAGAGCTAAGTTCAGGAGGAAGCTGGGTTAACAAAAAATAAAATAATGCAGAAATGAAATGTGAGGATCCAGATGAGTCATTTAAACCTGGGGTGGCCAGAATGAAGTTCAAGGAGTTGTATGTTTGATGATGTCACCAGCCAAATTCCTACTCCCTCTATATTAAAGATGAGGTCAACTACAATCTGTTCAATTTTATTATGCAGATTAGATAAAAAACAAGAAGCTACTGGTTTGGAGAGCATTTTTGTATAGCTCAAGCTAGTTTCAATACAAAAGATGAAATGCATCCATTAACTGAGAATGAAGTCCAATACCTTTTGGTAATGTGAAATATAATGTGTTTATCTATAGCAGCACTAATCACCACAGCATCTAAGGAGCACCATGAACAAAGTCCTTTAGCAATCTCCAAAACAGAGAGAGAAAAAAATCTAGGAAATTCCAAGTGAAGGCCAACACCCTCCTTAATTCATAATAACATGCCTTTTTATCCTGTCTCGCAACAGCAGAAGATAAGGACACAGTCCTGGCATTTGCTTTTGGTTTCCTGGCTTTTGTCAGATCCAAGTTAGAGCCTTAATATTACTGAAACAGAGATTTTGCATTGTTATTTTGCATTTAGCATCACAGAACTATCAGACCAAAAGAATACATCCCTGAAAAAAATCACATCTTCTGAACATGTTTCAGAATGCCAGGACAGTGTCCTCTCTGTACTGAAACTACATGAGGGCTAGCTCAACCTAATCAATACTAATGGGCATTCTTACCTGCATTTGCATTCACTTCACTCCTAGTGTTGATTAAACAAGCAATAAATTTATTGTCCACTTGGTGAAGAACCTGTAACATATTCAAAATGTTCATTATCCATTGGCAAAACCATTTTTAGAAGGGAAACATACAAAACTTTAGAAAGAAAAACTCCTCTCCCCACCAATAGCTAACATTGGAACCACTGGATGAGTTAAAGTGCAGTTCCACCTGAAAAAGTTAATGCAAAAATGAAACCCTCAGGTCTCTAGATCTCTTCCCCGGTGTTTCAGACAAACCTGTTGCCATTAGTGACAAATGTTTTTACTCCCATTAGCCTTACAGAGGTAACAACTAAGAGAAAATGAACTGGATTCTAGTTCACCTTGTGCATCAATACTATCTTTTTACTAAGTCCCAACCACTTATACCTCTGCAAAACCACATGAAGCAATGTGACTGCATGGATGTAAATAAGAATATAGTTTGGCCTGCAGAACTTGCATTAGATTAGATTTGAGAGAAGAAAAGAAACCAGATTGGCTCTCAGAGCCCAAAGGTAAAAGTGCAAGGTTGGCAGCATATTTATATTAATTTTAAAATGTCTGAGCAAAACATTTGATACAGAAGCACTAAGATACAACTGGGTTTCATGTTTACTGTACCATTTTAGAGTCACTTTTCAGAGCAGAACCACACTTTAAAATAAATGTAAAAATCCTTACATGAGCTTTGGGATAGCTATTGAAACTGCTCAGCTGAAGGTCAGAATTTCTTCAGCAAATCTTTTTTGAAAATGTATGTCAAAGAATCGGAATTAACCAAACAGCTACAACTACAACTGACTATCAAAATGTTATGTAGTGAAGTGCCAACGATAGTGCTGTAAGTTACAAGGCAGTGATAGCAGGGCTATTTCTTGACTTGACTAGCTTTAAACTCAAGAAAGTTGGGAACCACTCTGTAGGTAACTGTTTACAATCATCTAAGAGATGGTTTTGAGATGCATATATCTGTTGGTGTTTCTCTCACAAACCAATTATGCTTTTCTTTGCAAATTAAAAGTATTATCTATTTAATTCCCTACGTCTTTTTCACCAAGCAGAAACATTGACAAACACTATTTGGCTAGTAGCAGTTGAAACATGGTGTTTACACAAAGCTGCTATCTGACTTATTATACCTGCATTGAATTAATCATCTCCTTGGTGAAACGATAGGGATATAAGATATTATGAATTTTCACAGCCAGACTCCCAGCCTGGCCACTGCTCACATCAACAGCAACCTGTGAAAAAGATCAATACAGATAATTTACAGGATGCAGACTTAACTACTGAGTTTAAAACCACAAAATCGAACTGCCAGCTTTGAATAAGGCTATTCTGGAAAGGGGTCCCTTTGTACTTAGTGCATTGGTTCCGCTAACAAGAACAGAACTAGCTCAAAATACCATCTGGTAATCCCTCTGCTCCTCTCTCAGCACTTTCCCACACACTAAGAGCTATTTCATTAGACAATCTGACATTAGTTGTCAGCCGACATGTACACACTCAACCAGCTGAACATCCAGGAAGATGTATCAACTCAAAATGACTGTTACTACAGCAAATGTTCCAAATAATTGTTCCCCTTCAGAAACTCACCAGCAGGTGGTTTGCTCCTGCATCTCTATTGTACACAAGTGGAAATATTTGTATGCATACTGCACATCCTGACTGAAATTGTACACTTACTCACATTGATTAAAGATATTTCCCTGTGACTATAAAGGAAATCGCTCTAAAAGCTCCACAGACATAGGGTGCAACATTGTTTCTTCCTCACACATTATGGTCCTGCCAATGCTACCAACGTATTTAAATGACCCATATAATACATACAAGGGGGAGGGGAGTATTGCAAGGGACAGAATTTTATCCTAAGTCAAGGTGATTATTTTTGCATTGTAGACACAGCCCACAATAACACTTTGTTTCCAAATAACACGAGGTACAGTATTCTTTAAGATCAGCTGTAATATCAATCACTTCTAATTTGCATAAGCCCACAAAATGAACTCACATATAAACAATCTATAAAAATGTACCACAGACAAGCCCCTTGTTATATGTACAACAGAATAAATATACACAACAGTTATAGTATTTGCCATTTCAGTTAAAAAAATCAACATAACAGAAGACTGAAATGGCTCCCACTGAAACACTAGAACGTAAAAATACCCACCTCTGGGCAGCGAGCAAATACAGGATTGTCCCACTCTGAAAACAAGGACTGGAGAGACTCCCCATCAGCATCTAGGAGAGAATTTGTGTATAACATGGGGATTAAGAAAGCCTAGGAGTGCCAATAGAAGATGTACTCAGATTGTTCATTCCCACCAACCTGGGACTCTTTAGCTCACAATGTCTGGGTTTCTTTTCTTCTCTTTTTTGAATGAAAGGGAGAAAAAGAGACAAGAGAATGCTCCTTCCTATTGTCAGATGGGAGTAGGACTCTGGGCAGCTTCTCTGACTACACTATGCACTACAGAACAACCCAACAAAATCTGGAAAGGAAAAGATGGATAAACTCAGCCGCCCACTCCCTCTAGACAAAGCCACATACCAAAACATTGATTTCATCCTTTCTTGGGAAAGAGTCCCAAGGACTAAACTAATTTCTATGCTCAGACTGGAATGTGAAGACAGACAAGGGGATTAGATAATTGCTCTTTAAACTATTAGCATGATTTTACAGAGAACTGGGAACATCATCTTGTAAATATAAACATTCTCTAATAGACTTCAACCCTGCAGGATTTTTTTCCAATTCCACATATGAGATGACTCACAGAGTCCCATTGTTAACAGACCTTGAGTAAGTCTGGGTTTCTGTCAGGACATCTGGCAGAGTTCTTTGGTTTGTTTTTCACTGTACTCTATGTCCTGGCAAAATGACCCTACCTCTGAAATCCTGGCTTGCCAGAATCCTCTCTTCCCGAGGTCTAGGAAGGAAGGGTAGAACAAGCTCACTTCTAAAAGGATGGCACCTGCACTGAAACCCTAAACACACAACAAAAATTTACTGCTGCAAATTTAACGGACACAAAGTTTCAAACATCTCTAGAGCCCCGTTCTTCATATTTTTATTAACTAAATTATTATAGTGTGCTCAGTTCTGTACAAACGATGAAGATATTATTCCTGACCCATAGAACTAGAAGTCAGCAATGAAGAAATAATAACACAGTGCTCTGAATGATCAGAAGCTAGTATAGGGAACTTCATTTAAAATAAATTAATGTAAGTACCTAATAACCTAACTTCTAATGTGACTGGGAGAATACTAGCTGCCTTGGCAGAAGAGGTGTGTTTTAATGAAGGATATGAGCGAAGACTGAAACATTGAACACAGAAAGAAGTATATTTGTAATACAACACATTTCTGTGCAAAATGAAGTGAATACTAAACACACACAGTGCATGGTTATATTGTGTCCTTTATATGAAATATATGTAAATATTTTTACAAAGAGAAACTGATAGACACAGAGATGCAGGCCAGATTTTTAAAGGTATTTAGGTACTGAAAGATGCAGGTAGGTGCCTAGTGGGATTTTCAAAACCACCAGATGCCTAACTCCCACTGATTTGCATCTTTAAGCAACTAACTACTAGGGCTGTCAAGTGATTAAAAAAATTAATCACTATTAATTGCATGATTAAAAAACTTAATCGCGATTAATCACGTGATTAATCACACCATTAAACAATAACAGAATACCATTTATTTAAATATTTTTGGATGGTTCTACATTTTCAAATACACTGATTTCAATTACAACACAGAATACAAAGTGTACAGTGCTCACTTAATATTTATTTTTGATTACAAGTGTTTGCACTATATACAGACAAAAGCAATAGTATTTTTCAATTCATCTAATACAAGTACTGTAGTGCAATCTCTTTATCAAAGTTGAACTTACAAATGTAGAATTATGTACAAAATAAACTGCATTCAAAAATAAAACAATGTAAAATTTTAGTGCCTGCAAGTCCACTCAGTCCTACTTCTTGTTCAGCCAATCACTCAGACAAACAAGTTTGTTTACATTTGCAGAAGATAATGCTGCCCGCTTCTTGTTTATATCACCTGAAAGTGAGAACAGGCCTTCTCATGGCACTGTCGCAGCTGGCATCGCAAGATATTTATGTGCCAGATGTGCTAAAGATTCATATGTCCCTTCATGCTTCAACCACCCTTCCAGGGCACATGCGTCCATGCTGATGACGGGTTCTACTTGATAATAACCCAAAGCAGTGTGGACCGACGCATGTTCATTTTCATTACCTGAGTCAGATGCCACCAGCGGAAGGTTGATTTTCTTTTTTGGTGGTTCAGGTTCTGTAGTTTCTGCATTGGAGTGTTGCTCTTTTAAGACTTCTGAAAGCATGCTCCACAACCCATCCCGATCAGATTTTGGAAGGCACTTCAGATTCTTAAATCTTGGGTCGAGTGCTGTAGCTATCTTTAGAAATCTCACATTGGTACCTTCTTTGCATTTTGTGAAATCTGCAGTGAAAGTGCTCTTAAAATGAACCACATGTGCTGAGGCATTATCTGAGATGGCTGTTACATGAAATAGATGGCAGAATGCAGGTAAAAGAGGGGGGACATAAAAGCAGGGGACATACAATTCTCCCCCAAGGAGTTCAGTCACAAATTTAATTAACTCATTTTTATTTGTGGAAGCATGTCCTCTGGAATGGTGGCCAAAGCACAAAGGGGCAAACGAATATTTAGCGTATCTGGTATGCAAATACTTTGCAATGCCAGCTACAAAAGTAAGAGTATTGCCAGCAGATTGAGAAAAGTGATTATTCCCCTCTATTTCGCACTGGTGAGGCCACATCTGGATTATTGCGTCCAGTTTTGGGCCCCTCACTACAGAAAGAATGTGGACAAATTGGAGAGAGTTCAGCGGAGGGCAACAAAAATGATTAGGGGGCTGGGTCACATGACTTCTGAGGAGAGGCTGAGGGAACTGGGCTTATTTAGTCTGTAAAAGAGAAGAGCGAGGGGGGATTTGATAGCAGCCTTCAACTACCTGGAGCGGGGTTCCAAAGAGTATGGAGCTAGGCTGTTCTCAGTGTTGGCAGATGACAGAACAAGGAGCAATGGTCTCAAGTTGCAGTGGGGAGGTCTAGGTTAGATATTCGGAAAAACTATTTCACTGCGAGGGTGGTGAAGCACTGGAATGGCTTACCTAGGGAGGTGGTGGAACCTCCATCCTTAGAGGTTTTTAAGGCCCGGCTTGGCAAAGTCCTGGCTGGGATGATTTAGTTAAGGTTGGTCCTGCTTTGAGCAGGGGATTGGACTAGATGAACTCCTGAGGTCTCTTCCAACCCTAATTTTCTATGATTCTAAAAAGAGGGAAGCATTATGTCCTGTAAATGTAAACAAACTTGTTTATCTTAGCGATTGGCTGAACCAGAAGGAGGATTGAGTGGACTTGTACGCTCTGAAGTTTTACGTTATTTTGTTTTTGTACACTTTTTTATTTCAACTACAACACAGAATACAATAAATATGAAAATGTAAAAAAACATCCAAAATATTTAATAAATTTCAATTGGTATTCTATTGTTTAACAGTGCGATTAACATTGCGATTAATCATGATTAATTTTTTTGAGTTAATCATGTGAGTTAACTGTGATTAATTGACAGCCCTACTAAATACCTTCAAAAATCTGACCCATAGTGTATACGTTTCTCAAGCTGGGCTCTTATAAGATCTCACAAATTAAATTAGGCCTGATTAGTACTTAAGGGAATATTCGGGGGCTGCAAAAAGAAGTGCTGGTGATTTAATAGGTGGGGCTCTTCCATCCACGTCCGTGCTGAACCAATAACCCAGCATGGTGTCTAATGTTCAGAGATGAGACAAACAAAGTTCTTGAGCACTTATGATTATTATTTTTCATAAGACATGGGGTTGTCTTGGATAAATAATTTGAATTCCCGCTGTGGTTTCAACTGGATACAGGATTCTCCTTCACTTTCGATCCTAAATTGCTCTATACTGTTGCTGCTAATGCTGTGCTGCTGCATTCCCCTGTCCCATTTAGGGAAGGCTGCATTTCCGTGTTGGATGAAGAGATTCCTCTAAGTCAGTTTGCAGAGCACTTTGGGATCCTTCTAGATAGGAGATACATTTATGTAATATAAATCATCATCATTTACAGAGAGACTATGCTTGAAGGAGTTGGGTATAGTGCTTCTCATATATGCAGAAAGGAGAAAAACAAAGTGATGGAGCAAAGGAAAATGTGGACTGCACAAAAGTGCCTACATGCAGCTGAACTGGAAAACGTAGACTGCACACAAGTGCCTACATGAAGCTGAAACAGAAATGTAGATACGGTTTAGAATTAGGCTAAAGCAGAGCACTACATGTTTCAAACTCTGAACACTCTTTGTGTTCTTTAACTTCATTTATTCCATCATACCTGTGGTCTCTGCAGGGTCCACATCTTGACCAATCTCATACCATCAGACTATTGAATGACTTTCCATAGATGTGAGACTGATGAACAGTAACTAATTTATGCTCTTTAGTGAGAGTAATAGAGGTTTTCAAACCCTGGTGTGGTTTGCCTCCTCTTTGGCCCTGGCTACATACATAAGTGCTGTGTTAGGGAGGGGTGGTGTACCCTGTACTTGCATAGACATTATAGCAATTAATACTTTTAGGATGGCTGACACTACTGGAGCCTCTCAAAGGCAGAGCTCATTAAGAGTATGTTGCTGCTTTAATCAATAAGGATTATTTCCAAAACTACCACAACTGAAATGGGTTATTCTGAAAGAACAGAAAGGGCCACAGTAAAGCCTGCCAGGTCCCAAAATACCCATTCCCTACCCTACATTCAGGCGTGCCAGCACTGACAATCTACGGCCACTCATCTTAATACTTAGTTTATTAATAAGGAACTGTCTTGCATGGTGGAAAAATACAAGTCAGAGAAGCCACATGAGGGATCAGGGTTAGACCACCAATCTGTTTCAACCTATCCAGGAATGTTTCAATCAGTATACTACAATCCCGCTCTGTTATCAGGATTATTACGAAAAGTAACCCAAATCTCCAGGAAATGGAAGGAACATGGGCTAATGAGCAACTGATAGATATCAGAACAGACCCTCAAAACACCATGGCACCAAAAGAACCAAGTACAAGGCAAACTCCTGTTGTCAAAAGAAAGACTCGCATTTGCTCCAACATCAAATAACCTGCAAGGAATACATAAGACTTTGTATAAAATGAAGGTGTGAAATAACTACCTTCCCAAATGAACAGGAAAATACCCTAGTTCCCAAGGAAGCTAGTAAAAAAAAGTTGATTTTTATATACGATTATATAGACTTTAAGGCAGTGTAACGGAATGTTAAATACATAAGCAAGTTACAATATTCATGTTTAATTTTGCTCTCTCAACTAAACTAAACAAAACAAAACAGATGTTACAATAGCTTCCCAGTAGGAGATATTATAGTATGTTAATGTATATGGTGATGTTTAGGAACTTAGAGAACTCTACCTTCAGGAAGTGCTTGATAGATGTGCGTATGATATATGTGGATAAAGGCGTAAAGCCTGAACATTGCACTGTCTTGGCTTTCTCACTCTACTTATGCTTGAATACTGAACATGAACTTACTCTATTGGCTATGAAATCATAAGCTGGTATCATGAGGTTCCAATCACAGAGACTGGTTTATTAATCCAGACAACATGTTATGTGCATTATCAGGCTAGGTCCCAGAATCAATCTGTGTCGTTTCAAAATAGCACTCAGAAGCACCTCTGCCCTAAGAGAGCTTGATAGTTACTGTTGCAAGAAACTGCCCCTTTTGCTCAGCACAAGATTCTGACAGAATTCATGGTAAGACATGCTTCTAATCAGAAATTAACTGAGGAATGTATTTGAAAATAAAAATTGAAATAAAAATTTTGAATTTTTGGAGCTCCTACTGGCAACAACCATCTTACAGAAACAATGTAATTTTTGATTCCAGCAGCACTAGAGAACTTGTTTTCATACTGTAGATATTTAGTATTTATCTTTTGATGTAAATCCAGTAAAAGAGTTGAACAAAACCTGATTTTTACAGCTTGATATTGGTCTCTTGTAATGATGGTATCAAAATCTCCTTAGGAACATGACTGCCCAAGGCAGGAGGTTCATAAATGCCGTGATTATCCAGTACCCTTACTTTCAAATATGTCTCTCACTTTATACATGACAAAATGGGTCATGATCATGAGAATTCTCAGAGCATGATGCAGGGTGACACCAAGTGGTTGTCTGCTAAGCAGTATGCTATTTTCATATCTTTTTCAAAATGTGAATCTACTGTACTATTTCCATATTGCCATCAACATTTTCCTGTTTTCTACAGAACTAATTCATGTGACACAACAGTTATTTCAGTGTGGAAATTGCAGGCATTGCCATAAAGAGTATTTTACACTGCTAGGAGGACCCAAACTATCTGCATCACTCTTTCCTTGCAACAAAATTAAACATCCTGTACTTACCACTCTGTAAGACAACATTCACAGCCATTGTAGTTATATCTTTAGTACAAGCAGCCTGAAGTTCTTCAGTTGGAGGAGTGCTGTAGGTGCTTAGTCCAGTCATTTTATTGACGTATACCATCTTACCCAGTGAAACATCAAAATGTTGCATCCAGACAGAACACAATATTGATTCCTCATTTTTAGACTGAACTGCATTTGTGACATCTCCAAGTACTTCCAAACTACTTGAAAAAGTTACACTGGGAAGCTCAGTGGCTTCTGAAGTCTGCTTTGAAGATACAGCCACAATCTTTCCATCTTTACAGATGTCTTCAGAATAACTCTTTTCACTTTGTAATGCCAAACCACTGCTTGTGGTGGCCATGTACTCCCCATCTGTGTTGATGAGCAGTGACTGGTTCAGAGCATTTTCCATGGTCCCTCCTCTTGTACTATACATTTTGGAGGGAGCATCCTGCTCATCAGAGGCAGACGCAAGGATGCAATCGTCTATCCCTGCTTCTTGTGAGGGGCTTTGACACATTTGATAAGAACTCTGCAAAAAATCATCAGTTTGAGACAACAGATGCAATGTGTCACCTTTTCTGCTTGAATCTGTTTGGAATTGTTCATCAACTTGTCCCACAACTTCTGTAGCTAAAACTTCCTTGTGGTCACCCTTCATTCTGGACAGTTTAGAAGCTAGTGATCCCAGTAATCTACTGCTGCTTAGGTCCTTTTTTCTTATTTGAGAGTAGTCAGTCAATATCAAAGGACTCTCTCTCACGCAAGGAGCTTTTCTGTCTAACAAAGTTTCTTTCCCACAGAACTGAGACCTCTCCAAGGAATGGAGGCAACCAGCTTGGCAACTATTATTACAATCAGCATGTTCCAGAACTTGAGTTTCACAAATGTTAACACATTCAAAATTGTTATTCTGATTCTTCAAGCTGTCAAGATCAGCCAGAGAACCAAGAACATCTGGAGGTTCAAATTCACTCCTCTTCTCTGGAATAGATACTGATGGAACACTCCTGACCTTCCCATAATGTCTCCTGAATCGCTCTAAAGACCCCAACTGTATGGACAAACTCAGCTTCTTATAGGCTTGAGTTCTGGGCGTAACAGATAGCTCAACCATTTGCCTTCTGTTGCTTGGATTATTTTCATTATGAGGAAAACTCAAGGAAGTGACGGGAAGCAACTCTCTAGTGTGTGATGTTACACACTCCCTTCTACCTCGTGCAGTAATGGAAGCTACCTCCTCATTCTTCTGGCCTGATACAGTCTCATTTTCTAACCACTCATATGCATATGCTCTGCATACTTCTCTATTGGGTAGTGTAGTATACTCTTTATTTAAAATACTAGAAATATCCTGAACATTTAGACTCTGAATTGAAAAGCTCATCTTGTTTCCAAATATGTCCTTGGCACTTACAGGACCAGGTTTAGAATGCATGTTTAATGAGCAATTCATTTCAGTTTGTTCACGCGGTGGCTGATTTTGCATCACATGAGTTATAAGGCCTGTGGAACACAACTTCAGTGGTACAGATCTAACAACCTTTCCTCCACCATCATTATTTGGCCCTTTACTTTTTCTACTGTCTTCTTTCATCACATCAGACATTCCCATCAATGCTCTCCCCCAAAGAAGTTCTGGTCCATCAGCTGTATCTTCAACTCTCTCATGCTGCCCCTGAGTGACACCATTTCCAAAGGCAATGTTGATGCTGCTTTTCTGAGCTGCGCTGTCCTCCTGTGTTTTTGCATCTTCCACACAATTCTCAGTACAGTGTGGCATTTTAGCATAACTGTCTATTTCTACTCTTTCTGACCTGGACTCCCCATAGAGATTTTCTGAAGACTTGCGGCTCACAAACACCATTTTGGGATTGCTGAACTCTCTTGGCTCTTGTTCTGAGATATCTGATTCTGAGAAATCAGAATTGGTGCCTTCTTTGTTGAGTTGAGGACTCGCTGCGTCAGCTGGTTCAGCAATGATCAGACCTGGGGAGACTTCCTTTTCTCCAGCATTACCATTTGAACCTATGAGATCTGAAGACTTTTCCGGAATAGTCACTTTTCTTTTGACAGCTTTTGATTGCAAATTAAAAATTTCATAGGAATCTACAATATCATCACATGTTTTCTTAAAATTGTCTTGTATGCTCTTTTCTTCAGAGAGTGCAGTATGCAGAGTTCTGATCCTGTACAAACTAAAGCCATTGTCTTCATTAAATTCTTTTATGTCTTCACCAGACAGTTCAACAAATAAGTGTTCTCGTTTTAAAAATGTTTTCACTCCTTCCTCAATGCAAGCTAAAAGAGCATCCCAATTGCGGAATTCTATCAGAGTTTTTGCAGGTTCCAGACACACATCATATTCACAGTAAGGACACTTCACATTGATAACAAAGATTCCATAGAGCTCTGGGCCACGATGCCAAACAGGACTTGAACTCATTTGTCTGTTGGCAGGGCCACCTTTTGCCTTGCAAATTACACTTTCTTTCCTTAATAAAAAGTCCATGAGTTTATGCAATCTTGTTTTTAAAACCAGTCTATTATTCACAAACAAAAACTGCATATTTTTATTGTAATGCCCTTCAGAACTGATATAGCCACTTAACTCAAACTCCCCAGATGTATAATTTATTTTTCGTAATTTCTGTGTTCTTCCCAGTCCATAAATCTGACAAAAACGGGAACACATATCTTTTGTCTTTGGGAGATGAAGCATCATAGAACAGGAAGCATCATTTCTTAAGGAAAATGAGATGGAAGGATGTATGAGCGAAAGAGCCTCTACCTTCTGCCTCACCCTCTCAAATTCCAGCATGGGATCCATGCACTTTTTCCTCACTGGTAACTGGTGGAACAGGTTATACACAGTCACTGTTGTTCCACCACTTGGTCTAGTCAATTCAGCCTCACAGACTTCCAGTGCTTTCCCATTCTGAAACAGTTTCATAAAGGTTTTCACTGTATTGTTGGTCTTGGATGAAATTTCCACTATGCTGGCCATATTTGCTATGCTGGCCACAGCTTCCCCTCGGAAACCATAGAACTTCAGATTCTCTAAATCCTCCACTGAATTGCACTTACTAGTGAAATATCGATTACCCACTTTATTTAGGTCCTCTCTCCCCATCCCAGAGCCATTGTCCACCACTTGGACCTTGAAAGTTTCCAAATCCACCCGTATGGCCACGCATGTTGCTTTAGCATCAATGCTATTGAGGACAAGCTCTTCAACACACTGGGCCAGTGAGTTGATGGCCACTCCAGAGCGTAACCTGGTGCGTACATCTTCCACCAAACATTTGATCATGGCAAAAGCAGAAAGGTGAGGAACCCAAGAAATTTCAGGAATATCATTCCTCTTCCTTCTTTGAAATAGTCCCCTGTAAAAAAAAACAAATGGACAAAGAGTAAAAGCTCAGAGTTTGAAAATCTCTTACATTTACTGGATAAAAAGTTACCATTTTAAAAAGTTTATTTTGCCTCCATGAATGCCTTAATTTTTTCCTGGTATTCAGAGCGCTTTTCTGTGCTCACTTTCCCTGCCCTGGCTATGACCAGGCATCAGCCAGTGCCCTAGGCATGAAAGTGCAACAATAAAAAATAAAAAGTGCCCCCATTTTCATGATCCTTATTAACACTATACTCCTTTCCCTACTCCCATACTTCCTAAAAGAAAATCCAAACACACAAACCAAAACCAAGCTATCAATGATCTGCACATGGAAAGCACCAGTTGCCAGTAACTTCAGCAGTAGGTACTCAATGCCACCAAAAGCGAGGCTCAGAGCCCTCTTCACATCATTGTCATCCAATAAACTTATTTTGCTGTTTGCTTTCAAGTGGACTCCGGATGTCCATCCTCCCCATGGCCAGGCAGCATCTATCCTTGGAAACACTCCAACATGCATCCAGCTGGGAAGATGCAGTTGCCATAAAACCCCACTGGCACATGGGCTGGCTCAAAGGTGGTGGTGGGGTGTCTAATAAATTAAGCTTTTCTTTCTATTATGATTATTTTATACCACACTGATTCATTCATCACCTGTGGTGTTAGCAGGATGTACACTTTTCCCTTGAATCTCACATCTACAGGTTAGAAAGAAGGGGATTGGGGAAGCACAGCTCCCCCTCCTGAGCTAAAAGCAGAGGGAAGCCCCTCTCCTTTCTCTTCCTTGAGGAGCAGCATTCCCGCTTAGCTCCCTTCCTCTTTGGCGGGTACAGCAAGTGCTCCCCTTCCTATTTCAATCCACTTCAACCATGGCCCAGATCCCAGGATTTAGCCTAGTCACAGGCGTCAGTGCAATCAGTTAGGCCCTGTCCACGCTACAGGCTATGACCAACTGGCTTTTCGGTTTGGGCAGGCCTAGGTCACTCGCCCCAGCACCTGCAACAGGTCCACACTGAGACCAAGGTGCCACGCAGGTGCCCGTGTGAAGCACGTTACAGCTATGGCTCTCTGCTGGGAGAGTTTGGTGCCCAGTTTCGCTAGGGCACTGCCCCGAATGCCAGGCAGGAAAGGAAGGGAAACAGTTTAGCCACCCCAGGGATGAAGTCTAGCAACTTACAAGCGACAGGTCCCCTGCCGCAGCAGCGTGAGGGAGCTGTGCTGGCCCGGCCCTGGCCAATGCCAAACAGGGGCCTCCCAGCCCCTCCGCCACCAGACCAGCTCAGGGAGGCAGCTGCATTTTGGTGACTAAATTAAAATGTCCCCGCACAGTCTCTCAGAACCCGTTGAGGGGGGGAGGGGCCTCCTCCACACCAAAGGCCGGGGCGCGAGACAGACCAACCGCCCGCCGCAGCTCTTCGGCTCGCAAGGTAGCCGTCCCAGACCCAGTTCGAGGGAAGAAAGGCGGGGAGAGGAAACCCCTATGGCACATGCGCAGTGAAGATATGTGGAGCCGAGGGAAGAACAATGGCAGGCCGGAGGTGACTACAATTCCCAACATACATTGCAACATGATTCAGTGCATGCTGGGAGTTGTAGTCTTTCTTGAGGGTGGCCCCTTCTGTCGTATTTTGTCAATTGATTACCGACCACTGGCTCCGTCCTCTGTGGTGGGCAAACGCACCATATTGTCAGTATTGTTCAGTGGGGCATGGCCAAGGTGCGTGCCCAAGGCTGCCCACTTTGATTCCCTTACCATCCCCTGAACAGTCTCATGAATGCAGCAGCAGTGCCTCTGGGAAAGCTGAGCAGACAGCAGACGAGGGGTAGCATGGGAAATTAGGTTGGGGTTAGAATGAGATGGTGACTGATGCCATATAAATATCTAGTAAGCAGACAGAATGTTCCCTTGAGGGTGCAGATGGGTTGGAGGTCACTAGCCATATAGGGCCAGAAGCTCATTCCTCCTACATTCCCCATTCACTTCTCCTTCCTCTCCCTATATTAACACTGACTGGAGGCCCAACTGCCTCTATGCTGGCGTGCCTCACATGGTAGCGTATTAAAATCTCAGTGAGCGGCAGCATACAGGGTCTACCACACAGCAATCTGGGCTCACACAAAGAAGTAGTGGGCAGGCTAAGTTTACTGCAAATGGGACAAAAAAAATCTTAGGTTTCAGCGTAACTGAATGAAGTAATAACAATGGCATACCATGATTGCACAGGGATGCATGCCAAATAATAACAATATGGTAACCCAAAAAGCTGGTCCTATTTCAAACCCATTATGGCAGCTCCACCTGTGAAAGGAGTTGGTAGGTCTACCTGCTAATAGCCAAGTACCCACATGACAAAACCACCACTACTACAATTGATTTTAATCAACCACTTTATTGGCAGTCTCAATATAGAGCCTAAAGACTGAATGGGCTACACAGACTGAATTCTCCTCTCCCTCCTAGGGAATTAGCAGCAAGGCATGCTGTGCTACTACTCTACCAATCTGAGGGGACAGAGAGAAGACTTCAAGTTCTAGGGCTTTTGGTCTTGCACCAGCCCTATTATATTCATTCATAAATTTTGAAAAACATCACAAGCAGCAGCAGCAATATCCCTTGCAGGTGGTGTTGTTGCAGTACCACTAAAAGCTTTCCCTCAGCTTGGCCAACTATCACCCAAAAACATCAATGATGCTGGTGTGAAGTACACACAAGGCACCCAAAAGAACAGAAACTGCCAAATACAAGTCATTGCTGTGCAAGCAGTGTCAGGATGAGCTCCACCCTGACATCTGGTGGTGAGGTGTGGCAAGGTGTGGAAAAAAACTTCAGGGGCCGATCTCATTTGCATAGGCACACCCACCCCGCCTAGACTGAGGCCATAGCTGCCCAAATGGTCACTTTGGCTGCTGTGGGATCCCCAGTGTCTCTGTTATTGGGGCAGGAAGAATAAATTGTTATTACCCTGATTATGGGAACTGTGCTTGGAACTGTACTTGGCCTTTTGTTATGATGGAGGGACTCACCATCAACTAAGTAGCACTCGCTAGGCAAGGGTCATGGGTTCCAAAACTGTGTGAATTGAGAGAGGCTGGGGATAAGTATTAATAGTTGGTGGCATGGGCCCCTTGGTGAGGGCCTTATGTGCTAATTGCACTTCCTCCTCTCTCCACTGTGGAATGTCAGAGCTAATTTTGATTTCATTAGAAGTCTAGTTACAGGCTGCTGAGCTCACTTTGGGCTAAGGGTGTACCAGCACTGAGGCTACCCTACTACAAGCTGAATTCACCGAAGAGCTGAACTGACTAAGAGCTGAAATCACTGAGCATTGTGTGGGGGAGCCTGAAGATATATCGTGGAGCAGTTTGTGGAACGGCTGGAGTGCCTTGTGGACAGGCTGGCGGTCGTAGGACGGCGGGAGCTGTTGGTGGGACACAGAGCAGTTTGCGGGCCGGCTGGTGGAGCAGTTCGTGGGGCGGCGGGAGCTGCTCGTGGGCCGCGGAGCTGAGCGAAGGAGTTCGTGGGGCGGCTGGCGGAGCGGAGCGAAGGCCTATGGAGCTGTGGGACGGTCAGCTTCAGATCATGTAAGGTGCCTCTTACCTCTGTCCCATCTCCACCCAGGGTGGGAGGTAAAGCTCCGCAGATAAACTTTCGAACTCTGGGGCTGCCCTGACCAGGGACAGAGACTTTTGGGTCATTGGACTTTTGGGACTTTGGGTGATTTGGGGTTGCTGGACTCAAGAACCAAAGGGAAAGGGGCATGCCCCAATTTGCTTGGGGTGGGGTTTTTTTGCTCATGGGTTGTGTTATGAATCCTGTTGGGGGTGTTTCCCCAACATGATGCCACATTGTTTCTCTCTGTTATTAAAAGGCTTTTTGCTACACTCAGACTCTGTGCTTGCGAGAGGGGAAGTATTGCCTCTTGGAGGCACCCAGCGGGGGGTGGTATATATTTGTCCCAGGTCACTGGGTGGGGGCTCGAGCCGGTTTGCATTGTGTTATTGGAATGGATCCCCTAGATATTGAACCCGGCCCTTGTTGCTGCCAACTCTGATGGGCAGAAGGGTTACAGCTGGATGGAAGATAAAACAGATGTTTCTGAGAACTGGAAATTTAAAAAATAAAGAGAGGCAAATGATTCTTTAATAGTATTTAGTATTAGAAGAAGCCAAAATTCCATGGTTCTGCCCTCTAAGGCATCAATTCCAAGGCTGGTTATGTGACTTCTGTGAAGTAGATGGGATACTATACTGACTGTGTGTTCTCTAAAATGCAAAATGAGTTTGAATGGTTACAAATAAATTCAGATATGAGAGGTTGGGTTTCCAAACAATCCCTTTATTAAAGGCAGTCTCACCCTCCAGTCTGCCTGTTTTCCTGCCCATGGGATTCAGGAAGGTTCAGGGTTAAATAGTATAACAAAAAGACAATAAATTAGAAGAGTAACAAGATAAAACTAAGGGCTCTCTGTATTTGGACACTATCTGACTGAACAAGTAAAGGTTGGTGGGGAAGTTTTTGAGAGCTCAACTCCCTTCTCGGTGCTTTCTGTCTAGTTATTTCACAATGCTGAAGTTCCTGTACTCCAGTGCAACAATCTTCTTCTCATTGCGGAATTCAGCTTGGTCGATGTGGGATTTGGGGCTTCCTGTCTTCCTGAGCCATTCCTGCAGCTGCCGTACCTTGACACTGGGACCTTGGATTTGTCCTTGCACAGTGCCGTCTTCGGTGTTTTGGACCCAGCCAACCACCCCCAGCTTCTTACCCTCAGCCTAGAAAGGAAATGGGAGATGAAGATGGGATTAATCTGAATTGAAGGCAGACCACAAACTGACATCTTTTTATAGGAATCAGTCCCCAGGGAGGACCATGGGAAAGCCATTGATAAGAGAGATCCCATGGAATAGCCAGACAGAATGTATTTTGGGATTAATCCAGTTACCCATTGTAACACCTTTACATTGAAAACAGCACCTACAATACATCCCTTGAGTTACCCCTAGGGAATACAATCCAGGTGTCACTGGCAACAGGCAGTGTCAAGAGATTCCAAACAAAACACAGCTGTGGCTATAAAAGCCATGATGCTAGTGACTCAGCCTCAGCTGAATTACTTACAAATGACCCAGCAGCCTCATAAAAGCCTCTGGGACCTTTGATGGAAAGAGTCTGTGATGGAGACCATTTTGAGATCACAGCAGAATGTTGGCTGACCAGGAAGAGGGTAAGGTGACTCCCCACGCTGGGAGGTTCCAAAAGGAAAAGACTGGCCTTGAAGGTTAATGTTTTTCATTAAAGTACAAAATTTAACTCAGATTTTGTTCTCTAGGGGGGTCAGCAATAGCTAGACCACTCCAGTCCCAAGACAATACTCTTACTCTAGGAGCTGGAATTTAATGGGCTGTACTTATTTAGTGTGACAAGTCCTCAGCAAGTCACAACCCAACATCTGGACCACCCCACTCCTCTCCCCCCAAAAGTGATGGATCCAGAAGGCAAGACTGGTGACTCCTGCAGCTACCCCAAAAGGAGAAAACATAGAAGAGCAGTAGGGGGAAACAGCAGCAGCTACAGGGCAGATAGGGCCAACGCCAACTTGGGAAAGGCAGCTCAGGCCCAGCTTGTGCTGAGATGCAAATGCAGATGCCAGTTCAGTACAGCCTGCGCCCCGGTGGTGACTAGATCAAGCTGCCTGAGCAGCCCCATCCTGGCTGAGCTGCCAGCCTCGCCCTCTGCTCCATCATTTGCAGCAGACACACCTGGGTGTGCTTGCGGAAGAACACTCCTTGGACCTTCCCAAAGACTTCATAGTCCACAGAGATGAGGCTGTCGCCCTCAGCCATAGTGACGCACGCCTGGTACAAAAACAAAGCGGCGACTATTAGCAGAGATCCAGGGGGATGCCGCTGCCGCCCTCCCCACCCACGCGGGCAAGAGGGGCTTCCCGCAGGGCCCCACTGCGGCTGCATTACGAGGCTTGGGAGAGACAGGAGGGTCGGAACTGCGCCTTATTTGGAGCTTAAAGTCCCAGGACCCGTGCCCAAGGAGGAACCACTGAGCAGCCACTCGGCGCTCCCAGCAGGCAGGTAGAGCTGCCCCCGGCTCCCCGCCGTGCCCTGGGGGCGGGGTCACGCCTCCGCCAGCCCCCCCGGGCAGGCGTCCCGGCTCCGCCCACGACCTGTCCCCATCCGCAACTTCACGAATAAAGCAGCAGGGCTGGGAGACGGGTCCGAACCCTTCGGGCGCGGGTCCCGCCGGACTCACCCGCCGGGGACCCGCCGCTAGAGCGAGAACTAGCGCCGCCCAACGGCTGTGGCGCGCGCCGGCTTTTGCCGCCGTCGGGTCATAGAGCCGGGAACAGAGCCGCCCCAGACCATAGAGCGGAGTCGAGTGCCAGAGCGGCCAACTCGGCGGGAGGCTAGAGCGACGCTGGAGCTAGCGTTGGCGTGCTGGTTTCCAGGCAACAGTAGTAAACAGTCAGTGCGCAGCGCCCGCAGCCGCCCAGCGCGGCTGGAGGCCCAGGTGAGGCTGGCGGTCACGGGGCGTTTGTTTCCCTGGGGGTGCGTGAGGGCAGCACCCCACGCATGGGGGACCTTTCCCAGGGCGGGAGTCAGGGCAGGGGGTTGGCTGCCGGGGTGTCGGAGCGTATCTGGACAGCCTCGGTCGCCGGGGGCCGGGGAGGGCGTTCCGTGGGGTGCCCGAGCACCTCCCAACCCCCTTTCGCTGACCTGGGGATAACAGGCCCCGAGAGGGACCGGGCCGGGCCTTCCCCACGCGAAAAGGAGGAAGGGTGCTTGACTTAAGGGCCTGGTTCAAGTCTCAGCTTAGCAGCCGCCTCTCGCGGAGCAAGCCGTGACTTGTCTCCGCCTGACAACGCTGCCTGCCTCCGCGCCTGGGACACGGAAATACCCCAGCAAGGAACGTGACCTCCTCGATTTTTCACTGTCTGGGCTGAGAGAAGGGCAATAAAGGAAACAATACTCCGCATCAACTGCACTTTGCAGGTGCTGTCAACATTCATTCAGCTTTAGGGGCTGTTGGTTATTATAAGGAAAAGTGTGTGTGATAACAATAAATGCTGTTTAATTTGACAGAGTCCCTGCAAACCTTCCCCATTCTCAGCATTGTTTGCAATGTGCCACTTAGAGAGGTTTTGTTCTAATGTCAGCAGAAGGCTATAGCCTCAATTTCCTGGTCTTGGTGGAATAGACATTTGATCACAAAAACAGGACCACAAACAGTGCTGACTGACTTCAGAACCCAGCTGACCCCTTGCAGCTCCAGTGTTTTAATTTAAAACACAACAGAACTTACAGTGCCCCTATCAAAGGCACAATAATTAGAAGGTAAAACTGGGTTCCAAGATAGCTGAAGCTTGCAGGTTACCCCAGACACTTGCCCACTTATAACCCAGTTAAGTGCCCAGTTAAGAGCTTCCTCTCTTATTACTTGTTTTATCCCTTAATTGGCTAAATCACTGCTGCTATCACAGTCCCTTTCCACCAATCAGCTGTTCAACAATTGTTTTGAATTCAAATTAAAAACTTCTGTAACCGCTTGTCCAAATTGGTAAAACTTGATGCCATGAAGCAAATGTTGGATGTTTGTACACCCACCCCAATCATGGTGCTACAGGTATGATTTTTAAGAGCACATGACTTCTTCAGAGCTAAGTTGTAGCGAAGGGCACACTGCTACCAGTACCTACCTGAAAGTTGTTGCAGTCAGTGGGCGTGCCACTGGAATTCTAGCAGCCTTCTCAGCAGCTGGGGATTAGACTGCAAATAAATCAGCACCAAAAACGCACCAAATAGTATGTGACCTTTACATGAGCATATCTCAGCCCAAAGCCTATATGTCCTCATCATCCCCTGCTGTACACTTAGTTTAGATTACACTCCTAAGGGCAGTGGCTTTGTGCTGGTTTGTAGAGCTCCGTATATGCTTGTGATGGTGTATAATTGGCCTTGCCCTATAGGAACCTCAAGTTATCTGTTCAGGCTGCGTGCTGTAGGAGAGCATGCTGCAGGAGCAGGGTAACCTGCTTCTGGAGGTTTCTGTATGTTGACTCTACCTGTAGCATATAAGAATCTGTGTTGGCAGAATCCAAAGAACACTTGCTTCTCTAGCTGGTGTTGCAAATTCTAAAGGGAGGAACGATGGAGGGGACTTAACAGATATTTTTGGGCAATAGACTTCCCTGCTGGCTGAGCACATTCCTGCTGCTTTCGTAGCAAGACATTGCACAGGCAGAGAAAGAAGCAATTTATTTCCAACTGCATTAGAGAATTCCACAGGTAAAACCAGGAGAGGCCTTCAAAGAGGCCCTGCACCTCAGGGAAGGTTCACAGAGGGCAGAGTAATCACACAAGCTCTCCAAAGCTCCATTAATGTCCTTTGGGCTGTTCAGGCCACTGCCTCTAGAGCAGGGGTGGGCAAACTATGAACTGCAGGCCAGATCCGGCCCGTCAGTCATTTTAAACCAGCCCTCGAGCTCTTGCTGTGTCGCAGGGTCAGGGGCTGCTCTATGCGGCTCCTGGAAGCCGTGGTATGGCGCCCCCTCCGGCGCTCCAGTGGGAGCTGCAGGGGCGGTGCCTGCAGATGGGGCAGAGTGCAGAGCAGCCTGACCGTGCCTTCGCGTAGGAGCCGAAGAAGGGACATGCCATTGCTTCCGGGAGCCTCTTGCACCCCTGAGCCTCTCCCCAGCCCAGCCCTGATCCCCCTCTGAACCCCTTGATCCCAGCCTAGAGCACCCTCCTCCACCCCAAACCCCTCATCCCCAGTCCCATCCCAGAGCTTGCACCCCCAGCTGGAGCCTGCACCCCTTCCCATGCCCCAACCCCCTGCCCCAGCCATGATACCCCTCCATCCCAGCCCAGAGCACCCTCCTACACCCCAAATTCCTCATCCCCCACCCCAGAGCTCACCTCCCACTCCCCAGCCTGGAGCCCCCTCCTGCACCCTGAACTCATTTCTGGCCCAACCCTGGAGCCCACAGCCCCAACCAGAGCCCTCACCCCCTCCCACACCCTAACCCTAATTTTGTGAACATTCATGGCCTGCCATACAAGTTCTATTGGCCTGAGGGCCACATCTGGGAAAACGTTCGTCCACTCCTACTCTAGAGCATTGATTTTGGGGGAGGAAGCCCCATTTTGGGAACAAACATGTTTATAATGTGTTTTTGCCCCAATGTTCTACCACAGGCACTGAATGGCTCAGCTGCAACTGGCTGTGTGTCCACCTGTGGATTCGATGGTGGCAGCTCCCAGTCTTCCATTGACGGGGCAGAAGAGATACCATCCCAAGGCCCTTGGGCACCAGTCCCGGCTAGAACACCTGAAGAACAACTTCCAGCAGCAGCTCCTGCGTGACAAGGAGGAAAAACTGAAGGATCTTTGCATCTGCAAAAGCCGGAGTTATTCCTGCTCTCTCTTTTCTGGGAGCAACTGGCAAGACTCTGGACTTGAAGGCTTCTACTCTGCTGGACCCCACAGCAGGTATCTCACCAGCCAGACCAGTACTTTGCCCTCCAAGTGGGCAGCCAGGCGGAGAGAAGGGGTAGACCGGTCCTACCCTCTGAAACCAGTCTTTCACCGCAAGGCTGAGAGTGTTCCAGTGGTCAGCACAGGTCCGCTCAGGAGCTCACCACCCATGGCTGAATCTCCCAGCAATAGATCTAGCTCAAAGAAGAGAGGGAAGTTGCCAGCAGCCAGGGCCCAGCCAGCCGTATTCCCATCTCCTTTGGCAGCAGAGCAGCCTAAGCAGTCAGCCACCCATCCAAGCAGGGCAGAGTTGGGTTACATCCAAAGGCTGGAGGCAGCTGGGCAGAGCCTGGAGGAGGAGATCCGAAGGAAAGAGGCCCTCCTCAGGGAGAAGCTGAGGAGAACAGAGGAGGAGCTCAGGCGGATCCAGAGAGAGAAGCAGCAGGTGGAGGTGGAAGAGAGAAAGGAGAGAGAGGGTCTGAGGATGCAAGAGAGGAAAGCGGCAGGGCTTTCTGGAGGGAACATTTTCAGGGCTACAGCCAGGCCCAGTGAGGGGGACTGTGATTGGGAGCAGTCTCCAGAGGGTGCCATGCCCGTGCCAAACAATACCCACCTTCCCCATGTGCTGGGCATAGAGAGACTCAAGAAGGGGCGGCTGGTGGCCAGCAACAGCAAAATTCAAGAGCACATGTCTTTGGAGAGCATGGCCTCCTGTTCAAAGTTGGTCATGAAACACAGCCAGGGTACACCTGCAGCAGCCCCCTCAGAACAAGACCCTGCAGCAGAACTGCTGCATTCACAGGCTCCCATTGGCACGGAGCAGGGAGAGCTAGGAGAGTGTGGCTTCTGTGGGCGTAGGTTTCTCCACCTCCGGCTGGAGAAGCACATGTATGTTTGCAGCAAAAGCCAAGGCTCCAAGAGGAAAGTATTTGACTCAAGCATGGCCAGAGCCAGGGGAACTGAGCTGGAGCAATATCAGCACTGGAAGGGCAAAAACACCACCCAGGTAACATGAACTTCCAGGCAACTGGCTGGCCTGGGGGTGGATCAGTCCTTCCCCCTTGGAACCCTCTTTAAGAAGGATGGAATTATACCTGTTTTAATAATACTTACTATGCTCCTGACACTCCATTCAGGGCCAATAGAATATAGACACCTTTAAGGGATAAGCCAGCAACGAGCCCATGGACAGGATCCAGCATTAGAAGGTTTAAGGGGCTTGGTTTAGGACACTGACGCTTCCTGGAGATAGTCACCTGATCTCCAAAATAATGAAGGGGTATGAAAGAACTTGCTCATAGGTAGGGCCCTACTAATTTCATGACACTGAAAAACATGTCCTGGACTGTGAAATAAGCCTTTCCCCGTGAAATCCAATCTTGGCATGCTGTTGGGAGTACCCCAGCTGGTAGCTCCTAGTCCAGGCTGGGCTGGGCAGGACAGGACGTGTCCTTCCCCTGCACAGCTGCTCTTGGGGGGGAGATCAGACCCACCCCCTGAGGCAGCACAGAAATGAGGGTGGTACACCCTCACTTCTGTGCTGCAGCAGCCCCAGAACTGGGCTTGGGGCTCCTGCTGGGACAACCAGGCTTCTGCCAGGGGTTTGGGGTGCCCCCAAATTGGCCTGGGCTCCTGGGCACAGTTAATCCACCACTGGCCAACACTAGCAACTAGGCAATCCTGACTGGGGCACTCCCAGCAGCAAGGGGGAGATCAGGACCCCCCCTCCACTTCCCATAGGTGCTGGAACAGCGGGTGCTGCACCTGCTGGTTTGCAGTGGTTTCCATCAGTTACAGGGTTTACAGTTTTGCTTAATGGCTCTCAGCACCCTCACTATAAAAATCCTTCCAGGACCTATGCCATTTCTGGGCTGTTTACACCGTGCAAAGGGAAGAATCTCCTCCCACTGAAAGGGGCTCAACCCACTCCAGGATGCTCCCAGCGGGGACAACCTCTTATTGGTGGTGGGGGGGGTCTGCTGTGTTTAGGTTGGGGGAGCTGCAGTATAATTGGGGCTGCTATTGGGGGCAGGCTAGGACCTGATCTAAAAGCCTATTGTTAAAACAAACCAATGGCAACGGGAACATTAACATCCCTCAGCCAAGCTCCAGCAGCCCCTGCCTGGTGTATCTTGGCCTCACTTCTGCAGGCTCCCTTTAAGTGGCTATTTTCCCCTGCTCCTGGTGACTGATACCTTCCCTTGACAACGACCATTTGTCTCGGCTGCCTTAAAGGAGTGGTACCAATCTAGGGGTCTGCTGCACTGGAGGTGGGTTCAGGGCTGAGTACGGGGTTGGGCCCTCTATGAGAAGATGGTGAGTAAAGGCACAGGACCTGGAGCCAGCCCAGTTATAACTCCTGCCATCTATACTAATCACTCTTCCCCTTCTGTGCAGAATGAGCCACCCAAGAACAACTGGAGACAAAAGCATGAGTCTTTCATCCGGACCCTCCGCCAGGCCCGTGAGATGCAGCATGTGATCTCCAAAGGGGGGAAGCTCTCAGACCTGCCACCACTGCCCCCTGTAGAGAATCCAGACTATATCTCCTGCCCCCACTGCAACCGCCGCTTTGCACCCAAGGTGGCTGAGAGACATATTCCCAAATGCAAGACCATCAAGAACCGACCCCCCCCACCACCACAAAGGAGACGTTAAGGATGACACACTGCAGTGAATCCTAGCTCCCTCTCCCAAACTGGCTTCCATCTAGAGGAAGCTTTGTGTTCTTCCCCTCCCCCAAGCAGGCTGCTAACTTTTAAGATATCCCCATGTAACATGAGTAAGAAGCTCAGGCCCCATGAACAGAATACTAAAGTGCTTGTACTTTGAGCTGCAGCCAGTGGTTCCTGAGTGTGTGCAGAAAAATAGGTCCATGACAGTTTAGGCCACTACCCTACTGCTGCTGGTTCCCATTTCTTCCCCTTCTACAGCTCTTCACAAGGAGTTCCAGTTCTCTTGATGGAAGAGATTGCTGGGTCTTGCTGTGAGTGGGAGAAGATTACCATGATGTCCCTTGTGTAGGGAATGGGGTTGTTGGTGGGACAGCAGCAAGGGAAGAACCACCATGGATAGGCTGGTCCTCAGAATCATGGTTGGGGCTATGGGCAGGTGGTGGGGGTGGAAGGTTGAGGGCTCTTTCCTCTGACATGAAGTAGTACACAGTCTGGGGCAGAGGTCATCCAGATCTCACAGATGGAAAGAAGCCCTTTAGTTAGACACCAACAATGCTCAGCCTTGAACCAGCCACACTAAAATACCCCTTCCCTGCTGAGATCAAACTGATATTTGTATAAACAATGAGGCGGCCTTGTGGCACCTTAGAGCCTAACAAATTTATTTGGGCAGAAGCTTTTGTGGGCTAAAACCCCCTTCATCAGATGCATGGAGTGAAAAAAACAGTAAGCAGAATTCATAGCACATGAATTCTGCTTACTGTTTTTTTTCATTCCATGCATCTGATGAAGGGGGTTTTAGCCCACAAAAGCTTCTGCCCAAATAAATTTGTTAGGCTCTGAGGCAGAGGTGGGCAAACTACGGCCCGTGGGCCGCATCTGGCCCATGGGACCCTCCTGCCCAGCCCCTGAGCTCCTGGCCCAGGAGGCTAGTCCCCCTGCTGCCCGCTGCCTCAGCTCACTGTGCCACCAGCACAATGCTCTGGGCAGCAGGGCTGTGAGCTCCTGGGGGCGCAGCTGCAGAGCCCGGCCTGACCCAGTGCTCTGTGCTGTGCGGCATGGCTGCCTGTCCTGGTGCAGCCATGCTGCCAGCCACCGGTGCTCCAGGCAGCGAGATAAGGGGGCAAGGAGCGGGGGCGGGGGTTGGATAAAGGGCAGGGGAGTTCAGGGTGGTGGTTAGGGGCCAGGGCGATCAGAGGGCAGGGACCAGGGGTCCTGGGGGGGCAGTCAGGAAGGAGAGGAGGGGTTGGATGCAGCAGCAGGGGGCAGTCAGGGGACAGGTAGCAGGAGGGGTGGGTGGGGTACAGGTCCCAGGGGGGCAGTCAGGAATGAGAGGAGGGGTTGGATGGGGTGGCAGGGGGCAGTCAGGGGTGGGTGTTCCAGGGGTGGTCAGGGAAAAGGGGTTGTTGCATGGGGCAGGGGTCCTGGGTGTGGGGGGGCAGTCAGGAAGGAGAGGGGGTGGCAGGGGGCAGTTAGGGGTGGAGGGTCTGGGGGTGGTGGCAGTCAGGAATGAGGAGGGGTTGGATGGGGCAGCTAGGGTGGGGGGTCCAGGGGCAGTCAGGGACAGAGAGCAGGGGGTTGGATGGGGCAGGAGTCCTAGGGGCAAGAAGCAGTGGGGTTTGGATAGGGGGCAGGGGCCAGGTCATGCCTGGCTGTTTGGGGAGGCACAGCCTCTCCTGACTGGCCCTCCATACAATTTTGGAAACCAGATGCAGCCCTCAGACCAAAAAGTTTGCCCGCCCCTGCTCTAAGATGCCACAAGGACTCCTCCTTGCTTTTGCTGATACAGACTAACATGGCTACCACTCCGAAACCTGATATTTATATGTTAACAGCCTGACTGTGCTGAAGGAAGCGCCTGCCTGCAGAACAGCTGGGGAGTGGGCTGGAATTCTACTGCTGTTTAGCTGCAGATGCTGGCACATGAAAGCCCCCAAAGATCAACTCTCCAGCTTCATCCGCCAAGCCTGTGTGGCTGTCTCTGGGAAGAGCAGGTGGGAGGGAGTTCTGGGTTCCTACAGTAGAGAGGCCTTGTGTGGGATGATACAGTAGTTTGGATAAGTCAGGGAAGGTAGTTTCCTTGCAGAGAGACGGGGAAGATAAATGACATTAGTACATTAGAACAACGTACAAATTACAACTTTCCTTCCCTCTGTTTCTAACAGTCCCTAGAGGCAGAATCCAGAACTGCTTCCCTCTCTCAGCTGCTTTTTGTGCTCAGTCCTGTTTATTTTTGAGCTGAACAATTAAAACAGAGCAGGTGGGCTCATTCCGTGCTTCTCCTGCAATAGCCCACAGGAGGATTTATTTAGCTTGTTTCCACTGGAATTCAGGAAAATCCTCGGACTGTTTCTATTGGACTTTGGGTCAGTAACATTTTGCTTTTAAACATCCAAAACCCTTAATTTGGGGCCATGTTTGACATACCATCTCTTTAATCGGAAGAGCAGACTGGGGAGCGGGACCCATAAAATGCAGCTTCAGCACAAGAATTCCTTGGGGCAGAAAGCTTACAGATGGGGCCTCATAGTAGCAGGGGAGCTATGCACCACCAGCCACTTACTGAGTATTTGGAGAGGCATCTTTCAGCCCAAGTGTGCTTGTTCCAGTGTCAACTGTGGAATGGTAAAGACTCCTAGAGCTAGGACAGGGCCTTTAGGCTACAGGGTGACTGTTACAAAGGGCTTACTTACCAGGTACACGAACTAGGACTCCGATGCAAGGTTCTTTCCAGCCTCAGTTTTCCATGGAGAGCATCCAGGCTGGCAGATTTCTTTAGGCCCTATGTAAGTAGCAGGTTGTTCAGTACTAACGAAGCCCTAGCAGGTGGGTCCCAAGTAGTGTAGGGATACCAATGGAAGAACAAGTAATTCACGAGAGGAGAAAATGAATAAAAAAGCCCAGTAACGTTTTCTTCAAGGCACATGGTGGTCCTGCCCCAACTCAGCACAGCCTGGGGAAGATACACAGGGGCCAGACTGAACTAGGCTTAGTCAGAGGCTGGATATTTGGAAATAGTCCTTGACTGTGAGGTGTGGAATAGTCTCCCAAGGAAATAGGAGACCTCCTGTCCCCAAGATAAGTGGGCAAAGCTCCCTCCCTTGGGACACTATGGTAGTGCTCAAAAGCCCCAATTAGTGTTAAAGCTGCATAGTGCTGGGCACTGTGCAAGCACTGAAGAGCTTACAGCCTAGGAAGAAATATTAAAATCCAGAGACAGGGTCTGAAATGGGTTCAACATACATGCAGAGTGATCATGGAAGGCTGGGCACATGGCTTAGTAACTCCATTTCTGGTTTTATTATTATGGGATAGCAGTGAGGTCACAGGAAGGCTGGAGAGGAGTAAATAGCAAGAAAATGGGGAAGGGGGGGGGAGTGGAAATTCATCTGAACTGACAGATAAATTAATTTTTAAAATGAACTAAACATGAAACTAGTTTAAGAAAATCAGTATCGTAACCCCTGTGATGTGTTTATATTAAATCCAATTTTACATGATCCTCACCCTGTTCTCAGTGTGCCAAAGGCTGACGGTGTGAACAATGCTGATCTGCATCACAGAAGTCAGCAGGGGAAGTTGGTAGGCATAATGGGGCTCTTGGGAAGTTGTGGGAGGCAGTTTGGGATTGTGCGATAAACACATTCACGGCAAATTTCTGTGAAAAAGATGAGCAGTTTAAATAGTTAATGGTGACACTGAAGTTGTAGACCAAATTGTCTGCTGGGGTTACATCACTGAAGTCAATGGAATTATGCCAGGAGATAATTGGCTTGCCATCTTTATGTTTCAGAGTCAACAATGGGCAGTTCACTGCTCTTGTTGAGCTATCGTTTCAGTTTGTCTGCAGACTCAGGCAGGCATACAGATACCATTGAATACAGGAGACCCTGATTAAAACCTCAGAGTTTTTAATATTCTGTTTTTACAGCACCCAGCACAATGGGACCCTGATCCATGACTGATGCTCTTAGGTGCTGTGGTAATGCAAATAATCAATCAGAACTGGCAGCAGTGCTGCTTATTACAACTACTGAATAGGTGACTGTGGGAGACTTAACACTCTAGTAAAAGCTCTTCTAAGAGAACCAGGATTTTGTTCCTTTGGACCCCATCTCTTCCTGCTGCTCATACCCCACATGGCACCATTGGAGCTGTGGTAAAAATGGCATCATCAGGAAGAGAAGCAGCATCAAGAGACCAGGTGTCTCATGGAACACAGAGCCTCTTTTCATGTAGATGTCCCTAGTAAAGCAAAACTTGCCACTTTTTCACAGCAATGAACCTTCCCCTAAGCTGACTGCGTGCACACTTTCCCCACACCTCTTGGTGGAATGAAAACACAGGAGACCCTGCTCCAAGCCGAGATTCTGCCTGGAGGGGAGGTGGGAATATGCACAGAGTCAGGACACACCGGAGAATTAGTTTAAACATTTATTTAAACAAACTACAAACCACTCCACTCTTTAATCTTTCAAAGAAAGATAATGACAAACTAGTTATTCTGCCAGTGTCAGAGCAGGCATAAGTCGTGTTCCACTATAACAACTCAAGAGCAAAACTAGCAGGAGACTGACATATGGAGCTAGCAATGCAAAAAGGGGAGAAGTCAAAAGGGTTTTGAAACTGTTCAAAGGCACTTCTACCCACTTGCCCTTCACTTTCCAGCCAAAAACTGGGTTTAAACTGCTTTTCTGGTTGCACAGCTAGCTGGTGTGAAAATCAGTGGTCTGTAATAGGCACAACTTGGATAGCGTGAATCCTCTAAGGCACATATGAGGTTGTGGAGCACAGGACACCCTCTGCCAGGGATCTGAATCCTCTACTAGATCCAAGGGGAATCCAGTCTTCCCAGCTGTAGAGCATTGAGACAGGAGATAGCAGTGCACTGCAGGAGAGCAACTCCCATCAGCTTGGTGCTCGCTTATTGGACATGGCTTAGGCTTAGCACTTCACTCCTTCTCAAAGCCACTGCTGCAACATGACAGACTCCATCTCCACTGCAGCAAAAGAATTCTTATGCTGGGACTCCTAACCTGAGAACTGACTCCAATACATATGGGAGAAGAGAAGGCAGTGTCACCAACAGTAACCAAGCAACACTTGAACTTCTGGCATTCAAGACCCTACATTGGGGCTGTCTGTCTCCTTCCCGCTCTACAACAATAAGGACAGCCAGACTGAGGTCTAACTCTGCCCAGGGTGCTGCTCAGAACAGACTGCATTTGATTCAGCTCTAGTATACTACAGTGATAGGCACTAGAGAAGAACCTAAGAGAGCACCGATTCCAAGCAGGATGCTTTGGCATCTGTCCCCAGGTAGAGAATTTCATCAAGAAAGATGTTAGCACCCTTAAACAGTCCCCACAAGGGAAGAAAAGTCTAAGGCAGGTGAAATAGCTCTCATTGAAAGATTCAAGGCAAAACTAGAGACACACCGGTGATGGAGACAGTTTTAGGGATAATGAAATCACAACCCCACCCCATTGCATGGGAGGAGAAGACTCTGCTTCCTAGAAGCCCCACCTTGGGGAAGGGTGAGGGACTAGCTTCCCCCTAGAGGCCCTTCCCAACCCAAAAATCCACCCCAAGCCAATTTGTTAAACAAATTTAGAAAACTCTCTCATTCCCTACTAGGGATATGGGAAAGTTTCAAATGTCAGGCCACTTCAAGTTCCTTGGAAGAGAGAACCTTGTGCAGCTAGAGAAGGGGTGAGCTTTAGACTGAGGCCTAACCATCTACTGCCCTTGGGAAAGATGCCTTCTGTGTACACTGCAGGAGAGACCCATGCTGAGAGGACAGCTGTGCTCCCACTTTGTCAAAACAATGGAGGGGAAAAAAATACTGACGAGGCCCACACCAGCATTGAGACTGTGCCAGCTTACGGTGAGGGATAAGTAGAAACAAAGCCAGGAGCAGCAATGGACTCACTCTGAGAAACCAGACATGACAAGAGGAGCTCTGGCACCCAAAACTAGCTGAACAGATGGAGTAATGAGTGTGCCACAGCCTGAGATCCAGACACACCTTTTCTGGTTAGGAAGCAGCCAGTCTGAACTCAAGAACCCTATCTCAAGCAGTTCCCTCTGCAACAACTGGAAACTAAATCCAATTTTCCTTTTTGTGCAGTGCTTGGAGGGTGGAAAGCATTAGCTGAGTGCTAGGCCCTCAGAATAAAGCATTTAAACTTCATCTGTAGGACTAGGGCACACAGCTGTATGGACAAAGGCTGCATCTCAGGCCAGGGGCATGCTTTCTATCACCATCTCCCCACTGCCTCCAGAGTAAAACACATTCAAGGCTCTGTTTGCCCGTGAGCAGCATTGAGCTGTTCCACAGGCAGGGCCCTGTCCATTGTCATAATGGCTGGGAGCAGCTCAGAGTTCACTGCTCTAAAGTGAAGGTGGGGAGTTAGGGTTCAGCCAGCTTCCGTACTCAATGGTTCTCACTCTCTCACCTAGAGGTGCAGTGACTAATGCTGGGGTCCCAAGGGCAGCTCTTAGGAAGCAGTGAAACAAAAGGGCCACAAGCTGCTACTGGAGCCATCACCATGATGGGTCCAGGGTCGTCTTGCCTCAAGGGCAGGATTGATGGATGAGGTACAGAGAAGAGCTGCTGCTGCCATAATCACTGAGCTGACCATTGCCCAGAGCTCAGGACCCTACCCCTCTCAAAACTCACTCCTAGATCATATCTAAAGGAGGTGTCTCCCACCAAACGTACATGGGTGCTGCTCTGGAGCCTCCGCCCTCGCTCCTTATCAGTGAGTGACCTGAAGCCAGGAAAGCCGCTTTCTGCATTCAGTTAGTGTGTTGTGAAGTTGGATGGATCCCAGTAGGCTCAGGAGACTAGAGGCTGGAGCGGCATGAGTCCGTTCCCAAGAGACACCAGGAATCTGAATCCAAGTCAGTTTTTGGATCAGTTTCCATCTCTTCTTTGGCTGTCTGGGTTCCTTTGGAATGAGCCTGCAGCTGTCCAGACAAAACAGTCAGTCACTCCCAGAACTCAGCTGCTGGCTATACACAATTTACTGGCTACTCCAGATGCAAGTTTCTACCATCACGAAGAGAGCTACTATGGCAATCCCAGCCAGAGCACACTACATCTAACTGCTCCCCTCTTCTTGGGAAGGAGAAATACAAGTTGCTCAAAACCCCTTAGGCACTGAAGTGCCTGCCTCATGGCTGTATTGCTATTAAATTATTGCCATAGAGTAAATTAGAGTGTCTTTGCAGCTGACCAAGAGCAACAGGCACAAGGAATTTTTACCCTACACCTCTCTGCTCTGTCCCATCTCCTGCTGCCTGAAGAGATTTGAGTTTGATTAAAAGCTCTTCCTCTTCTCTCCCCCCGCCATCCAACCAGAACCAGGATCCAAGTTCTCTACTCCTGCACACACACCTTTCAAGGGGTGTGAGGGTTCTCAGCCTGAATGCCCCATCCAAGGGATGTCCTCACCTGCTGCATTCCCTCCGTCCCCCTGCAGAACCTCTGGAGCTGGGCACTGAGACGACTGGTTTCCTGCTGCAGCTTCTGTTGGTCAGCCAGACACTGTAACACCAACCCCTGCAGCCGCTCCACCTCAGTTTGCAAAGTGCTGCACACACAGGCTGCAGCTGGAGACGCTGCCTTTCCTTCCACACAGGGCAGGGCTGGAGCTGAACACATCCGCTGCAGAGAGAGACGGGGGAGTGAGTTTGTATGTGTGCGCAATGCATGAAACCTCCCAGGCCAGTGGCTGCCTGTGCCATGGTGAGAGAATGAGGATGGAAGATGGCACCACAGTTGCTGAAGTTGCAGATTTCCAAGCGCTAAGTGCTGGACCCTTGGGCAGCCAGGTCAACATGATATTAACCCTTATGTTATTCACTGCCAATTCCCCGGACCCCAAACTTGGACAGACCTTCCTCCCACTCCCTCTTTACAGCTATTGTCCCTACCTGCTTGTCACTTTGAGATCCTTGTTGATGCCTCCCCACCCCAGCCTGATTTCCCAGGTGAGTCAGGAATTAGCACCTCATCTAGGTATGGCAGCACTATAAACTCCTGTATAATTTCCTGCCCTATCCATGCTTCCCAGGTTCCTCCCTCCCACTGGAGTCTCCCAACATGGGGTTAATATTTCCCCAGATGTGTGAGCTGCATTTTTCCTAAGCAGGAACTCATTTTATTTCCTGCCCACATGTCTACTCTCTTTTGGATTTCTCTCTCCTCACTGGTATTCACAACTCCTCCCAAGTTAGCATCAACTGTGATCATCATGAACATGCCCTTTTCCACTCTCATCCAGACCATCAGTTAGCCTGACCCAATGGCCCCCACTAGACCTCCCCACAACTCAAACGTTGCCATTTATGTTCCCATCAGCTCCTACTCAACCAACATTCATTGTGGGAGATGTGGTCTGAAGGCAGGGGTCTCACACTCAAATGACCACGAGGGCCATATGAGGACTAGTGCATTGGCCCAAGGGCCGCGTCACTGACACCCCCACCTTTCTGCCCCTGCCCCCACTCCGCCCCTTTCATGAGGCCCCGCCCCTGCCCTTTCCCTGCCCCAATTCCAACCCCTTCCCCGAAGTCACTGCCTGCCTGCCCTGGCCCTGCGCTGCTCTGCTCCAGGAAGCAGCCAGAAACACGTCCCTGGGGGAGGAGGGGCACAGGGCTCCATGTGCTGCTCTTGCCACTCCTCCAGGTACCTCCTCCGAATCTCCCAATGGGAGCTGCGGGGGGCAGTGCCTGGAAGCGAGAGCAATGCACAGAGCCCTCTGCCACTCCCCCCCGGGGCCGCAGGGACATGGTTCCAGCCACTTCAGGGAGCAGCGTGGTGCTTGCGATGCCACAGGGTAGGCAGAGGGGCGGGGGGTCGCGCAGGAGGGGGGGCGCGGGCAGCTTGGCAGGCCTCCCGAAAGAACCTTGCGGGCCACATGCAACCCGCATGTTTGAGACCCCTGTCTTAAGGTATACGTTACCTGGGGCTCTGTCTTGGGCTTGTTGAATTCAGCAGAAGCATCAGAGGCCACTTTCAGTCCTTGAAGTTCCTGATAGGGAAGAGTCTCCTTTTCAGGCTCTGAAGAGTCTGTGCTCATAGGAAAGGGGCTGTCAGGCATGGGGATGAATTCAGCATTCTCCAGTTCCTGGACACACACACAAGCAGCATTGTGTCAGAGATTCCTCATGCTCCTAAACACCCTGCATCTCTTCAGCCAGGGCACCAGCACCCTCTTGTGGTGGAAAAGACTACTATGGCTTACAGGCTCCTCACACAGCAGACCCCTTGCTTGAAGTCAGACTAGCAGCGAGACACTCTCCTCCTAACAGTAGCCTGGCACTGGCACTAGGTCTCTCAGATCGTCACTGGGGTGAACTCCACACCATTTCCTGGTGTGGGCTGGTTGGCTGACAGGTCCCGTTTGTGTCACCATTTAGGTGTGCGACAATTCTCCAAAAAGGGCCATACTAATATACCCACCCTACACACACCCACACCATATATAACTTGAAAGCTTATTTTATGTATGTTTAGATGAGGCATAATATGGAGTAGTCAAGTGGTGCCGTAAGCCTGTAGACAAGGTGAAACAGTGGTAACTAAAAACAAAAAAAGTGTCATTTTCTGCACAGTTCCAGAAACACTGCAACAGGACCATGAGTACAGTTTTTACTGTTTAAGTTAATTTCAGCACCTTAGTGTGGTACTTATTGGTCAAAGCTACCAAACAACAATGTATTAAAAGATTTTTTTAGTTTCTCATGGGCAAGTATTTTTTTCAGAAATGAAGCTGTTTAGAATGTGGCAAAAAATGGTGAATATCAATATCAAAGTATCTTACAAGTGATAATAGTTTTCTATACTTTCAACTGAAATTTGCTGACCAGATCGGTCTCAGATTGAAGGTTTTGCACCAGCAGAAGCAGATTACGTGCCTACAGTTTGTGCTGCATAGTGGGTACATATAAATGTACATGAATTCCTAATGTAATGCTTCTCCATCTGTAAGCTATCGTACATATAATGTAGCATCTAGTCTGCCTGGTAGAAGGTTTTAATTTGTAACTGCCCATGCATGCAGTACTTGCATTTGAAATATTCTAGAAACTAGCTTTTTAATTCAGTGACGCTTATGTACAGGTCAGTGTTAGAGATGATAATACATAGCATCATAATATAAATATGCAAAAGCTATGGGAGAAAGAAGTGGCCTAATGAGAAGTAATGAAGACAAAGTTCATAAACAAGTCCTTGCCTCTGCACTGAAGGATGAAGAGCGTATTACAACTCTTAACAATGTCATCAACAATATGACAAACCCATTTGACCCTGAATCACATCCAGAGGAGTTTATCAACGTATTTGCTAGACTGCATGTAAAATCAGGTGTACAAGAGTCTACTGAAAACAGCAGACGTTGGTGAAGAACAAATAGAGAGACTTATGAGAGGGGCACTTGATTCTGATAGGACATATCTTCTTCAGCTCAGTCAAGAAATCTGGCATCAAAACATTTGCTGACATGGTCAAGACCACCAAATTTAAGTCAGGCAAAGGAGGGAAACTTGCAGTAGCTATCAGTCCTGAAATTATTTTCTGCAGAGCCCAGTCCTTAGCAAGATGCAGAGATGATGTTTCAATGGCAACTGTTCTTAGTCACCCAATAGGACCTATGCTGTGCCCCTCTTCCAGGCTGATGGAACTATGAGAAGAACAGATAAAACTGAATTAAGGGATCAGCTGGAAGCTCAATCTGAAAGACCCCATGAGCAAAGAGCATACAACAAAGAAGCCAGAGATGCCATGGCTCTCATACAACTGATGGCTGGAGACAAATTCTACGCATTCTATGAATTGCCTGCTGAGTATTTGAGGCAGGTGCTAAAAGAATTTGACAATGCTAATTCTGTAATCAAAGTCTTTTACAGATACGACAGGAACTTTGTGAAAACTGCAGACAGACAGTGCTGGACAGGATCTAAGGTTGGATGCAAGAAATACTAGGTGATTGGTGGATGCCCTGTGCCTCCATGGAAATGTTTCTAAATGTGATATCCAACAAGCAGTCACTTCTAAAATTTCTCTATGAATATAGGATTAAAAATGCACCTGAGTGTGTAGGAGCACACCCAACACAAACATTCCTTTTTGCTAGAGGCTTTTCTGATGGTGAAATAAGCAAAGTCCATCACCAGTAGAAGTTTTTGAAGTAGTCCAAGACTTATACAGTACTCAAGAAGACAACGACACAAGAATACTTTTGCATGCTGTATGTGCCAATATGGATTTTGGCTCTCTGTGTGTCAAAGTAACCATAATACGGTCACCTGATACACAAGTTTTGATCCTTGCTGTTCATTGCTTTCCAAAACTGGAACATATAGGTAACATGTAGGAACCATTACCATTACCAGCACAACTGACATATCTGTTCATGCAATTCTTCATATCTGTGCATGCAATTTGTGATGCATTCACCCTGACTTCGGCAACACACTTCCTGCTGTACACGTATTAACAGGATGTGACTCTATATCAGCCCTATTGAGTATTTAGAAAAAAACTGTGTTTCATGTCAAAACAAAGGTACCTTACCACTTCAGACATCTTGCCAAATTGGAAAAGAGTGACGGACAAGCTGCAATTTCTGCACCAAAGAAGTTGGTAGTGGTGCTGTCTGACCAGCACGAGAAAGAAAGAGATCTGTAGAGACCCGAATTGCTTACGCCTCAATCTAGCCATCAAAAAGGACGAGTCAGTGGCCAAACTCCCATCGTGTGAGGACAGTTTTGAAAAAAGCGATCAAGAGCATCTTGGCAAACAAATATTTGAATGCCTCCACAAATCGGTAAACCAGCTATTGGATCACTATTGCAATGTAGATGATGAACTACTGCCTGTACTCTTCAAGGGCCCAATAGCAGCTGAGCTTCTACAAGATCTTATCTGTGCCTGTACCAGTAGAGGTTGCTGCACAATCTACTGTGTCTGTAGTCAGAACAATCTTCCCTGCACAGAACTGTGTATAAGCTGAGGCAATGAAGACTGTTATCCCATGCACTCTTGACAGAGATCACAATGATGAACAAGATGATGACAATGTTGACTAGAGATGTTAACAGCGCTATTACATTTCAATGATACCTATAAAAAACGTGTTATTAGATTTTGCTTCACCCTTTAGATTGTTGTTGTGATGCTTTGGATCACAAAGAAATCAAATTTTATGTCTTGCAATAATACCTAGAGCGATTAAACTAACAAATGAATGCAAATATTTCAAAGTGGTCATTTTGGTGTCATTGTTTATCCCGTTTCTATGGTAATGGCACCACTTGACAGCTCCACATTGTACCACATCTTAAAGCAGACATGATAAACTTTCATATGATGTATGAGGTGTGTGGGGGTAGACAGGGTACATTAAATTGACCAAACCAGTGGTGTTAGCTGTGTGTCTAATTCCAGTACTACCACAGAACAAGGAGCGCAGAGAAATGCCAATCTGGTGAAGAGGGGGTCTCCTGTGCCCTCTGGTGGGGAAGAATAGAGGCTGCAGACAGTTTAGAGAAGCCTCTTGGAACTCCTCTTGCTGGGCTCTTTGAGGAAGAAGGGACAGCTTATTCTCCCTTAACCGTGATCCCAGATCCTGGGATTTTAGATAAATTCATGAGACAGTTTATTACCTTACGCAGCCAGCCAGGGCAGGAGCTGCTGTCGGCATTGCTGTCCCCCATGGCCTCTGTTGCACTGATCCAGCCCCCCATTCCACGATCTGCTTCCATGGTTCCCCGAAAGCCTCCACTTGGATCAGGGGTTTCAGATTCCCGTTCATTTTCCTCCTCCTCTCCTCCACCAGTTGTGGAGCTCTGAGCCACTGGCAGACAAGAGAAGCAGCAACCTTACACATTTCACTGGCTCTACCAGATCAGGGAATGCAGCAGGTGCTGGATCCCAGATGAGGCAGAGAAAAGAGAAGGGGAGATTATCCCCCTAAAAGCTACTTTAACTGCAGAAGCCTGAAGGTGAGTGTATTTACCTGGACTATGTCTCCTTCCAGCTATGTAATTCATAAAACACCATGCAACCCTCCCCAAAAGTGACCCTCTGCCACGCAATCTTGCTTCCTGGCCTCATCTCTCCCCACCCAAAAGTCCCTGTAGTGACCCCAAGATAGGTAACCACCTCCTCATCCATCAAGCTGCCTCCTGTTGCATAAAGGGACACGGATGACGAATGCTTGGACAGATCAGACAGAAGTGTTGACTGCTTTTCCCACCCACACAATCTCCTTGTCTTCATATCTGTAGCCACTCATCCAGTCCCACCACCTCCACAAGCATCCAGTCCAATCCTATCAGCCTGCCCTGCTTTCCTAACCCTCATAACACGCAGTCTGTTTGAAACTTAATGAGGTCATTGCCACTTTGGTGAGAGTTATTGAACCACTGGCACCCCAGGCTAAGCTAACAGGACACAGACCTCACAATGTCCAGCTCTCTTGCCAACAAGCCTCTGACCTTACCCTCCTTCCGTCCATCCAAAATGTTTCTGCCAAAAATGTATCCTCCAGCAGCTGCCACCATATCACCTCCCCACTCACCTCCCTCTATTGTTCTCCTCTTGCCTTCCACATCAAGTTCAAGCGTCTCATGTTAAAGGCCCCACACAGCTCAGCTCCTGCCTCCATCTCTTCCTACTCCTCTCCCACGCTGTTCAGATCCTTCCCCTTAGGCTTAGCCCTTCCTCATCTTGTGCACCAGCTGGCCTCCCTCTCTTTATTAAAAGCCCCTCGCATCCTTCTTTGAGGCCTTTCAAAGACAGAACTGAAACCCTGTGGCAGGACCAACTGCATCCACTCTCAGTGCACTTGTGCAAGGACCATGTCTGAAAAAATGCAGAGGCCTGAGCCAGTTGGACACAGATACCATAATTCACACCTAGATACCTCGGTGACTGGATAAGATAACAGAACCACCTTGCACAGACCCTGATCCTCCTTGTCTGTGCTCAATCTAACTCAAGCTGCAAGCCCCCTGCGGGGCAGGGACTTCAACACAGTATACAGATGATGTGTACATTTCTGGTGCTTGGTTCTTACATTTGCTATCTCCAGGGCCTCCTGCAAGGACCTGAGGTCTTTGCTCCTCAGAAATTTCAGCTGCTCTCGTTTTCTCAGATCTCACACTTCTAGGGGGTTTGACTGGGCTGAAACCTGGTTTGGTTTATAAGGACTGTTTTTGCTGGCACCTAAACAGACAACGTGTGTCACACTGTGCTAATTGAGGCAAGTAACCTCCTATCATCGTGCTCCTCACAGGTACAACAATATTGGAGTGGGAGGCAGTCAGCTGGCCCCAGTGGGGAAGGAGACCAGAAAGCCCAGTGCAGGCAGGAAGCAGTGAGGGTGGGATGGGTAATAACTGGCTCTGAAAGCCCTTTGAAATGACCCTGCACATGTCTGAAGCTTTCCAGTGTGCATCAAAGCTGCTGAGGCCCAGGAACCCCAGCTGTGGAGTGACCCACATGGCTTTTACCCAGGGCTGATTACTCACCTGTACCGATGGACAAGCCACTACTGTTGGATCGGATGGTTTTGGAATTCAGCACCTTTTCTATGGAAAGAAAGAATATCCTTTCGGTAAAGGGGCTCTCACAAAGATGGTTCAAATCAATACAGGACGAAACCAGTGTTCCAATACCGGGGCTGATGTGGACTCGCCAGCGAGTTCCCTCAGAATGATCTTGACCCTCCCTCCCAGTAAGCCTATGTTAGTGAGTAATGAGTTATCACAACAAATGTCCTTGGAACAGCCCCTGTCCCTGAATCACACTCACCAACAATGAGAATGGTGTGCCAGCCGCGGCAGGACAGATCTGGAACGTGATGCAGGGACCCAAAAATGGGCCGAGGCCATGAAGTACAAATATCAGAGCCATGAGCTCTCTCTGTCGGTGTCATTGCCAGACGTCCGTTCCCACCATTGCCCCAGGCAAAGATATGGTTATCTAGGAAAAAACTGAACCATCAGCCTGAACTTAGAAACACCTCATTACCCTTCCAGGGGCCCCACCAGCCTGGACTCATTACAGAGATCTCCCATAGCTACTCAGATTCAAGACAGACAGGGTATCTAGTCCACCTGCTACTAACCAGCCCTTGGAAGGCTAAAATTGTGTGTAGTGAAGTCTAGCAGCCAGTCTCCAGCCAACCACTTGGTACCCTATGGACAACATTAGCTAAAGCTTTGTGCTGCCCTGCCCCACTGATATGGCACCAATCTGGGAAAATTTCCCCGTTCCAGTCACGGCCTTTCAGAGCCTGACTGTGACAGGGCTAACTGCAAAGACTGCAGCCTTTCTGTGCTGCCCTGAATGGCAGAAGATTCAGGAAATGCTCCCATTGCTAGATGGGAGCCAAATGTCAAACTATTCTGCAGACCCAGCCCACAGGAGAAGTCCACTGCAGCCCCACAAATGCCCACTCACCGTCAGTAGCAGCTATGGTGAATTCATCTCCACATGAAACCCTGATCACCTGCTTACCCCCAAGGGGGCCTCCCAGCAGGTTAATTCCCAGATGCTTCTTATAGTCACCAACGCCCAGCTGTCCACACTTGTTGGAGCCGAAGGTCAGCAAGCGGCCCCGCTCTGAGAGGAAGAATGAGGAGAGTCATGGTAGGTACCCAAGACAGGAAGCAGCCATGCAGGCAGAGAGAATTACTAGCAACACCCCATGACCAAAAAGGACTTTGCTAAGAACTTGGTCATTCTGGAAGGGGGCTATTAGCCAGTGAGAATTGCTTCAACCCAAGAAAGTCCCCCAGCCACTCAAATCTCTCTTTGCTTCCTACCTTTGACTCTGGATCCCGTGACTCCTCCCAGTCCCTTAACTGAGATGCTCTGGCAGGGGGAACCAAGGTGCCTGATCAGGTTCTAATGCTGAACGTCAGCCTTCCCAAGGTATTATCCTTTCCATGCACAAGCCTCTCCTCCCTTTAGGAGGGCTGAACTGAGCTCTGATATTGCTGCTGCTGAACAATGTGAAATTCATGCCTGGTCCAGGAACTGACAGCCAGTGGCAAAGGGAGCTGAAACCCTATCTAAAACCTTCATTGACCAGGGGTCAGCACTCGGCTCGCAATCACTGGATGGGGCTTCATGCGCTTCTACTTTGCTCAGTGGAGCTGGAATGAAATGGAATAGAACTGATTTAAAAGGACCAGCACAAATGGTATCCTACTAACTCTGAACACAGCATACAAGCCAGTGACATGTACAATGAAAGCCTATCCCTGGGGACAACAACTAGCTCCTCTAACTGGGAGTGGGGAAGTGGAGCCATTCCCCACCACCACTTGCACTGTGAGTAGGTCTCACCATCTATGGAAGCTGTGTGCGTCTTTCCTGGGGCAATGGTGCGGATCTTGTAGAAGGAGAGCTGCTTGGCCAGAGTAAGGGAAGTTGTGTAGGGAACTTCATAGTAGGTCTGAAGGAAGAGACCAGACATAATCAGGTAAAGCCCAGAGCCAGCACCCCAGGGGCACACACATCATGCACATTCACCAGCCAAGATCTATCTATGCAGGTCTTGGGTAGAGGACAGTGCTGGGTCTGCCAGCCCTGCAAGAAGGCAGGTAATTCCTGCCAGGCTCAGATTCCACTTACGTTGTATGAGTGCCCCAGATGCAGCTAACATGCTGTTTTACCACCACAGAAGTGAACTGAACCCACTGGCAGATGTGAGGCTGGGGAATGATTTGCCTCTCATCATACTAGCAGGTGCCTTAGGATTTCCCTTCCCCCTGCAGTTCTGAGCTGGGATCCAGTGGATGGACGTATCCCATGTGATGGATTCCTTGCCATTGTTGGGGGACCTCTGCTTCCCCATCTTCTACGAAACCCTGGGAGCAGGCACAGGAGCACCAGATGCACTCACATCATGGTTGATGATCCCAGACGTGCATTGGTTCAGGCCCAGTTTGTTGAACTCGTTGAGTCCACATGCCAGCACTTTGCCAGTCTGGGTCAGCAGGAAAGTCCCATCACAGCCACACTGGACTGAGACAATGTTCAAGGTCTTTGGAACATCCACCTAGATTGAAAACACAAATGCCAGGAATCAAGTCCTGACAGCTACAGAGCAGAAGCCAAGGACCAAACCTAGAACACAGGAAATACCTGACTGGATCAAAGTGGTGGTCCATCTAGTCTAGGTCCTATCCCTGACAATGGCCAGTACAAGATGCTTCACATAAATGTGTAAGAATCTTCATAACAGAATAAACTACCCACAGGGAAGTTACGTCTTCCTGACAATTAGTTTGGTTTTATGACCTGAAGCCCATCCATACCAATGTATGATTCTATAGTGAATCCTACCAAGCTTGTGACCTTAATGGTATTTTGCATTAGTAACAGTTATTATTCCATAAGGGACGTCACTTCTTAAGCACTATCAGAATTTTGCTTTTACCCCCAAAGCATGTGTTTTTCTTCCTTCTGTATCTTCTTTACTATTTAATGTGAACATCTGACCCTTTACTGAATCAGAACAACAGACAGTGAGCGTAGGGGAAGTAAGAACAAGTGTAATGATCAAAATCAGGAGATTGTTTGCTTATCTACACAACATATTTTTGGTAAAGAAAAGATGGTGAGGAGTGATCTTTATAGTGAGTGGGGAAAAATGATCACAGTAAACACTTTAGCCATGCAAACTTGCTGGTTCCATGTGAGGTTCCAGAGTGCCTCACAGGTTTCTCTACTATTGACTAACCTACATAATTTTGTATAATCTGCAAAACTGAACCACCTCTGTTCATCCACCTGTTCTGATCGTTAATAAATACATCAAGCAACGCTTGGAGCCTCCAAGTAAACTTCTTGCCATGAAGAAAATTGATAAATTATCCTATCCTTGTTTTCCGTCTCTTAGCTGGTTTCTAACCCATGATAGAACTTCACCTCCCACTCCTTTTTGGGAGGGATTTTATATGGATTTCCAAATAATCTTTGACAAATTATATCAACTCATTTTCCTTTTGCCATTAGTTTGTGGAATGCCCAAAGAATTCCAGTAGGTTAGAGAAGCACAATTTTCCTCTGTAGATCTGGGGCATGGAATTTGGTGCTAATAGTTCAGGATGCTCCCCTCCTACAGGGCTTTCTTTGTCAAGTTCAGCACTTGCTATTATTTGTCTCTGCAAGGAGGTCTCAGAGCAGTGAAGTTGGAAGTCACAAGGCACGGGGAGCACCCTAGTTTAGCCATTTTGAGAGCTATATTTCCCATCTCAGACCGACTGATAACTGCCATTAGATCTAGGGCCAGTGATTGGTGAAGGGAATATGGAATCCTAAAGCTTTGCAGTGCCTTAGGAAAAACAAACTTAGGCAGCAAATTTTTGAAAACAGTGACTAATTTGGGCCCAGATTAATGCCCAAGAGGTGTTTCAGGAGGAGGCAGCTAGAGTTTTACCTTCTGAGGGGTGTAGTGATCCTCTTCAGAATCCAAACCCAGGCGCCCTGTGTCAGCAGAGAGACTATGGTGAGAAACAGTGATGTACGATCTTCCCATGGCTGAGAGGCTTGTCCCTGGGACATGCCCTTGACCTTCCCCAGTCCTAGCAGAATCCCCCAAAGCCAGGAGCCCTGCTTCTGGGAAAACAGTGCTCCTTTCCATTCACCAGGGTAACCCCTCCAAGGACAAAGTGCACTGCTCCAGTTCACAGGGAACTCTCTGTCCCAAAGGCGGAGTACCTATTCCTGGGGAAACCACCCTGCCTCCCAACTTCCTAGTAAAATCCCAAAGGTTCATTCCTCATCTCTCAATCTAAGTTGGAAAGAAACCCCCATGAACGACTAGGTGATTTTTGGCCTCCAAGGTGCCCTAGGCAGCCCTCATCCATTCTCTGCTTTATATAACTGCATCATAGCCACCATCCTGCCAGCTGTGAGCAAGAGTGGATGTGTTTCCATTCCCTCTCAGGGCCATACTATATCTGACCTCCCTAGGCCTCCAAAGCTTGGAACTGGTCCCAGAAAAAGGACACGGCATGACTGCACATACCATACTCCCCACAGCCCCACGAGTAGACCTCTCTGTTTCTGGTCAGAACAGCCACATGATTATCTCCACAGGAGACCTGCTCCACAGGGTTGCTGAGGAAGAAGTCCAGCTGCAGGGGGTCCAGGACTTCAGAGCCAAATGCCTTGTCAACACCCATGCAGCCATAATAGTCCGAGCCAAAGGCATACATCTGGCCTTCATCTGCATGGAAGATGGAGCAAACTCAGTCAGCACATGGAGCTGGCATCAGGCTGCCTACTAACCTCCCATGGAGTGGCCAAAGGAGCCTGATCCCTGTGGTCACCCTCATCTTTAATACAGAGGAGTGGCCCCAGGAGACTATAAAGTCTTTGCCTGAAATGTAACCTGGTTGTTCATATTAAGATGGATCACTGCATGCTGGGACCTGCAGGCCTCTTGTTTGAGAAGCTCAGAGAAAGCCAAAGTGTAGCCTTTTCCCTGGTAAAGTTTCTCTGCTGAGCTCGTCTTGGAGGCTGACTGGTCCACTGTGCAGCAGACCAGGGTCTGTCCTCATGCCACCCAATCAGTCTCTCACCTGTGATGCAAACGGTAAAGTCATCCCCACAGGACACCTGGTGGATAGCCTTCCCCTGCAACTTCTCCACACGCTTTGGCTGCCGGTAGGAAGCTTTGTCTCCATGCCCCAGCTGGCCATGCAGCTTTGTGCCCCCCTGCATATTCTGTAATACATAGAAGCCTGGTAAGGATGCATGTCCAGAGCTCAGGGGGATACTGTCAGTACCCTTGAAGCCTGAGAATGAGGAGGTAAGTTAAAAACAACAACAGAGCAAGGGAAAGTGTTTTCGTTACCCTATCCTAGGGAAGGGACTGGTCTCTCAGTGGGGTATGATACCAAACACCACTTAAATGGCACCTTGGGCTTTTAGGTAGCTTTAATTATGCCCTAAGGAGCAGCAATCAGGTTTCAAGCCAGCCACAGGAGTCAGGAAGGAATACCTCTCCTTTCCCATGCCTACGCAAATGGACAGGTGCATTATATGACTAAGGCCCTGTGTAATCTAAGATGCTGCAGAATACACTTGTTGCTGCAGAACTGTGCTCAAGGATCTCAGCTTTCATTATTACATATGCTGCTAATGCTTATGGGTGCAAAGAAATCCTTAAGCATGTGAAACAAGTGTCACTGATGCAGCAATTTCTGCCCGAGTCTGCAGACAGACTGAAACAACAGCTCTGAGAATTTTGAGCTTCCCCTTTCATCTTGATGGGTTGTTGATGCTGAAACCTAAATATGACAATTAGAGTGTCAACCATGTTAATGATCTCACTGATGGTTTTAGTAGTGAATGTGTTTGTCCCATAATCACCAACTGCCTGCCTCCCCAAGAGACCTATCCCCTGCTCGATCAAATTTCCTGTTCCTCCCCTTCCCCTCTGAACAGGTTCTATGCTGCAGTTGTGTGTTGTCAGTACAAAAATCTGCAGAAAACTGAAAATGTAGACGTAGGATACATTTGTTTAGTTTGATACCAAAGCAACAGGGGAAACAAAAGTGAATTATTTTAAAATTCATGATAAAACTCAATTTTTCCATTCACCTTAAGCTGCTGCAGTCTCCAGCTTGGTCCCTGAAAGAAGGGGCCCTTGCTGCAGAATTGGGAACCAGCCTGCTGTAGAGTACTCAGAGTCCTACCTATACCCAGCCAGGCTATGGTTCCTGCACTCAGGACATGACTCCTGCATTCTAATGGGCTCCCCAACACATTCCATGTCGTCTCTGAAAACCCTTCTCCAAAAATAGATACAGGCCAATGGAATAGTACAAGACCACCACTGGAACTTAGGGATGGGGGAGGGAAAGAAAGGGTGCTTGGCTCAGGGCATCATGCCACAGTCCCTAACTTACCACCCTTTGGTGTGCTGCAATCCTGGGTAACATCAGCAGCACTTCGACACCTGACTCCATAGAAGAATGCTTCCACCCCCGCATAAAAAATATTATACTTGAGAGGTTTAGGTTAGCACCCAAAGGGGCTGCCTTCAACCATTTCCGCTACTTCATCTAATCCCCAAACTTGCCTACATTTCATCTCTCTCCTTCCTGAGCTCCCATTCTCCTGTTTCTAACAGATTGATAAACTGACCTATGGCTGGATTCTCTAACTTTTAAATCTTCTATCCCTGGCCTCCTTGCCTTCCCAAGTTCCTTCTGCTTGGCTCACTTACCACCCAAGTGTAGAGCTCCTTCTCCACCGTCACCACAGCAAAGTGAGTGTTTCCAGCACACACCTGGCGCGCACTGCAGCCACTTTTGATGACATCCAGCTTCTGGGGGGTGGACTTCCCACCCCCCCAAACATACACCTCACTAGTGCGCGAAGTCACCACTGCAATTGGTGTCTCACTGACGGTGCTGGACCTGTGTAACACCCCCCAGAACACAAATGCTGTTAGTATGAAGCTATGACCATTGTCAACACTGTTCAATCCAAATCCTTCCTTTTGGTCCCCACGCAGAGGAGAAACTAGATGAGAACTGGACAACTTGGGTCCCAGCTGCAGCTCTTCACAAACATTAGTGGGTTTTTCTTTACAAAAGTTCTTCTCAAAGACTGTGATGTCTGGAGTGTTCTAAATATGCTCAGGAGCACAGCTGAGTGAGCTCTGCAGAAAAAGGAGCCTCCAACAATCATTCAAATAAAAACCAAAATCCAATCTGATGACATTTAGAACACTGACATGACAGTTGGTATTTGTCAAATGTGAAGGTCTCATGAGTACTCATGAAAAAATGCTCAGAAAGTGAAAGATTCACAAATAATCACACAAACATACACAGAAGAACACATGGCCATCTCAATCTCCAGTTTCCCTCTAAGAGAATTTCAGCCATCCAATCAGGGAACAAAAAAACTTAGGTGCCCAATCGCTCCACAAACAGATCACAAAACAGAAGCCGCAGTCAAAGCAAGTAGTTTGTGAACAACACATGGACTGAAACAGGATCAAACACAGAGCTGAGCCAATGCTTTCAAATAATCAATTTGTGAAAATCAAACTGTTTGATAATTCACCAGCAGAAAAACAGCTACATTTATTGCAGAAATTATTTACTACAAATTAGCTCATTAGCTGGGATTAAAGGAGAATTTATGCACATACCCTGTTTTACAAAAAACTGTCGCAAAATTCAAATGAATAGCCCAATTCGTCACTGGCAGCCTGGTGCCTGTGGGCAGCGATTATTATGTCCTGGAGTGCCTGATGACTATTATGAATGCCACCACACCTTACCTCATTTTAAAAAAATAAAGGTTACCTTTCTAGTCCTCCTCATTTTCAAAAGCCTCAAAGTGGAAACTAGTCTCTAGGAATGTGAGTCTGTCATGGGATTTAACTTCAAAACTATGAGTTATTCGTTGTAATTTTCACTGTTCTCCTCAATTAATTGTGCTCATCTCCGCACCACAATCATAGCTAACTTGAGTTATTACTCCAGTACTGGTTTTGAGTTATCTGAGCATAAGACACTCTCCTTCACCCAAAATTCTCACACACACACACACACACACACACACACAGGAATTCTCCAATAAAAACTTCATTAGGGCTGAGTTAGGGTTCAGAATTTATCACCCTCAAAAGGCTGCTAACAGAGCTTTTATAGAAAGTTGCACACTTTAAAGATCATAAAATACCAATGTTAGCTTTGCCCCCTTATCAACACCCACCCTATTGCATCTACATTTCTAAAATGGGCCACAGACCCACTATCTCCCTTACAACACGAACTGATGAACCACAACCCACCCACCACATATGGGCCAGTGACCTGACCATTCTGCAGTTCACCCAACCACCCATAGTGCCACAGAGCTCAACATCTCACATCTGACCCTCAACACAGCGTAGACCCAGCATCTCCCCTATTTCACTATTGCCTGAACAGCCCAGTCTATACTGACTTCCCTCCCTATTTGACCTAGAAACCCACTGTAACTACCTCATTTGCCCTCCCAATACCAGTCAGAGATCACAGCCTCCAGATACAGGCCAGAGCCAACTCTCACACTGTCCATGGACCCCAGACTACCACAAACAGCCAAGCATGTGGGGACATCAACCCACGCCCCCCTCCACGGACAAGGATGGGTAGCGGACAGATATAGGCTGTGCTTGGCAGCCTCCTCAGAGTCCAAGCAGCGCCTCCCCCACACCCTATCCCTTTCCCCTAGGCCACTCATCAAGCCAAGTGACATAACAATGTACACTGAGGGAACTGAGATTCACACAGAACACCTCCTGCTCTTCTGAACTGGGTCCCACATGCTGCGTCAGTGTCAGTTAGCTACATGTTATCTACCAATAATTATGGAGCCCCTTTAAGCAAATTACTTATCTCAGAGACAGAATGATCCACCTAACACTCTCCCCACATGTAGTAGAAACTCCCACCTTTGCACTTGAGACAAGCCTGAAAAGAGGGGGTTGGATTACAGCCTCATACACTGATGAGCATACAATTGCACCCTCCCTGAGTTTCTAGCATTTAAAGTTTTTCTAACTACAACACTCCATTAAGGATGTCACAGCCTCATCTCTAACACTCTCAGCAAAATTTCTAGGTGGAAAGCTATTCTCTACAAACATCTCTTTAAATACATGCCCAAATCATTACCTTGGCCGTTTGGTTGGCCCATTAAGCAGTGTGACTTTCTCCTCCATCTCCCTAGCACAGGGGGAAAAAAAAGAAAAACATTACAGAAAATAGTAACTACGTATTACTATAGCCCAAACACTTTACAGACTCCACAAACTGACAAGCCATACACAGGGATTACTTTCCCTTCAGATGAAATGCTGCTCCTTCTGGGGTGGACCACGGCAGCTATTTACACATCCTACAGCAATACACGTGATTAGGGCAGAAGTAACGCACCAGAGAGCGAACAAACTCTTGTGGGAATTAAGGGAGGCAAAAAATATATACCAGAGCCAGAATTTGGCTATGATGCTGAGGCTTACACCCCTACTTTTGAGAAAAGTACCACTGGATCTTTAATGACCACAAGTGAACAGGATGTGGGTTTTAAATCTCATCCTAATGATGGCACGTTCAGCAAGACAACACCCTGGAGCATCATTCTGGGGGTTGCCTACTAATGAAAAGCACCTTAAAGCAAGGAAATCTCCACCACCAGGGTGGCCAAAGGGTAACTCAAACAGTCCGACAGCATGGCCCACAGCCACCCTCATCTTACATGAAGGAGTAGGTAGGTTATGTCTCAGCCAGGCCACTTAGAACACCATGAAGCAGCACATCTTGGGACTTGACTTGCAGTCTCTGTGGGCTGCCCCTCTGCACTGAAGATGAGGGTGGGCAAATAGTCAAGCACAGTCCTCAGGCTCCTGGTAAGTTGCCAACGTGGTCTTTAGTGTAGCTAAGTGCGGGCACCCACTGAAATGGGGCATTTTCATCACAACTCTGCAGGGAGGGCTAAGGGGAAAAGTGCTGGACTGGGCTTATTATATGGGATACAGGAGATAAAAGGGCTTTTATAATGACCTTACAAGTGCCTGAGCACTGCTACGTGTTCCTAAAGGTCTAACTTGAATGTCAGCAGCCAGGGTCCCTCTAAGGAGTCTCAGAGAAACACACCAGAGTTCTCAGAACGTCAGCTGTTAGACCGAAGAGGGCAGATGGGCACTCCACAGCCCCCCATGCTCCCACCAGTATGCAGGTTAATTAAAAGGCACCAGCAAGGCTTTCTCTTGCCTGAATAGCAGCAATCCACTCCACTCTCTTAAAGGGGCAGAGTCTATTTCAAGGTGTGCCTTCTACCAGCCAGAAATCAGTCTAAGGGCTGAATTCAGGAAGCATCAGAATTATTAGTTTGCACAAAGCTCCAAGGTCCCTCCTGACCCCTACAGCCCATCTATGTCCAAGGTGAGAACATTTGGCTACCTCCTGCGTTTGCTGAGAAGAACATGTTCAAGCAGCTCATCAGCAGTTGGCCTCTTCTCAGGATCCTGAAAGAGGTGAGCAACAGGTCACTCCTAAGGAAAGGGTCATTGTCTGCAGTGAAATCTCATTCCAGCCCCCACTGGTCTCCTTCTCTCATGCCTCGCTTGCTTCAGAAAGGCATGCGGTCAAACAGAAATGAACCAAAGGGCCATCACGTCTCTGGACAGCACAGGGTTAAAAGCCAGATACTCAAATTGTGAACTCCCACACTCCAAAGATATGGGCAATTTAACTGCCTCCAAGAAGCACGTGCTCTGAGGGCAACAAGAACATTAAGCCAAGAGGCACAGCCCAGAGAGCTGGAGGCAGGACAGATCACACTGGGAAGATGCTTCCATATCAATCATGCTGATAGGCCTGCTGATGAATGTGAAAACCTCAGCCTCTAACCATCCCCCAACATACAGCATCAGAGAAAATCCAGCAGCCCTCCAAATCCCATGAAGCTGGAAAGGCATCCTGACAGGAAGTTTTCAGAGAACAAGAGGAAGCAGAAGTTACTCTCACTGACACACCAGGCTGCACAGGCTGCTGCATGTGGGAGTCTGTCTGCACCTACATACCCCACTCTGAAATACACATCTCAGCAGTCACCCATTGCTCTGGAGCTGCAGGACTTAGGCAACTGGGCAGAAGATCTGAAGAGAAAATTAATCTTCCCAACCTGATCGAGGCAGGAGTGCACCATCTGGATCAGCTCCAGGGAATAGACACTGGAATCAACCTCCATGGCCCGATTACCCTGTACAATCTTCACACACAGGTTTAGGGGATTCTAGGGAGGAAACAAACAATGACCAGTTGTAAAGGAGCTGAGCTGACTTGGACAGCGTGTCCAATGGGGAGGGATGCTGCAGGCCTCTGATGTTTATCATCTTTCTCTGACTGTGTACTCAACATTTCCCTCCTCCTCTCAGCTGCTACTAGGTGCTGCAGCAACCTAGTCACCTCCCCTACAGAACCGCTACCTCTTCCAGACAGCCTTTCCAAGCTAGGGCTTGGTGGCAACACCAAGCTTCTCTCCAAATGAAGCAATGGGGGAGAGGAGGGTGGGCTCCCCCCTGTATGTCAGGCTCCATCAGTGTACAGAAGCTCCCCAGCTCTGAAGATACCACACAAGCACTCATGTACTGGAGTCTAGGCACCACTGGCAATGAAAAGTCAGAAAAGGACAGTGATTTGACATGGTCCCATAGCTAGTATAGAACATATTACAGCCATTCCATCCCAGCTGGCTGCATTCCCCACATCGTCATGCTACACTAGCTGGCAGCTTTATTCACCCACCCACCCGTGCCAGCCAGCCAGCCATGCTCCCCACATAGCTAAGTGATAACTCCCAGCTGTGCCAATCAGCCACACGCTTCACATAATCAAGCTGTAGAACAAGACAACATGATTAAATCCCAGGAGGTCCAGAGATTACAAACTCTCACAACAGGATGCTGTACTGTGAAACTCCCAACTACCAGCATAAGACTTCTTTTTTTTTTTGTGGGGGGTGGGGGAGATAGGACTTGGTTGCACAGAAAATTAATGAAGTCTTGCTTTGGTCAAAAGAGAACGTTTCCCTTCAAACATTGGTACAAATCAGGACCATCTGCACTCCATGTGCGTGTGAGGTCTCAGACTGCGGGGAGGATCAAAGAGAATCAGCAAAGCTGAGCAGGAAAAGTTTGCCCATATTACATCCAGCTCTTGGTTGTGCTCTCAGACCCTCGTGTTCATAAATACTCAAATTACCAATAGCCATGAAGGAATAAAAATAAAAACAAAAGTTAGAAAAGCTACAGGACAAGCATAGACACTGTGACAATAACAAATAGCATATTCAATTTATCTCACAGTCTATGGACTTACTGTAGCATCAAAGGTTCTCTTCAGGGTGAGAAGCTCAAAGACAACACAGCCCACAGCCCAGATATCAGATTTGAAGTTGTATTTCACCCCCTGGCAGAGCTCTGGGGACATGTAGTATGGAGTTCCCACCAGCTAGATAACAAAAGCAGAAAATCTTCATACACATTCCACTCAGACCCACCATAATTACCATGGGCCCATCAGTATTTCCATTGCAAATCTTAATTTTCTAATGTTTACAGAAAACCCAAAGCACCCAAGCTGCTCAGACTCTGATGTAGCACATAGTGGAAGTCAGGACTTCAGGAGAGGGACCTATAGTCCCTACCTCACCATTCACCACCTTGCAGGTGAGGGCAAACAGGACTACAAAGCAGGTGATGACAACATATCAGGTTCAGCCATCCATTTCTCCTCACCCCCCCTCCCAGTAGTCTTGGGAAGGTGAGGGACAAGGGATCTGACAAAGCATTGGAAAGCAGCTGCCAGCTCACAACTGGTGAGCAGTTCTGTCTGACTGTGTGATGTCAGCAGACAAAAGCTGCTCTGTTTCAGAATGAAAAAGGAAGTTTTCAGGATCAAGAAGCCAAAAAGCTGGCCTGAATCCCATCTGGAAGACTTCCGCTGCAGGACTGGACTTTCCTCAACAATGGAACCTATATTTTGGTTAAATGCAGAAGCCATCATGAACATCACATGAAAGATGAACAGTTCAAAATCACAATGAGAAACTGAGAATGAACATGACAAGTGGTGTAAGTGGGAAGAAGCTTCCAGCTGAATAGGCTCTTCCCCTTAGCAATGAGTCAGACTAACCACTGTGGAATGAAATTGAGAGAGAAATGAGAACAGACCATGTCTTTAGGAAGAGGGGGATATTTATAATCCTTTTTATGCAAACTGTCTCAGCAACAGACCCAGGGACTGCCAGGCTAGGCTGGGAGAATGGGCAGTTATGTCACAAACGAGGTAGGCTTTCATTAGTCTTTGCTAGAATCTTACCAGAGGCCTATGAGCACATTCACAGGGCTAATTCAATCACTTCTTACTCTATCATCCACTATCCATTTTCCCTTAAGCTGGATGGTAGTTACACAACTCCACGAACTCTAGTCACACAGTAAAATACCAATTTCAGCAAGGTCAGCATGTATTTATTGTCACCCTCAGAGAACTCAAAAGTGTCAGAATGAATTTTGATCAAACTATCCACCAGCCAAAAAGGAGGGGGCAAGAAAAAGATACACACTCCCCTTTGAGCAAAAATCAAGCATGGAAATTCTCAGCAAAAAAGGTGAATTTCTAAATGTTATGAATGTGAGGAAAATGGGTTATAACTGAATTGGTTTTGCTATAGCAGGAGCTACCAGGGCACATTACAGTAACCCTAAGTTCCCATTTGTTATGGAGCTGTGTAATAGTGCTGATGTTCCTGAAGGAAGTTTTCAAAGGAAGGAAGCATCCTAGCAAAACACCAACAGCTGCATTAAATTTAACAATCAAGCCTTTGGGGGGAAAAGTGCATGTTAGCAGGTGTCCTACCCTATAAAATCCTTAACAGGTTGGGAGTTCAGAGCAGTCTCCCATTCCAAGCCTACTAATCACTGCAGGAACAATGGAGCTCGGAGATCAGATACCGGAGGGAGAAGAGGAGAGCTCCTTCAACAGAACTGTATTGGATGTTCCAGGACAATGTGCTCCAAACACCTGTGCTACGTCAAAGTCTGAGCAGCTTGGTGCTTTGAGTTTTGTGAGAGAAGACTGATGTGTCTCTCTCCGCCCAACCACCCCCACTATTCCCTGCAACACATAGCTCCCATTCCCCTTCCCCCCCCATCACCACCACTTCTAGTTCACCTTCCCCTTTCTGTCCCATTAAACCATTAGTATTGCAGAAGCCTGGTGTGCCCCCAAAAATGCTGGAAGAATCTGTGAACTTTAAAGAAAAGCTTTTTTCCTGGGGAAGGGTCATATCTAGGGAACCCCTTGGTCAAATGACCCCAAATTTGGATCACAAACCCTACCCTACACCCCCATAAGACACAGCAAATTTCAAGAAAATATGGACAGGCATGCAGATTTTGGAACACATAGGAAAGTCATCCTTTAAACAGAAAAATCTTCTCAATCCTAACTGTAGCAGAGCTGCTGCTCCACTATAATGTTTATGAAATTAACCATCAGCAACTGCTTTTCTATACGCAGATCCCCAACACAGGAGGCTCAGAGAGGTGTGATGATCTCAGATGAATGAGAACACCCTATGGAGATTAACACAGCCTGAAGCAATAATTCTGAGATGTGTTAATTGCTTCATTCATCAGCAGGTGTTTCCATCTCCCTGCCCTAGCACTGGAGAGCTTGTGATATGCATCAAGCGTGACTGTTCTCAACTCCTCACCTGTGTCAGCAGAGTGTTTAGTTCTGTTCCCAGCTCCCCCCAGAAGCACAGGGCTTCTCCAGATCCTGGCTCACATAGGGTATGTCTACACAGCAAAGAAAAACCTACAGCTGGCCTGTGCCATCTGACTCAGGCTGTTTCATTGCTGTGCAGAATTCCAGGCTCAGGCTGGAGCCCAGGCTCCAGGACCCTCCAGAGCCAGGAAGTCTATACAGCAATGAAACAGCCTTGCAGCCCAAGTTGGCTGGCATGGGCCAGCCAAGGATGTGTCTTTGCTATGTAGACATACCCATCAAGGTCAGAGAGATGGACTCACATTCGCTCTCCCACTAGAGGAACGGGCAACTCCAGCTCACATGAAAAGGTAGGGAGAGGGGCTCTGGCACTGCCAGAAAGGAAAGCCGCCTCCAGAACCTGACTCACAAGAGGGGGTCACGGAAGCAGGATCAGACCCGAAAGGTGGGCAGAGTCCTCCCAGGACCCTGGCACACCCCCAGAAGCAAGGCCCTCCATATCCCAGCTCCCATGAAGGGTGCATACCTACAGAAGGGGAGAATGTAGGACTGACCAGAGTTGCTGACCAGCTCCCCTGCCTCTTTTCTCTCCCAGTCCTCCTGCCACTTATCCCCATGTCTCCTTCCCAGAGTCCCTCCCCCTCACCTGAGCACTGCCGTCCCTCTCACCTCCCCTACCACCCAGCTTCATTTATCCCTTCTCCGTAATCTCCTTCCACTGATGCAGCCTCACATCCCTATTCCTCCACCCACTAAAAAGCACTTCCCCTGCCAGCAAGCATTCACATGTCTAATTTTTTTCTTTAAAACAAAAATCCTTTGATTACATTGCCCCAAAATTGACCTGCTAAAATATACTCACAGTCTCAGCCATGGAGTACTCAGAGTTCAGCTTCTTTGCCAACCCATAGTCTCCCAGCTTAATCAGGTTTGCCTTGGTGAGGAAGATATTTAATGTCTTTATATCTCTGGTGAAAAAAAGAGAGAGAAGTGTCACTATGAAGCTGAGGTATTTGAGTGTCTTTCTGCTCATCAGGACTTGGAGTGAACTTTCTGCCTTCCTTTTTCTGTTAGCCCTGAATGGCATCTCTCACTGTATCAGACTTGATTAGCATTTCTTCAGACATAGAAAGCCCAGTGTTGCAGTCACTGACAGAGCTTCTCATCTCACAGTCCCAGGGAAGTAATCACCTTAGCTGCATTTTATCATATATGCACAAACAGAAATAGTCTGGAATGTTCATCCTTCAGAGCCCAATGTACAGACTATGGTTCTTTCTCCTGTGAGTCACAGTGAAGACCATTAAAGACCGTTTTATTTTTCCATTTTCAGAAATGGGCCAATCCCAGGCATATGAGCCCATGGAAAATTCTTAACAAAATAAAACAGCGTAAAAGCAACCCAATTCCAGAACTTAGCTGTTAAACAAAACAGCCCTCTGCCTCATCCTTCAGCAGAGGTGCTAGAACTAGGGGTGCTGCCACATCCCCTGGCTTGAAGTGGTTTCCATTATATACAGGGTTTACAGTTTGGTTCAGTGGCTCTCAGTACCCGCACTATACAAATTGTTCCAGTGCCTCTGGCCTTAGGCAAAGGCCTTTGCGAAGAGATGAGCTTTACACTAAGCTCTTAAGGTTAGGAAACTGTTAAGTATGAAAGAATGTGAATCCAGAGCTTTAAGCCCCTCACTGAAAACAGAGTCCCCCAGACACACTATTTTATATTTAGAGTTCTACAGATCAACATCAGCACCTGAAATTGTGAAGAAGCCGCCACTGCAGTCCATGGAGCACTGGTGTGATGTGGTTAGCCCACATGAGTAATGATGCAGATTCACATACTGATCTGATGCTGGGATATTATTGCAGATGGGGACAGTGTTCTCCACTAGTGATTACCTCCAACCTGCCTGATTTAGGAAATAAATTTGTTTTGTGCTTCAAGTCAGAGGTTGGTTTATTCCCCTATTGATATTTATCTTTTTACTCAATAAATAGGTTCCAATGGCTGCAGCATTGACTGTGTAGAGCAATTATTTTTCTAGTTCATTGTACAAAAGCAGCAATGCAGTTTCTAACCTAAACTCATGAGATGAGCTGGCATTTAATGCCAAAGCACCCAGATATGCCATGAGCAGGGAAGCTTCCCAAAGGGGCATCAAACAGGTATGACAGATTTCCCCTCTCCCCCAGCTCCTGCTAGCCAGGGATATGCTGCTTCAGAAGTAGGAGCACAGAGATTTTCAAATGGGTTTGGCCCTCAGACACATGAATCCACTTTCACCCGAGCTTTGTTACGTTAGACACCTACCTGTGAAGGATTCCAGCTCTATGGATACAGCTCACGGCTGATGCAATCTGAAATAGGTACCACACCACCATCTGTAGAGGTAGGAACAAAGGTCACATGAGGCCCAAAAATTACATATATCATTGTCCTGGCAAGCTACAGCAAGAGAACCTGGTGACCATCAGCAAGGAACATCCTGGCTGGAGGCTCCTTTAGGGAGAGGTCGTCTTCACTCCCCTGGGAATATCCCAATTTAGGGATCCTTATAAGAGGGAACCTCCATAAGATAATTTTGTGTCAGTGTTCTTCAAAGTGCACTGTGACACGTGCTATAGAAATTGGTAACTTACAGTAAAAATAATTAGGAGTGGCAGCTAATGATCTTCTGAGGGAATCTGGGTTGGGGTGGGTCTTTGCAACTCCAACTTGGACCATTTTATCTTCACAAGACTCACAAATTCTTCAAGTTTATTTTATGAGCGGTGCAAATGTGAGAATCTTAATTCAAGATGGGAGAAGGAAGCAGTGAGAATGTAGGAGCTAATGAGAAAAGAACAGTACACATTAACAAGTATGGCCCAGGAAAAAGTCCACTGTCAGACAGGTTCATTAAATAGTCTGTGAACAAGCCATATTTGGAATAGATCCCATGGAAGGCCAAAACAGAGAAATGAGCAGAGTGATAGTCAAATGGGAATGCAGAAAGGGAGATCTTAAAGCAAAATCTCAGCTGAGACTGTAAAGCAGCCACAGCCACTGATTCTCCCTCCATTATTCCACGCATGATATAATTGCCTAAAGATATTCATAGGTTGAAAGGAAAAGGCCTCCTGATGCCTCATAACTGCTTATGATGTCCAAAAGGAGAGGCGGGACTACAGCCCAAAGGATATGAGAAGAGACCCCTGACAAGAATAGAGGTGAGCTAATACTACGGGAAGGAGCATAGTATAAATACCTAGATAACTACATACGTTCAAGTAGCGCTGAAACCAGCACCACTGCTATCCTCAAACAGCCCAAATTACCTCTTCCTCAAACAACTTGTCTTTCTGCCGCAGGATCTTATCGTAGAGGTTCCCCCCTGCAATTAAAAGTAAGAGAGAGAAGCATATCTTAGTGATGGTAAATGTTCTGCTGATGTATCATCGGGAATCCAGTTAGGAATCTGCTGGACTGTTCCAGCCTCTTCAGAAGTAGCTCTCCCTCTGTGCTCTTCACTTAGACTCTGCAGTGTCTCACACAAACAAGTTTTTCTTCAGAACACACACCCCTTTCCTCTCACAGGGAAGCTGGCACATCTAAGGCTATAAAGGGATTAATCTCTCTGACCACCACCTTCAATTTGTTTAAAAAATGTATATGAAAGAACAGCCAGTGCTCCTTACATAACAGTGTTTCCTAGAATGGGCAGACCTTTATACTCTATACAGAAAATCAGACTAGACTGCCTTGCAGAGCACAGCAAAAAATCAACACAAAATAAAAATAATTACAACCATTGCAGAAAAGTCCCCAAGAGCAGCAGTGATTACATCCCCATCTTCTTTGTCCATGCAAGCCCAATTATCTAGGTTTGTGATCATCAAATGCCCTGATGAAAGATATACTATGTAGCACTGACAATCCAACAAGAGCAGAAGCCTTAATCAGTAATCACAGTCTCTCTCTTCAGGCTGCCTAGCAATTCCAGGAGGGTGAGTTGAAGATCAAGGAAAGCTAAAAGGAATGATGTACAAATGGACTGCAGCAAGCAGTGAGCAAGAAAAGACTCCCTACCAAGTCAGCATCTTACTGGCAGGTCCCAAGTCTCCTCTGATTACATCCTGCACCATTTTAGTCCTCGACAATCATCTACTCATGTTCCAGTGGTGATTATCATAGATGTAAGGGATGAAGGGACCCATTAGGCCCTCTTTTTCATTCCCATAGGGACAGCACAGCACATCCTGCAGTACATTCTCCAAGGCTTTGTCAAGCCTTAGGTGTTCCAAGTGCTGGTGATGGAATTCCTTTATATTCCTTGAGCGTGTTCAACAGATCTCCCTATAAGGAAGATTTTCCTGATATTCAATCTAAATTTCCCTTTGCTTAACTTCTTCCCATTCTTCATAGTCATAAACAGGCTGCACGCAAATCTTTCCTCACTTTGCATTCACACCTTCTAAAATATTTTAAAACAATGTATCTTCCCCTTTAATAATTTAAAAGCCAAGCTTTTATATTTAGCTCTTTTCTTTCTTCACAAATCAAACTCTCTTTCCCTCCATCCTGTCTGCCCCAAGCCCCTTAATCATTTTTGTTGGTTTTCTCTGAACTCCTTCCAGCGTACCTACATCTTTCTGGCACAGAACTGCCCAGGTATGAATGCTGTATCTCAGGTACAATATCTCCATGGTCATATGTAGGGAGACACTTTACCTCCCTACTTGGTTTTGTGATGCCTCTGTATTATGCGAGCCAAAAATCACATTAGCTTTTCTCTTTTCATATTAAATCATTGCAAACTCATGCCTAACTTGCTGCCAACTAACACACTGGGGTCTTTCTTGTTCATTCTTAATTCCCAGGTTTTTTCCCCTCCCATCAATTATGCTTCAGGTTATTTTCAACAAATGTATTAATTGGCATTCTTCCATGATGAATCTGGGTCTAGTTCCAGCTTTGCCACTATTGGTGTGTGACCTTATGTAAGTCACAACTTTCCTGTGTGTCAGCATCCTCATCTGTAAAATGGGGATAATACTTAACTACATTTGTAAATCCCTTCAGGATCCCTGGAAGAAAGGGCTTATATACATTTTTTTTCTGTCCATATTGTGGTTTTGGATCTCCATAGTATATCTGATAGTGTCTAATGAAATCTTGATTGAAAAATGAATATAAATTATTTTGGACTGAAACCTGGCTGAAGAACTGCAAACACAGAGCAACAATAAACTTCAAAAGCATCCCATTTTCAGGAGATGTCTAGTAGGGTTGTGAGTAACTGAAGCAGGCATGGTCTTATCTAACATATTCATTAATTATCTGGAAGAAGGCAATGCATAAACATCTAATTACTGAAATTCACAGTTTATACTAAACTGGAACCCACTGCCAACACCAGAAATAAAACACAGGGCCCTAGAGAAATGAGCAACATCTGGTGCATTTCATTTTCCACTATTGCCGTCTTCAGGGCTTATAATATTTTCCCAACACTGACTAGCCCAAACACTAAGCCTATTTGTTCGGCGAAAATACAGCTGTGTCTTAAGCCACATACCCTCCTCCTGGTCACCCCTAGTTGGTCCCTAATACTCCTGTCTACTGCAGGTTGAATTCTGAGCTCTCAACTCATACTGCCCCTTCCTACACCAAAATAAATCAATTAATGCTGGTCTGCCCTCAAACAATTTAGAGAATGTATGTGTGCGCGCACACATGCATGTACATGGGGGGATGTAACTATTAATATTGGCCAGCCCTTCTCTGCCCCCTCAAATCAATTTATACTGGCCCCAAACCAGAGCCTCTGTCAGAGTGGCAAGAGGACTCACACACAGTGGTGTCAGAGGGCTGTTTCCCTCCTCCTAGACCAGTGATTCTCAAACGTTTGTACTGGTGACCCCTTTCACACAGCAAGCCTTTGAGTGCGACCCCCCTCCTAAATTAAAAACACTTTTTAAATATATTTAACACCATTATCAATACTGGAGGCAAAGTGGGCTTTGGGGTGGAGGCTGACAGCTTACGACCCCTCACATAATAACCTCACGACCCCCTGAGGGGTCTCAACCCCCAGTTTGAGAACCCCTGTCCTAGACTGACACCTCATCTCACCTAAAAACAACGGCAGTGGACCTGAGGAGCAGCGAGGCCCTGGCCAGCATGAGAGCCAGTGATTATAGGCCCTCTACCAAAGGGCTCTTGTACAAGTGCCTCCTCCTGCCAATATCCCCACAAGCAGAGAGCTGTGTGTGTGAGGCACCTCCAAAAAGCTGTGCATATGTGGAGTCCTCACCCTTCCTGTGGTGATGGTCGCAGCATGAGGGACCTTGCTCCCATACAGAATAATCTTCTGCTTGAGTGGCTCGTAGCATTGGTGGAAGGCCCCAAACACACAAAGTCATCTGCTGGGGTGACTGGACTCCCCCACCACAGTGTCCCCTATTCCAGGGGGTAGTAGCTCCATCCAGAGCTCTCTGCTCTTAACAGTAGCAGCTGCACATTCTCTCTTTTCCCAGCTTCCTTAACAGCAGTGATAGCCTGGCCCCTCACCCCTTCCAACAGTGGTATCTGCTGACCACCCCACCCCCAAAAATGGGATCACTCTCTCTTCAGACTTTGGAAGTTATCATTGCATTGGTTTAAACTTGGCTTATGTTTCAAAGGTTCTCTTCACAACCATAATGGCTAGAAAAGTTTTTTTCCAATGGAAGATGCAGATTCTACAAAAGCTGATGGCACTTGCTGAGGTAAGATTCCTGCTTACCCTGGACAGGAGGATTTTCAAGCCCTGGTTGTAACTCTAGCTAAAGACGGGACTCATTTAAAAAGGTGCTGTCTCTTCTGGCCATAACCCTAAAACAGAGACATGCCCTGTACTGGCAGGAAGATGGAGCAGACGACCTGACAGGAGGACAGTGGGGAAAGACCTATGTACATGCTCAAACGTGGGAGATATATTTAGAGCTCTGTATTAACAATACCTCCACTTCTTTCAATGCTCCATCTGCTCACAATTCTTCAGAAACTGGTCAATCTCTGGAAATACCTAGATTGATCACTTAGTTTCTCTCTTTGGCACCCTACAACAAACCCACAATATTCCCTTCTCTAGCTGCACTACAAGATTTGGCTTTATGCCTCTTCTCTCTAGAAGATACTCAAGAAATACAATTAATGCTCCAGCAGATTCTGCTCCAGAGCTGCACGGCACCTTCCCTTTTGCAGGTGGGACTGGGGATCTCACCATTACAGTATTCCAGCTCAATCAGCAGTGTGGTGTTATCCATGAAATGATTGTAGTAAGCAATGATGTTGTCATGCTGCAACAGAGCAAGGATAACTATTTCATTCAAAGCATCACGACGCTCTTTTTCTGATAGTCGGGTCAGATCCACCTCCTTCCACACCACAAGCGAGTCATCCTGAAACACAAAGACTCTGAATTAAAACATATTGCTGGGAAGGGGAAAGAACAACATGTACCTTTGAGTCAGGAAATTAAACCTCTATGAAAGGTAAACACATTTTCTCCCTCTTACAGATTTCAGTCAAAGTTTTTGCACAGAATTAATTTAAAGTTTCTCTATTTCTGAGGTTAGAAATCACTATACCTAGCTGTTTTTCTAGCTGGCTAGCGCTCTCTTGTTTTAAAATAAATTAGGAACTTATCAAGGAAAGTGTTATAGGGGAATGGGAGGTTTTGTTGTTTTTTCTTGCACAAACTCAAACACATTGTGCATTCCCCAGTAAAACAACAATTCTGCTATAATCCATTATTTTCCCAACAAGCATTAATGTAGGCTATGGTGAAATAGCATTGGCCCTCAGAAGCGCCTCGCTACTCCAGAGCCAGTTTATCCAAACAGAGACTTGAGGAGCTACAGCAAATTTTAACAGTCTGCCCTTATAGACCCACCCAATTGTAGAATTATACTGCCCATTCATTGGGTCATTCTGTCAGTGCCTTGGTGAAACATCATTGTTTGTCCCCAGCCATCCAGGCTATAATACCTAGTTGTCCCCTTCTTCCAGAAGGGGTAATAAATCCTAAAGACAATTTGGTAACTGGAGTCAAGTGTTTCTCTCTGCCAGCAACAAAAAATAAATGGAATCTGGATGGATTTAATTGAAAGGGGAGAAGAGAGAGCTCTGGCTTCTGTGGCTGAGTTTCCTCTGTTTTTACTGAGATTGTGAACGTACTAAGAGAGCTTCAGTCAGCTCTGCAAGATAGCCTCATATCAGTCATAACTGGTGAAAGCAGCAAAAAAGTTTGAGGTACATTAGTGGCAGGGATTCTTAATGCCTCACTTTGAAAATCTGAGAGGCCAAAATCCTGTAAGCAGCACTAGCCAGACTGCAGCTCAAAAAAAACCATCGCTTGACATCAACAGTCACGACTTGGGTCCTAGCCTCCTATTTTTGGGGAGAAAATTGAAGGTTATTATAGGGCATGCTGCCAGCACCTCAATTCCTCAGCTTTCCTGTTCCAAACAATCAGCTTTTCAGCCTGGGTATGGCAGAGAAATTGTACTGATATCTATGACAGAAGATATCTGCCTTACAATGGTACGCATCCATAACAATTCGATCTATGATACCACTGACCAGGTGATGTGGCTGATGTGCATGCAGGCCCCTGCAGAGGCATATGGCACAATTTTGCAGTGATTTAGCTCCTCTCTCTGAGCGATAACTCAGAGGCCATTGTTGAAGAACTACTCTTCTTTCCTAAGGGCTCTCTCTGCAGTACCACAGTGCCCTAGCCTGCAGCTTCTCCTGTTCAATGCCTGTAGGAGACTTCTGTAGGTATTGGAAGCTTTGGGCGGTAATATCACACATGATGCTGAAAATGTTCAGGTCGATGGCTATTTCAGCATACATCAGGCCACAGTTTCTCTGCCTTCCCAGTGCCCTACAGAGATTGGAAGTGAACTGGCCGAGGCTCACTGCCATGCCAGTCAGCAGAAGCGCTTAGAAGGGGTGTGTCCGGGCCCATGCTGGTCCCCTGTCTAGGAGGCAGGCCCTGGCTTGGGCAAGACGGTTTGCAGTAGCGGGGCTTTATCAGCGGATGCAGGGCGCGCAGGGTCCCTATTTCCAGCCACGGCTGATGGAGAGGCCGGAACCTCCCCCCCGCCGTAGGAGCCTGTGCCAAGCCAGCCATGCCCGCCTCGGCTCCACAGCCCAATGGGCTGGCGTGGGCGCCGCTTTCTCTGCAGCGCGGCCCTGGCGGGCGGAGAAGGCGGCTGCCGCGGGCTCAGGGCCGCACAGCTGGAGAGCCCAGGCGCAGCCGCGGGCCGGTTACGCCCTCAGGCCTGGGATCCTGGTGCCGGGGAGCCCGGTCCGGGCGCAGCCGCGGGCGGTACCTCGGTCCGGCGGTAGAGAGTGGCCTCCCCGAAGGCGCCGCGGCCCAGGATGCGGATGGGGGCGTAGTGCAGCTCCTCCTGCTCGGCGCCCAGGCTGGGGCCCGCGCGGGGCCCTCCCCGGCCCGAGGACTCGCTGCCGAAGTCGGAGTTGATGGAGTCGCAGTGCCGCTCGTACTCGCCCAGGGACATGGTCCCGGCGGCTCTGCCCGCCGCAGGGCCGGGCACTCGCAGGAGAGGCCTGGAGTGTCCCCGGCTCGGCGCCGCGCGCCCGCTCTGCGTCGGGCCCCTCCCTCACCGGCCTCCCGCAGCCCCGGCAGGCTCCATATTGGCTCTGGCAAGTCCCGGAACCGCTTCCGGCCGCCGCCGTGACCTGCGCGCTCCCGCCACCCGGCGGGCACCCGCACGAGGGGGAGCTGGCTGCCCCGGGCAGGGCTCTGAGGGCGGGGGGCTGGGAAGGGCTCCGAAGGGGGCTGTGTGGGGGAGCGCTCAGAGGGGGGGCTCTGTGAGGGAGGGGTTGTGGGGGAGCGCTCAGAGGGGGGGCTCTGTGAGGGAGGGGTTGTGGGGGAGCGCTCAGAGGGGGGGGCTCTGTGAGGGAGGGGTTGTGGGGGAGCGCTCAGAGGGGGGGGCTCTGTGAGGGAGGGGTTGTGGGGGAGCGCTCAGGGGGGGGCTCTGTGAGGGAGGGGTTGTGGGGGAGCGCTCGGGGGGCTGGGGAGCGCTCAGAGGGGGACTCTGTGGGGCTGGGCTGGGGGGCTCTGTGATTGGGAAGTGAAGACAGCTGCGGTGGGGGAGGGGAGCCCTGTGGCCCTTGGGTAGTTTGGGGGCGGAGGGGTGCTAGAGTCTGGCTCCATTAGCCCCGCTAGCTGGGGCTGTTCCTTCCCCCATCATTGCTTGTTCCTAGGCCCCAGGGGTTCTCATTGGCTCTGTTCGCCCATCTCACTGAGTAGGCGACTTCTTCCGAGGGAGCCTGGCCAGGCAGTGGTGCTGTGGGGAGGCCTGGCCAGGCATCTGCTTCTCCACAAATCTTCTGCAACGTGGTTAAATAAGCCTCCACCAGGCCTGAATGCCAGTAGCGGCCCTAATGCCAGAAACAACCAGCTTCAAGCTTTTGCTAGAGAGAGGGCCAGTGATCAGACAGGCTGCAGTGAAGCCCAGATGAAGAGGCAGCCTTTAAAGGTAACTTGGATCAAAGGTATTCAGAGCTTTGCAAATAGCCACCAGAAGAGGGAGCCAGTGCAGAAGCACAACCCAGTTCAATATGCTTCTGCCAGACCACTCCAATCAGAAATACATGGCTGCATTCTGGACAAGTTAGAGCAGGGTAGGCAACCTATGGCACGCGTGTCAAAGGTGGCGCGCAAGCTGATTTTCAGTGGCACTCACGCTGCCAAGGTCCTGGCCGCTGGTCCAGGGGGCTCTGCATTTTAATTTAATTTTAAACGAAGCTTCTTAAACATTTTAAAAACCTTATTTATTTTACATACAACAATACTTTAGTTATATATTATAGACTTATAGAAAAAGACCTTCTAGAAACGTTAAAATGTATTACTGGCACGCAAAACCTTAAATTAGAGTGAATAAATGAAGACTCGGCACACCACTTCTGCAAGGTAGCCAACCCCTGAGCTAGAGCTTCTGTGTCACTTTCCTGGTTAGTGAAAATTAAAACTGGTTGCCTTAATCAAGCATAGAATGGAAGAAGGGAGGATCAAGGCATGGTCTGTATCTGAGAGGAGGGGGCATAACATTTCTGATTAGGTGATTTGTGATGGGCTTAATGTCATTTAAACAGATCAAACGTGATTTAATAATAAACAATGTGTTACTCTATTTAATGCCACTTGATCCAATATCCATGTCAAATTTAACTCATGGATGGATCCATATCACTGATGATCTTCAAAAGGGACAAGACACCATGTTAATGAAGTTTGTAAATGTTACTAAATTGAGAGATCTGCAGACAGTACCAATGACAGAGAAATAAAAAGTATCTAGAAATATAGAAGCAGAATGAAATTCAACTTGGGAAAATGTAGCTAATATGATACACCTGGAGGAAAATTATCCTAAAACAAGACACTGAATGGGAAGAAGAAACCTGGGAAGCATGAATGGGTGAAAGAGACCAAGGTGGTGAGGGTTTACAGAAAAGTAGACAGGAGTTGCAATGTGATATGGCTGCAAAGGTTTTGTGCTGCACCTATTGAGGCACCACATCCCAAAGCAGGGAGAGATTAGTTCCTCTCTATAAAGCTGTAATGCAACATGGAACCCCATGATGCTGTTTATACAGAATCAGACAGGTTAATTTGTACATGATTCAACAGCTCAAGGGCAAAGATACCTCAAGGTGATGAACTATAGAAAGAAGAGAATACATTTTGTGAGAACTGTTCAGTAGTATCTCTTTCTGTGTAACAATTCCCAGGAGGAAGTTATTCAACATCTAAATCACTAGGATCAGAAAATGAAATAATACAAATCAAATAAGGCCTCAAGGAAACAAGAGCTCTCGCGGGCATCAGCTGTGTGTTTGACCCTAGCTGCCATGAGCATTGGGAATGCTACCCAACTACCATCAGTCCCATGACAGAGACTGTTTGGGCAACATTGAAAATACAGGGGTAAGCCAATGAACAGTTTAAGATGAAAGATGACAGATAATGTTGACCACTTGCAACACAGATGAATACAACCATTTTATTGTTGCAACAAAACCTCAGGATCAGCTGTTTCAAAGGTCATGGAACGGGCCAACAGAGAGCATAAGACAAAACATCACTCATTTGTCATTTGAGACCCACACAGCTCATTTGTTATAAACTGAATTAAAAACATTCTGCACAATGTAATAATTCACTCGGATGCAAACTCTCATAATCCTGTGAAACACTTAAGTATTTCAAATGACAAAATGTAACAGACATCTATCCACCTCAGCTGGTAAAAGGAGATGCACCAAAAGATAAGCAAATAGCTGTGCAAGCCTTAGGTCTGGTCTACACTTAAAAATTAGAACAAACAAGCTACGTCACTGAGTTCTGTGAAAAATTTTGTGCCCTGTCTGTTGTAGTTAACCTATTTTCTCCTGTAGATGTGGCTAGGTCAATGTGAGAATTCTTCTGTCAACCTAGCCACTGCCTCTCAGAGAGGTGGATTAATTACTTTGACAGAAAAACCCCTTCTGTCAATGTAGGAAGTGTCTACACTACAGCAGCACAGCTGCAGCACCATAGCTGTGCTGCTTTAGCAGTTGTATTGTGGACATACCCTCTGTGTGGCTCAAGAGCTTGTCTCTCTCGCCAACAAAAGTTGGTCCAATAAAAGATATTACTTCACCCACCTTGTCTCTTTAATATTCTCTAGAGTCAGATAACCCCAGCTACTATGCAGTCCTCAGAGGCTATGTCTTCACTACAAAAAGGTGTGGTTTTGTATTGAGAATAGCTGTTGTGATGTAAAAGCCTAAGGAAGGCAAGTTGAGTTATACCTTGATATAGCTAGTGTACGTTAACCCCATGCCCCTCTCCCTGCCTGGGCTTGATCACCATTAGTTATATCAAGGCAAAAACTACAGTGCTTTATCTTCACTAGGATGTTACATTGAGAGGGCTATGTCAATGGATGAGCATCATGGTGCCTAACTTTCAGGTGCCTAGAAAATCACAGGCACGCTACTGTGATCCACGAAGCCTGAATTAGGCACCTAGGTTTCTGTACAATGAATGGGGAGATACGTGCCTTAGAATGTGATCCACAAAGCCACCACAGTAGGCAGGGAGCTGCCTAAGCTAGCCAATGGGAGATACTGACAAGAGGAGAGTATGTTAAGCCCTGACCCTCTCTCAGAGACAGGTGCTTAAGTACAGGATGTAGGGAAGTGCTCTCTGATCCATGAACCAGGGGAAGATAGGTGTTTGGCTGCCTAAGTTGTGTTCTGAGGCCTGATATAATAGGTGTACTGGGAGGCCATTTACTGGACTGGGCCCTTCAGGCAAGTTCACATACAAGTGGGGAGGGAGACCCCCTCCCTTATAACATTTAGTCAAGTGGAGAAGGTATTCATTCTGAATGTGGGAGGCCCCTCATTCAACTGTCTCTCCCCACAGGAGAAAGGATTTGAACAGGGATCTTCCCCCTGTCAGGTGAATGCCATAACCATTAGGCTATGGAGTCATTCTAACTCTTTGGCCCAGTTAATGTGTCACACTGGCTGGAGTGGCTCACGAACATGAGTGCCAATCTCAGGGAAGACTGTCAAAAGGCAGGGCAGAAACCTCAGACTGGTTGGTTGTTCTGTAATTGTTTCACCAATCCACTAAAAAATGTGAACTCTAAAAGCACTATAGCAGTTTTATCATGGAGTCACAGCCAGTCTCCTTGGGCATTCCAGTTTATCTTGCCACCTGGGTAAGCTGGACTATGTGATAGATCAGGGGTGGCCAACCTGAGCCTGAGAAGGAGCCAGAATTTACCAACGTACATTGCCAAAGAGCTACAGTAATACGTAAGTATCCCCCCCATCAGCTCCCCCACCCTGCTCCCAGTGCCTCCTGCCCACCGGCAGCCGATCAGCTTCTCCCCCTCCCTCCCTCCCTCCCAAACAGCTGTTTTGTGGTGTACAGGAGGCTTGGAGCGGGAGGGGGAGAGGGAGGACTGAGGGCTTAGCAGGCTCAGGGGAGAGGGCAGGAAGGGGTGGAGTGGGGGCAGGGCCTGTGGCAGAGCCAGGGGTTGAGCAGTGAGCACCCCCAGCACATTGGAAATTAGGTGCCTGTAGCTCCAGCCCCGGAGTTGGTGCCTATATATTTCTATCTATCTATAAAAACAAAAATAGGCTACTTTTAATAAGAAAATATTAAAAACAAGTTTATTAGCATCCTTAATCAGTACAATTTAAAAAAGAGAGAGAGAGAGAGAAGTGAACAAGTGAAACTAAAGAATCACCAACAGGCCTTTAATGATCCTTGATATCTATATCTATCTACATACACACTCCAAATCGTAAACTTAAGTAAGTTATGCAACCTGTGTTCCTATCATTAGCAACTTTATCTTCCCCTCACCATGTGGTTTGTTCCACACCCTCCCACTACATCTTGTTCCAATTTAGACAGGAAGTGATTCAGAGCAAGTACAGATATGTTTGTGCAATTACAAGCAAAATGGCACTCCAATCCTGACTGGCGCTTCTGGGCATTACTGTCATATAAACAAACCAGTTTCTCCTCACAAAGGCCAACGTAAAATTTTCGACATGGTGGCACTCCATTGTTTAAAAGTGTAGCTGTGGGAGGGGTTTGATGGGAAACACTCTATTAACATGTCCATAAAGCTCCTCCTGAGTTTTAAGTTTTCTGTGTGAGTCGTTCACGTTTGTGACATCTTGTGATATAGGGTCATTGCTATGTTGTGACAACTTGTGATTTAGGGTCACTTACTAGTTAGAGGCTTGTGTCAAATATTTAGGTCTTAGGTCATAGTTAGTTTAGCTAAGCTGTTGTTTTTCAGGCCTATGTTACAACATTAATTCTTATATTTCACCTCTATGTACTAAATATACGGGTATCTTTTATCCTTAGCTACACAGGGAAAGCTGTTAATCAAATGGACTCTGGCAAACATTGGACATAAAACTGCATGCACTGAGTGAGCCCCCTGCTCCTCATTGCCATCTTCTCCTGTGACCCATAACTCTGGTTCTCCCAGTCTATGCATTCCCAGTCTATGCAGAGCATTTTTGTTCTGTATCTGTCGATGGTTAGCTTAGCAGCGCTGCTCTCAGCAGAGCTGATGTAAAGAGCAAAGACCTCAGACGTTATTTCAGATAGTAAAGATGGGAAACCAGGCAGGCTGCATGATGATCAGAATGGCTTAATGTGTAAGTTATGTAATGACATCTTTAATCACATACATTATACAGACAAACCTCTATCCTTATGCAATAAAAATACTTGTGTATGAAGACTCACACACAGACTATTTTGTGCAAAAGACAATCAACTGCAAGATGGTTGGTCTTCCTCCGCATAAGCTGCCACAAACATCCTCAGCCAAAATCGAATCTGAAATGTTGAGTCTTCACTGTCTACCAAGATTTGAGTCTGGTGCAGGTTAAAGCTCCATGCCTTTCATTTCAGTACAGAAACTACTGCAGGTACTGAATCCACTAGGAGGATTGCATTGTACCTGAAGAAAGGAGTGTCCACTTAAAATGAGGGAAAAGCTAAGACCCTCCAACAAAAAGGATTAGGTCCAGCATTTCATAGGCTCATAGAGGTTAAGTCCACAAAGGACTATTACATCATCTAGTCTGACCTCCTGTATAACACAGGCCATTACATTTCACCCAGTTACCCCTGTATTGAGCACCACAACTTATGTTTGGCTTAAGTATATCTAGCATTCACAGGAATCCAAGTAGAAATTGTAAACCCAGCAGGAAAATATATCAGAGGGGTAGCTGTGTTAGTCTGGATCTGTAAAAGCGGCAAAGAGTGAATACCCACGTCGTCGGATGCATGTAGTGGAAATTTCCAGAGGCAGGTATAAATATGCAAGCAAGAATCAGGCTAGGGATAACGAGATTAGTTCAATCAGGGCGGATGAGGCCCTCTTCTAGCAGTTGAGGTGTTGGGCCCCAAACCAAAATGGAGTCATGTGCTAACTTTTCCTTAACAGTGTGAACACCAAGGGAGGAGAAGTTGCTCCAACCCCTCAGACAGAGACCAACACCTACAAGATCTTCACCTAGCATTCTCAAAACTACAATACCCACATGAGGAAATAAGGAAACAGATCAACAAAGCCAGATGTGTACCCAGAAGCCTCCTGCTGCAAGACCAGCCCAAGAAAGAAACCAACAGAACTCCACTGGCCATCACATACCATCCTCAGCTAAAACCTCTCCAACTCATCGTCAGTGATCTACAACCCATCCTGGACAACGATCCCTCACTTTCACAGGCCTTGGGAGGCAGGCCAGTCCTCGCCTACAGACAACCCGCCAACCTGAAGCATATTCTCACCAGCAACTACACACCACACCATAGTAACTCTAACTCATGAACCAATCTATGCAACAAACCTCGATACCTACTCTGCCCACATATCTACACCAGCAACCCCATGACAGGACCTAACCAGATCAGCCACACCATCACTGGTTCATTCACCTGCACGTCCACCAATGTAATATACGCCATCATGTGCCAGCAATGCCCCTCTGCTATGTACATCGGCCAAACTGGACAGTCCCTACGTAAAAGGATAAATGGACACAAATCAGATATTAGGAATGGCAATATACAAAAACCTGTAGGAGAACACTTCAACCTCCCTGGGCACACAATAGCAGATTTAAAGGTAGCCATCCTGCAGCAAAAAAACTTCAGGACCAGACTTCGAAGAGAAACTGCTGAGCTTCAGTTCATTTGCAAATTTGACACCATCAGCTCAGGATTAAACAAAGATTGTGAATGGCTAGCCAACTATGAAAGCAGTTTCTCCTCCCTTGGTGTTCACACCTCAACTGCTAGAAGAGGGCCTCATCCTCCCTAATTGAACTAACCTCGTTATCCCTAGCCTGATTCTTGCTTGTATATTTATACCTACCTCTGGAAATTTCCACTACATGCATCCGACGAAGTGGGTATTCACCCATGAAAGCTAATGCTCCAATATGTCTGTTAGTCTATAAGGTGCCACAGGACTCTCTGCTGCTTTTACAGGAAAATATAGGCACTTTTAACATCTGTGTGGAATTACCAAACAGCGCAGAAATCCAAGAAGCCTTTTCAGCATGAGGTTTTATTCACATTTATTCTTTTTATTTATTATTTGTATAGTGGTAGCACCCAACGGCCCCAACTGGAATCACTCTACCATTCTGCAAGCACACAGGAGGACATCATCCATGCCCTGAAGAGTTTATAATTGCATCAACATTTATACACTGTATTCTTTTCCATACATAAAGATTTAGACACATACCCCTTTACACACTGAAAATAATTCATCTGAAGTCTCTTTCTGACACAAAGTTTGATCCACATATAACTTTATAACTGAAATCAGCTTAAGCTACTAAAGTATCTTCTGCTTCTTTCTTCCTTCCCCGCCGGTCCTCCAAAAGGAAATTTTCAGCTAAAAACTTTAGCTCAATGTTAAGGTTGCCAGATAACCTAAGTATTGCTTAAGCTACATGCCAAGTATGTTAGTTAATAAAACAAAGTATGGAGATAATCGGTCACCGTAGTGCAGATACAGGATGTAATCTTTAGGTATTTCTAATTTGTCTCTCACTATAATGTCCAGTTATAATATGAAAATTCACATTAAACCATCAAATATACATACATTGATCCTTTTTTCTCATTGGTTGTTCTTTCTGTGCTAGATGATGATTACCAGTTTAATATTTTTGGTATTGCAGGGAACTTGAGTGTCCCATGCATTCTACAGTGCGTTTTGCTTTCTGCCCCTCTTCTCCCCTTTTCACCTCCCCTCTAAGGGGCGGAGAGAGGTCTCTAAGGAAATGAGCCCAAAAAGATGCCAATGGTTGTTTTTGGGTAGGCAGAAGAGGGAGGGCAAGTGGGTATGATGATACATTTTTACAGAGGGAGGCGAAGGGGAACAGGCAGAGAGCAGAGCAGGCCCTGAACTGCTGTGCTCTTCACAGGCTAATAGGTGCCATTCTCTCCTGTTTACTCCCTGCTCTCCTCCTGTGAAAGATGCATCGGTCCCAAGTTTGCATGCCCTCCTTCCCCAACAGCAACTATCAGCTCCAGGGCAGTTAAGTTCCCACTCTCAGAGGCTTCTCTCTGCTCATTAAGGGTAGAGGGAGAGAAGAGCAAAGCCTAAGGGCCTTGTGGGCCTGAGGAAGGCAAGTGTGGTGGAGGCAGTAACAAAGGAAACCAAAGGTAGGGCCAGCCTAAACCAAGTGAATTGGGAAGGGGGGGGGGATCCACCAACATTAAGTGAATTTGGGGAACCTTGGCAGGGACCATCCCTCTTTCTCCAAACCCTTATCTTTCCATGAGACGCCCAGGTAGAGACCCACAACCCTTGTCTCTAACAGATTGGTTTATTTGAGTCACACAGCAAGAAAATGTCTTTAACCTGTTTTAGTTTAAAAACATTATCTACCATCAGTTATGGCACAGCACACAACAAAACACAGGTGTTCCACATTGTGGTTACTTGTTACACATTTTGATGCCTTCTGGGAGATGTGTGATATGGTGTAGGAAGTTAATTTCATAACAACAACAAATAGAGCAGATGCAGTAGGTATTCTGTACGGAGCATAGAATTTGTCCTGACATAGGAAGAGAGATGGAATATATGAGGATATTTCTGAGTTAAAGCAATTCTAGATAAAATGTTTACGTACTGTCTAAATAATGTAGGAATTGTTAGTCATGTTCAATTAGAATGGGTAGGTGGAAGAGGCCTGGCAGTGTTTGTATGATGCAATTTGCTTCAATAATTACATCTACTTGTGATGTGTTTGTCACAAGTAGAGATGGGCCAAGACCCAATTATCTGAATAGCTCAGCTTCAGCCCATTGCTCAGACTTGGAACAGAACTAACATACCACATCAACACCCTAAAAACTTTGAGGAGATCCAGACCCAATTCCAGACTACCCAGATGAGAGAACAGCTGTATCTAGTGATTATATACTTAAATGTATGCAGAGAGACTACACCTTATCTGACAGGGCTGAGAATTTCCCTTCCTGAAATGTTGAATGCAGTGCTGTCTACCGAGAGTTGTTATTCCAATAGCAGCCACAGACCTGAGCTCCATTGTGCCAGGCACTGTATAAACATAACACAAATGTGGTCGCAAGAGTACAGGATGAGAGGGCCTAGACTAGTGCACCTGGAGCCAACTCCTCTGGAGATATCTGGCATGCACACCAGAAAGCAAGCCAGATTTTTTTGGCTGCAACAACACTTCACTGGAGAGAATGGAAGCTCTCCTGAAAACACTAGTCCAAAATCTTTTCCTCTACTGCAAAGCCAGGGGTGTTCTAGAGAATGATGCAGCAACACTGGTCATGGGGGGAGTTAGCAATTACCCATCTCACCATATGGGGCACCTGGGGAAATGGTGCAGGAAGGGGTGCACACTTCCAGTACTACAGTTCCTGCGTCTCCCAGCAAGAGGTACAGGAGCACAGCAGGGGACACTGCCTGCATACAATAAGAAAATTGCCTAGTAGTCACCCCATTCAGTGCATATTTGTCACTCATATTGGGCAAACTCATGTTTGGGATTTAAAGTTCCCTCTGTAGAATAGACCTGAAGTTAATTCCTATTCATTAAGAGAAATGGGGTTAACTTGGACTGTATGTCACAGGGAACCGACAATGAGATACGGAGGCTTTCACCTCCAGAGCACCAGCCCATGTCAGTTACCAGCTGTGAGTTATTTGGTGAAACCATTTGATGGTCTCAGTCCAGTTGCTTCACAGAAGATGGGCCCCACATGATCAGATGGCATAGTTAGTAGAAAGGGCAAGGATTTAATGAACCAGAGACACTCTCCCTGTTAGATTTCAGAACAACAGCTGTGTTAGTCTGTATTCGCAAAAAGAAAAGGAGTACTTGTGGCACCTTAGAGACTAACCAATTTATCTGAGCATAAGCTTTCGTGAGCTACAGCTCACTTCATCGGATGAAGTGAGCTGTAGCTTACGAAAGCTTATGCTCAAATAAATTGGTTAGTCTCTAAGGTGCCACAAGTACTCCTTTTCTCCCTGTTAGAGGTGGTCCTTCTAGGTCAGCGTGAGTGCTGTTTGTCCTGCTGATGCCTGTGCTGTACCTGTTCTGCAAACTGAAGGCCCGCAATCTCCAGGCCTACCAACCTGACCCCTTTCAGCAGCGCAGAATTCACTTACATTCTTTAGACAAATTTAATTTACAAAGTTACTGAGGTTAAAGGGGAGGAAATTACAAATCTCCTTGAAGTGCTGAGGCTTCCTGGGTTCCCAGGTTAGCATGCCAGCAGACAGGAGAAGCAGTTAGTGAGAATGTGGCATGAAGAGGACAAGAGTCACACAATTCAGGAGGGTTATTTTTCCAGAGGAAACTTTATTTGAGAAAAATGACAAAATCCCCAGACCAGTAATTACAGGCAATTCTGTTCCCCAGTTACCACAAGAGCTAAGAGCAGAGACAGAGGCTGAGCAACATCAATGTGACTACAGAGCAACAGTCACCCGGGTGTAATCCTAGTCTCACAACCTCATTTACGTAAGAGATCTCACTGTGCCAACTTAGCGAACGGGTGAGCAAAAGCAGAGACAGGAGAAGCGCCTCCAAACATTCTTTTCATTCTCACCTTTTTTAAGCCTTAGCAGATCTGCTACAGACTTCAGACTGTGGGAAGCTAAACTACCCATAACTATCTGTTCTAGCTCAGTCCCATCCTGAGACATCACTGCTGTGGTGTTGTAACAGCTTCCCAGTGCTTAAGGGATAAAGCAGGTGGGCCTTGGGTTCTGAACAGAGCTGTTAAAAAAAGCAGTTTGGGCACTTGCAGGTAGAACTAACAAGGTCAGGATCTTGTAGGTGGAGAAGAGGGGCTAGTGAGGAAAGAGCAAAAAGCCTAAAAAAAATACAAGATTTCAGGACAAATGATACAAAACTCCGACATGTCTAATGGATTTAGAAGACAATGGAAGTTCTTACTTTCAATTTTCTCCTCTTCCTTCCTGGCTGCCTCTGGACTTTTTTTTTTAATAGCAGAAGGATAAATTCAGACTAGAAAAACATTTCACAAAATAATTTCAGAAAACACAGACACTGCTTTTTCTGAATGGCAGGGAGACCTCTGGGCTGGAAGGACAAGGGGTGTGTGACCAGGGGCTAGGCCCTGATGGTCTCTTTGCTCTAAGGGAATGCAGAGAAGATGAAAGAATTTTCATCATTCTGCCCAGAAACCCCTGTGGGGTAAGTCCAGGAAACGGACCTACCTGGTTTTCTCCAGCCTGACCGCTTTAATCCAACACCATGCTGGACGCAGTAGGACTACAAAGCGCCTCTCACTACATGCAGCACAGCTGTTCTCACCAGTTTAGGGGAGTCTCCAAGACATTTCTGCCATTATCACTTGCTCTCGTCAACTCAGAGACCCTCAGAAGGGGCACATCCATGTTCCCATTGTGTACTGTACTCCAGTTCATCTGCACTCCCTCGGCTCCTCTGAATGCCAGCGTCCCACACATCCCCAGAACACAAAGCAGGGCATGTCACATACAGGGAATGACGGTCCAGCCAGCTACACTCGGCATTAACTCTAGCAGTGTCAGATGAGAAGAGGGCCTCACAAAGTTCCCAACCTACCATGCTCCCATTCCAAAGATGTGCCCAAGCCTGCACTGCAATCTGTATTTGAGCAACGCCTTCTGCCTCCACGCAAAGGTCCCTCAGTGACCAAGGCGCTTTCAGGGAACTGCTGCATCGTTTCAGAAAGAGAAGCAAATCCAAGACAAACATATGGGGACAGGGTGGGTCTGACTCTCAACAGATTGTTTGAGTCAGGCAGGCTTCTCTTCAGGCTCAGCAACATCTTGCTGAGCCTGTTAGCTCCCTTTCCTCCAAACCCAACCCTTATCTGCCTGAATGCATTGACCCATCATTGCAAAGATTCCAGCTCCCACAGGGAGAAACACCAAGGTCTATGACAGAGGCTAAAATTCAGTGCCCGCTCCCTGCTAGCACTGTAACCTGTCACTTTGCACCAAGCTCTGTTTGCATAGGGCTGGGTTCCAGAACATCAGAGTTCGGAGTTTCCCCCCTCCCCAAATTCTAGCTGCATGGTACCTAATGAGCTTAGCCAGTTCAAGTGGCTCAGAGTAACGCGATGGTCACAGACAGATGGGAGACACCAAGCTTAGAATATAAAAGGAGAAAAGACAGCGTGCAAAACCAACTGCAGCTGTCATAGAAACAAGTTTTATTTCATCACTGCTTTAGGAGTCCCCAAACCCACCACAACCTCCCCCGCCCCCACCATCCAACAGGAGGTCAGAAGCCCCTCTGTAGTCTCCAGTGCTTATACTCCCCTCCCCTCTTTGGGGACAGTTCCTGCAGAAAACCTCCAGTCAGCATGTATCATGTGCAAGATGGCTCTGGAGGGCCATGGCTGGGTCCCAGCGGTGTCCAGCTGGGTCTGAGAGGAGGGGAAGGGGAATTGCCCCTTTACTCAATCAGCTTCTTGGCCTTGAAGAAGCGACGCAGATAGAAGACCTGCCAGGTGGCCAGTCCAATGAGACAGAACATGGAGAAGATGCTGAAGTACAGGACCCGGATGTTGGTTGACTCTGAAACAGACAAACCAATACAGAGAAGCTCAGATGCCCAGAGTCAGGATAGAGGATCCTCTTGAGGGGAAGGTCACCCAGAATTCATCTTCCCTCACTCCTACAGAACTTCAACAGTGAAATTTCAGGAAATTTGGGGGTGAGGAGGAGGGAACTGGGAGCTGAGCAGATGCAGCACCAACATGAGGCTATTTTCCCATGGCAGAATCGTGAGCATTGTGTGGGAGGAAAGGAATTGACTTCTAGAAAGGACTGGTTGAGCGTTCCCCTCCCAGAAGTTTAAAGGTGACAGCTGTAATTGCCTAATCTCCAAATTCTGTCCCATTAACCCAGACGTAGTGAGAGTATAGATCTTACAGCTGCAGTCGTCCCCGGGAGTACATGGACTCTTACCATTGGTGTCCCGCATCTCCTCCTCTCGTTTCTTCATGTAAGCAAAGTCATTGACAATGGACTCAGAGAGGTCCTCCAGGCGCCGCAGTTCCACTTCCAGGGGCTTCAACTTCTCCACCTTAGCAATCTGTTAAGGGGAGAATCAGTGAGTCACTGAGCTAGAAGCAGCAGCTCTTACATGGGCCAAAGCAACCAGCCCGAGCCCATTCTTCATCCCCACATGGCCCAGATCTGGGGCATCTCTCCCTTATGACAGTGCCCTCTGCAGGCCAGAAAACCACAGGTAACCCCAAAACAGCGAGGTTCTCCACACTGTTACTCCATCTACCCCACCCACTCCTAGCAAGACACCTGCTCCTGCTCACAGCAGGAACATAGCATGTGTGCACGTATTTAAACACATTCCCTTCTGACTCTCCCTAGTTCTCGTTCATTCAGAATTGGTTTCCGGGGCTTGGGCTGGTGGAGTCTGCCATGTGGCTGAAAGTTACATGTTCTTGTGTGGGTGGTGTGATAACTCCATGCCAAAGGCCTGCACTCAGCCCCTCCCCACATGCCACAGGAAGGGTAGAGAAAAAAAAAGACACAGGAAATTCAAATACAAAGCCCACTCTGGTATTGCAACAACTTCAGGATTGAAAATTTAAACACAACAAGTCAGAAAGTTCTAAGTTCCCCTACCCAGAAGCATGACTACATTGCACTTAAATCTAAGGCATAAACATAAGCACACACAATATGGGAACACGATGTAGATGGGGGCTGCTGGGAACAGAGTGGATAAAAAATTGTGGGTTTTTTTTTAAATAAAAATGTTTTAGATTTTTAAAATTTAAATATGATTTTTTAAAAAATGTAAATACAGGTTTATTTTTAAAAATACACCTATTTAAAATTAAATTTGAAATTATGATAACCTACATTAAGGCCTAAAGTTATTATAATCTATTCAAATAATTTAAATTAAATAAATAATATGCCAACTTTTTAAAAAAAAATCAAACCACTGAACTTATTGAAGTTACTGGCTAAGCACCTGGAGTCAGCTTTTGACTGCAGTAGCCTCTTCTGCAGGTGCAGAGAGAATATTTTCTTCATTTCAGTTCATTCACCTAGTTCAAGTTAATGACTAACTCATTAAAAGTTAAGAAAGCAATAGGAGTCAAAAGAGCAGAAAAACTAGTTTCCCCTCTTTCATCTATAGGCATGAGAGGATGAGATCTACTAGTTCTAAAATCCTGAAGGACGCGGTGACCAGAAAAAATTACCTCAATTCATTAACTACGGATAATATTTCCTGTGTTTAACAAATTAGTTAGATTTAAATGCAAAACATATTTTGATAAACTTTTTTCTTCTGTATTCAGCACATTTAAAATAATGTTAGTTAAATAAATAAATAATACACCGTGTGTACATTTTTCACTGAATTTGAATACAAATAGAGCTAGACAGAAACTAGAAATAAAAAATTATCATCCAGGAAATAAGAAATGCATCATTCATTTTCTGACATAATAAAAATGTAAAAATCAAGAATCCAAATAAATAGAAGTTCAGCTACATAATAATTGCTTAAACACATGTATAGATACAATGTATCCTTCCTGGTTAGCAAAAAGAAGTACCAAATTTAGTGTAAAATCTATATTGGAAAACCAACATGTTTTAATGGTTATCAATCAATGAGAATCAACCTTTCTTTAGGAAAATAACTAAAAAGTAAAAAAATGAAAAACATGATTAAAATTGATTATTTAAATCAAGGTTTCCTGCTAATTTAAATAATGATTAAAATCAGTGATTTAAATCAATCAGCTCTGGCTTGAAAGCAGATTACATTTCTTGCCATTGCTACATTTAAATTCTCCACCTTAGTGTAGCAGTAACAGGTTCCTGCTCTGAATTCACCATTATTAGTATTGCCATCTGCTCTGTGGAGCCATATAGAAGTGCTAATATACCTAGTAAGGAATCTATTTGTCAAAAAAATGTTCCTGAATCTTTTTTGTTTTCTGTATTGTTACAGACATACTTGCTGACAGGTATTTTGAAATACATTACCAAAATAATTGAAAATGGCATGATTATAGTGTGTTATTTTGACAAATAAAATATGCAGAATTTTGCAGAATTTTTTATTTTTGGCACAGAATTCCCTCATGAATACTATTTGTTTCTGCAAGTAATTGAGTCACTGTGTGAGGAACACTGCACAGAGTGAGTATCCCCATTGAAACAAATGCTTTGCCAGATTGGGGCGTTAGTGAATGGCATAGCTAATATCTAGTGTAGTACTCAGCATGTCACTGGACTAGAACTGAAATTGTTGCAGACAATAGATTAGAAGTGCAATGGGAGTGGAGGCTCCAGCATGGCAGCAGGGAGTGCATGCCACTGGCTGCAGAGGTGGGGGATCGCCCTGCCACCCCCCGGGACATGGACTTGGCAGTGGGGCTGCACCCAACCCTTACACAGCACAAGGGCCAGGCCTGCCCCACCCCAGGGCCCCGTCCCTCTGGGCCACGTGCATGCATTAGAAAGCGAGAGGGACACTCTCTCACGCACACCCAACCTGCCCCCCCAATCCAGGTGTGGGACAAGCAGGCTCAGCCTGCCAGGATCCAAGTGTGGAAGGGTTAGTGTGGGGGAGCCAGGTGTGGGGTGAGAGTGTTCTGTGGGGAGCAATCTGAGTGTGGCCGGCTCAAGGGGTGGGGATAGATTTTACAAATATTTAAAAAAAAAAAATTAAAGAAAAAATGATTACAGCACTGTTAAAAATAAAAGCTCAGTTATAAACACACATTTTCGTTGAATGATTCCTGTTATATATTTTCATTTGAAGGAACTTTGACATACCCCATATTTGCCCACCCTTCATTTTTCATGCATCTAGGAGCAAGTATGCACTTAAAAAAAAAGAAAAATGGTCTCTCAAAAGAAATCCATATCTCCAGCTCAGCATTTTATGAGCAACCCTATGATAACAAACTAGTGGTCACAGGACTGGGAAAGAAAAGGCATTCAGCAGTGAAATAAAGTTCAATTTCAAGCTTTCAAGGGGATATTATATAAAAAAAAGAAATTATTTTAAAAATGACAAAAATTTGCCTTGAGAGTGTCCTTTCAAAGAGAGAAAATGATTTGTATTAAAGGTGATCTAAGCTGTTTTGAGTCTCTTGTCAGAACAATTCCAGGTGCGATTCCAGGTGTGATCTCGATACACAGGGGCTCGGTGGGGGGTTCCAGGTGCAGGGAGAATAGGACTCGGGGGGGGGGGGGGAAGGTGGTTGGGGCTCAGCAAGGAATGTCTGGGGGAGGAAGCATGGGGCTTGGCAGGAGGGGGACTAGGTGCAGGGAGCTCAGCAGGGAGGTCTGAGTGCTGGGGGAGTGGGACTTGGTGGGGTGGGGGTCTGGGTGTAGTTGGTTGGGGCTCAGTAGGGTGGAGGTCCAGGTGCAGAGGGCTCGGCAGGGTGGGGGTTCAAGTGTGAGGGGCTCAGCAGGGGATGGTCTGGGTATGGGGGTGGGAGTCTGGATGAAAGGTGGGGCTTGGTGCAAGGGGGATCTGGATGGGGGGGTGGCGGGGTGTGTCTGTGTGTGTGTGTGTGGGGGGGGGGGGTGTCTGGATGTGGGTCTGACCCAATCCTGGCCCCAGGAAGGCCTGTGCAAGGGAAAAGGAAGTCCTTTCTCTCCCCTCCCAGCCGGAGCCCAGCACATGGTTGGAGTCACTGGCCGGGGCATCCCCAGCCCTGCTGCTCCCTCGCTCTGGGCACACCATGATAATGAGCAAGAGGGACAGAATCTTGCACTCCCGTCCAGCCCCCTGACGTGGTGTTTTGTGTCTCCCCCCGGCTGCTCCCGACGCCCAAACCAGATGCAACCATGCAGGATTGCTGCCTGGGACCGGTGCATGAATCAACTACTCTGCAGGCAAAAAGGTAAAATCTGCAGGGAACAATCATTCTGTGCTTGTGCAGAGGTGAAGAATTCCCCAAGGAGTAAAACAGACAGCACAGAGTATTCTGCTCAAGCTGCTTTTTGTGCAGCCAACAGGGGGAGCTCAAAGCTGGGGATTCAAAAACAGTGGCTTTTAAAAAAAAGTAGCAGCAAGAGAGAGTGGATTTAAAAAGATATTTAGAATCAGACCAATTAGCAGCGAATTGATCATTTCAGTAAAGGGCTTTACGCATACCATGCCGCCACCTCAATTAATCCCCCTTCCCATACAGGGGCCCGCAGCACACAACCTTTCCCAGTAGCTTTGGGTACGTTTACACTGCAATAAAAATCCCGCGGCACCAGGTGTCAAGAGCCCTGGTGACTCTGGCATGGGTTGCGGGGCTAAAAATTGCAATGGAGAGTTTCAGGCTTGGGTTAGAGCCCGGGGTCTAAAACCCCACAAGGAAGGTGGGTCTCAGAGCCCCAGCTCTAGTCCAAGCATGAACCTCTCCACCGCAATTTTTAGCCCCACAGCCTGAGCCCTGAGACAACTGACCCAGGCTCTGAGACTGGGTGCCACAGGCTTTTTACTGCAGTGTAGACATACCCTCAGTGACTAAATCTCTGGTCAGGCACCTGATGAAACAAGTCTGGAAGTGAGACTCAGATGACTTCCTCTATGATTATGTTCTCCACATCCAGAACTGAAGGATGGTGAATGGAAAGGCTCTGCTGGGAAAAGCATAAGCTTCTCACTGGACCAAGCCCTCAACACCCCTTTGCATACTTGCAGGACTGAAGGGGGTTAATCCCCTACAAATATACCCAGGGCTTCCAGGGTACCCACCTATCCGCCACGATGCCACTATTCCATGATTAACAAGCATGGATGTTCTGAGGGCTTGTCTACAGTGGGATTTTTGCAGTGGCACAGTTACACAGGTGCAAACTCCTTACCTAGCTGTGCTGCACTAGTATGAAAATGACTTGTACAGGTGCAGCTTACCTGGTTTGAAATTGGGGTAAGCCACACAAGTGCCAATCATTTTTTACACTGGTGCAACCCATCTATAATAGGAACTTGCATCTGTGTGAACGACCCTCACCCCCAACCCTGCCCATCCATCCTTCTTTCTCTCTCCACTAAGACGTAATCAGCCACTTGTCTTTGGGGTAAGAATTTAACTTGATTCACAGTTAGAGGGATACTGAAAGCTGAAGTTTTGCAGAAGGCCTCGACTGGCACCATATTTCAACATGAGGGGCAGTAGCACAGTCCTTTGAATCCAGCTCTATGTAATTCATAGACTGTGCACTAGGGGGCAATCCTTCCTCTGCCAGCTATGACCAAGCCCTTCCTCTCTGTGTTGTGACTACTTGGAGGTAATGTGCAGTACCAAGAAAGGACAGACCTCTTCTGCAGAAGGGGCCCCAAAAATGTGTGTGGGTATTGGACACCCAGCATCTTCATTGGTCCTTTCTCTAGGCCAAGGAAAGTCCATAGGGCATAGGAGCTGCTGAATCAGGGGGTTTCCCATGTCTGGAGGCCCTGTTTTCACATATTAGAATCATAGGACTGGAAGGGACCTCAAGAGGTCTTCTAGTCCAGTTCCCTGCACTCATGGCAGGACTAAGTGCTACCTAGACCATCTGTGACAGGTGTTTGTCGAACCTATTCTTAAAGGCCACCAATGATGGGGATTCCACAGCATCACTAAGTAATTTGTTTCAATGTTTAGCTACCCTTACAGTTAGAGAGTTTTCCTAATGTCTAACCTAAATCTCCCTTGCTGCAATTTAAACTCGTTATTTCTTCTCTTGTTCTCAGTGGATAAGGAGAACAATTTCTCACCCTCCTCTTTATAAAAACCTTTGATGTACTTGAAGACTTATATTCCCCCTCAGTCTTCTCTTCTCCAGACTAAACAAAAACATTTATTTTTCAATCTTTCCTCTTAGGTCATGTTTTTTAGATCTTTAATAATTTTTGTTGCTCTTCTCTGGACTTCTCCAATTTGTCCACATCTTTCCTAAAGTGTGGTGCCCAGAACTGCGCCCAATACTCCAGCTGAGGCCACAGCAATGCTAAGTCGAGTGGAAGAATTTTTTCTCATGTCTTGCTTACAACACTCCTACTAATATTATAGGAATGCTGCCTCATGTTCTCTTTCAGCCTCACCGTGTGGGACTGAGCAAGAGCCTTCTCCTCTGCCACTCCAGCTGCTAGCACCTCTCCTTGTCTCTTTTCCTTTGATTACTCTCCTAAAACAAGTGGGGGACACAGGGTGGCACGAGGATTCTGTACACTGAGTAAACACCAGACAGTTGCACGGCTCCCTCTCGCCCTAATGCTAAGCTTTGCCAGTGGGGATGATTAGGAATGCCTGCCCACCCACACTCTGCCTAGCATACACCATGGGGTGGAAACACTGGGGCAGACTCTTAGCCTGAGTCTATTTCTCGATGCCTAAGCTCTGGGAGCAGAACCTGATGTGTAGGTAGATAAAACGAATGAGCACTGTCCACCTCAGTGTGGATAGAAAGGAGGGGCAGTGACTTCTGCTTGTGGGAGAAGGGGAGCCTGCAGGGTAACTTGACAAAAAGATTCTTGGAGAACAACTCCCTTGGCTTTCTCTGTGGGTGCGGCCTCAGCCCAGCTGTGCGCATCAGGTTCATGGCCTAACTCACTTCCTAGCAGGGAAAACAATGGTCTTGTGCTTGAGGTACTGGGCTGAGACTTTGGAGATCAAGATTCTTTTCTTAGCTCAGCTACAGGCTTCCTAAATGACCTTTGGAAAGTCCCTTCCCCTCTCTGCGCCTCCGCTCTTCATCTGTAAAATGGGAATAATACTTAATCTTTCAAATACACACAATTATAGTCCTGTTATAGTCCCACCTAAACACATTTAGCACCAATCCCCGTTTTGCTGTTCTCTGAGCTCAGTATAATTTGTTAATATCCAGATGGTAGAAGCCCAGAACTGGCTGTAGTGTCCCAAGTGCAGCCAGCCCAAAGCACAGAGAGGGCCTGTCCCCTCCCCGCTCCAGGAAGTGAGGTCTTTACCTACCTACCTCAGAACTGCACGAACCCTTTTTGCTGCCATCTAACACTGCAAACTCCTGCCTAATTTGCTGCCCACTCTACTCCCTGAACCATTCCTGCTTCCCAGGTAGATCCTTTCATGTGGCTTTCAGTTATTATTCTCACTGAACACATACAAGAGCTTTCCCCAGTTTACAACTGATCTTCCCAAGCACCAGCCCTGCAGGGGTCAAAAGCCAGAAAATACAAGCTTAGAAAAAACCTGGGTAACAGTTTACAAGAGAGCTACCATACTTCACTTCCCTCTCCCTCCCCAAACCAGCTAGCGACTGTCCCAGGTAACTGGTATCCCATGTCCAGGCCCAACAACAGGGGCCCCACCTGCGGCACGAACAGCAAGGCACAATCCCCCTCCCCGCGTACTGCTCAGCATGCCTCAGCACTTCAAGCCAACCTGCAGACTTGTATTGGAAGCTCTTCTGACTGTGAGAAACACTGCAATTGTCCCTGGAAAGGCAGCTGCCCCCTCCGGGGAGGCTGCGGATCAGCACCTCTCGTGGCTATGAATGGAAATGATAAAGCTTCACATTTAGGAGGATTTGCCTTTTCCTTGCATTGCCCTCTGCTGCTGGGGCAGTGGAAACTACCGGTGTCAGCCTGTTATTGACTCCAGTACCTAAACCCAAAAACCAAGTCATGCTGGCTGGCTGAGAAACTTACCTCTTGGGCCTTAGCCCACCCAGAATTAGAGCAGCAGGGTTTTTTTAGATCTCTACCGCATGAGACGCTAATGGAAGCTCCCAGCTGCAGATAGGCTGTCATCACAGCTGGGAAAGCAGTTTCCTATCGCAAGCCCCAGATCCAAACACAGCATCATGTGATTGCTAGGAAGGAGCTCGGAGGTACCGGCAGCAGACAAGGGACATACCTCCTCATAGTTCTTTGCTTCCACTCCATGCTTCATGTCCAGGATCACAAGCTGGTCCAGCATCCGCCCCGTTCCTGGAAGTGCATTGAAAGGATTCATTGTGTGCAGCTCTCAGGCTGCCAGGAACTCACCAACACCCTCATTGGAGAGAGATTCACAACACTCCTCCCCCGGGGAGTCTCCAGCCAGCTGCAGAGGCAGCACAGTCCTGCTTAAAATCACAGGACCTTCTGAATGAACCCGGGCTGATGGCAGGGCTCCCAGAGACAATGAGAACAAGCTGTAGCTAAGAGCACTAAGCACGCAGGACACAAGCCGCTGCCAGGAACCAAGACTGTTAAAATGTGCCCAGACTTTGAATTGGGCTTCCCAAGGCAGAGGAGACACAGCCACCTCCACTCAGCAGACAGGCTAGAGACACACACGAGTAGAGCAAGAGCTACAGACAACAGCCACCCCAGGGTGCAGGGCGTTGCAAATATGAAGGGGGACAGCCAAAAAATAAGCTAGGGGAGCCTAAAGCCAACAGGGGCTACAGCCAACGACCATATCTGGGAGAGGACAGGGGAAAAAGATCACAAGTATATGGGATTTTCCAGAGCATCTCATATTTCAGCCACATCAAGCTGCCTGTTCCACCACATCACCCAACTAGGAAGTGTTCGCAGATGAGAGACCCTCCCTGTCCAAATACCCTGTAGCCTAAATGAAAGTGCCTGGACACTACCAGTTCTAATCTCACCTCTACTGATTGTGCACTTCAGAATCCTTATCATGAAGCACAGTCAAGGGTTCCCTAGGAGATACTCACATATCATTCCCCCAATTTACAAATAAGTTAAATGCAGAGTTACACAAGGTCACTTCAAGCAGAGCTGGGAAAATATCCCAGATTTCTAATATAACAGGCACAAGTTTTATTCCCCTCAGCTACACAAGCTTTCAGAATGAATGTGTCAAAGCGATGTGTTTGGCTATCCTGTCTCTAACCAACCACTGCTCTAACCATTAGATAACACTTCCCTCCGAAAGCCGAGAACAAAATCCAAGATTCCTACTCTCCAACATTCTACTGCTGTCTACCAAAAAGCTGTATAACCCACTGGCAACGTGTGTGTCTTGCACCCTCTTCTAGCGGCTGTTCCACACTGAGTATAAGGTATTCCTTTAGCTCAAGCAAGAGATGTCTCTGCTGTGGATCTGAAGGCCCAGGATTCAAACTTGGGGAGGGAGGAAGGTCCTTATGGTTGCACAGGATGGAATTTTTTTTGTCTAGTTGTTTAAAAATCTGGTCAATATAATTCACAGAGAGAGGAAAAATCCTTAAAACAGAATTAAAAACCATTACAATCTGCCAGTGACACCATGATACGCAGCAAACCCTGGTGGTTTCACATTTCAGCAATTTGCCACACGTTTTGTTTATGTCATGCAGACAAATTAGGAGGCTGAGAGGGAGGGTGGGCAGCTACAGCCAACAGTCACACAAAGGCCTTCAACGCACACAGATCAGCGGGGGATTTTTTACATATTATGTAAATTACAGAAGTTTGGGTGGGGTTTTGGGACCCTCAGGCTGAGGTGAGGAGAGCAAGAAGCCTGGTGGACAGGACAACAAACCCTGAAGCATGAGATAAGGGGAGAGCCACCAAGTAGCAGGAAGAGTGTGAGAGCTAGTGAGTGCACTAGGGGTGGAGAGCAGGCACTTTGTGAGTGGTTAATATTTTCAGGGGCTTCCAGATGGTGATCCCCTGGGAGGCTGCTGGGCCTGGGGCACAGGGTGGTTTCCTTTGGGTCCCAATGACCTTCAATAAACTCCCTGCTCCCTCTTGTAGCTGAGGAATTGGTGGTGTCAAGACGTGAAGCAAAATCAGTGATCCTGGGGTTTTAGCGACTGGGAGTCCTGATTCACTCTGCCCAGCTCCTGCAAAGCCCTTTGTGAAGATGGGGCCTTTCACAGGCCACTTCAGAAGAGCTGCTGGAGCTACCCCCAAGTGGGGAGAGAGTAGCTGGGCCTGGGGCAACTTCACTGGGGTCCACACGACTACTAATGTGCCAGCTCAGAGGGGAAACATGCAAGTTAACCTGTGTCCTCAGACGAAACTGTTAAAGGTCTGTTCTCCCCAAAAGGAAGGTAGGAAGAGAACAGGCTGCTCCAGACAGACAGGGTCTCTGTGCTCCTAAGGCGGGGTGCCAGGCAGAGAGGGAAGGTGCTGCCCCAGGCTTTGGCGGTAAAGTGATGCTCCAGTCCCCCCGAGAATCCAGCTCCTGCTATTCCATTGCCAGGGGTGGAGAATGTGGCCAGTTCTCCACACTGGCCTTAACAGCAATTCTGACCTGAGCCTTGTAACGCAGCAATTGTCAGACCAGGGCAAATGGATAAAGGAGGAGGGAAACAGCCTGATGTACACCACCCACTCTCAGAGGAGATGCTAGGAGAGATCCCCATGTCTGGCAAGCTGCCCTGTTCCAGATCCTGGGGCCCTGTACAAGGAACTGATCTGCCACCTTTCACTTCCTCTTCCCCATTCCTGTGGCTGGGGGTTGAGAAATCCTAGTTGTTCAGAACCCACCTGGCCCAACGGCTCTGCGTTTTCTCCACCAACAGTTCCTGCTGCCCAGCTTGCCCTCCCAGGGAAGCCAGAGCTCTGCTAGTGATGAGTTCCTCCCTGGCTGCAGGCCCAGCTGGGGCTGCTCTGCTCACAGATGCCAAAGGGGTCCAGTAGGAAACCCCTTAACAGGGCTGCCAGGCGAATTATCCAACTGAATTAGCTCAGCAAAATTAAATTTCCCCAGAGCTAACATTCCAGAGGAGCCAGGACCTTCCTCTCCAAGAGACTCAAGCCCCCAAAGCCCTGGATCAGGCCCCCCCCCCATTCACCACAGTGCAGCCAACTAGCTTTAACACTCCCTTGTACCCAGGCGTGGGGAAGACGCAGGTGGTTGCCCAACTTGCAACATGCACTGTTTGTAAGGTCTCAGGCACCAGGCTCTGGGGGCACAGAGAACAGTGATTTCCAATTCTCATGCAGAGCCAGGCACCCTCAAGTACAAGCCCCCCAGAGAGGACTCCAGGACAACAAGCTCAGTTGAGTGGCTCATGGCCACCCAACTCTGGAGTCACCTCACTCACTGATAAATTTCTGAGTGGAGGCTGCATCTGGCTATACTCTGCACCCATCACTATGGAAATCTCTAAAAGAAACCCACAGTGACATAAGGGAGTCTGGAAGCAGGTATTTAAGACCATCGAAGAAGAGCTGTGAGGGGCTGGGACCATGCTAGGAACCCTTGCTAGCTGCTGCATGAGCAAGAAGCCATGCCACCCCAGACTGTGATTATGAAAGCGAAGAATGGGTATGTGATTCTGCTGGGAGACTTCTCAGGAAAAGCCAATGGTGTGGTGACTCATTGGGGGCAGTCTCCCAGATGAGTCAGTATTGCCCCCAATACCCCTAGGCAGGACTGTGCTCCTGGAGGAGCCATCTTTCGAATGAGAAATAAAATCAAAGCCCTAATTTGGTCAGGATGTTGGTTATAACACCCCGATTCTTATGCAACGTGGCACAGGATCTTCAGCATTGCACAAGAATCAGAGTGTTACAACCTACAGCCTGACCAAATCCCAAGCCAGGTTATTGTCTGCCATTTCAGCTAGTCCTAAATCCGGCGCAGAATAGCTCCGCCATCCCACACCAAAGTGCCTCCATTTAGGTCGGGGGTGGGAGTGAAGCAATCTCTACGGCCAGTCCGCAAAGCGCTCTGGAATCCTGTAGGATAAGGCATAAGAGGAATGGGATCACAAAAGAGGAACCATTGCAGTGACTGTGAGAAGAGGTGAGCACGCCAAGTCAAAGTAAGGCTACAGCAGGGATCAGCCCAGCCCTCCCCAGACGGGGGATGGAACCCACATGCCTGCGGATTTCAGGGTGTTTGTTCTTAACTTGATCGCAGCTACTCAGCAGAGAGAGTGGCAAATGCGTCACCCACAGGAAATGGCAGCCCCAGTGCTCGTTAGGCAACTGTCCCTGCAGCACAACGACAAGGACTGACGTCCGGCTCACTTCCTCTTCCCTCTGTCAAAGTATCACTCAAAGGAAGAGACACCCTATGCAACCAGAGGCAACTATCGCAGGGTGCTGCAACCCCACTGGGAAAGGGCTTCAAGCCCAGCACAGGGCTGCTGCAACATGGTGCACCCAAGAAAGAGACCACACTCTACCACCAAAGAGGAGGAGGAGGAAGTGGACAAATAGGGAGGACAAAAGGGTATCAGCCTACTCTATGCTGCCAGAATTGGGATGCGAGGAGAGGCAGCATGGGAACAGCACTTCTGGGATGCCCACCTGCTCCTACAGTCACCATCACAATTCCCTGTCGGTGACCCCATTCCTCTTGTGCCCAGGCCTGAAGGATCCCATAGTGATCATGCAGGTGAGCTGCAAGGATCTTTTCACCCCCTAATGCAAGCAACAGCTGTTCTGCACCAGTAACACGAAACTCCTCACCTCAGAGGATCCCATTCCTCTCAGCATGAAGAATCCCAAAGTGCTTTGCAAACTGGACATTGAAATTGCTTCATCCTGACCCCTCACCCCAACATACTGCACCAAGAGCAAGGAAGAGGGAGGGCTGGGAGCAGCTTTCTGCACTCACCCACAGGGAGCTTGCTCTCGAAGCAAGCCTCGAACATATCATAGTCTTCAGTGGTGAAGGCGAACTTGCCCTTCATGGCATCCTCCTTGGAGTAGAGGATGTGTCCAGCTGAGTCAGTTATCTGTAGGAGAGACAGACAGCAAGAGTGGCTCAAGAACAGTCGCAGGCAGGAGCACAGTCCCTCAATGACACATGGACAAACTTAACAGGCTCTTCTGGGCCCTCTTTAGGATTTGCTGCATTTTGCTTCCACCTGCCCCATTTCAATTCCTCTTCTCCCCCACGCTGGCAAAAACAGCAGGCTTCTAGGATCTGATGTCACTGGATTTTTAGTTAAAACATCCTGGACACAGACTAATTTAAGTTGTCAAATTCCCTGAATCCTTGTTCATTGCCTCCTTAGCTTCTCCTTAGGATTGTAAATTCCCAAAGCAATGCTCCGCAAAACACAGAGATTCTCTGGTTCCTACAGCAAGAGGTATCGAGGGACAAACAGAACAGACTCTCCAGCAGCAGAACTGCAGAAAGGGCATATGTGCAGCATTAGCTCCAAATGCCAATATGCCCTGAGCTGGGCAATGTTTGGGTGCCAAGGTTTGTAGAAGTGACACCTCACAGCACAGCTCAGAGGCAGGACTGCAGATCAGACAGACTATATATGCAGAAGGAGTAACTGCTATTTTGTGCTGCTATCACAAAATTATTTAGATTAATCAAATCTAGAGACTGTTCTAACAAAGTTACATTAATTGACAGCACCATGGCAGGTGCCATTCAGGAAAGACATCACCGTGTATAGCTTAATTAAAACTTCTTCTCAATGTGCAGCAGTGTTAAAAAAAAAACAAACCAGCAAACAAATATGCCAACTGATATAGTGAAGGTTTTAATGCCACTGTATAAATCAATGGTATGCCCTTATGATTCTCCCATCTCAAAAGACATAGCAGAAATAAAGGGGTGCTGAGATGATTAGAGGTCTAGAAAGTATTCTAAATGAAGACATTGAGACCTTCAGGACTACTTACAGAGGAGATAAGAAAACACAACAGAGACAACAAAACAGTCAATGAAATGGAAAGGCAACATATTTACAACGGAAAGGAAATACTTTTTCTATTAACACAACACCTAATTAACTTCCTGCCAGAGGATATAATTGAGGCCAAGAACTTAGCAGGATTCAAAAAAGGTTGAGATATTTATATGGATAATGAGAACAACCAGGTTCATTAGACAAGTTAAAAATAATAAGGGACATAAACTCTCATGCTAAAGAGTATAAGCCATAGCTGGCAGGAGGTTCGGAAGAAACTTCCTCTGTGGGCAGGTGATTCCATAATTGTCTATTATGGCGTTTTTCTTGCACCTTCCTTGGAACTATGTGGTACTTTTCAGTGTCAGAGACAGGAGGCTGGACTAAGTGACTCACTGCTTTGGTACTGCAGTTCCTATGCAGAGCTTCATCTTAATCCAAGCAGCAGAGAGACTACAAGGTACATTCGGTCAGCTTCTTGGTTAGCCTACCCTGCATATCATTCACAGAGCAACTATGGTTAACCAAATTCAAATTATTCAGGATGATACTGTATTGAGTTTGCACATTGGAGTCCCATGAAGGAAACAAAGAAAAGGACCTACTTTAAAGGGTATCTTGTATTTGGAGTACTGCCTTTTAAAGTTGACTGGGATTCTCACTGCTGTGCTCTGGGGGAAGCTCTGAGTGCTATCTTTCCACAAAAACAGTTTGCAGTATGCAGGCCTGATCCGTTTTTGCCCTGTCTCTAACACTAGCAGCAGAATGCCGGGGATGGGGGATAGATAAGCGTTCAAATTGCACTCCCTGCATCAGTCCCAAGCCAGGGCCAGGGAACCTAATGATCCGACCAGCGGACCAAATTCGGTGATGAATCCTGATCATGTGCCACCTGAGGCACGTTGCGCATACGCTAAGAAGAAGTAGAGTCCCCAGAAGTAGCATTTCAGACAGTGGCAGCTCTGCTGTCTGCTTCCATCAGTATTGGATACCCGTTATTCAGACTCAGCCAGACACATTACCCATCAAGCTGGGCGTGTGGGGGGGGAAGCAGCTTATAGCCCAACCAACACTCTTGTGGAAGGACAGGCTAACCTGAAAGGAATTCTTCTTAATGTTCAAACGTTATTTACAGTAATGCCATCCCCTACAGAAAAGCATTGTTCTCTGTCTTGACAAACAGCCCATCAATTCCCCACACTGCCGGCTTAAACAATGAGATAGCCCCATGTGACCAGGCCCAAGCGGGACGTCATCCACCCAAGAGCATCCACTCTGCAGCCAGCTGGCACATTGTGCAGATTCCTCAGGAACAGAGGGTACTTCTGTTAGTGTTGGGATTTCACAAACACACAGGGCCCAGCTCGGTGACAGGAACCATCTTCAATACAACACACAGTAACTACCAACCTCCTATACCCTGGTGACCTAGTGCTGGGAGCCTGCTCTGACAACCTGACCTTCTGGGCTGTGGGGAAGGTGCCACCTGGAGATATCCTGTCCTAAACAAACCCTCCTACCCCCACTGCAAAAACACACCCAATAGAAAAGGAGCCTAACATCCTGAGAACACAAGTGTTGGCCACAGCACCCCTGCATGACAAGGGAAGGGGGCAACAAATGGCTGAAGTGCTGCAAGGAGGTGTGGATGACTTTCAACTCAAGCTTGCTAAACATTCTAATAAAATAAATCACATTTCCCTCTGCCAGTGATACTAACCTCAGTGCCCCATAAAGCAGCAAAGCCAGACTGCAACCCTGGCACAAGAGTAATCCTGCATCAGGGACCTGGCTTTCTGTGGCAGACAGAAGTCTCAGAAGAACCAGGGGACACTGGATCACTGAGTGAGAACAGAGGGGAGAGCACAGTTCTGAAAAGACTGCAAAGCACAAACTCTGCTTGTACAGGGCTCTATAATCCACCACACCACCATGAGCTTTATATGTGCCACGTGTTATCAGAAAAACAACTGCAGAAATATTTGAGTTCTTAAACCACTGTGCATCCATCCTTCTTACAATGAATCCAGAATGCAATGAATGTACAGAGCTGAGGCAGAGAGAGCGAGCGAGCTTAGGCCAGATCTACACTAAAAAGTTAGGCTGATCCAGCTACATCACTCAGGAGTGTGAAAAATCCACATCTCTGAGTGACGTAGTTAAGCTGAACTGTGGACCTTGCTACCGCCTCCCGGGGAGGTGGATTAATTAAAGCGACTTGAGAACCCCTCCCATCACTGTAGTGAGCATCTACACTGAAGTGCTAGAGCGGTGCAGTTTGCAGCAGTTTAAATGTAGACATAGCCTAACATTTAATAAAATTAAAAAATATATAAAAGAGCCTTTCTAGACATAAAAGTAGCATAAGGGCTGATATCCTGGGACCATCCTGGGTTCGAGGCAGATGTTGTCTCTCTCACTGTGAAGCTGGGAATCTTCCCTTTCCAGTAGGATAATACTTCTTATTCTGGCCCTGAGGATTCATAAGATATTAGACTTAAGATTATCACAAATCCTCAAGCCTTCTGGACCTCAGGCAGGGACAATTAGGGGGGAAAATTCCACATTTAAGAAGAAAGAAGAAGCGTGTCTCTGGCAAACTGATTCAAAAGGTGACACCACTGCTCGTGTGGGTGGGCGGTGATAGTGAAGTTAGAAGTGGCCACCAGAGAGGACATGTTATTGGGTGGGATGCAAGCAAGGCTGTCAAAGCTGCATTAGAATGGCAGTTTGTCACATGGATGGTGTATTATTCATGCACACACTGCTTGACCTTAACCTCAGCTCCAACAACCCTTTCACGTCCTCTCGTGTCCTTCTTGTGCTCCCACTTCTGTGCTTTCTTCCTTGCACAGAATGCCCTCTAAGCACCAGTGCACCAAACTGCCACCCTCCCCTCAGTAAACCTGCCACTAACAGTCCTGGCAACAGCAAGAAAGGAATAGAGTCTCCACATAATGCTATCTCCATGACCATCTCCTCAATCCCGCCACACTGTGACACACGTAGAGAGCAAGCCCTGGCGTGGCCCTGTTACTGTAACCCTGTCCCAATCTGTAGTCCTACTGTGCAATGTGAAGAGCAAACCCCAGCATCACTTCCGCTGCCACTCTCCTCCCAGTGCACAGAGATCAAGCTGGACGTGGCCTTGTGGCTGTGACCAATCCTCCCAGTGTGCCATGTGCACAGAGTGAACCTCGATATGCCCCCATGGCTGTCACCCATCCCGCAGCATGCCACATACACAAAGTGAACCCCAATGTGGCTCTATGGCTGTGACACATCCCCCCAGCATGCCATGTGCACAGAGTGAACCTCGACGTGGCTCTATGGCTGTGACACATCCACACTGGACTTCACTCTGTGCACATGGCAGACTGGGGGCTCTATGGCTGTGACCCCTCCCCCTAAACATGCGATGTGCACAGAGTGGACCCCAATGTGGCTCTATGGCTGTGGCCCATCCCCCAGTGTGCCATGTGCACAGAGTGAACCCCAACGTGGCTCTATGGCTGTGATCCATCCCCCCCCAACATGACATGAGCACAGAGTGAACCCCGATGTGGCCCGAATGCTGTGACCCATCCCTCCAGCGTGCTATGTGCACAGACTGAACCGCAATGGGCCCTGTGCCTGGTCCCCTCCCGGCGTGGCCGTGGCAATCGGGTGGGGGGCACTTCCTTCCGTGGGTCCCGCGGAGCCCAGCTCAGGGCCGAGTCACGCCGCTCCCCGACCCGAGCAGGCCCGGCCTGAACCGGGGAACCGCTCCCCCTCCGGGACTCTGCCCACGGGGACCGAGGACCTCGCCCCCCGCCCTCGGTCCGACTGGGCCCCGGCCGCCCCCCGCACCTTGAGATTGGCGGACGGGCCGCTGGCCGCCCCCGGCGGGGCCCCGATTTCGTACTCGCCGGTGACCAGCGTGTCGCGGTGGATCTCCTCGCGCAGGCACTTGCGGGCCTTGCCCGGCAGCTGGAAGGAGATGGGCCGCGCCGGGCCCAGCAGGAGCAGGGCCAGGGCCAGGGCCGGGCCGAGCCGAGGGCAGCCGGGAACAGGCAACGGCATGGCGGCGGATCCGGGGCCCACAGGCCGCGCTCCCCGCCCCCGAGCACCATGTGACCCTCCGCCGGCCCGTCTGCGTGAGGGGGAGGGGGCCACCATGGCATGGGGGGAATGGAGCGGTGAGGGGATAATGGTTCAGGGGGAGCCGGCGGGAGGACAAAGCCATGAGGCTGAGGGCTCGGCGGAGGAGAGCAGGGGCGGGTATGGGAGAAAGCAGGGGAAAGGAAGCAGGGCATTAGGGAGAGCCTCTGGGGAGGATGGGACTGGAGACTTTGTGGTGGAGGGCGGCATTAGCTGTGTGGTAATGTTAAAAGTTGAAGCTTACCAGGTGGTAAAAAAGAGCAATGAGCCCCGCAAACAACAACTGACTGCGCCTAGGGGAGAAAGAGAGAAATGTGGGGCTGGAAGAGCCCTGGAGCGCTCAGCAAGTCCCGCCCGTGCACTGTGGCAGGACCAAGTCAAATCTAGACCATCCCTGACAGGTGTCTGGCCAACCTGTTCTTAAAAACCTCCAGTGATGGGGGTTCAACGACCTCCCTTGGAAACCTGTTCCAGAGCTTTTAAACTGCCCTTGTAGTTAGAAAGTTTTTCCTAATATTTAATCTAAATCTTCCTTGCTGCAGATGAAGCTCATTACTTCTCCCATGTATCATGGCTGTTGAGAACCCAATTGATCACAGCCCTCTTTATAACAGTCCTTAACATATTTGAAGACTATCAGGTCCTCCCCCATGTCATCTTTTCTTAAGACTAAACATGCCTATGTTTTTAACCTTTCCTCATAGGTCAGGTTTTTTAAACCTTTTATCTTTTAGAAAAAAGAAAAGGAGTACTTGTGGCACCTTAGAGACTAACCAATTTATTTGAGCATAAGCTTTCGTGAGCTACACCTCACTTCATCGGATGCATACTGTGGAAAGTATAGAAGATTTTTTTATACACACAAAGCATGAAAAAATGGGTGTTTACCACTACAAAAGGTTTTCTCTCCCCCCACCCCACTCTCCTGCTGGTAATTGTAAGGAGAGTGATCACTTTAGATAAGCTATTACCAGCAGGAGAGTGGGGTGGGGGGAGAGAAAACCTTTTGTAGTGGTAAACACCCATTTTTTCATGCTTTGTGTGTATAAAAAAATCTTCTATACTTTCCACAGTATGCATCCGATGAAGTGAGGTGTAGCTCACGAAAGCTTATGCTCAAATAAATTGGTTAGTCTCTAAGGTGCCACAAGTACTCCTTTTCTTTTTGCGAATACAGATTAACACGGCTGTTACTCTCAAATTTATCTTTTAGGTTTCTGTCCTATGGACTCTCAACAATTTGTCCGTATCTTTCCTAACGTGTGGCACCCAGAACTGGACAGTACTCCAGCTGAGGCCTCACCAACACTGCTTAATTTTAATGAGAGAGGTGCCAAGGTACAAGCAATTAGGTGCCAGGGCTCAAGCAATTTTTTTACATTCATAACTGATGCAGCAAGCCCAGAGGTACCGGGGCTATGAACTGCCAAGCTCAGAGGTGCCAGTGCTCAGACCTGGCAAGCCCTGACACAAATTAAGCACTGCGCCAATGCCAAGTAGAGCAGGACAATTACCTCCTGTGTCTCAGGCTATATCTACATTTAGATCACCTGTAGTACTTCAGTGTAGACCAGGGATGGGCAAACTACAGGCCGGGGGCCACATCCGGCCCTTCAGACATTTGAATCTCAAGCTCCAGCTGGGGAGCAGGATCTGGGGCTTTCCCCGCTCCAGCTGGGGAGTGGGGTCAGGGACTTGCCCTGCTCTGAGTGGCTCCCAGAAGCAGCGGCATGCCCCACCTCCAGCTCCTACACATAGGGGCAGCCAAGGGGCTCCACACACTGCCCCCGCCACAGGCGCCACCCCCGCAGCTCCTATTGGCCAGGAACCACGGCCAATGGGAGCTGCAGGGGCAGTGCCTGCGGATGGGGCAGCGTGCGGAGCTGCCTGGCTGCGTCTCTGCGTAGGAGCCTGAGGAGGGACATGCCGCTGTTTCTGGGAGCTGCTTGAGGTAAGCACCACCCAGAGGCTGCATCCCTGACCCCCTCCCAAGCCCCAACTCCCTGCCCCAGCCCTGATCCCCCCTCCTTCCCTCCAAACCCCTTGGTCCCAGCCCGGAGCATCCTCCTGCACCCCAAACCCTCATCCCCAGCCCCACCCCAGAGCCCACACCCCCAGCCAGAGCCCTCACCCCCTCCCGCACCCCCCCCCAATTTCATGAGCATTCATGGCCCGCCATACAATTTCTGTACCCAGATGTGGCCCTCAGGCCCAAAAGTTTGCCCACCACCGGTGTAGACACTACACCGATGGGAGGGGTTCTTTCATCATTGTAGTAAATTCACCTCACCGAGAGGCAGTAGCTAGGCTGACAGAAGAATTCATCTGTTGACCTAGCACTGTCTACATAGGGACTTAAATCAGCTTAACTATGTCCCTTGGGGGTGGGGATTTTTTACACTCCTGAGTAACATAGCTTGGTCAATCTAATTTTCTAGTGTAGCTCAGACCTTACATATGACACTCCTGTTAATGCTATATCTAACTTATCTAAATATTCTTTAACCTGTCCTTTTCCTGGTTTGACTTGCATTCCTTCCCCCTGTTGTTAATATTAATTGTGCTGCACAACTGGTCACCGTTAACCTTTTCAGTGAAAACTGAAACCAAATAGGCATTAAACCCCTCAGCCTTCTTCAAGTCATCAGTTATTAGCTCTCCTTCCCGCCTACACTTTCCTTCATCTTTCTATTGCTCCAAATGTATTTAAAAAACCTCTTATTATTTCCTTTTGTCCCTTGCTAAGTGAAACTCATTTTACTTAGCCTTTCTGATTTTGTCCCTGCATGCTTGTACCATTCTTTTGTATTCCTCCTAAGTAATTCATCCATGTTGTTGAAGGATTCCCTTTTTGTTTTTCAGGTCATTAAAGAGCTGATGCATCCATATTAACATTTTGCTAGTCTTCCTATTTTTCCTTTGTATCAGGATAATTTGCAGTTTTGCCTTTAATATTGTCTCCTTGAGAAACTGCCAGCTCTTCTGAACTTCTTTATCCCTTAGATTTTCTTCCCATGGGACCTTAACTACCAGCTCTCTCAGTTTGTTAAAATCTGCTATTTTGAATTCCATTGTCCTTATTCTGCTGCTGCTCTCACTTCTTCCTTTCTTTACCATCATGAAATCTATCATTTTATGATCACTTTCACCCAAATTGCCTTCCACCTTCAGATTGGCTACCAATTCCTCCTTTTTGGTAAAAAACAAGTCTAGAATGGCTGTCCCGCTGGTTACTTCTTCCACTTTCTGAAACAAAAAATTGTCCCCAATACATTCAAAGAACTTACTGGAAATTTTGTGTTTTGCCATATTACTTTTTTAATGGATATGTGGATAGTTAAAGTCCTCCATTACTATTAGCTCTTGTGTTTTGGATATTTCTGTTATTTGTTCTAGAAATGCCTCATCCACGTCCTCTTCCTGATTTGGTGAGCTGTAGTAGACCTCTACCATGTTGTCATCCCTATTTTTTCCCCCTTTATCATTACCCAGAGACTTTCAACTGGTCTGCCTCTCACATCCTTCTGGACCTCAGAACAAGTATATACATTCTTGATGTATAGTGTACCACTTCCTCCCTTTTTATCCTGGCAGTCCTTCCTGACCAAGCTGTTCCCCCACATACCTATATTCCAGTTATGAGACCTATTCCACCAAGATGGCAGAAATGGCATTGTGCTGTGTAGCTGCCTGCTGCTGAATCAGGAACGACCACTGCTGGCAAATGGGCACAGGGCCATGAAATCCTGAACAATGTGTATATCCCAGTTCTGAGCTGATTTTACCTAGCTCTGACAGATTCCTGAAGGTTTGAGGTTTTTTTAAACTTTGGCAATATTTGCCTACTTTGTTCTGCCTCATTGAATGTTAACAGTATGATCACTGTTACATAACCAAACAGATTAAAGATCCAAAAGATTTGAAGTAGGCTATTGAAAGCAGGAGCTATCCCATGAGAACAACTGCAAGAACATTTTCAGATGCAAATTAAGGGTTTTGGCAGGTCTTCAGAAAGTGCAAAATTTTGTACCTCCACCTTCCCTTTTGTTAGCTGCATGTTTAAGTAACTTCCTTTTGGGACTGTCTCAGCATAGGAGGTGTGCTGAAGCATTACATCCCATGTCTTGGAGGAGCTGTATGGAATGGAATTAAGTAATTTTAATCTACTATGGGATGAAAATGATCATCATCACAATGTGAAACTGCATAGTTTTATGCCCTTAAACAGAAATGTAAAAAGAAAATTGAACAAGATGAAGTGCTAGATTGGACTGAATGAGATTTGTTCTGTAGGACATATGGTCAGTGACAAAGAATTCCCCCACAAGGAGACCTTACAGAGGTCACAAATGAGTGATCCACTCAAAATGCTGCTTGAGGACATTACAGCATGGCACTAGGATGATTGACAAGAGCTTTTAGGAGTTCAAAAAAGTTGTCACCAAAACACCTGTAGTGAGATATTTTGAGATTAGCAAAGGACCTAAGACTGAAATTGATGCACACACATGTGGGTTGGATGCTGTCCTGCAACACAATTGTTCAGTGACAGATGTTTCTAAAACATTGACTAAAACACAACAGATCTATGTTCAGGCTGACGAATACATGTTAGCAATTATTTCTGGTAGTTAGAAGGGTTTACAGCTGAGACAGAAACAGAACATAAACCATTGCAGTGTAACCCATTGCCTAGGCTTCAGAAAATGATAATGAAATTGCAAAAATAATCATTAAATGTGGAATTCAGGCTTGCTGAGGGCACAATAGTTCATAGAATCATAGAATATCAGGGTTGGAAGGGACCTCAGGAGGTCATCTAGTCCAACCCCCTGCTCAAAGCAGGACCAATCCCCAATCAAATCATCCCAGCCAAGGCTTTGTCAAGCCTGACCTTAAAAACTTCCAAGGAAGGAGATTCTACCACCTCCCTAGGTAACGCATTCCAGTGTTTCACCACCCTCCTAGTGAAAAAGTTTTTCCTAATATCCAACCTAAACCTCCCCCACTGCAAGTTGAGCTTGGCAGAATTAGATTTATATTTTTTTATAATTTTGATGAATAATATCAATGTTTGTTTTTAAGCTTTTTTATTATGGATTTAAACGTTCACAGTTGCACAAAATTATGGGGTTTTAGCATTTTTTCAATGTCTTTTTAAATTTTCATATGTCCAGGAAATTATGGGGAGGTGCAGACAATAATTATTTAATGACAGTAAATGTTGAGATTCAAAAAGTTGAAGCTTATAACTATTAAAACACAAATTGCCAACATCACATCAAAATATACCAAGTAAATATCCCTAAATCAAACTCTATGTTCTCAAGTAGCTTTCTTCTTACTTTGCCTCTCTGTACATTTCTGTTGTTATTGATGGAAACATTTTTCCATGGTTTTATATGTGTATGCTGAAACTGATGTTTACTGACATTTACCAATAAAAATCTAATTGTTCCAAATCTAATTATAGTGGATCTGCTTTCAAGAGAATGTATAAATACTGAAAGCAAGGTGCTGTAGGAAGAAGAGTTTGAAGTAACCATGACTCAAGTACTATCCATTTTTTAGACTAAATTTGACAAGCTCAAACAAGAAACACAAAATCATCCAATATTGTAAAAGTCTGAGACAAGTAATTCTAGATGGATGGCCAATAGAAAAAGTCCAGGCACCTCCAATCTCAGAGTCCTTTTGGAACTATAGAGATGTAATTGCTGCATATGATGAGATTCTGTACAAAGGACATTATGTTATAATACCGCACAGCATGGGGGATGAGAACACTAAACATAACCCAAAATGAGAAATGTAAAAACGAAGCCTGAGGTGTTGTATTCTGGCCGCATGAATGCAACAATTTAAGATAAGGTATCTGCAAATGAGATCTACAACAATAAAAACAGATACCATTGCAAAAGAACTGTATGAGATTCCTCGATTGCCTTTAGTCTGAGGTTGGAGTAGGCCTATTTAAATTAAGCAGGAAAGATTAGTTCTTATTAGTGGGCTATTAATTTTTTTAAAATTATCTGTTGCATACCATATTAAGTAACAATGTAACACCATATTGTAAAACACAGTTTGTTCACTATAGGATTGCAGATAGGTCAATACAACCTTAACTTTGCCTTGTCACAGGCTCTTCCAACTTCCTTTATAGTTAAAAATCACTGAAATCTTGTGGATGGATTACACTGGATAGTCTTTTTAAAAAAAATTTTTTTAGGATTAATATTTTTTTCCATTATTATACATAGCTGAAAGTTTCTTCTTCAGCATCAGGGGGTAGCCATGTTAGTCTGTATCCACAAAAACAACAAGGAGTCTGGTGGCACCTTAAAGACTAACAGATTTATTTGGGCATAAGCTTTCGTGGGTAAAACACCACTTGCATCTGAAGAAGTCGTGTTTTACCCATGAAAGCTTATGCCCAAATAAATCTGTTAGTCTTTAAGGTGCCACCAGACTCCTTGTTCTTCTTCAGCGGAAACCTTATGCTATGTAATGATATGATATCATGCAATTCTGATTAAGATATGACAGTGTTTGTGGAGCCAAATTAGACTAAACTGATTTTTAAAAGCACATTAGATTTTTAATTTTTTTTCACAGGAGTTGACCAAGGAGGCAGGAAACCCCTTCAGTTTTGTTTTTAGGATCACAGCCTGAAAGACTACAGCAAGTGCATTTAATGCCATTGTGTTGGAACAATCCTTGCTTTTGACTAGCCCAGTAACACCCAGACTGTTGGCTTTCATCATTTCTCAGGGCATCTCCTACCCTATTTTTGTGCAGTATTGCCATGCTCCTAGAATGATGCAGAGAAAGGCACTGATTGCAGGAATATGCACAGGAGGTAGAGGAAAAATCCACCAAATTCCAGAATACTAAACAAAATGTCCAGAGTGCCCAATTCTTTAGCTCGGAACAGGTGTGTCACTTTATTGTCCATATTTCTTAAAGGACCTATTTTTAATTAATTTTATTTCCTCTGCTAATTAACAGAGGCACTTTATCAATTCTCAGAAACTTTATTCTGTACCCAAAGAGTGAACGCTGTAATTTTGGGGAGGGTACATGCCATTTTTCATATATAATAAAGAAGTTGAATCCCTACTTTAAATACAAAACTTTGTAAATATGAAGTCACTACTTATGCCTTCAAAATAATATCCCCATATCACTCTGGGAACAAGATGTATTAAACTTACTGTATATGGAGTGCAAGGACACAGTATATTCAAAGGAATCTGCATGCCAGGGACGAACACAGATGCAGTAAATAGTACCAAGCTGAGCTTTACATAGAAGGCCACGCTGAATGGATCTATCCAGATTGCAGCCACATCTGTGCTACCCAAAAAAGCCTTGCTGGTTATTTGCAGACCTATATTAGGAACAGCTCTCTAACAACCTCCTAAGAGTGGGCAGCATCTAACTGGTGGGCTGCAGAAATACCCAGTACATTTAACAGCAGGGCAGTTGCATACTACCCAGCTGTAGGATGCTTGGCGGTAGAGGAGGAAATTAAATGGCATGTTTGTTGGATGTCATTTGCAAGCTGCATTCTGTGGTGACTTGAGTGTTAGATTATCAATATTCCCCCTTAGGAAAAGGGGAAGTTGGCCTAGTGTGGACTGAATCAGCAGGACACATTCATACCCTCTGCAGAGATCAATGTGCAAGAAAGCAGGAATGGGAAGCAGTGAATGAGCACTGGGAAGTCCCTTTTCTCCATAGGCACATGAGGGGTGCACTTGTCCCTGGCAGAAAGTCAGCATGGCACGTGGAGAGAGGGAGTATTAATAACCTTTCTAAAGAAAGACTTCTCTTGGGCTTGATGTCTCATCCAGACCACAGCAGATGTTGCGACTGTGCAAATGTGCAACTTCTGCATTCTGGAGTTCCCTAGGCAGGGACAGGCTCAGCAACTGGGCTGGGTTTAGGACCTGGAAGAGAGAAATAGAAGTCTCAGAGACACTGATTTTATCCATGTCAGTAAGTGGCAAAAAGGCATCCCTAATTGTAGCCATCAAAGACAAATGGCCCTGGCAAGGTCTAAAGCAGTGTTGAGAAGAATGCGGTTAACAGTTTCACACTCATTAATGTCTGATATGGATGCAGAGACGAAAGCAGCAGTAGCCTTGTAGCTGCAGTAAGGATGGAAACAAGGGTGTAGGCATGGATAAGCAGGTGAAGCAGTGGAGGCACGTTTGCCCTGCCGTGGGACTAAGAGGAGCTGATTAAGTATGAAGAAATAGGAGCAGCATGGAAGGTAGTTTTGCTCTGCAGTGGAAATGGAAAGGCTCCAGAGACCCTCCTTAATGTCAGCTGGGCATGGGGAACAGGTGCCTGTTGCCTGCGTACTGGGGAGGGTGATGAAGTTCATTTCGGGGCCAGCTTTGTACCTGAGTCAGCTCTGAGTCAGCAAGGCAGCTTTGGGGCTGGGGGAATTCTAGGGGGCTGTTAAGGCTGAAATCCCCTTGGATGTCAGACTAGACAGGGTGCTCTTCCCTCTGACCTCGCTGGAAGCCTCTGCTTCCTCTTTGTGCAGGGAGCTCCAGCTGTCAGTGCAGGTTATTTCTGGGTGTAGGGACAATTGTGAATGAGCAACGTTTGAGGCACTCCTGTTGCCAAAATCCCCATTAGACCACAGGAGTGCCAGGGCTCCTTTCCACTGTTCAAGGGAAGAGTATTCATTCCTGAGATCTTCCTAATGAATTAAATGTCCTGAGGGAGCCTGGCCCCAGTGCAAAGCTCATATGTGTACCCTGCTCCCCAAGGGCATTCTCGGGGAGACTCCCAGCCACTAAACTGTAGCAGTGGTTGCAGATTAACTCTGCCCCCTGTCCATCTGACCAGCACAGATACCATTGACGTGCACAACCCCCTTGGACAATCCCAGAGGAATCCCAGCCTGAAATTTAGTTCCCACTAGGAATAGATAGTAATTATGCTGCTCTCCATAATAAGTGTTCATAATAGTCTCCATTCAATCATTACTTCTTCCAGCACTAACCGTTATTGTGCAGTTAATCCCCCAGGAGATGGACCAAGGAGCAGAGGTTCTGGGAGTCCAGGGTGTTTTCTAGTCCTCTCAAGCTTGCTGCTGGAGGCACAAAGGTTACAGGTCTTTGGAGCTGTGCTACCCTCACCTCAGTTGCAGCAGGTAGTTCAAAGCCTCTTACCTGCTTTCAGCTTCCCTTGACTAGGTCCCTTCATATAAAGCAATGATGGTGCTGCATGGTGAGGACGCAGTATAACCAGGCAGTGTGGATAGGACACAAGAGATTTGATGGAGATGGTGCACAGCTGGGATGTGAGGAGCCGTTACCCTCCTTCTGAAAGGATTTCCCCCCTGTAATGGAAGTGGGGATTTTAATAAAATGGGGAAATGCAGTATACGAGTCCCTAACAGCATGGTAACCTGAATAACCTGGGTAACTGGATGGTTCAGAACCTTCCCTCCCCAGTCTGCTGGCTCCTGTAACTCAGCTTTATTCAAATGCAGAATAGCATTCAGGCAGATGCCCTGCACTGGGCTCATTGTTAATGGAATCACATTATGTTAGGCTGCAGCACCTCTAGTTACTGTAGGTGGCAGCAGTTACGTTGCCTCAGGGCATCATGCAGTTTCCTACAACAACAGAAAGATCTGGACCTCAGAGTGAAATTATTTAAAGTCCTTTAATTCCCAGACACAACTTTTGGAGAAAGCTTCCCATGAGTATTGCCCCTGGGAACACATAACAACAACATATTTAACTTCAAATACCTACTGATGAACAGCCAACCCGTACACAGGAGAGAACAGAGAGAAGTAACAGCTGATACTCTTTCATGCTTATTATTACTATTACTATTATTTATTATTTGTATTACCATAGAGTAGTGATAGGCAATCTGCAGGCCGCATGCGACCCATCAGAATAATCCACTGGCGGGCCACCAGACAGTTTGTTTACATTTGCACAGCCGCCTGCAGCTCCCAGTGGCCGCAGTTCACCGTTCCCGGCCGATGGGAGCTGTGAGAAGCTATGGTCAGCATGTCCCTGCGGCCCGTGCTGCTTCCTGCAGCTTCCATTGGCCGGGAACAGTGAACCCTGGCCACTGGGAGCTGTGGACAGCCATGCAAATGTAAACAGACTGTCTGGTGGTCCGCCAGCGGATTACCCTGACAGGCTGCATGCTGCCCACAACTGCCATAGAGCGTAGGAGCCCTAGTCATGAACCAGGACCCCACTGAGCTAGGCACTTTACAAACTCATAACAGAAAGACCGTCCCTGCCCCAGAGAGCTCACAATCTAAGTATGAGACAAGAGACAACAGATGGATACCAACAGGGGAGTACAAGGAAACAATGAGACAATATTAATCAGCATGGCCGGCCGTGGTGTCAGTACACCAGTGCCCTAACCATTGTCAAATATTTTGTAGATATCACAGCAAAGGGGAGTTATAAGGAGGGATTTGAAGGTGGATAATGAGGTTTCTTTGTGGGTGTTTACAGGGAACTCCTCCGAAGTGTGAGGGGCAGCATGGGGGAAAGCATGAAGGTGCTTATTTGCAAACTGAACTCTTTTGAACTCTCATTATTTGCAAAATGATTAATCTTCATCATGGTTTGACACTTGGATTCCAAGGGGATGGTGCCTTAAAATACCATACATAGGTTAGTTAAGGACATGATAGGGAGAGATGGATCCTCACTAATGAATGGCCCCCAGAAGAAGTGTGTGACTCCCTCTGCCTTTGGCAAAGTGGAAACATTTTCCTTCTCTCCCATTTCCAGGCAGCCAGGGTGGCTTCAGGACAGGGTTGAGCTCTGATGGATGTGGAGCACTCACCAGTCAAGCCTCAGTTGGCTATTTCTCACCTTTCCTTTTCTGGGCCACTAAGCCTCAGGGACTCATGGGGAGATGAACAGAGATTTCTTTCCTTCTCTTTGACTTTTCAAGTCCAGAGTGAGAAGCTGCTGCTGTGATTGCCTAGCTTTATTCTTGCTGTGCTGCTATTTATACCTCTGATTCTTGCCTAGAGCAACCAACTGAGTTCTGAGCCATCTCTCCAAGGCCAGAGGCTTCCAGCACTGTCACAAGGTGGGGGTGGATGGCAGAACCCCCGCGGATGGAGGCATAAATTATTTTCATTAATGGATACACGTGTCTCAGACCAGAAAAGCATTTTTAAACCTTACATCCCTTTTTTGCGTCTCTGTAACTAATAATTAGCACTTAGATTTTCCCTAGGGCTTTTGTCCTTTTCAAAGTGCTTTACAAATATTAACTCCATCAGTCTTCACAAACTCCCATCTCAGCACCAGAACATGGGTGAAAAGCATTATCCTCAGGTAAGGAAAGGAAAACTAAGACACACACAGGGGAAAGGACTTGCCCAGGGTCACAGAGCAAGTAAGCATCAGAGCTGGGGTTATAACTTATTGCCTGGCTTCCTATCCCCTGTGCTCAGACCACTAGACCTGACAACTAAAGCTGAGGCCAAAATGTTCAGACTTGGAGCCTGAGGTTAGACACCTACATCAGGTTTAGGCACCTAAAATAAGATTTGACCTAATTTTTAGATGTATTGAGCGTTTCCATCTCCCATTGCAAGCAATGAGAGTTGTGTTCAGCACCTCTGAAAACTGAGCCAAAGCTCACCGAGGTGCCTCAATATGGGTGTAGGTGCCTACCGTGGGACTGTAAGTGTGACCATTGGCCTCAGCTCTGTTTGAGGGGGTTCAGCCTCCACATACAGCATTTTCTGATTCTGTTTTTCTGCCACTTTCAAAGAAACATGTAATTTGTGTTCCCACAAAGTTACAAGGATCTGGAGGGTGGAGGTGGGGTGTCACCACCAGCTCTGTGGGGCATCCCTCCAAGACACAACTACTGCAAGAATCACCTCTGCAGCACAACTGCTCTACAGGTCACCCCGCTGAAGCACGCCTGCTCTGAGGCTCATCTGCTCAAGGGATCACCCCTTGAGGCACACCGTCTGAGCTTCACCTGCTCCAAGGCTCACCAGGTGTCTCCGAAGCAGGCTTGCTGGAGTTCAGAGCAGTGGGTGATTAGCTGGGAAATGCCAGCTTGTGTGTGAATATGCAGGCTTCTTTTCCAAAAGGCAGGGGCTTGGTTTGGAACATTCTCTATGAGCATCTAACAACCGTGCTCCCAGCCCCCTCCCCTCACTCTCTTCTCCACCCCTGCCCCTCAGCTCACACACTATCCCTAGTGACAGATTCTGTTTGAAAGCTCTGGCAGCCTGTGCAGCTGATGGCAGAGCCCTGAGCCTGTCTCCCTCTGTCTCCCTGGAGTCCCTGTGTAGACGTAGGTGAACGTCACTGCCTGCTCTAATTTTATCCATGTTTGATGGAGGAGACTAACTGAGCAGCAGGGAGGCAGCTATTTTGGTTTTCTCTGTGGCTTTGGGTTATATAAAGCATTCTGCCATGACCTGCATTGCTTTGGAGCTCTCTCCCTCAGACACAGCATGTCATCAGCTCAGATTTTTACACCCTTAGCTCCTGGAGGCTAAGGTGTGTGTGCATTCATGGAGCCTGTGTCATGCAGGTGCGTTGTAACTATGTATGTGTATATGGGGCTTGGATGTCATTAGTGCATTATGTAGAAAGCACGTGAGCATTTGCAGAGGGACTCTGAGTCCTGTCCGTTTCTTGCATGTGCATTTTGTTTGTGTGTGTAGCATGTGTTTGTGGAGCTTTCGATCTTTTAACACCACCATATGGGAGTGTGTGGCCATGTGCCAGGCATAAATGAGTGCATGTATAACAGCACCACCCACAGATTGTCAGCAGGGATTGAATCCAGGACCTGAAGCACCAAAGAACAGACCTCTACACTACCACTTAAGCTAAAGAAGTAACTCCATTAACTGGCAGCAGTAGCAAGCCGTTATCCTCTATGTGGACTAGCTGCTATATGGAAATGAGACATATACTTTACAAGTGCATCTGTATGCATATGCTCATGAAGCTTGGATCCCGTTCATCAACTATATATGAACATGGGTGCTGCTCAGGTTCCACCCCTGGTACAGTCCAATCCTGTCCTAGCAAGGGTTCCAGTAAGTTCCCTGGAAGAACCATCTGTTCCTTCACAAGATATTTAAAGGTGCATGAGGCAACACAATATGGCCTGACTATTCTTAAAGGGACAGCACCCACAGCATCACCTTCCCCTCTCTCCTATAACTCAAAGGGAAATTTTGAAGAGAGAAGACACTTAGATTATCACCCCTTTATGAGAGACAGAAGAAAGAGAAATATTGGAGACCGAAATTATATAAGAAAAAATGGCAGGTGGAGAGAGAAGAGATAAAATGAGGGGAGCAGGAAGGAGAGATGAAGGAAAAAGTGATGGCAGCAGACCAGGGAATGGGGAAAGGAAGATGGGGATCAGAGTAAAGAGAAGGGAGGAAGAGCAGAGACATGGGAGCAGGGCAGGGTGCTCTCAGGCTGGGTTGGAAGCCCCTAATACATCCCATTAGCATAGGTGTAGTTAAGGTTACCAATTTGAGTTGGATGTATTCCTGGAGATTTCATCACATGACATAATCTTTAATTAGATTAATCTTTAATTCCTGGAGACTCCAGGCCAATCCTGGAGGGTTGGCAACCCTAGATGTAGCTTGACTTCTATATTTGGAGGGGCAGAGGCAATGCAGGTGGGGGCAGGTGGGGATCACATGCCCCCCAGAGGTGATGTAGGAGGGTTTGGGGGGTCGTGTGCCTCAAGGAGCAGCGGCAACACAGGGCGGGTCATTCAGGGTCACATTTCCTCCCAGATTTCTGCCTTCCATTTAGCACAGAGGTTTTCAAACTGTGCAGCATGCCGGGACATGCCATGTTGTTTGAAAACCATCGCCTCTTGCCAGGAGCCAGTGGATTGGATGGAACTGATGGGAGCCACCTGGCCTGCTCAGGCCCCTGGCTCTCCCCACTGTGGGAGCCGGGGTGCTGGCTGACTGCCCAGCAGCCCTCCCTGCCCTGCTCCCTGAGCCGGACTGCGTCTGCACGGCCAGCTGCTCCCCAGCCAAGAGCTCCAGGGCAGTCGTGAGTGAGCGCCTTGGGGAGCACCTCATGGCAGCCGGGCTGTACGGTCAGGGGCCAGCTCCAGGGTATGGGGCTCCTTTGGGGAAGAGGCAAGACTGTGTTAGGGGCACAGCGCTGTGCCCCCCAGCCTGCCTGGAGAGTGCTCAGCCATGCAGAGGCAGTTCAGCTCAGGGAACAGGGCAAGGAGAGCTGCTGGGCAGCCAGCCAGTGCCCTGGCTCTAGGGTGACCAGACAGCAAATGTGAATAATCAGGATGAGCGTGGGGGGTAATAGGAGCCTATATAAGAAAAAGATCCAAAAATCGGGACTGTCCCCATAAAATCAGGACATCTGGTCACCCTACCTGGCTCCCATGACGCGGAGAGCCATGGGCCTGAGTGGGCCAGGTGGCTCCCACCAGCTTCTGATCTGCTGGCTCCTGGCAGGAGGCAACGGTTTTCAAACAGTGGGGCACAACCGACTAGGGAAGAACACCTCAACAGCCCAACATTGTGGCATTTAATTTCAGAAAGGGGAACTATGCAAAAATGAGGAGGTTAGTTAAACAGAAGTTAAAAGGTACAGTGATTAGAGTGAAATCCCTGCAAGCTGCATGGACACTTTTCAAAGACACCATAATAGAGGCCCAACTTAAATGTATACCGCAAATTAAAAAACACAGTAAAAGAACTAAAAAAGAGCCACCGTGGCTTGACAATCATGTGAAAGAAGCAGTGAGAGATAAAAAGGCATCTTTTAAAAAGTGTAAGTCAAATCCTAGTGAGGTAAATAGAAAGGAGCGTAAACACTACCAAATAAAATGTAAAAATGTAATAAGAAAAGCCAAAAAGGAATCTGAAGAACAGCTAGCCAAAAACTCAAAAGGTAATAACAAAATGTTTTTTAAGTACATCAGAAGCAGGAAGCCTGCTAAACAACCAGTGGGGCCCCTGGACAATCAAGTACAAAAGGAACACTTAAAGACGATAAAGTAATCGCAGAGAAACTAAATGAATTCTTTGCTTCAGTCTTCACGGCTGAGGATGTTAGGGAGATTCCCAAACCTGAGCTGTCTTTTGTAGGTGACAAATCTGAGGAATTGTCACAGATTGAAATAAGAAAAGGAGTACTTGTGGCACCTTAGAGACTAACCAGTTTATTTGAGCATGAGCTTTCATGAGCTACAGCTCACTTCATGCATCCGATGAAGTGAGCTGTAGCTCACGAAAGCTCATGCTCAAATAAACTGGTTAGTCTCTAAGGTGCCACAAGTACTCCTTTTCTTTTTGCGAATACAGACTAACACGGCTGTTACTCTGAAACAGATTGAAATGTCACTAGAGGAGGTTTTGGAATGAATTGAGAAACTTAACAGTAACAAGTCACCGGGACCAGATGGCATTCATCCAAGAGTTCTGAAAGAACTCAAATGTGAAATTGCGGAACTATTAACTATGGTTTGTAACCTGTCCTTTAAATCAGCTACTGTACCCAATGACTGGAAGATAGCTAATGTAACGCCAATATTTAAGAAGGGCTCTAGAGGTGATCCTGGCAATAACAGACCGGTAAGTCTAACATCAGTACTGGGCAAATTAGTTGAAACAATAGTAAAGAATAAAATTGTCAGACACATAGAAGAACATAAATGGTTGCGCAAAAGTCAACATGGCTTCTGTAAAGGGAGATCATGTCTTACTAATCTATTAGAGTTCTTTGAGGGGGTCAACAAACATGCGGACAAAGGGCATCCAGTAGACACTGTACTTAGATTTCCAGAAAGCCTTTGACAAGGTCCCTCACCAAAGGCTCTTATGTAAATTAAGTTGTCATGGGATAAGAGGGAAGATCCTTTCATGGATTGAGAACTGGTTAAAAGACAGAGAACAAAGGGTAGGAATAAATGGTAAATTTTCAGAATGGAGAGGGGTAACTAGTGGTGTTCCCCAAGGATCAGTCCTAGGACCAATCCTATTCAACTTATTCATAAATGATCTGTAGAAAGGGGTAAACAGGGAGGTGGCAAAGTTTGCAGATGATACTAAACTGCTCAAGATAGTTAAGACCAAAGCAGACTGTGAAGAGCTTCAAAAAGATCTCACAAAACTAAGTGATTGGGCAACAAAATGGCAAATGAAATTTAATGTGGATAAATGTAAAGTAATGCACATTGGAAAAAATAACCCCAACTATACATACAATATGATGGGGGCTAATTTAGCTACAACTAATCAGGAGAAAGATCTTGGAGTCATCATGGATAGTTCTCTGAAGACGTCCACGCAGTGTGCAGCGGCAGTCAAAAAAGCAAAAGGGATGTTAGGAATCATTAAAAAAGGGATAGAGAATAAGAAGGAGAATATCTTATTGCCCTTATATAAATCCACGGTACGCTCACATCTTGAATATTGAGTACAGATGTGGTCCCTTCATCTCAAAAAAGATATACTGGCATTAGAAAAGGTTCAGAAAAGGGCAATTAAAATGTTTAGGGGTTTGGAACTGGTCCCATATGAGGAGAGATTAAAGAGGCTAGGACTTTTCAGCTTGGAAAAGAGGAGACTAAGGGGGGATATGATAGAAGTATATAAAATCATGAGTGGTGTGGAGAAAGTGAATAAGGAAAAGTTATTTACTTGTTCCCATAATATAAGAACTAGGGGCCACCAAATGAAATTAATGAGTAGCAGGTTTAAAACAAAAGGAAGTTCTTCTTCACTCAGCGCACAGTCAACCTGTGGAAATCCTTGCCTGAGGAGCTTGTGAAGGCTAGGACTATAACAGGGTTTAAAAGAGAACTGGATAAATTCATGGAGGTTAAGTCCATTAATGGCTATTAGCCAGGATGGGTAAGGAATGGTATCCCTAGCATCTGTTTGTCAGAGGGTGGAGATGGATGGCAGGAGAGAGATCACTAGATCATTACCTGTTAGGTTCACTCCCTCTGGGGCATCTGGCATTGGCCACTGTTGGTAGACAGGATACTGGACTGGATGGACCTTTGGTCTGACCCAGTATGGCCATTCTTATGTTCTTATGTACTCTCCCCTTTCCCTTCCCCACATTAAATCCAGCCCTGCACCCTACCCTGATGCCATCTCTCATCTCAAATGCTCCAGCACTTGCCTTCATTCCCAGGATGGGTAGCCGTCTCCTTGGCAGGAGCAAAGCTCTGAGTCGTGTGTCTCTCTTCTCTCATTTCTGAGCTCCCTTTCTCCTCGCCAAGTCTTCCTCGAGCCCTACGCCCTGAATCTGCTGCTTCACCACTGTAGCTTCCTACTGCGTAGCTCCCTAGGAGGCTCACATCCCAATCCCAGTCTGCTCAGATCATCTTCTCCCCTCACCACACACAAACACAATCACATTTCCTCTCTCATACACCCATACACCCCAATTCCTGACAGGGCTCCCACCTCCTGACCTTCAACAGCCACATATAGCACTTGGGTTCCTCGGTGTAGAAGAAGACACACCCCTTCTGAAAGAGCTGGCACACAGTCTGTGGTTCAGCTCCAAGAAAGGCACATGCATTCTCAGAGCTTCCTCTGGGCACATGCCTCCTCTGGGCACATGCATTCTCAGAGCCTCCCTCCCACTTCCTCTGGGCACATGCATTCTCAGAGCCTCCCTCCCACTTCCTGCTTCTCCTCATGGTCTGAATGCCCAGTGTACCCTCTGTTCTCTAAACTCCATAACAATAATTCTTCCATCTGGAAACCGCACCTTGCCCCCCACTGTCTCTTCTTACACCCCCGACTCACTCCTTCTGCTTGGCCAACTCCAACTGACCTCAGTTCACCCCTTCCTCCTCTGTCAGAAGCTGCCCCTTTGCACATAAAAAAAACAATTAATCTTGGGACTTTTCAAAGGTCCACAACCCTTGTGTGGGTTTGGACAAGCAACTTCATTTAGAAAAAAAACCATTAGCATCTTGAGGCTAAGCAGACATCACTCCTGAACCAACCAGTAGCATCTTGTGAGGACTGAGCCCCGGTCAGCTCATTGTGATCCACATTCCAATCTCAGCTAGACTTAGGGAAAAGTCTAGGGACAGACTGTCCAGGTGGGTTGCAAAGGAGGCACACAGCTGCATAGTGACGCCACTGCAGCCCTAATGATCTCTCAGCACTATGTCCAGCAGCCTAATATACACATCAATTAGAAAGGGCAACATGACAGAGCCCTGTGGTATACTGAATGAGAAAACGCTTGGGGCAGATAAGCAATTACTCAACATCACTCTCAGGGATCCCTGAGGGAGAAAAGTGTGGAGCCACACAAACTCAGCTCCATCCACCCTTGTCTGTATCTGTCAACAGGAATATCACCTCACGGCCAGCAGTAGCAAACCTGAGGATTCAGACTATTGCCAGGATGGCCTTAACCTTCTCCACAGCCTGCCTTGAAAAAAAGAAGGGGAGCCTGGGAATAAATGGCAAGATTCCCACCACCAAGATGGTTTGTTACTTCAGTGAGAAATGCTGAAAGGAGAGAACAGTCCCACCAGTGGACTCAGCTCCCTCATTAGGATATATGAGATGAGAGGGACAAGGTCCATCTCACAGGTTGTAACTCAATGCTCCCCCATTACTTGAGGCGTCAAAAATTGCCAAAATCTCCTCGGGCAGGGCCCATGCCAGAGAGACATAAGCCTCAGCTAGAGAAGACTGTGTTTATCTCCCCAACTCCAACGTGGATCTGACACTCTGGAGGCAGCCAATCCCCAGCCCTCAAGAGAAAAGTACCCCCTTACACATGAGGTGAAATGTTCCCCCTTCTACTAAACATAAGAATGGCCATTACTGGGTCAGAACAAAGGTCCATCTAGCCCAGTATGCTTCCGACAGTGGCCAATGCCAGGTGCCCCAGAGGGTATGAACAGAACAGGTAATCATCAAGTGATCCATTCCCTGTTGCCCATTCCCAGCTTCTGGCAAACAGAGGCTAGGGACATCATCCCTGCCCATCCTGGCTAATAGCCATTGATGGACTTATCCTCCATGAACTTATATAACACTTCCTTATTTACTTTCTCCACACCAGTCATTATTTTATAGACCTCCTTAGTCATCTCTTTTCCAAGCTGAAAAGTCCCCGTCTTATTAATCTCTCCTCATATTGCAAACATTCCATACCCCAATCATTTTTGTTGCCCTTTTCTGAACCTTTTCCAATTCCAATATATCTTTTTTGAGATGGGGCGACCACATCTGCACACAGTATTCAAGATGTAAGCGTACCATGGATTTGTATAAAGGCAATATGATATTTTCTGTTTTATTATCTATCCCTTTCTTAATGATTCCCACCATTCTGTTAGCTTTTTTGACTGCTGCTGCACATTGAATGAATGTTTTCAGAGAACTATCCACAATGACTCCACGCTCTCTCTCTCGAGTGGTAACAGCTAATTTAGACCCCATCATATTATATGTATAGTTGGGATTATGTTTTCCAATGTGCATTAGGGGAAATATACTCCACAACCCACTCCTCATCCTCTTCTGACATAGATTTGATGCTGCAGATGCAGCCAAATGATTTTGAATCTGAGTGCAGACTTATCAGCAAAGTAACTGGAAAAGCCAGGACATTGGGGGCACTGTGGGGAGAAGAGGAAAATATCTTTGCCTTCATCACACTCCTGGCAGAGGACTTCAAACGTTCTCTGTAGTTCAACTGGTCAGAGTCAAGAGTGTGATTCCTGCTTCTGGCACTCTAGCCTCCTCTCAGCACCTTCCTCACTTGAAGGTAATCATATGCCATGGTGACTACACACCTTCCCACGTGTTGCTATCCCTGAGACACACAGGGAGCTGCAGAATGCTTTCTGGCATACATTCATTTATTACCTATGACATGCAGACAGCTTGTGGCTTGTCCATGAAAAGTAAATGGTAATTCCCATCCCGCCCTTTGCCTGCCCAGGGCTCTGGGGTGAGGGTATCCCCAGACGTAAGCTCTGTTCATGGGTGTGGTGCAGAACCAGCCCTTAAAAACCAATGTGAACTGAACCTGCTGCCCTTTGCCTGCCAAGTCAAACAGTGCTGACGTAAAACAACTAATGATAATAACAGCCTGTCTGTTGGAGGGGGTGGGAAAGAAGCTGACTTCTAGTTTGCTGGCCTCAGCAGGATGAGGTGCTGGGTATTCTCACCCTGCAGGTGTCTGATGAAACGTATGTGCCTCTGGACAGAGTTCCTAGGTTTTGTCCTTTCTCATCTATCAGCTGTACTTGCACAGCTTGTCATGCCGATACGCTCTTTTCATTTTTAGGAAACCTCCTGGCCTGTGTGACCCACCCACCTGATGGCATCATATGGGGAACTACCTGTAGGTGGGTCTCCCCAGCCTTATCAGATGGGAAAATCTCCCTGCCCTGTATGTCACACACAAGGGATTTATCTATTGCATATTGCACAGCAGGAAGCTGATGTGAGAAGAAAAAATAAACACCCCCAGCACACAGAACCCTGCAAACAGGAAGCATGTTGTGGGTAGGGGTGGCTGATGGACAAAAGCTGTGCAGGAATAGGCTCAGGTACTTGAGGATCCAGCTATCCAGCTCTGGCCCAACTTCAGTCCTGTCTCCCCGGTTGGGGAATAGGGGGCTATCAGGGGTTATCACAGGGGACAGGCCCTGCCCCAGACATTCTTCAAGGGTCAGGACCTTCTCAAGGGACTTAAAAGCCAGGAGAGAGATGGGCCTTTTGGCTTCTTCTCGGTGAAGAAAAAGCCCAGAAAGGTCTGGAATTTTCCAGTTACTTTTTCCAGTACTTGAGTCTTTTTAGACACCTCAGGATCAGAGGTCCCCTGCTTTGGCATCGGCCTGAAGTGGGTCCCCCCTGGTTTTGCGGGCACGCAGCCAGGAGCTCCCCCACCCCTGGGGAAGGGAGGCAGGGGGGAGCAGATTTGACACTGTAGCAAGGGCCCGATTAGGGTGACCAGGTGTCCTGATTTTATAGGGACAGTCCTGATTTTGGGGTCTTTTTCTTATATAGGCTCCTATTCCCCCCCCGTCCCGATTTTTCACACTTGATGTTGGTCACCCTACAGCCCACACCAGACAGAGTCCAGAGCTGTGGAACAGACACACCCGTGTCTCCCCGCCCATCTAATCACAGCTACAAGCAAACAAACAACAGCCACTCCCGCTGCCATAGTGACTAGGCCCTACCCTCCTCACGCTGCTATGGTAACTAGGCTCCACCCACTCCTGTTCCCCCAGGGACTGGGCTTTATCTCCTCCCCTCCCCGCCACAGTTGACGCCGTGTCTGCGTCGCCCGCGAGCGCTGAAGGAGGAGGTAAAGGGCGATGACGTCGCCTGGCCAGTTGCCATGAGAACTACGCACCTACGTCAACATCTTTGTATGTTTTCAACGTTTCGTCGTCTCCAGGGCAACGTCAGGCGGCCGGCTGGCCCCAGCAACAGCGCGAGGATTGGCCGGGAGGGGCCGGGCCTGCGCGGGGTCCTCCCTCTGGAAGGTCGGGGTCCTAGCAGACCGGCCGGGTGCGGTGGGGTTTGCTCCGAGAACCCCAAGTGTCCGGGCCGTGTGTGCAGAGGGTGGCGGACTCCGGGGATGCCTTACCCGGACCTGACTGGGGTCCCGGAGGGAGAGGGCGCTGGGCCCCGCCCCGCATCGGTCTTTCCTCTTCTAGGAGCAAAGAACGAGACAGTCGCCCCCCCCCTTACTCCTCAGCCCTGGCCTCTGTCAGCTGTGGGCCTCAAGGGGTCCCCGGAGACTCCACCGTCTCCTGTTCATACACGCCTGTGCCCCAAACCCCCTGGGGGTGTGCATGTATACAGGTGTGTGTGCCTGTGCACTGAGCGTTGCTGGCCCTGCACCTGTCTGTGTGTGTATGTGGGCTCATGGGCTTTGATTGTGGTTGGCCATGCACCTGTGTGTGTGTGTGTGTGGGGGGGGTGCTCATGCATGCCTGCCTCTGTGTGTGTGTGTGTGTTGAGTGGGGTTGGCCATGTACCTATGTGTGTGCTTGTGCTTGAGTGTGGTTGGCCGTGCACCTGTGTGCTAAGTGGTTGTCAATGTACCTGTATGTGTGTGTGCATGAGTGTGCATCCATGCACGTGAATGTTCATGCTCCTGTACATGTGCCTTGTGTGTGTGCGTGACCAATGGGTTAATGTGTGGCCGTGCACATGCTCATTCCCTAGTGAGGAAGCAATACCATTTTTCTCATGAATTGTAGGCACTGGAGCTGTCTAGTACAGCAAAGACTTTTCTCTTTCTCCTTGTTGCCTACTCCTAACCTGGTTGCCATTCACCGCTCCTTTTTTTTTTCTGACTCAGTCCATACTTCCTCTCAGCAGCAGCCTTTCATTATTTCCTTTGCCCCTTGTGTAGTAACAATAATCAGTATTGACTTCAGTGGGAGACACGTGCAGATAATACTCCAGTCTAGAGGGACTAATACCATTTATTGGGGCAGGTCAGGTTTGGTTTTTTTTGGGGGGGGGGGGTTGTGTTTCCTGTGCCCTGCCCCTGTGTCTCCCACTCTGTAGAAAGGGGGAGCCTAATATTTCCAGCCAAGCCCAGGGATGGGCACTGACCTGTGTTTGATTCAGCTTGGAAGGCAGCCAGCAAAAGTGGGAAGGAGTAGGCTGGCATCTGCTCCACTGGGTGAGCTCTCAACTAGAGGGTGGAGTGGCAGAGCAGGTTTAATTTGGCACACCATGCATAAGACTTGGCCTTGATTTTTATATGCAAATGTCCTTCACCTGAAATTAAATCACTAGGAACACCCAGCACATGGGAGAGCTAGAGAACAACATGTGTGTGAATCCTAGTAGCTCCCACCTCAGAGTGCAGTCAGCCGGCAGGGGATGTATATTTAGACAATAAACACACACAGGAAGTTGGTTTTGCCACCCCGTTGGGTGAGGACCCCCTTCTTCCCTCTTGGCTTATTTTCCAGTTAGCTCCAGTCTCTTGATTCCAATCCCCAGTTCATATCCCTCTGCCTCCACTCTCAACCTGCATAGGACACTCCACAGCACTGGCTGTAGGATATCTGGTAGAAGCAGGATTTTTCTACTGAAAAGAATTGCAGAATCTTTATTTACAAAAAATCACCACAGCAAACAGTTTAAGAGGGTAGGTGTGACACTTTTGGGGGTTACCTGAGGTGTCTGGGGTGAATCACTACCTTGCTGCAGGGGGAGCCCTGTCTGAGCTCAGAAGGGGAAACGCTCACTGCTACCGGTTACTGGCAACACAGGCTCTGCTCTGGGCTCTGTAAGCCCCGCTCATTCTTCCATCAGGCTAGCATTTTTCGCCCTACTTTGTTAGACTTGAGTGCCCAGTCCCTTATCTTCTGGATACCTGCAATATACACCATTCTGCTATCTCCATGGAAGTAGTGTGCCCCAGTTCACTTCTTTCACTTCAGTTTAACACTCTCCTGAGCACAAGGCAGTTAGATGTGTCTATGGTAAAACCAAAGTGAAGTTTATTTAACAGAGTTTGAGACCAAGATTCAAACAAAAGCAAGTAACAGGATATGGAAACATAAGGTTACAGGTAAAAGAAAAACATAAAACATGATCTATAGTTTATATTTATTAACCAATTACTTTCCCATCTAATAAGGTATTTCTCACAAAATGGCCAATTCTTACTGTGCTTGTCCAGTTCAGAAGGCTGGGATCCACCTTTCATGAGATACCCTTGTTGTCAGAGTCTTGCCGAATAATGGATAACAACTCGTGCCATTTCTTCTGCTTTTATAGGTTCAGACTGTTGTCTCAGCCCAGTGGGCCCCACTCTTTGGAGAGCTCTCCTGGGGTTCATTTATCTTTGCAAATGCTCAAGCCTCCACCTGGCCAGACATAATAAAGTGCCATCTCCACAAATGTCCATTGTTTTCAGCGCTTATTGAGTTAGGCCTATGACCCCATCTCACTTCTGGTGACAAGTCTCACTTTAACAGTTTTGCAACATAATACTGTGTTCTACATTTTACAGCCCTCTTAAACTAGTTTCTATTCAAACATCTTGCAATAACCATGATGATCTTAGTTTTCAGTAGAAACTACATACGACACCCTTCGGTGAAATAGTAAGAAGATGCTCAAACACAAGGGTAACAAAACTGCCAGGGTATATCTGCGTAACAGTAGGTAGCTGTGGGGAGCCCTCCGGTTTTCCTAGCTGCTCCTTGCCAGTGCCTGTTTAGTCACAAAACGTAGAAAGTTTAGGCTTTTGTCTCCCCACAGAAGTTAGCAGGATGATGGTGTACTTCATGCCGGTGTATTAGGTACCAGATTCACAACCCTGGAATCTGATGGGCTGTTTATCCCCAAACCAGGCAGCAGTATTGCCAACCTCAGGAGACCAAACATTTTGACTCGGACCCCAGAAATCCTGATTTTTTTTTTTTTTTAAGATTATATTGTGGTTTTGGTCTATCTTTTGGTTTTTGAACTCCCCCTCCCCATCCCCAATGTAGGTTGAAAATTAATGTCACCTATTCTCCAAATCATATTGGGTAAGGTGATTTTGGCACCTGCTGAAGGAGCTGTCACCCCCCACACCTCTCCCCCCATCTAGTAATTTATTCTGCCCCTCAACCTTCAAATAAATCCTGCCCTCCATGCCCCACATCAGTTCTGTCCCTTCAGCCCCTCCAGCCTGTCATGAGTTCTGACCCCACATTTGTTCTGCCCATCCCTGTTCTCACACTTGCCCAGTCTGCCATCAGTACAGCCCCCCAAACTCTCAGCTGTTCAGTCCCACCACAGTTCTGCTCCCCAGTCTCACCTCTGCTCCTCCTGGGGCTCTTCAGTCCCCTCTTCCAGGCCTAGGGGAAGGCTGCAGTGGGGGTCCCCTCACACCCTTCCAGGCTGGAGAGGAGGCAGCTTCAGGGGCTCTTCAGCTGCCCTCTGCCCCTTCCTAGGCCAGGTGCTGCAGGGAGGGGGAGGAGCAGAGGAATTGTCCTGTCCCCATTGCTCACAGAGGAGGAGCAAGCAGAGTCCCCCTGAGCTACTGGGCTCTTCAACTCTCTCCTCCCCTCCCATGAGAATGGCTTGGGGTTGCTGAGGAGAAGACAAAGAACTCTCCCTGCAGCAGTTCAGATTAGTTGTTCAGCCCTCAGGATGCGGGCAGACAACTCAAATTCACTTGGGCTCCCATTCACTAGGGAGCTGGATCTTCTGTCATTGCAAGAGTAGGGTCCTGCCCAGCCAAAAACCTGTTACTCGCAAAAGAATCTGGAGCGCTGGCAGCCCTGTAGCAGTGAAAAAGCAAGCTTTCCTACACGTTGCCCTACCACTGTGCCTCACCTTGGCTGTGGAGGGGCCATCTCAAAAGTGAGAGAGGAGTTCAGTCTCTAGGGTCCATGCCCATTCAGTCCTTGGCCCTCTACTGAGACTTTCCAAAAAGGGGCCAGTTAGTGTCAGTAATGTGGGGTAAGTTTGTGGGTGAGATGAACAGCTGTCAGGTAGAAACAGGAGTCAGACCCCCAATCATTTCACATTCAGATGAGCTACAAAGTAGCCATGAAGCAGTAAAGAATTTAAATTGCTACCAACTAGTCCAGCCATTCTGTATACCCAACAAGAGACTGGCTTGGAAATGATGAAGTAGACGAGAAAGGCTCTGTTGTCCCCGTCCTGGTGCCTGGTGCCATCCAAGACTCTTACGATAGGATTTTCTTTCTTTTTTCATACATTTTTATTCTTTGCTATACTAACTGCAAAGGTGAATGTGTTCATAGAGACATTGCAGGCATGGGGCTGAACACAGACAGGACTGGATGCAGCTTGGGTATCAGGAACACAGAAGAAATTGGTCCTTTGTGTCAGAAAAGTCCTTAGAGTTGCATCTGTCCTTAGCTCTACAATGGTGGTGGGGTCTAGATCTGATGCAGTCTTGTAGAGGCTTGTACTTTGGGTGATTCCTTGCAGTGGAGAAGGCACACAGATCTGCTTGTTTTTATCATTGTTTTGGTAGTTTGGTAGTTTGCAGATTTGAGGCCATGTTTTACACCCCTGTTAATTCCCTCTCCTCCCCATCACGAAGGCTGTGGGATCACTGAAGACAGATTTTTGTATGGCCCATGATGTCAAATAAGTGTAATCCTTGGTTTACTGTCAGGAGATTAGCCTCTGTGTCTGGGTTGGGGGGCAGGTTGTGCAATATCTTGAGTTTCTAGGTCTGTGCTCTTTGGTTCTTTTATTGTGTGGATGGTCTTCTCTTTTAAGTTAACTGAGTAGGAAAAGACTATTCATCCTTGGGTGATCCTATGGGCCTCCTATCTAATTTGTGAGGCATGTGTTTCCTGCTTTGTTGTCATTGAAGAAGCTAAGGACCAATGGAGATAAGTAGCCTTTAGGGCAGTTTGAGACTCTGTTCTATATCTTGTTTACAGTGGGGAAGATGAGATGAACACCTGTCAGGGATGATCTAATACTTAGTCCTGCCTTGAATGGAGGGGACTGGACTATTAGACCTCTCAAAGTCCCTTCCCTTCTTACGATTCTATGAAGTAGTGTACCCAAGGCTGGCTGCTTTGAGCTTCCCCTGGTTTGGGGTTTGCAATCAGAGATGCTGTATTGGTATTCTGGGGTATTTCCTGTGTGAGCACATGCTTTGCACTGCAGAGTGATGGCAGACCTGGACTGGGAGCAGCTGGTTGGCCATTTGACTATCAAATTCTATATGTTTCATTGGGAGGATAAAAGCCTCAACTCCTCTGGAAAATTTAAGATTGGGGAGGGTCAGTAGCCACAGTCTAGGGTTAGGTCAGTTGGGTTCCAGTTGCCACTTCATATCAGTAAATGGCTTTTCTAGATTTTGATATCGCTGAAGAGCTAATTTTGGATGAGGCAAAACAAAAGATGCCCCCACCCCCAAACAAAACAAAAGTGCCAGGGTCAGCACCCTGCATTGTCCAGTGAATACCAAAGCCAAGGGGCTGGGATGGCTGCATCACACAGTCTCTTGCATAAGTATATTTCTTCACAATACAGTTAGCCATAAACTATTTTAAAAGTTTCATCCATATTTATTTCAGTTCATAAATACTTTTTAACAAATTTCAGTTTTCTCATGGTGATTTTCCACTGTTCATTCCTAGAGGAGGGATATTCACTCTAGCTGCAGCTCTGTCTCATCCTTTATTCTCTTGTTGCTTTGCTGAGGCTATTATTACTGCAGTGGCAGCATCTTTCCACACAGCTGATGACTGCCTTTGGGTCTGTACTATTCAGTCTTGCTGTCCAGTGTGATCTGCAGTTCATCTGGAACAAGCAGCAAACACCAAATCTCCCCATTTCTTTTTAGCTCCAACAAATTTGTGTAATCCCCACTGAAGGTCCATACTGTAACCTGGAATGAATGAAACTGAATCTCTCCAAGTCCTTATGGCTTGGTCACTACCATGTGAGCTGAGTGATGGCAGAATTCAAAAAAGAGGTTTTTGTCTGGATTAAACACTAAATTCTTCCTCCTGTGCAGCCAGTTCAGTAACTTGGTATCTAAATAGAAAGGAGGTGTGAAAAGGGGTTGGGGCTTATTCAAGTGTAGTAGGGTTGTTTCCCTAGTCAGGGCCAAAACCTTGGAATTTTTTTCCCCCCAGGAGATCTTCAGCTTTGTGGCCCTTTGTGCCTCCTGAAAGGACTGTGATTCTTCTCTGGAGCAGTTCTCCAGGGCACTTTGTAGTCTCAGCATTCAGGATTTCTTTTTTCATGTTTCATTGGAAGGATAAGAGCCTCAACCCTGCTGGGCAATTTAAGGCTGGGGAGGATCAGTAGCCATAGTCTAGGGTTAGGTCGATTGAGTTCCAGTTTCCCCTTTGTATCAGTAAATTTCTTTTCTAGATTTTGATATTGCTGAAGAGCTAGTTTTGGATGAGGCAAAACAAAAGTCCCCCCCCCCCCCCCAAAAAAAAACAAAAACACAACCCAACAAAATTGCCAAACGAGTGTCAAAAATCTTTGACATCCTGTCCCTTTCTTTGGCTTCTGCCACTTTGTTCCCCTCTTGCAGGAAGATCCCCTCAACCAAGCTGAGCTGCCTCAGTCTCTTCTTGATTTCAAGATTTCTTACCTTTATAGCTTAAGAACATTTTGCCATATTGTTGCTAGAGAGCCACACCTAATTGGCAACAAATAAAGCAGGGTGTTGCTTCCCTCACATCTAATATAAATGGATGGCTTTCTGAGAGTACAGAGTTCAGCATACAATGTAGCATTATTCTAGTAGCCTGGCCCTACTGCACAAGTACCCTACTGCTGCCTAAAGATCATGGAAGCTATGGGACTTCATTATAGAAGTGCATAGGCTGTGCTTTGGCGGGTCTTGTAAGATCTCTTGATTGGGGGTTTAAATAAAAGCTCACGGTCTTGAAGATCTTCTGGCAAGCACATGCAGTGGGAATGTCCAGTCCCATCACCTCACAGCCAGTGCCATAAAGTGCTTTGAGACCTTTGAATGAAATAACGGCTAAGTCTTGCTATTTGAGTCCACAAGATTTTGTTGTATGTTCCTCTTGTGGTTCCAGAGAAGAGGGTGCAGCTGTAGTTTCCCACCTTTGGATCACTACCTTGTTTGTTTAGCTGAAAAGAAAGTTATCTATGTATTTTAGGGTTTTATACTGCTGCCTGTCACTGGACTACATGAGCACCTTCTTTCTCTCTCTGTCTAATCTCTCTGGTGCTGATTCTATAAGTTTTGGGAGCATTTTATTTTGGATATTTTAGACCTGTCTTACTGCTGGGTTGATTCTAATTCCTTAGGGCGTGATTATTATCTGCAGCACCATGAGTGTGCGTGTCACACTAGAGACAAATAAAAGATATGAGGCCAGATTGTCCATTCTGCTCCAGCTGCCTTGCATCACCACTGGTGGCATAAAAGGGCCAAAGATCGAGCAGAAAGAATGGAAGTCCGCTGCATAAGGAGCTAACCAGATGGCACAGAGCCATCAGAATGTCTCTACACTACCTCCCCTTGCAGCCCCCATGGCAGGCGATGTGTCAGGGGAAGAAGGAGGTATGACTAGAGCACACTGTGTTCCAGCCACCATTGGCTGTAGAACAGCACCCAGGGGTCATGGTAGCTAAGTGTAGGTTAGAGGTCTAAGGCTAGCCCACAGCAGGATAGAGAATACAGGAAACTCCAGGGTAGGTTAAACAGCCCACCCACTTCCCGGCACCCAATAGGACTTGCTTCCTGACATTCCTCTGCCAAGCACAGCTTTACAGGAATGGAGAATTGGGTCCATGATGCTTGCCTCAGGAGCTTAAATTCTAAGTTAGTGAAGATACAGTATGGCACAGAGGAGGATGACAACAGGCAAAGGGGAGGGTGGGAATGGGAGGTAGGTTTACACAGTGTAATTGTGGGTAATTGACCAGTACCATTTAGATGTTTAATCAAAAGATGCCAAGCTGTGTCCACGTGCAGCATTTTACTCCCTAAAGAATCAATCATATGCAGCTGCTATTATTATTAATTATTATTTAGACAGTGCCATAGGTGTGCCCTGTATTTGAAAGAAAAATAAAAGACATGGTCCCAGCCCTGATAAGCTTTCCATGTAGGTTACCACTGTTACAATCTGTAGCACCATAGGATCTTCCAATCAGATAGGGAGGGAGCTTGGTAATTCAGTAACTGGTTTCTCAGTCTGCACGTTTTAGTCCTGCAGAGTATTTTAAATCTGGCAGTTCCAGCAAGCAAAGTGTCCCCTTGTCACACAGTGACAGCCTGGAACACCCCCAAAATCAACAGCTCATGTTTAGCTACAGGCACATTAGTGTCACCATACTGATGTGGAAAGTGAAACATGGTTCCATTCTGTGTGGTTAGTTTTAGTTGACAGAGGAATAGCACCAGGGCTGTTCCTGTCAGGTGCCAGGAGAAACACTACATACTGGGGTGAACTTTCCCCCAGTGAGCAGCAAAAACTAGGCTTAACTGTCTCCAGCCCCAGAGGCTGACTTACACTGTGCATTACATTGTACTACATTCTTCATGTGCTTTTGTGCTATGGCCTTTAAGGCCTTAACAAAGTCACATATGAATTAAAAATAAGAAAAGGATTGAAAACAGACCACACAATAAAAGTTCCAGTGCTAAATGCTGCACTTCGTAGTCTGAGGAGATGGGATTCAGCTGCAGCAGTTTAAATTAGGATCTGGTCTTATCCTCCCCTGCAGGCCCTTTGAACCACTACTCTCCTCACTCCTTCCGCCCTTCACTTTGGGTGTGCATGGTACAGGCTCCCATTGGGGGCTGTTTCCACCTTTTATAGCCTCTAGGTCTTTATCTTGTATAAATGTAGATGTAAATGATGGCCAAGCTAAAGATGGCTGGCCACATGGACAGCCTGGTGCTGTGTTGTCCCATCCACAGAGATGGCAAAAAAGTGTTTGTTGTTCCAGCTGTGTAAAGAGGCAGTTTGGTTCAGAGGACAGGGCACTGGACTGGCCCTCAGGATAGGTGTGTTCTACTCCTGGTTGGTTCTACCATCAATCGTCTGTGTGGCCATGTAAGCTCTTTAGGGCAGGGACTGTCTCCAGCTATGTGTATGTACAGCACCTAGCACAGTTGTGGCCCCATCTCATTTGGGGAGCCTCTAGACACTGCTATGCTAATGCAGATTGTGTGGTGGTCAGCTGAGGCTGTCATAGCAGAAACAACAATCTTGGCCATGCAGGCAGGGAGCTCAGCCCCAGCCGTGTGGTTTTATGCTATGACTGTATTTTGTCTCCATGGTGGTGCTTGTTGACAGGAGTTGCCTTTCTCCTTTGTCTCTCACATGCTGCGGTATAAATGTACGTGCACCACACTAGGAGGAAACAACAAACCCACGTCATGTGTTTTCGGTTTCCCTGTTTCCTTGTCTTCACAGGCACATGCTAGATATGTGCGGCTTCTGAGTACTTTCCATTTGATACAAACAGAGTACACACGGTAGCTGTTAGAGATGGGAAGAACCAGCTTCCATCTGCAGGTACCAAACACGTCTTGTCAACAAATATTTTGTGATCTCAGCTAAGTGAACCCTCCTCCCCTTCCAGGCCCTTCCTTGATGGTTTGTTTTGTCTAGTGAGCATCTCTTGATACTTTACAGCAAAGATACATCTCAGAAAGTAGTGGGGCTGATAGAAAGACTCCTCTAAATACACAGAAGCTGAACTTGGATTTCAAAGTATCTACATTAGAGGCATTCAGATACCATGGGGATTGGTCTGATATAAACATCAGAATAGAATAGACTTCTCTTTGGCAATAGATGGGGAGTCAGGCTGGGAGCCCAATAGAGGAAGGACCCAGCAGCAAATATTTACATTGGCTGCTCAGTTTTGTGCTAATGAGACCAAGGTTTGGGTTTGATGATCTTTCACTGGCCTCAGAGTAACAGCCGTGTTAGTCTGTATTTGCAAAAAGAAAAGGAGTACTTGTGGCACCTTAGAGACTAACCAATTTATTTGAGCGTGAGCTACAGCTCACTTCATCGGATGCATCTGATGAAGTGAGCTGTAGCTCACGAAAGCTCATGCTCAAATAAATTGGTTAGTCTCTAAGGTACCACAAGTACTCCTTTTCTTTTCACTGGCCTGTTGGTGCTACAGCTGTTTTACGGACAAGAATGAAGATCAAGCTCCTTGCACAGCAGAGACCAGTCTGCAACGATGTTCAGCCCACTTTGCCGGGCCCAGTTCTGCCCAGAGCCCCTGTCATACACTAGATGGGAGTGGGACTAAAACTAAAGGGCTTTTCCAGCTCTTCCCTCTGCCTGAAAGAAGCCAGGTCAGCTGCGAACACTGCCGGGGTAGTAATCCAGAGTTGCTGCAGGTCTCTGGCTACCCTATCGCTGGGGCACGATTGGAGGAGCCCAGCCCCCAGGGACAGAGCAAGATTATCCGGGGCAGGGGTTGCAGAAGAGGTCAGAGCAGCTCCCCTCCACCCTCGGGAAGAATCGATGTAATGGGGCCACCAGTACTGCTGCTCTGACATCGCCGCTGGCCCGGTTCCCCCGCCTCCGTGGCCCAGATCTCTAAGAATGGAGGTGACCGCGCCGCAGCATCAGGCGCTGCTTTTAGCCCATGAGCTCAGGCAGCAGGAGCTGCTGCCAGCAGGATCATCCCAGCCTGGCTCTGTGACGTTCCCTGCTTGGAGACTGCGCCCGAGGCTCTGTTTGTTGCTGTAAACAGACTCAGAGCTTCCCTGTTACTATGTATAGCCGCGATCTCTTGGCTCTTGTGCTCGGCGAGTCTGCGGTCTGGCTCCTGGCTTGGCCTGACCTGAGCCAGGGCTGCCTGATATCCCCGCCGTGGGTGGGTGTCTCTGAACTTCACTGCCACAAAGATTATATCAGACCCAAACTCTGGGAAAGGAGAAACCTCCCCTGCCTAACACCGCCGCTGTTTGGCAGTGCCCCAGGCCAGCAGCCCCCTGTCTGCACACCATGGCACATCTCAGCAACTCCCTCGCACTTCTGTTTGTATGCAGCTTTTCTGGGAAGTTCAATGTACAATAAATAACAATAACCTCCCAGGTAGCACTTTACTCCTTCACAGCACTGGACAGACTTTAACTAACTACTCCTCCCGGTGTCTATTATTAACCCAATACTCCGTTTTCATTCTGCATATTTAATAACAACATGAATAATAATTGCAGGAGTGTAACATTTTCCTCACTGCAGGAAGTGGGGGAGGTTATATTTTCCACATGTACATTCTGTAATATTCCAATCCCAAAGTATAGACAGAAATAATTCTGTGCCAAGGATCGGGATTTATTTACAATGAAATGTGGGTGTTCTTTCAGTGAGTGACTGCTCCATAACACCAACTGGGATACACATCATAGCTTTGATTTACTTTTTAGTTAAGTTTGTTGGGTTTTGTTGTATAATAAATACTGTTTTTAAGAAAGAATTCGATAGGGATATGATCTAAGTTATTCTATGTTCACATAGCAGGTATAACTTGCACCACTGTCTGCTTGGATACAAACTGATGTATAATTGCTATTTAAATCTTTGCAAGAGATATGATATTTTCGTGGATGGATTGGAAACCTGGACCATGCTATGAGTTGTATCCAAAGCCCATTAAAGTCAATGGGAGTCTTACAGTTGACTTCAATGGGTTTTGGATAAGGCCCACTGCACAGATAATCACTAGATAACACAACTCTTTTTACAGTGCTCATAAAACTAAATGCAGAAAATGAGTGTGATATTTATTAAACATAGTTCCTCCAGTTCCAAGTTTTGTTATATAAAAGCATTAAAGATTAACAAAAAATGTGGTAACTTTTTTCCAAATACTTTAAAATGTCATAAAAGTGAAAGGCACAGTATCAGGCTCCCTGCAATGGCAGTACCACACAACAAAGAAAACTGTTATACAGATGTGAAGAAATCTACTTAGTTTATGACACTTTGTATACCATTAACAGACTCATTATATGGAATGCACATATTAATTTAGAAAGTCAAACATGGACTCCAAAATGGAAATGTTAGATAAATTGCAACTAAAACAACATCAGATCCTTAAATATGCTGGATAAAAATACAACACAAAATATGGGCTTGTCACCTCAAAAACAAAACAACTCTCCCAACTCAACTATTCTTTTCTTTATGATCAACAACTCTTTAACCTCTAAACTATAATTTAAAAGGTCCCCTAACAAGCAACAAAACACAACAAACCTTCTTCCCCAAATAATAGTAAAGACAATTGTTGTTTTCCATCCACCTTCAAAAAGCATCAGGAAAGCTACCTAGCTTACCTTTCAGAGTAACAGCCGTGTTAGTCTGTATTCGCAAAAAGAAAAGGATTACTTGTGGCACCTTAGAGACTAACCAATTTATTTGAGCATAAGCTTTCGTGAACTACAGCTCACTTCATCGGGTGCAACTAGCTTACCTTGTGACATTAAAATAAAGACAATGGGACTAACAAGACTGGCCTTATATCCCTGCTCACTCACATTGCTTTCGTGCCGCATTTCCCCTTTCCCAGCCTTCCTTTGTATTTTGTCTATTAAGACAGCTGAGTCCCCCGGGGCAGGGGGATTTAATACCATGTGATCATAGCCACAGCCGAACTTGTTTAGAACTATTTGCATGGGGGTGGGAGGAAGCAGGTGCATATGGCAGGAGCTGAGCTGAAAAAGTCATCTCTGGAAAGGTGAATGAACTTTGCGGAGACTTCTGTAACTAACCTAACACGATTCTCCTTGTACAATCTGCTCTCTCTCTCTCTCTCTCTCTCTCTCTCACACACACACACACACACAGAGGCGCGCGCGCCGCACTTGGCTGCAGCCTGGAGCGGTTCCCGTCAGTCACACCCCCTTGCACAGGATGTATCCCATATAAGGATATCTGCGTCAGTGGGTTCCCGAGCTGGGACTGTACCATTGTGGAAGGGGGGGACAGCAGCAGCCTTCCCCGCCCCTGAACGACCCAGCCCTCCCAGAGACCCTCAGTGTAACCACCTTGACATGGTGTTGGGGCCAGTGGAGTACGTAAAAGGCGGGGAAGGGAGGCGGAAGTTATGGGAAAAGCTTAGAGGCGGCGTATCACCGCCGCCCCCCCCCACAGGCTTTGGGTCTGCCAGTGACGACAAAGGAGCCATTCAGGCAAAGAGCGGTTAAAAGGCTGGGGCGCCGCACTCTACTCCAGCAGCAGAGCTAGCATCTGAGTGACTGAGCTGGGAAAGAGACGAGCGATACGGCTGAGGACAGAGACAACCCGTCTGCACGGATAGACACACAGACAATCAACCGGGACAGCCTCACCGCCCAGACGGGGTTTGGACAACCCTAGCCTAGCCGATATGATGTACCAGGGCTTCACCACCGACTATGACGCGTCTTCCTCGCGCTGCAGCAGTGCGTCTCCGGCCGGGGACAGCCTCACCTACTACACTTCCCCGGCGGACTCCTTTTCCAGCATGGGCTCGCCTGTCAACCAGCAGGTGAGGGCCCGGGACACTGGCTGGTGATTGCTTATGGGCCCCTGACGCCTGAGGGGTGGGGGAGTCGCAGAGGGAAGTTGTCTGCGCTTCCAACCATCGCACAGGGGTAGACGGGGCAGCTCAGGTGCAGAGACAATCTTCCCTCACACACACGTCAGGAAGGGTCTGTCCTGCATGGGGTGCACCTTTTCTCCCAGCTGTCTGTGCACGGGGCTGGGGGAGGAGACAGCAATCTAGGCCCCTGCCGTGGGGGGGGGGGGGAGGAGCTACCCCGTGATGTGGGGGAGGCCGCAGTGGGGCGCCGGGCCCTGCCCAGGGAAGGGGATTGTGGCCTAGGCTCAGCTCTGCAGCGGGTGTGTAAAGCAGTTTCATTGATAAAACGAGAGTTCATTGAGGAGACTCCGGAGCGGCGCCTGCGTCAGTGCAGACGTCAGGGATATTTATAACAAACCCCCTTTTCATGTGGAGTCTGACGATGGTAGCGCAGCGCCTGAGCCAGCCTGGCTCCGGGGGCTGCAGGCCTGCCTTAAAATAGCACAGAACTAAGCCTCTGGGGCACTATGTCGGATACAGCCTGCTGAGGGGGTTCAGGGCAGGGGGTTCCCTCTCATCTAGTTCTATACTTCTCTCCCTAATATCAGTTCCCTTGTGTTTTCAGGATTTCTGCACGGACCTAGCTGTCTCTAGTGCCAACTTCGTACCGACAGTGACTGCCATCTCCACAAGTCCAGATCTGCAATGGCTGGTGCAGCCCACCTTAAGCTCTTCAGTGGCACCGTCCCAGAACCGGGCCCATCCCTATGGGGTCCCTACTCCTCCAGCCAGCGCCTATTCGAGGGCTGGAATTGTCAAAAATACAGGAGGCAGAGGGCAAAGCATTGGCAGAAGGGGCAAAATCGAACAGGTGAATACACAGCTCTCTGCGATCACCCCAAAGGCGGGGGGGGGGGAGGGGAGGGGCTAGTTCTGCTTAGTGGCTCTCGGAGAGCTGTAAGGAGACACTGCCCCGGCAGTTGCATTGAATTGAGGGAGGAGAGTGACAGCCAGGGATAACCCGGCTCAGCTCCAATAGGACAGTCCGAGGGACCGGAGTTCGCTTTGTTCTCCTGCCCAGGACCTAACTTGACATGCAAGTCACACGCAGTCTGTGAGCAAGTTCAATATGGCTCCGGCGGCGGAGACCCGGAGAGGGAGCTCGGTCTGGGGCTGGCGGGGCTGCCAGGGCTCGCCGGCAAGGGGTGGCAGTGGATATTAACGGTGTTCATTCTCTCTCCTCAGCTGTCCCCGGAGGAAGAGGAAAAAAGACGGATCAGAAGGGAAAGGAACAAGATGGCAGCAGCTAAGTGCCGCAACCGGAGGCGAGAACTGACAGACACGCTGCAAGCGGTAAGTTCTCCTCCACCTCTCTTACCCCGCCCCCCTCAGACCCCGACCCCATCCCTATCTCAAGCCGGGCACGAAGTACCTGTCCGCCCCTGGCACGGCTGATGCTCCGTGTCTCACTCCCCTCTCGCTGTGCCCGCAGGAGACCGATCAGCTGGAGGAGGAGAAGTCCACGCTGCAGACCGAGATCGCTAACCTGCTTAAGGAGAAGGAGAAGCTCGAGTTCATCCTGGCTGCGCACCGGCCAGCCTGCAAGATCCCCGAGGAGCTGCAGTTCTCCGAGGAGCTCGCTGTCTCCTCGCTGGACCTCAGCGGCCTGGGCGAGGCACCTGTGCCCAGCCCCCCGGAGTCCGAGGAGGCCGCCTTCGCCCTGCCCATGCTGCAGGAGGCAGCTCAGCCCGAGCCCCTCCCGGAGCCTTCCAAAGCGAGCAGCAGCCTGGAGCTGAAGCCCGAGCCCTTGGATGAATTCCTCTTCCCGCACTCGACCCGGGAGACTGCCCGCTCCGTGCCCGACATGGACCTGGCCGGCTCCTCATCCTTCTACGCGGCGGACTGGGAGCCCCTGGCGGCCGGGGCTTGCGGGGAGCTCGAGCCGCTCTGCACCCCGGTGGTGACCTGCACCCCCTGCCCCAGCACTTACACCTCTACTTTCGTCTTCACCTACCCTGAGGCCGACTCCTTCCCCAGCTGTGCAGCCGCGCACAGGAAGGGCAGTAGCAGCAACGAGCCCTCCTCCGACTCGCTCAGCTCCCCGACCCTGCTGGCCTTGTGAGGGGCTGCAGCCCCAGGGCACTGACTGCAGGGCGAGGGCGAACACGGCGGATCCTGAGCCTCCCATCTGCTGCTATGTGTGGGGGGCCTTTCACCGCAAAAGATCCACCTTCTTCCTGGGGGGGTTCCCGGAGCCCGACACCCCAGACCTGGGGAGGGCAAAGAGTCCTTCTCCCCCTGGGCGTGCGTAGGCCGGTCCGGCGCTAAAGGACCCTGCGGAGCGATCCGCAGCCAGGCCTGAGACCTCTTCCAGAGATGTAGCAAATCGCATGGAGTTTGTCTTGTCCCCCAGTGACCCATCCATGAGAGCTGGTAGTCTGTAGCATGTCCAACATGGCTGGGTTGGTGACGCCCCTTCCCTATTTAGTATTCACTAGCATTAATTAATCTCTTGGTTTAATGATTGGAATTTAACCTGGTGCTGGGTATCTCCAACTCGTATCTAGTGCAGCTGACTTAACAATAACTACTGTGTTCCTGGCAATATCGTGTTCTGATGACTTTAGCAATGACCCATCTTAATTGGGGAAAAGAGACTATATCTTATTTTCTAGTAGATAGAGATAAATAGCTATATCCATGTACTGTAGTTCTCCTACATCAATGTTCATTGTAACTGTACTGATCATGCGTCGTCGAGGTGGTCTGAATGTTCTGACATAAGTTTTCCATGAAAACGTTTTTATTGTGTCTTTTATTTATTAAGATGGATTCTCAGATATTTATATTTTTATTTTATTTTTTTCTACCTTGAGGTCTTTTTGACATGTGGAAAGTGAATTTGGATGACACTTAAGCATTGTTTGCTTATTATTGTTCAGAGACATTGTCAATAAAAGCATTTAAGTTGAATGCTATACCTGCTTTAGGATCTTTAATGGAACTTCTATAACAGCCAAGTGCTGTGAAATGTTACACTGGCTACTTAATAGGGAAGATACAAATTACCCTTGGGCTTAAATGTGCTATTTCCTAACTTCCATATACAAACACTCTAATCTCCCTTTCATATGCTGCCTGTCCCCTCATTTTGCAGACAGGCATAAATTCTGCTGGCCTTCAACTGTGGTCTAGGTCAGTGAAAATCTAAGATGCCTAGTAGACACCTACCAATTTCAGACAGAAGCAAAGTCAAGGCTAGAGTGATTTAGGGGGTAGCTGAACTTAAATTATACAAGGACTTTTTTTTTTTTTTTTTTTTTTGCACTGATTCTCATCTTGTCTGTCTGGAAGGACATTGTTCTTCCCTCTGCAGCATGTTTTATTCTCTGCAGTAACTTCTTCTCCTTCCTGTTTTCCTCATCTTTCTCCCCAAGTATGGCCTTTTCCCATTCCCTCATCAAAAATGATCAGCAATACCAGTATGTATTTAACAGTGGCCTCATCACTGCATCAGAGTAAATATTCCAAACAGATTGAGGAGGGAAGCTGACACTTGAGTCAGTATTTTGAAACAACATGCTGTCAGAAACAACACACCCTGGCTTGTGTTAAGTAAACACTTACCATATTTCCTTTAACCAGGAGTGCTGGAAACTCACTCTTACAAGGCAGTCTAGTTTCTGCAGAACCTAAATACTACAGGAAACCATTAACTCCTGTCTGATGCCCCTCTTCTGTAACAAATACTGGTGTAGCAAAATCTGAGCATCTCCCTATCACATGTTTTTAGAATGCATAAACATAAGTGTCTCCTATACCACAGTTCTAATGGCAGTAAATGTTTGTATATTAAAGCAATTTCAACACTTCCCTTTTACTTTCTTCCCTCCCTCACTTTCCATTAGCCTTATTTATATACCTGCTAAGATGGATATGGTTATATATTTTCTATGAGGTGGAAGAGCCCAACTGCTGTAGGCCTGTTTTTAAAATAGACTTCCTCCTCTACTTAAGGTGTCTTTCTCTCTCTCTATTCCCCCACCCCCCTTCTATGCTTGGGTATAGAAACTCAGCTCTTCTGAGGGGGAATATCCAACCTATTAAAAGTAATTTGGAATTAAGCAGGTTTCAGCACTGAGAGGGCTTAGATGTAGGAGGGCTGTTCTACTGTCTCCCTAAAATCCAGTGATGAGATAGTTTAAAAACCTGATGGCAGTGGTGAATGAGCAAGGGCAACAAAGAAGGCTCAGAAGCCATGTCAATGTCTTAAGAGGCCCAGATTTAGCTAGAAGGGTCACCTGTTAAAGGTTTTTTCAAGGAATCAATTCCTCAGGCCAGCAGTTACTTTCACATAAGAAACGACTGCTATTTCTAACTGAGTGTAAAGCCCAATCGGGCCACCCATGTCCCTTAGGTAACTCTAGAAATTCTGCAGAGAAAGAAGCCTGACATGCTTCCCAGCTGCTGCATTTGTCCTGGGCAGTGATGCGTGAAACCAACTAAATCATCTGTAGCTTCCAACCCAAGGTGACTGGTGATTCTTCTAGAGAGCACTAGGAAAGCTCCTGAGGCAGGAATGTCTTCCTGGCCCCAGTAGCATTTGGTTACCTGTACTGAAAATGCTGGAGTTCTTTCAGTATGCACTGAATGCAGCACCTGCAGGAATGCTTTAAATGTTGGAAGCTACTACAGCCATTCTGGGTTTAGTTAATTTAACTCTCATTTTTCTGGCTTCCACAGTATGCTCTGCCTCTTCCCCCAAACTGATATACAAGGGCAGGCATATACAGAGTGCACCATACTTTGTATCCATATTGCAGCTTCACAGCCTCTCAACAGGAAGGCCCCACACTGTGTGAAGATAATATTTATGTAACTTCCTGCTTTACAACATTAAACAGGAATCTACCATTATCAGAATATGACACAGATCTCAAGCATTGATCCTAGGTCCTACTCTCAGACATTAAACACTTAGAAACTGGTACTTTCATATTGCCAAGCCATTTTACATGAAAAGTGCCCCCAACACTATGGTAATGGGCAGCAGTACCAAACCATGAGGTGACACATAGATATAGCTCTAATACTGTGCAAGGTGTTTGACATGCAAGTATCAAGGTGAGGTCCATGGATCTGAGTTTACAATCTAAACTCTCCTCAAAGGTGAGGTGCTGAATTTTGGTGAAGTACCTAACAAAGCATAGATCAAAGGTTCTCAAACTCTGCGACGGGCCTCCCAAGGGAGGCAGGAGCTATGTGGGTTGTTTTTTAAAAGAGCTCCGGCTGCGAGCTCTGGGTGGCTGGGGCTCGGGCAGCAGGGCCATGCACACCTGGCAGGAATAAAGGGGACAGCCAGACCCCTACCTGGGTTTGGGCTCTCCATCCCCCAATCCTTCACTGGAAGGAAGCCCAGGCTCAGGTTCCCCCCCACCCCCATCCCTCACCTGGAGGCGGCAGGGCGATAGTGCCACATCCTGGGTCTGATTTATTTGCCATGTACTACCTGCAAAATGGGGAGAAGGGTTTGTCATTGACTTCAGTAGAGCCAGGATTTCACCCAGGATGAGTAGCTAATTCAGGTAAACCAGACAGCAATCCCTAGCAATCTGTTTGTCCTGATTCTCTGGTCTATAGTATAGACGTAGGTGCCTGTCTTACAATTGGATCTGCAAGCAGATGCTTGAACTACAGGGGGGGTCTATGTGGGAACAAGAGTATGCCCACAAAGATCCAACAGCAGGATCACAGCCATAGTCTGATCTTATTTACTGTTCCATTCCATGGGACTACATGGGCATATGTGATTAACTGCATGAGGAAGAACTATTTCTGTTTGAATATTTCCATGGGAGGGTGTTATGTAGCATGCAAATCTACACTTGGAATACATACATATTCCTCAATTATCAATCATATTTTGGTACTCACATTACACAGATATTGGTAAAAATAAAACAGAATATTATTGAAAAACTGAGTATTATTGGCCTATTGTGAATCTTTCTTTGCTCTTGAATTATTGATGCGATAGACTGCAATACTTCTAGTTAATTCTTAGGGGGAAACTGCATAGCAGTATAAGAAAAAGTCTAATCACTATATCTAATTACAAACAGTAAATCACAAAAAAACAGTTCAAAGAGTTTTAAATATATTTAAATCAGAATTAACAGTCAAATATGAATTAGTTATCCTAACAATCTGGCATCTAGATTAGGACTGCACAGATGCAGATTCTATTTGAATGTAGGAGAAATTACAATTTTGAGACTTGCATTTAAATGAGATCCATTCCTTAGCCCTATCCTACATCATCAGACTAGACCTACTGCTAGAGTATGGGTACAATGGCAGAGTCTGATGGTAGAGACATCAGCATCATTCACCATCAAAGAGGAGTGATAGATATTTCTAAATACAGTTTTGAAAATTCATTATCCATAAGTCTATTTTTATTTTGTGTAATTACTGAGCAGCTTGAGGTAATCACAGAGGTTTCCAGTATTAGTCAATTCCAAACTTTGGGAAAAGGTAGAAATCGTCTATTCATCAATAAATTCATGTGACTTTTGTGCTTGTGAAAAACAGAAGGATTTGACAGATTTATTCTTCCTCTGCGTCCGGCTTTACCTTACAGAAGAAACCAACAGGAGAAGGCACTTTTCAGTGTCAGCAGCTTTACGGCCATGACAAGAAGTTAGTACTGCCCAAAGGTAAACTCCCAAATAACAGCCTGAGACTGGGAGCTTTCCCAGTGGCAACCGGGTCATTGATCACACTAGATGGTTCATGGACACACAATAACTCTGCCGGAGGAGGGAAGGTTCGAGCCCGCCCCACTCCTTCTCCCACGGAACCGCTCTTCACAGGGTAATCAGGCAGCGCCGCTGTCCCCGCCGGGAGAAGCACCCCTCTCTTTTCTAAGCAAACGCAGGGGGCGTGCGCGGCTGCAGCCGCCGGGGAGCTGCTCTGCCCACTCCGGCCTCTGGCTGCTGCGGCCTGCCCTTTATTCCGTGCGTGGCGGCCGGGCACAGGCAGCAGGGGATTAGCAGGGGCCCGCAGGTACAGACCCCAGGCACAGGGCGCCAGGCCCGGAGGGATCGCTCCCTGGCACTGGCCTCGGGTCACAGCGCGGAGGGGCGGCCCGCAAAGGGGTTTAAACCTGGGCGCGCCCCTGGGCGCTGCTCCCTGGGACGGAGGGTTGTTCGCAGAGGCCAGGCCTGCCCCGCGCTGCTGGGGACGCTGCTGACCAGAGACCCGCAGCTCACCCAGCCCTGCCCCGCCTCACGTGCCGCGCCGGGCAGCTGGCTCCCGAACCCCTCCCAACTGGCACCCGACTCCTCACCAGAGGGCTTCGCAGCCCTCCCTCGGCGACAAGCTCCCCGTGCGCCTGCGTACTGAGCCGCCCCTCCCCCGCGAGCTGTTTACTGTTTGGTTTCCAGGGCGCTGTGCAGGGCACAACGCTGTCACGTTCCGCTCGCGGCCCGCAGACACGCTACGACGCGACGCCATGACGTAAATGCTTCCGACGCTGCCCATATATGGGAGGTTCTGGCACCTTTCTTGTTCTTCCTCCCCTTCTTTGGCTGGGGGAAGGTTCCAGAACGGAGTGGCACACATACTGGGCGCGTGACGCGGCGCCACCACCAGGCCGCACCCCTGAGAATGGAACACCCGCTGTCCTACCCGGCAAGCCGCTCTGCCCCTCCCTGGCCGGAGGATGCCCTCCGCAACGGGGCTTGCCTGTTCCACTGGGAGAACCCCTGCTCCCCCTCCCGGCGGGGCGCCGGCGGGCTCGCCCCCCTGCAGCTCGCGGCTCCGGCGGCCGGCCCCTGCGTGTCAGCAGGCGGCAGAGCGCCGAGCGGCGTGTGCTTGGGATCGGGACGCCCGCGGCGTTGCGCTCCCCTGCGGCGCGAGCTCGGCGCGCGGAGACGTCCCCGAGCCTTTTTCCGCGGTCCTCGGCGTTGCTGCCCCACAGCCCGCGTGCGCGTTGCGGAGCAGTGGCGGGCTCTGTGGGGGCGCCGCAGGGGGAGTGGGCGCAGTGAACACCCCTCTTCCCTACCCCCCACCGCGGGTGTGTCTGTGCAGCAGTTAAGCGCCTGCGGCTGGCCTGTGCCAGCAGGCTGGGGGTAAAGGGCTCTTTAATTGTGGTGTAGATGCTTAGGCTGGAGCCAGCGCTCCAGGGTCTACGCCCAAAATTAGACAGCGTCTTAGCCTGGGGCCCACTAGCCCATGTTAGCTGGCACAGGAATTTGATTAAATCAGACCTGTGATTTAATCAGGCTGGTGTCTTGTTCCTTTTGAAAGTTCCGGAGGCTTGGTTTTCTATTTGTTTTAGTCATTATTGTTTCAGAGTAACAGCCGTGTTAGTCTGTATTCGTAAAAAGAAAAAAGAAAAGGAGTACTTGTGGCACCTTAGAGACTAACCAGTTTATTTGAGCATGAGCTTTCGTGAGCTACAGCTCACTTCATCGGATGCATAGCATATCGTGGAAACTGCAGAAGACATTATATACACACAGAGACCATGAAACAAAACTTCCTCCCACCCCACTGTCCTGCTGCTAACAGCTTATCTAAAGTGATCATCAAGTGATCATCAAGGAAGGCCATTTCCAGCACAAATCAAGGTTTTCTCACTCTTCCCCCCCCCCCCCACACACACACACAGACACACATACAAACTCACTCTCCTGCTGGTAATAGCCCATCCCTCTTTGAAACCTCTCTTTATAATGCGCATGATAATCAAGGTGGGTCATTTCCAGCACTAATCCAGGTTTTCTCACCCCCCCCCACAAACACACCCCCCCTCCAAAAACCACACACACAAACTCACTCTCCTGCTGGCAATAGCTCATCTTACAATGTGCACAGCAATAATCCAAGTTTAACCAGAACGTCTTGGGGGGGGGGGGTATGTAGGAAAAAAACAAGGGGAGATAGGCTACCTTGCATAATGACTTAGCCACTCCCAGTCTCTATTCAAGCCCAAATTAATAGTATCCAATTTGCAAATGAATTCCAATTCAGCAGTTTCTCGCTGGAGTCTGGATTTGAAGTTTTTTTGCTTTAAGATAGCGACCCTCATGTCTGTGATTGCGTGACCAGAGAGATTGAAGTGTTCTCCGACTGGTTTATGAATGTTATAATTCTTAACATCTGATTTGTGTCCATTTATTCTTTTACGTAGAGACTGTCCAGTTTGCCCAATGTACATGGCAGAGGGGCATTGCTGGCACATGATGGCATATATCACATTGGTGGATGTGCAGGTGAACGAGCCTCTTATAGTGTGGCTGATGTTGTTAGGCCCTGTGATGGTGTTCCCTGAATAGATATGTGGGCACAGTTGGCAACGGGCTTTGTTGCAAGGATAGGTTCCTGGGTTAGTGGTTCTGTTGTGTGGTATGTGGTTGTTGGTGAGTATTCGCTTCAGGTTGGGGGGCTGTCTGTAGGCAAGGACTGGCCTTTCTCCCAAGATTTGTGAGAGTGTTGGGTCATTCTTCAGGATAGGTTGTAGATCCTTAATAATGCGTTGGAGGGGTTTTAGTTGGGGGCTGAAGGTGACGGCTAGTGGCGTTCTGTTATTTTCTTTGTTAGGCCTGTCCTGTAGTAGGTGACTTCTGGGAACTCTTCTGGCTCTATCAATCTGTTTCTTCACTTCCGCAGGTGGGTATTGTAGTTGTAAGAATGCTTGATAGAGATCTTGTAGGTGTTTGTCTCTGTCTGAGGGGTTGGAGCAAATGCGGTTGTATCGCAGAGCTTGGCTGTAGACGATGGATCGTGTGGTGTGGTCAGGGTGAAAGCTGGACAGTCTCTACGTAAAAGAATAAATGGACACAAATCAGATGTTAAGAATTATAACATTCATAAACCAGTCGGAGAACACTTCAATCTCTCTGGTCACGCAATCACAGACATGAGGGTCGCTATCTTAAAGCAAAAAAACTTCAAATCCAGACTCCAGCGAGAAACTGCTGAATTGGAATTCATTTGCAAATTGGATACTATTAATTTGGGCTTGAATAGAGACTGGGAGTGGCTAAGTCATTATGCAAGGTAGCCTATCTCCCCTTGTTTTTTTCCTACATACCCCCCCCCCCCCCCAAGACGTTCTGGTTAAACTTGGATTATTGCTGTGCACATTGTAAGATGAGCTATTGCCAGCAGGAGAGTGAGTTTGTGTGTGTGGTTTTTGGAGGGGGGTGTGTGTGGGGGGGGTGGTGGTGAGAAAACCTGGATTAGTGCTGGAAATGACCCACCTTGATTATCATGCGCATTATAAAGAGAGGTTTCAAAGAGGGATGGGCTATTACCAGCAGGAGAGTGAGTTTGTATGTGTGTCTGTGTGTGTGTGGGGGGGGGGGGGGAAGAGTGAGAAAACCTTGATTTGTGCTGGAAATGGCCTTCCTTGATGATCACTTTTTAGATAAGCTGTTAGCAGCAGGACAGTGGGGTGGGAGGAAGTTTTGTTTCATGGTCTCTGTGTGTATATAATGTCTTCTGCAGTTTCCACGATATGCTATGCATCCGATGAAGTGAGCTGTAGCTCACGAAAGCTCATGCTCAAATAAACTGGTTAGTCTCTAAGGTGCCACAAGTACTCCTTTTCTTTTTTCTTTTTAGTCATTATTGTGTGAAGGTGAATTGTGTATGGCAGAACCTCCGGGTCACAAACTGTCTGGTCAGCCACACACCTTATTTGGAACCTGAAGTATGCAGACAGGCAGCAGCAGAGCCCCACCACCAAAAAGGGGAGGCAAATACAGTACAAGACAGTGCTAAACATAATAAAAATATAGAGGGAAAGTTTAAAAATTTGACAAGGTAAGGGAATTGTTTCAGTGCTTGTTTCACATAAATTAAGATAGTTAAATGCAGCATTTTCTTCTCCATAGTAGGACTGTCAATCGATTAAGAAAAGAATCACGATTAATTGCACTGTTAAACAATGATATACCATCTAGTTAAATATTTGTTGATGTTTTCTATTTTTTCAAATATATTGATTTAAGAATACAACACAGAATACAACACAGAATACAAAGAATATTTGTTGATGTTTTCTATTTTTTCAAATATATTGATTTAAGAATACAACACAGAATACAACACAGAATACAAAGTTTACAGTTCACTTTATATTTTTAATTAGAAGTATTTGCACTGTAAAAACAAAGTAAATAGTATTTTTCAATTCACCTAATACAAGTACTGTAGTGCAGTCTCTTTTTCATGAAAGTTGAACAAACTGTTACGAATTACACCTGGTAGGACACGCACACATGTGCTACGGATTACACCTGGTAGGACACGCACACATGTGCTACGAATTACACCTGGTAGGACACGCACACAAGTGCTACGAATTACACCTTGTTAGGACACGCACACAAGTGCTGCGAATTATACCTGATAGGACACGCACAGTTCGAATCTAGGCTGAGGCACAGAAATAAAGTCCACAACTGCAGAGTTTCCAAAAGGCACTAAGTTTATTACGCTTGAGCGTGGTGCCCCCCTGCTAGCCAGGAGGGGACCCTGAATACAGATTATACAAAGGTTATATACTTTTTAGCAAAGCATGTTGCCCTCGTGCATCGGAAACCTTAGCCAATAAACAAACCCTTGTCTTATCTACCACCTATCCCTGCTTGGTGCATTCCTCGTGCTATACCAGTATGTTAATTACACAGCATGGTTTTAAAGCCATGCATTAGTAACTTTTATTATTAGGATGGGAGGCCTCACATCAAGGCCAAGAGACAGGGAGTTAGAGACTAACAAAAACCAGATACTGGGAGTCAAGGCAGGCTGGAGACAAGGAGGAGGATTTTCACAGGGATTCAGTATCTAAGGATCACTCCTCCTGGTGTATGCTGTGCTGGCATTTAAACAATGGTGGGCCCCAAACCAAAATGGAGTCACATGTGCTAACTTTTCCTTAACATTACAAATGTAGAATTATGTACAAAAACCCCTGCATTCAAAACTAAAACAATCTAAAGTTTTAGAGCCCGCAAGTCCACTGAGTCCTACTTCTTGTTCAGCTAATCACTCAGACAAACAAGTTTGTTTACATTTGCAGAAGATAATGCTACCTGCTTCTTGTTCACAGTGTCACCTGAAAGTGAGAACAGGCTTTCTCATGGCACTGTTGTAGCTGGCATTGCAAGATATTTACATGCCAGATGCGCTAAAGATTCATATGTCCCTTCATGCTTCAGCCACCATTTTAGGGGACATGCGTTCATGCTGATGACTGGTTCTGCTTGATAACAATCCAAAGCAATGCGAACCAACGCATGTTCATTTTCATTATCTGAGTCATGCTATCAGCAGATTTTCTTTTTTGGTGTTTTGGGTTCTGTAGTTTCTGCATCAGTGTTGCTCTTTTAAGACTTCTGAAGGCATGATCCACACCTCGTCCCTCTCAGATTTTGGAATGCACTTCAGATTCTTAAACCTTGGGTTGAGTGCTGTAGCTATCTTTAAAAATCTCATATTGGTACCTTCTTTGCGTTTTGTGAAATCTGCAGTGAAAGTGTTCTTAAAATGAACAACATGCGCTGGGTCATTATCTGAGACTGCGATAATATGATATATATGGCAGAATGCAGGTAAAACAGCAGGGGACATACAATTTTCCCCCAAGGAGTTCAGTCACAAATTGAATTCATTATTTTTTTTAACAAGCATCCTCAGCATAGAAGCATGTCCTCTGGAATGGTGGCCGAAGCATGAAGGAGCAAACGAATGTTTAGCATATCTGGCATGTAAATACCTTGCAGTGCCATCTACAAAAGTGCTATGCAAATGCCTGTTGCTTTCTGGTGACCTTGTAAATAACAAGAGGGCAGCATTCTCCTGTAAATGTAAACAAACTTGTTTGTCTTAGCAATTGGCTGAACAAGAAGTAGGACTGAGTGGACTTGCAGGCTCTGAAGTTTTTTATATTGTTTTTGAGTGCAGTTATGTTAAAAGAAACAAAACAACAAAAAACCCCATCACATTAGTAAGTTGCACTTTCACCACAGATTGTAGGACAGTACTTGTATGAGATGAATTAAAAAATACTATTTTTTTGTTTCATTTTTACAGTGAAAGTATTTGATTTCAGTTACAACACAGAATACAATATATATGAAAATGTAGAAGAACATCCAAAATATTTAATAAACTTCAGTTGGTATTCTGTTGTTTAACAGTGTGATTTAAAACTACAATTAAACGCGATTCATTTTTGAGTTAATTGCATGAGTTAACTGCAGTTAATTGACAGCCCTACTGGATAGTAAAGTTTCAAAGCTGTATTAAGTCAATGTTCAGTTGCAAACTTTCGAAAGAACAACCATAATGTTTTGTTCAGAGTTACGAACAACCTCTATTTCCAAGGTGTTCATAACTCTGAGATTCTACTGTATTTTATAAGAAAGTAGTTCCTTGTAGCTGAGAATCTCTGGCCAGGTTCTAACTCTCAGGGCACTAGAACCATATATGTTAAACTTTGCAGCAACTATTAAGTGCAGCCTGGGTATTCTGCAGCTGCAGAGTTTATGCCGCATCTATCCATAGAGGGTGTGATATGAACCTAGATTAATAAAGATGAATCCATTCTCCAGTCCAAAAATACTCAATTGTCTTGGGTGTAAAAACCCCAAACCATTTTCTGCTCCTTTGTGGCAGCCTAAAACCCCAAATGTCCTGTCCCAAACCTCCAGGTTCCCCCTAAAACTTGTACAATGCAATTATTCATTTGAAGAACAAAATTTTGTGGCACAGTGAAAATTTGCACCAAAAATAAGGTGAATTTAATTAATTAAAAGAAAATTAGGGTACTGAGTATATTAATTGTCATCTAAGAGAATGAAAACCATCAATTTTCTAATTTATCTCTGCAGCATCAGAGTGTATTAGAAAGCAGGGGTCCTTTTTTGCAGATTTTATTTCTAGCTTGCCACAAGAAACATGATTGTGAATCTAAACCTCTCTTACTCTGTTGCATGGTTCCACTCATTCCATCTGTGGCTGCCTCATTGGTAACCTGACTTCCTTCCCTTTTTTCTGCCACAATGAAGCTTTTGGCTAAAGTGTCTGCCCTGTGCTTACTCTGCAGTTCTCTTTTTGGCTCTGACAAAGTATATATACTGATTTAAGATGTGATCTGCTGTTTCTACACTGATCTTCCCTTCAGGCCTCTCTTGCTTATAAGGCAGAACAATACAACTTCATGGTATTATCTCCTTTATATTGGTTCTCAGAGAAGTGGAGTCGATAGGAAATGCCAAAGAATTATTGCCTTTGCCATATGGTGGTGTTCAGATTCTTCAGTTGCCCTGTGTGCCCTGTTGGATCTCTGTCAAATAGCATACCAGTCTGATTGACCAATGAGATGTGCAGGGGACATATCGATGCTTATGATGAGCTCCTGTCCTTAAACATGATGTGGTCTAGGGGAGGGTCTCATTCTTAAGAAGCTCCATTGACTTTTCATCTGCTGCCCCCATTTATTACTTGTGGTGTGTCTCAGCTTCCTCCTATGCTCTAAGTTTCTTCTCTCTCCTCTTTCTAGAGTGCCTGCCTTCTTTGGAATCTTTTTGTCTTGGTTAGCATGCATCAACTCCATCATACTCACTGCATATGGAGTTTGGGCCAACTTCATTAGTAGGCCACCAATAGCATTGTATTTGTTCTCCATCACTGCTATGATTGGCACCTTAAGATGGACTGCTAGCTCCTCATCCTTTTGGGCTTTCCCTCAGGTGGTCATCTTGTTTGTGAGCAATTGTTAAGGGGCAAATTTTCTAGAATTACCAGTTTTCTTCACCACCACTAGTGCTTCCAACCCAAGAGAACGATGAATGAGTGGCAAGTGTTGTCCAAAGGGATCTGGATATTATATTAACAGAATGTCATAGTAAAACAAAAGGATTAAACTAACTAATGTATATGGGACTTTACTGTTTCCAATTCTGGAGATTTCAAGCTGTTTTTTCCTTTTTCATCCCTGGCCCTCAGAGACATGGACATTTGGTCCTCTTTTTGCTAAGAGCTCCCTGCTTTCTCGTTGCCTGACCAGCTGAGAACTCTGCTTTTATACAAACCTTTTTGAGTGCAGCCTCTGGTAGCTGCCATTTACACTGGGCAGAGAGAAGCAACTGCAGCTCTAAGAGTCATTTTAATTCTCACTACAACTTATTTTCCAGTTATTAAGGACTGTTTTCCCTTTCCCTTATTTCAGGGGAAGTGTTACATTCTCAAACATAGTATTTACTTACAAAATATATACTTTATGTGCACTGATTATTTGTTTTAAATTAGCAACATACTCAGCACTTTACAGGACAAGTGCCTGTGCTGAATAGTATAATCTAAAATATACTGGGCTACAATGTGGGGAATTTTTAAATAAAAAGTTTGATCATAATAATTTTCATCGTGCCGCAAAATGTAGTGGGTACTTTGCTGTACAAGCAGCCCTAGTCCTTGCTCCTAAGAATAGTGATACAATCACTGGATGTATCAAATAGTAGGAAGACCTTGGGGTAAGGAAGGAGAAGCAAAAAGATCATGTAATTACACAGGTGAGGCATGTGCCTTGGTGGGTCAGTTAAGAAATGTAACCTAATGATCTTGTGCTCACATGTATCACTGCAAAAGAATCTAATGAAGATGAGCTGATGTCACTCACCACTGACTCACAATGTAAGAATTGTGCACAAAACCTGAGAAACAGATTGGGAATGGAAGGGAATAGGGATACAACAGCCAATCCTGCATTGCTAGAGACAACACTTTCAGCCTTAGACTCTCACAAGGTTGCAGCCCAGCACAACCACTCAGTCAGTCAAAACCCAAGAAAACTGTTTCTGATTTGCCTTCCTCCCATGTCACCAGATTCCATGTTCTGCTGTCATCCAGTCTACATTCTCATTTGTTGCTCTAATGCCAGACATTCCCTGTTGCTAGAGGCCTGAACTGTAACATGCATGTGCAAACAATTAACAGCTAATTTTAGTCCCCTGTGGCGCACGTGGTTGCACAAGGAGAACCTTTGTAGCCTTCAATCTTGTCATAAATATGGCATAATTACTGGTTAGTTTGATTACAAATGGTGCCCTTTAAGCAATCTTACATATCCTCAGAAATATGGTAATGATCAGCTCTGACTATTAACAGGTTTGTATTTGCTTTTTAAAACCATATCATAGATTGAAATCACATGAATTTAAAATAAATACTTTGCCCTCGTGTCATGCTTTCTGTTTGACGCTGAGTACTTCACAGACATTAATGAATTAAGCTTCTGTTCTATACAGGTTCTTACACTGTGTTCATCACCATTGCGTCTGAACACCCTGTAACAAGACATCTTGAGGGCATCTGTGCTCCAAGCTCTGGCATCTCATTGACTACACTGTCATTAGGAGAAGAGACATACAGGATGTTTGAATGACAAAGGCCATGAGAAGTGTAGAATGCTGGACTGATCCCAGGCATGTAGTCTCTGAGCATAATATCCAGCTACATCCTAGTAGGCAGCCACAAGGTAAAAAGGCATCCAAAAAGCTTAGTCTCCTCCACACTGAATCGGGTAATGTGGAACGGTTTTCTTGAACTGTGCAACTAACTTGTAACAATTGATGCAAACTCTAATAACATCAAGGAAAATTGGGCATCCTTTATATACTCTGTGTACTTGGTTGCATCCGATATCCACGGTTCCATCACATGTAAACTTCAAAATTGGTTTGATGAAAATGATACTGATGTAGAGAGACTGTTGAATGAGAAACATTTGGCTCCATAAGGCCTGTTTAGGAGACGGTACTTCAGCATCTAAGAAGGTAGCCTTCAACAACATCAAGAGGACTGTCCAACGTAAACTTAGAGAGATGCAAAACTAACGGCTGAGCAACAAGGTAGATGAGATTCAATCCTGCACAGACAGGAATGATATGAAGTGCTTCTACGATGCTCTGAGGACAATCTACAGGCCACTGTCATCAGGAACATCTCCAATACTGAGTGTTGATGGCACCACACTGGCCACTGATAAAAGATACTGCAAAGGTGGGCAGAACACTTTAACCACATTCTCAATCAAGAATCCTCTATTAGTGAGGAGGCAATTGATCGACTGCCCCAGATCAAGATCAACATATCTCTTGCTGATCTCCCAGTGGTGACTGAAACTATGAAAGCAATTGACCTGATGTCAAATGGTAAAGCACCTGGAGCAGATGCTGTACCAGCAGAGGTCTAACAGGCCAGAGGCTCACACATGGCTCTGAAACCGACTGAAATTTTCCAATCAGTGTGGACTAAAGGAACTATATCCCAGGAGTACAAGGATGCAGCCATCATCCACTTGTATAAGCGGAGAGGCCACAGACAATCCTACAAAAACTATTGGGGCATCTCCCTGTTGTCAGTAGCCAGCAAAATTCTCATCAGAATTCTGCTGAATTGCTTTGTGCAATACATTGAACAAGTGCTCCTGCCTAAGAGTCAGCGTGGCTTCAGGAAAGGATGCAGGACTATAGATATGGTATTTGCAGCTCATCAACTTCAGGAGAAATGCCAGGAACAGAACTCCAATTTGTACTTTCAGTGACCTGACAAAAGCATTTGATACAGTCAGTCAGGAGGGCCTTTGGAAGATCATGGCAAAATTTGGTTGCCCAGAGAAATTCATTGCAATGGTTCAGCAATTCCATGACGGTATTCTCACTCGCATTGTGGACAACGGTGAGTCGTCTGAACCATTCCCACTCGCCAATGCAGTCAAGTAGGGCTGTGTGTTGGCCTCAGCTGTTCTCAGTTTGATGTTTTCTGCCATGCTTACAGATGCCTTTCATGAATGTGACACCGGGATTGGCATCAGATACTGGACTGATGGCAAGCAATTCAATTTGAGGAGTCTACAGGCAAAGACGAATGTACAGGAAGCGACTGTTTCGTGATCTTCTGTTGGCTGATGACTGTTCCCTGAATACCAGATCTGAGTATGACCTGCAGTGGTGTATGACAACTTTGGTTTCACAATTATCAGGAAGCCAGAAGTGATGTATTAGCCTGCACCAGGAAAGCCTTACGTAGAGCCTACTATCATGGTGAATGGCCAAACCCTCCAGGCAGTGGACAAGTTCACCTACCTCAGCAGTACGCTCACGTGCAGTTCACAATAATGATGAAACCAATGCCAGAATTGCCAAAACAAGTATGGCCTTTGGCAGACTACGTGCAATTGTGTGGGAGCATAGAGGCAACAGTCAACAAAGAAATCTGAAAGTCTACAAAGACATTGTGTTGCCAGTTCTGATGTAAAACTTGGATGGTGTAAGCTGAATCACTTTCACATGGTCTGTTCGAAGAAACTGAGGATAAGATGGCAAGACAAGGCTCTAGATACTGAGGTTCTTATGCGGGCAGGCATTCCAAGCATCCATAGTCTGAGGAAATCAACGATGAGATGGGTAGGTCATGTCACCAGAATGTCAGATGAGCGACTGCCAAAGAAGATCTTTTACAGCAAGCTAAAGGAGGGAAACCGCTTTCAGGGAGGCAAGAAGAAACATTTTAGGGACTCCTGCAAGTTATCCTTGGGGCATTTCAACATTGATCCAGAGCTTTGGGAAGATCTTGCTCATGATTGTTCTACCTGGCAAAGCCTCATCTATACTGGAGCTAGTATGTGAGTGGAGGAGACCTGCTGAGGCAGAGCAGAAGCGCAGGCAGTGTGAATCTCGCAACAGCAGCATGTCACTATTAATCAGGTGACCCTTAGAGGCATCTTTTGTTAAGTGTCCCACAGACCATTCAGAGCTCAAATTGCTCTGATCAGCCACTCAGGTGTTCACAGAAACCAAACCAACCAGTGATGTTATAGTCATATTCAAACTCTAAGGACAAACAATCTGAGCATCTTTCAGTAGTGCATTAATCAGTAGTTTTACTAAGGTGGTCTACCAACTGCATTTTGTCTTGCAATCCATCTCAGGTCCAAATTCATGGAATTTCTGAGAAGGGTAGCTGGGCCAAATTTGAGTGATTTGGCATTGTACCCTGGTATATGGAGCTGCAGGGCCACTCAAGTTTGGCCCAGCTGCCCTCTGATGCTGCCAACAAGTGTGCCGGGTCACAACACCCAGTGGCGTATTAGCCAATGGGCCAATGGGGTCCATGCCCAGGGGCCCCAGAAAAATGGGCACCCCAGCAGACCTCCATCATGGGCAGCGGAAGCCCAAAGCCCTGGCAGAAGAGCTGGGTGGCAGGGTAAAGTCCTAGCATCCGGACCCTAGCTGCAGCCCTGGGACTGGAGGAGTACTCGTTCCCTGCTGTGGCCTCAGGGCTGGGGGAGCTCTCAGTCCCAGCTGTGGCCCTGGTGAGGGGGACAGAGCTTCTCTGGTCTTGGGGCTGCAGGGGTGGGGAGAAAGGAGCAAACAGGTTGCGGGACTGTGGATGGAACGGGGTGGGGCCTTTGGTGGAAGGGGTGGAATGTGGGCAGGATCGCAGGCAGAAGGGGTGGAGAGGACCCCCGCACTTGCTCTGGCCCAGGCCCCCCGAAACCTTAATCCATCTCTGGCAATACTTGAAGCAGGGAACTGGCCTACCCCCATATGGCAGGAGTCACTGCTGCACCATGAGTGCAGGGAGGGCTTGCTCTCCCACCAGCCCCCTCCCTGCACTAGGTCCAGAGCCCACCATTTAGGAAACACTGCTTTAAGCAATCTGACTAACATCAATTATGTGGTTTGTTCTTTCATCCTCTGCCCCGGATGTGCAGTGGAGTGTTTTGTTTTCAGTAGGGTTGTTTTTGTTTTTTAAATAAATGTTGCAACATGTTTGTTAGCGAAGGTAGGTCAAAGACATGTGCTTTGCATGTGAAGTAGAAGGTGATGAGGTCTGTGATGGTCCTTACTTTCTGTGGGAGTTCATTCCACAATCTTGGCCTGGCCCCTGGGAAAGCTCTATCTCCTGCACAGACAAGCTTCACCCTTATTGTGAAGAGCTCCATTGTGTCAGAGGAGTGGAGTTGTTGGCCATGGTTTTATCTCAGAAATTTAGGGGCATCTTTTAGATATGCTGGTCCTAGGCCAGTAAGCACCTTAAAGATGAGCATCAACACCTTGTACTTGAGTTGATAGGCCTCCCTACAGCCCCGTGAAGTAGGTGAAGATTCTGATTACCTTTCAACAGAGGGGACACTAAGGTACAGAGAGGAGAAATGAGTTTTCTAAGGTCCTATTATAAGCATGTGGCAGAGCTGGGAATACATCTTAGAAAGTCTGACTCCAGTTTTGCATTCTAATGTTTAGGCAAGGCCATCCCTAGATATTTATGGTGCCCTGCAGAGCCCCCCTGCTGGGGTGGGGGAGAGCTGCACCCAAGATCTGTGGGGGGCAGGAGCAGACTTGGGGGGGGGGGAAGGGGAGAAACTGCCCCCCAGCACAAGCCTGCGGAGCGCGTTGGGGCTGGGTCCCTCCACTTCCTGCCACCTGGTGATTGCAGCGCGGGCCTAACCTTGCACTTACGGGGCAGCGGGAAGTGGAGTGACCCGGCCCCAATCTGCTCTGCTCCCCTGGCTCCCAGACTTGGGGGCAGGGGACAACCGCCCCCCAGCACTCACCAGCGGCATGGCTGGGAGCTGCAGAGCGGGCTGGGGCCAGGTCGCTCCACTTCCTGCTGCCCAATGAGTGCAGGGCGTGCCCGACCCCTGTTGCGGTCCCTCCCGATGTAGCTCGGGAAGGGGTGGGGCTTGAGTGGGGGTGGGGCAAGAGCTATGGGGAAGGGGTGGTGTGGGAGCAGGGGCAGCTTTCCTGGCCAGCTCAGCTAGCCGAAGGATCTAGCTGGCTGCTGGAGCAGCACGCAGCTGTGTAGGACACCAGGAAATTTGGAGCAATTTGGCCTATGCAGCTGCATAGTTTGCATATGGATAAGGATGGCCCTGTGTTTAGGACATGCTCCCTGAGATCAGTGTGTGGTCATGTGGGTAAAAGTTGCAGAACAACGTGGGGAGGGGGGAGAGAAACAACGCATTAGTAAAATATGTAGGTTGTGATAACTAAGGACTTTCAGATATTTGTGCACTGTGGTGTATCCTGACTTTGAAAACAAGTGCTGTGGATGGTCCAAACACTAGGCCCTCTAGGCTCAAGTCCTAGTTGTTTCCAACATACACACATCTACTAATTGAGAAATCTTTCTCTTTTAAAGCAGGCACTTATCTCCGTGATGTATAAGTTCTGTATCTTTAGCTACTTCCTAATAATCTTTACTAGAACTGGCAGGGAGGAAAGTGTGGAAATACCCTAGGTACAAGTCTTAGTGGTTAGTTACAAAATAAAAGTACAGAATAAGCCCAAGCCCCTAGGAGAGCAGTCCAGCAAGAGAGCACAAGGGTATCTTTGCTTCCCAGAGTTCATCAGATATAGTACCCAGTATGCCCCTCAAGTCTAAATCTCTTGGGCAAGGAGGCAGTCTTAGTCTCTCAGACTCACAGGGCTGGGCTTAGCAACCTCTAGGTGGCACCAACTCTTACGATTTTTATCACAAGTCTTATGATATTTGGTATTTTTCTTAAAACTCCAGTTTCTGGAGTCATGCGACTACATGAGACTCTCAATTTTATTTTTTGTAAAGTAAGTTTTTAGCCCTCATGATTATGGGGAAAAGCAGGGAAATATGACCAGAAGGTAAATAACACTACTTATTGCTTATTTTAATTTTGTGATTTTCTTTTTAAACTGGTCATGATTTGGGGGAGGGGTTGTCATGATTTTTGAATACATGGTGTTGGTAATACTGCCTCTGGTGTTGTGGGTGTCACTTGGTGGTCAGTGTAGGAGCCTTTGTGTGTGGTCTCCCTGCCTCCACAGCTGTGTGGGAGACAGGGCTGGCCCACAACATTTTAGCACCTGAGGCGGGGAGCTCAAATGACGCCCCCATGTCCTCTCGCTTGGGCCAAAAGTTTGAAAGGTCTCAATTCTTCCTTCCTTCCTGTTCTACTCCTGTCATGGTACTGCTCTGCTACTTACCCCAATAAAGGAGAACTTTTAAGGAACACTTAACTTTCAAATGCCTGAACAGAAAATGTAACTTTTCTTGTCTGCATAGTAAACACTGGCATTTTTATCTGTTTGAATAATCAAAGTGGTGCTTTCTGTGCCTTCTTGGTTGCAAAGATTTGAACTGCTTCCTGCTGAAGGTCCACAGTCTGGGCCAGCTCATGCACTATTGAGATGGTTGCAAGGCCGACCAGCCTCTCCTATGTCATTGTGGAGTATAGATGTGTTTTTATTAATTTCAGCTTGGAGAAGCTGCATTCTCCACTGGCAGCTCTTACAGGGAGTGTTAGAAGTATGTGCAGAGCAACAAAAGCATTTGGAAAGAGGGTGGTCCTCTTATTTGTGCACATATATTCCAGAACAGCCTTTGGAGTTGATCCTGCTGAAATGTATCTTGAAAGGGCTTTCAGTTCATCACCTAAATCACTCACATCAATATTGTGCATGTCATCATGTGTCAACACTGTCTCTAGCGCCCTGCATTGCTGGTGTAGGTCGTCTTCAGGTATAGTGAGCAGTTTTGGAATATCCTACAACATCCCAAATATACTGCTGTGTTCCTTGAGCTTAATGAAACGTTCAAGTGACTGTATTGCACAATCTAGCACCTGGTTAAAGAACTCAACTTTGAATTGTTTGGGGTCTCTTATGGGATTATCCCATACCTCGTAATCAAAATGTCGTCATCTTCGGTGACTCTTGTATTCTTGAATGGGTGGGAAAATAGCTTCAGTGTGAAGTTCCTCTGCCAACTTCTGTGCACTCTTCAGAACATTTTGAAATCCCTCATCTGACCAGTAAGACTGTAGGTAGGACTTTGCTTTGTCCAGTTGTTCCATTGCTCCAGATATATCAAGGTCAGCATCTTGGAGTCTCTTGCTTACAACATTTATTTCAAACAGTGTCATACCACAACACGAAGCCACACAGACATTTGAAGTTATGTATATTTCTGGTGATTCCATTTCCCTCTGCCACTGTTCTCCCATGAACAGTTCCTGTCATAGCATTATTCTCCATAATGGGAACTATGGCATCATCTATCTTCCCAATTTGGTGTTTGATAGGCTTTATTGCCCGCACTCGCCTTTCCCATCGTGTGGCACTCAGTGGTTTCAGTGTCAGAGAGGATGTTCACAGATGTTGCTTCAAAATTTGCCATCGATGAGTTGATGCAGAGAAATACATAGATGCTTTGAATTACATTAAGAAATTCAGCCTCACTAGAAGCTGATGCTGCATCACTGACCACCAAGCTCAATGAATGAGAACTGCATGGGACAAAAAAAGCTTGAGGGTTTAACTCTCAGATCCGTGTCTGCACTCCTCGACTCCTCTGTTCTTTCTTTCCTTTCATGTTGGCACCATTATTGTAGCCCTGACCTCTCATGTCAGCTATTGCAATTGCCGTATCTTCCAGCTTTTTAGGAAGCTCTTTTGTCATACCAGCTCCTGTAGCATCAATGTCAATAAATTCTAGAAAATGCTCTCTGACCGTCACTATTGCAGGGATGTTTTCACTAGGTTCTGTTACAAAACGCACCATTAAAGTCATTTGTTCCATATGGCTGATGTCAGGTGTGCAGTCCAGAATAACAGAGTAATATCTTGCTGACTTCAGATCTGCCACAATCTTCAGTTTGACTTTTGTTGCCAGTAATTGTATGATCTCATTTTGAATTGTTTTTCCAAGGTGGTGGTGGTGTGTATATTTCTTGAGGGGTGACTCTTCTTAGATGCTCCTGGAGTACAGCATCAAACTCGGCTATCGGCTCCACAATTTTAAGGATGTTTCCATTGTTTGGCACGTACAGCTGATCTGAAGTGCCATGCAGTGCTAGGTTTTGGGTAGCAAGCATTCTCACAACGGCAGTGATGCTGTTCAGAACATTTTGCCAGTAAAGAGACTCTGATGCAGTCTTCTCTTGATGCTGATTATCTGTGGTGGCCTTTAACCTTAGTTTCATCTCAAGCTCTTTCCACCTATGGAATGCTCTCTAGTGATTTGCTGCCTTCTCATGGCATGCCAGATTTTCCCAGTCCTTTGTTCCTGTAGAACCCAATGTGGCTAGACCATTAGCCTGGATGAGTTTGCAACAAGAACAGTATGCAGTGTTCTGGGTTTTTGAGTACATAAGTCATGGCCTCTCCACTTTGTCACCCTTGGGGATTTCACACTAGTAATGTGTTAGATGGAAACTTCTATTTTCATTGTCTTTGGGGAACATGAAGTTTTTCACTTGCTGTGGCCCATGCAGTACACAGAAGTCCCTCAGGTTACTGCTCAAATGGGTCCACAGTCCTGGATCATCTAGACTTAAGGAACTAAACGCAACAGCAGCTGTCTCTTGTGTCCTCCAGCACAGCACTCCACCATCTCTGTGTACCTAGAGCAGAGAGAATATATATGCACCAGTAGCAGACACCATTTTCTACACTCTGGGTCTGGGGGCTTGCCCCTCTCTAGTCTGGCACCTGCGTTTGCCTCATGGTAAGACCAGCTCTGGTTGGAGACATGGTCCATCATTGCTACTGTTGGTAGCAGACTCTATTTCTGTCTCCTTGCCCAGTGTGTTTGATTCTCCTCCTATCACTTGATTTCCTACTCACCCTCATTTGCTGATTGGTCAGCTCCCCACCCAACTGTTATAGCCAGTTTTTCCCCAGCACTAGCCCTACTAATCACAGTAAATCCTTCTTGAGTTTCAATCAGTATTATCTGACTGTTTATACTGCCTTTCTTCGGGTGTGCTTCCCTTTTCTCAGTCTTGCTCTGAGACAGCTATTGGCCACCTCCCACAGCTCTTTGGGGTTGCTTCTGACTCCAGTGCTTCTGTGCTCTCCTGTGGCCACAAATCAGGCCCTGCTACCTCAAATATTTTTTGTGTGCCACATCCTGTCTGCTGCTCAGTGCCTTCTGTTAAGTACTGGGACTGATAACAGTGGATACCACAGTGCCCTTTATTGGCCGGCTGCTGATTTAGGGACTTACCCTGCTCTCTTGGTAGGGCAGCCAAGTATAACACACGTTTTCACAGCCTGATTGTGTCCCTGCTGCTCCCCAGGAATATCACTCCCAGACAGACAAGGGGGGTGAGGGCGTGTCTTTACTGGACCAAGGTCAGTTAGTGAGATAAACAAGAGTCCGAGCTTCACAGCTCTTCTATAGCTCTCACCTGATCAGCGATTCCTCTTGTCCACCAGGGGCTCCGTAGCGCCTGCACTGCAGGTTGCCTTGCTGCCTCTATGACTGCTCCCTGCTTCCCTCGAGGGCTCCCAGAATAGGGCACTAGGACAGTTGGGGGGAGCTTGGAGGAGATAATGGAAGCAAGAGGTGGGAAGAGAGCATTGGTACCTGGTCTTGATGGAGCCAAACTTACCTTGACCCTAGCTATCTGTCTTGGGCACCTCCATGCCACTAGCCTAGCTAGCCTACCATACCACCAAACAAGCACCAGTCACCCTCTTCCTACCACACCACCAAACAATGTTTAGCCAGCTGCCGCAGGCACCTTCCTACCACACCACAAAATAACCCTCAGGCAGCTGCCGCAGACACCTTCCTACCACATCACCAACCAACCTCCAGGCAGTCTCTTCCTGCCACACCACCCTCAGCCAGCTGTTCCAGGTAGCCTCTTCCTATCACCTCACCAAACAACTTTCGCTGTTTCCCACAGACAGCCTCTTCCTGCCACCCTACCAGACAATCCCCAGCCAGCTGCCCAAAGTAGCTCCTTTCCCCTCTGACAGCCCAAGCTAGGGTGACCAGGCGTCCAGTTTTCAACCAGAACACCCAGTTGAAAAGGGATCCTGGTAGCTATGGTCAGCATTGCTGACCAGGCCGTTGACCAGTTGGCGCCACGCGGCGGGGCTGGCAGGCTCCCTGCTAACCTCTGTGCTGCGCAGCTCCTGGGAAGCAGCCAGCATGTCCCCCCTCTGGGTCCTATGTGTAGGGACAGCCAGGGGGGCTCAGCACACTGGCTCCACCCCAAGTGCTGTCCCCACAGCTCCTATTGGCCAGGAACAGCAGCTAGTGGGAGCAGTGCTCAGAACCGCCTGGCCACGCCTCTGCATAGGAGCCGGAGGAGGGACAAGCCGCTGCTTGAGGTAAGCACTGCCCGGAGCCTGCACTCCTGACCCCCTCCCAGCCCTGGCCTTTATCCTCCTGCCCTCCAACCCCATTGATTTCAGCCTGGAGCACCCTCCTGCACCCCCAGCTGGAGCCCTCACTTCCCAGCCCAGAGCCCCCAGCCCTCTTCTGTATTCTGAACCCCCCAGCCACGAGCCCCCTCCTGCACCCTTCATCCCTAGCCCTACCCTGGAGCCTGCACCCCCAGCTGGAGTCCTCACTCCCTCTTGGACCCCAGCTCCCTGGGCCAGCCCAGTGAAAGTGAGTGAGGGTGATAACAGTCATCGCAAACTTAGTTTGGGCCATGTTTAAGTTGACCACTGGATATCCCTGAGGCGATGTCAGAAAGACGGGCTGAGATATGGTTTTGAATGTAAGAAGATAAAATCTTAATGAGACTCTGACCTAGACCTGAAGGATTCCAAATGCAATCCATCCAATCCTGGGGCTGGGGGCTGTGACGGTGGTGCACAGACCTGCACATGGGTGAGATTCACACCATTAGGGGTTGGTAAATTTGCAGGAGCTCTGTTTATTTTGGCCTTAGATGGATGGAGGGCCAGTCATGTACTGTAACTCCCCACTGTAGGTAGTGGACTTTAGGGTCATAAGACACGGAAAATGTGTTTGCCTCTCCTCTTTTATAGTTTCAGCCCCTCTTTGAAAAGCATTTCCAGCTGAGAACCAAGAGACAGAGGATCTGGTGGAGGAAGGAGACCTCAGCCTGTTTTTTTTTTTTTTTTTTTTTGTTAAGATATAGTTCTTTATCCCTACCCCCCTTTCTTGCCAAAGAATGGCCACATGATAGGTGATACCCCAGCCAAGTGTCAGCAAAGCTGATGGGTCATCGGGTTCCCCTTTGTCTTTGAGAAACTGGTTTAACCACTCCCCAGGTTTATGTGGGAAACACACTTAAGTCATTATTTCAGCTTATGTTCATACGTTTATATATAATGTTGCTATACACTCTCTTCCATGATATGACCGATCAGCAAGTTGAGTTTTCAAATTATACCTCAAGCTAAGCTCCCTGCAAGTTGCGTGGCTGCGCAGCAGCCTATTAAGCGCCATGCAGGTGCCCCTCCCCCATCTAGCCTAGCCCCTGACCGGCCAGGGACAGGTGTCCCTCCCCTGTCCCGAGTCCAGGCCCGGCCTGGACCTGTTGTGGCCAGGGGAACAGGCGCTCTGGCCCCCGACCTGCCACATCCAGGGGAGAGGTGCCCCACCCCAGAGCTCGCGCCCCCACCCTAGAGTCCCCAGCTGAAGCCCTCACCTCCCACCCCAACCCTCTGCCGCAGCCCTGAGCCCCTCATCCCTGGCTCCACCTCAGAGCCCACACCCCAACCCTCTGCTCCAGCTCTGAACCCCTCAGCTCCACCCCAGAGCCCGCAACCCCAACCGGAGCTCTCACCCCAGCCTTGAGCCCCTCATCCCCGGCTCCACCCCAGAGCCTGCACTGCTAGCTGGAGCCCTCACACCCCTGCACCCCAACCCTCTGCTTCAGCCCAATCCCACACTCCAAACCCCTCGGCCCTACCCCCACCATATGAATTTTGTTATGTGCACCAATATGAAGGTGATGTGTCACACACCACCACCATATTGATGCACATAACAAAATTCATTCCGCACATGTGTGGAAAAAATTAGAGGGAACACTGCTCACAAGGCATACCATGTACAAAGATTATTACAATAGTGTGTAGGGTGTGAACACAGGTGTATTCTGTCCCACATTTTCTATGTCTTTGCCATGCCCTTCGGGGATTAAAGAACAATATTTCTTTTTACTACAGGTTACAATATTAATGGCTTTAGACATAGTTAAGATGTCATTTTCCAACAGCATTTCTGTTGGAATACAACCCAGCACCCCTACTTTTAAGGTACCTCTGAACCTTTCCACTCCAAATGCACTCCACCAAAGGCACAAGAATTTTATATCTTCCCAGTGCCAGGAGTTCTACTTCCTGGCCAGGTAACATCTCTGTTTCTTTGGCTATGCTTTCCCTGACCAGAGAAATTTGGGCATCAGAGTCCCTCCTTTCCATGCATTCTTTGCCATTCACTGTGGCAACTTTAATAAATTCCACATCCACTTCCTCTGAGGGTCAGATCTCACAAAATTAATCAGGGACCCTGCAGGCACTTCAAGGTTAATGAAAAGGTGTGTTAAACTGGGTTGGATGGGATGAGGATTTATATTGTTTTAGTTTAAGACAGTGTCTCTCAACCTTTACAGACTACTGCACCCCTTTCAGGAGTACTTTCTATTTTGTCTTGTGCACGGCAAGTGTACCTTCTGTACCCCAAGTTTCACCTCACTTAATAACTACTTCCTTACAAAATCAGACATAAGAATACAGAAGTGTCATAGCACATTATTACTGAAAAATCGCTGACTTTCTCATTTTTACAATATAATTATACAATAAATTGATTGGAATATAAATATTGTAGTGACATTTCAGTGTGTGTGTGTGTATATATATATAGAGAGAGAGAGACAGAGTGAGAGAGTATATATAGAGCAGTATAAACAAGTCATTGTCTGTATGAAATTGTAGTTTGTACTGACTTAGCTAGTGCTTTTTATGTAACCTGTTGGAAAAGTAGGTAAATGTCTAGATGAGTTGATGTACCCCCTGGAAGACCTCTGAGTCCCACAAGGGTACCCGCTCCTGGTTGAGAACCACTGGTTTAGGGCAGTTATTTCTTATGTGCTCAGTGGAGTTGCACTGTTGTCTTTTGGGGCGGGGAGGTTTGTGAATGTGATTCCTAGGAAGGAATTGATTCTGGTTAGGTAAATGCCTGTGCTCCCAACTACCCTCCTTTTTCCCAGGGATGAAATGGCTTCTCCCTTTACCCTGTGCTTCTGCCCCTCTTTCTGTATCTTGCACTCATTAGACACTGTGGCCTGCACAAAGGAATCAGCCAGATCTGCTACTTCCTGCACAGAACCGAAAGATTTATCCTGGATGGCATCTCTGATCTCCTCAGAGCATGTGCTCAGGAAATGTTCTTGAGCAAAGAGATCAAATAATTCGTCATAATTCTCAGCCTTTTCCCCCTTTACCCATTTCCTCTTCAGGTCACATGTTTTATAAACATATTCCCCATGACTCATATTAGCAGTTTTCATGAGGTTTCTGAATTTCAACATGTACATGTTAGGGGTAATTTGAAACCTTTGCAATACAATCTTTTCAAAATTCATATTACATTCAATCTTTACCAGACAGCTTTGCAATCAGGGTGGGAACTTCGTCTTCTTGGACTTTATGCAATTCACAAATCTTTTGAAAAGTGGTGAAATATTCTTTGATGAAGTCCAATTCTCTGTATATGGGACACACATTGTCCCAGCTGGGTGGCCCTTGGGTGAGAGAGTAGTTGTGGGTTGTGAGATCTATGCATGTCCTTCCATTATGTCCGGGTTATACAGCCTTTCCGTCTCTTTTTCTGGGGCTTCTTTGTCTTTCCACTCTATGACTCTTTGGTGGGCAGCTGCTTATGCTTCCAGGGCCTGCCTGTCTGCTGCTTCTTGCTCCTTGGCTCTTCTGGCACTTCCCGTTTTTGGTATTCATGATCTCTCTCGCATTCTGCTTCCCATTTTTGCTCCTTTTCCAATTTAGCTAGCTCTAGCTTAGCCATTGTTTCACTGTCATTCATTTTAAACTTCCTTTGCTCTATTTCCCTTCCTCAAAATAAACGGAAAATAATAAAACAAGTCTTTCTTTGACTGTTCCCAGCCTTATCACTTAAAACTATTTTACTAGTGCTTGAAATGTAAACCTCAGTCAAAGTAGGAACCCACTAAAGGGTTGTCACCTCCTGCCTTGCTGCTCTGTGTGCCTTAAATGCAATGCAGCCATAGCTTGTAGCCCTGAACCCCACAACCAGCTGACAAGTCATGACCTGGCTTTCATTGCCCAGTTACTGTTTGCAGAGTGATCCCAATACCCTCCCAGTCCTGATTTTCTCCAAAACTGTCTCTCTCAAATGTCCAGCCCTCTCTTTCATGCAGAAGTGAAGTTCATTGCTCCTTTAAAGAGACAAAAACAGCAGCTTGTTATCTTGACTGGAGATTATAATAACTTCAGTTCAATCAAAGCACTGGGTTGGTATAGATTAAAAATAAAACAAGTTTATTCAGTCAATAAGAGAGAGGTTTTAAGTGAGTTCAAGTATAAGGGCTAAAGATAGAAAGAGTTATCTTTGTTGTAAGAATATGCTTTCTGATAGATGAGGGCATGCACAGGAATTTAAATCTGACTACTTTTGGAGGGGCACGTTACAGACACACATTGTACACTTTAAACCATATCAACGTGTGCACCTACATCATATGTATGAAAATCCATGCACCATGGAGCCATCTGAATACATGTATCTAAAGCCTCTTTTGTGTTCACGCTGTTGGATAAGTTAGTCTCTACTGCAAGAATTAACAGTTGCTGAAGATGAGCTTCTGTCAGACTGCTGCAACATCTACTAAGGACACGCTTTTTAGCACTAAAACATCTTTCTCAAGTTGCAACTGTAGCAGGTAATGTTGCCAAAAGTATCAATAGGTCAAATACATCAGGATACAAAAGTTCCAGGTCATGTTCTTTACAGACCTTCATGAGTTCCGGAAAATATATTGCACTCTCCAGTCCCTGAGCGTTTAAAATAGGCGCAAGGTGGTGCACAAATAAATCGTACTGCATTTCAGGAACTCTGCACTGAAATTCTTCATTTGGTTGCACACGTGCTTCATTTCCTTTTGGTATATTAACAGTTTTCAGCGTTTTTTTTTTTTTTTTTTTTTTTTTTTTTTTTTTTTTTGCAGTGAGATAGTACGGGGTTTTGAGTATTACTGTACTTTTCTGATTAAATCATCTGTCAATTTCACTTACTGCAGCATCAAGTGCAGGGAAAAATAAATCTATTTATATTTCTTTTCTAAAGATTAAAAATGGTAACATTCTGTGTGACTCCCATAGAAATGATCCAGAGTTTTTGCTGGTCGCCTTTTCCTGTAAGTTGGCATTTTCAGATTCAGTTCAGTAGCCCAATTTTCAGCTTTTATGAAGTATTCATGGAACTTTTCATCCATTCTCAGGTTGCACAAGACTTTTAAACAACTCTCTCTTACATTTACTGCACAGGGAAAGTCAATGTTTTTCTACTGCAAGGAAGTGATAGCATAATGCATGCAGTTTGACACATCCAAAAATACCAAAAGGCAGATTGTGAATTTGAAATCTGTCTGTATCATAAGCCCCTTTGCTTCTGCTGACACACATGGTTTGGTGGCATTCTGCGGAATATTGACTAAAGTTTCTCTAAAAATAGAAAACTGTGCATTTATGACCTGCAAAGCTTGGCAGTGTGAATAACAGCATGCTTCATGAAGAGCCTGACGAGATCTCTCTCCACCACCACATTCATTGCAACTGACACTTGAAGTCCCTTCTGTCTGTGTCATGGTGTCCTTTAGTATTTTTTTCAAGGTGATGCTGCGATGACTGATATGTGGATGAATGTATACAGGTTCTGAACAAGTCCAATAAAATTATTTGAAAGGGTATTAGAGCTCACATCATCAACCATGACTAAATGTAAACAATGTGCTTAGCAATGGATATAAACAGCACTTGGTTGTTTTTTCTGAACAAGAGTTTGTAACCCTGGTGCATGACCACTTATATTTTTTGCCCCATTGTAGCATTGTCTTCTAACTTGTTAAAAAACAGATTCATTTTAATAAGCGTATTCTTTAAAATATGAAAAAGTTCTTCAGCTGTTGTACTTGCTGTACCTTGCAGATTAATAATCCTCAATAATTTCATAGTCATTATCGCTTACATGTTGAAATGCAGCTGCTACTTGTTCTCTATATGCAAAATCAAGAGTTTTGTCTAGTTTCAAACTGAAATACCTGGCAGTGGCTAATTCATTTCTGATCTTATTCTGTATAATGTAGTTAAAGGAGATAATGTCATTTTGAGACCAGTTTGATAAGTAATTGGCATTTTTCTGCACACAAGTCATTCTTGCTTGCATGAAGGGATCTTGGCGATTAAGATAATCACCAATCTCTAAGAAAAGCCCCAATTCTCTGAAGTTGCATGTTCATCATGTAGCTGAAGTGGTAAGACAAGCTTCCCTTTTTTGGTACTGTGCTTGCATTGCTTTGCTTAACATCAAATCCACATGTAACTTTTCATGTTTAAAATGGCCAGTATGTTCAACTGCCCTTCAGTGCTGACTAGTTTTTGCATGCTTTTTAATTTTTTCAGGTCCTTTTTTCCAATTGCAACAGCCAGCTAGTATCCCAGCTGGCTCAGTTTTGCTTGTTAGATTGCCTGAAAACAATCTACATGTGAAACAAAATATTCTGTCTTTTTTTTTTTTCTTTTGAATATTCAAGCCAAGACGTTGCTGCTGGTATTTTATACCATGCTGCATTAAACGAGTGTAATTTATTTCCAGCCATTTGTTGGGGATACCTATTCAGCACAGGTGGATGTGGCCCTTGCTTTACAGTGCATAAGAGTTCTATTCCCTTATATAGGGCAGCCCATGATGAGAATTACTAGAGTACTCACTTTTAGAGAAGCCCTCAGCTCCTGTAATTAATGTCATGGTTCTCTCGCTTACTCTACTAGTTGAAGCACCCATCCATATTCTTGTGTGATGTATGTATGAGAGGGTACGTGTATGACCTAGCTGAGTTTGCATGCACTCATAACTGCATGTTATGAAGAAATACATTTACTTCAGTTTGTGAGTGCCAGTGATAGAAAACACAAAAGTCAGTGAATTAATCTGCAGAAATATTAATTTTTTTAGATGAATTGGGGGGTGCCCCTGAAGATAGCTAAGATCTAATTTAACATGCTGTGGTCATTGTTCAAGCTAGTTTCCTCACCAATCTTCCTCCAGCAGGAATGGAGGAAAGGACTAGCTCTTAGGAACCCCACAGAATCCAAGATCCTGGTTTTCCTTGTCACCTCAAGTGAAGGATAACTAGGGGTTCTCTGTCCCTTCCTTTATAGTACAGTAAACCTTTGCAAAGTCTTTCTCCCAAAGTTCATGACCCCGCTTTAAGTGGCAGGAAGGCTTTCTGGGGCTGTAGTCTCCATCCACCCTTGAAATGAAGTGACCACTTTTTCCCCACTTGCTGTGCTGATAGCTTTGTTTGCTTGGCATGCAACTGTGTTGTTCTTTGTCTTTGGACACACCTTTCTCAATTTACATGGGGGATGCATTCAAGCAGGTGGAACCGCATCCCGGAAAAAAACCTGTTTGTCAACACCTGCTGACATGCTTGGTTTAAACACATTTTAGTTATAATTTCAGTACATCTGTGGGATCCTTCGTGGGTTGACCATAAGTATGTCACACAAGAATATTAATCGAGTTATTAGTTTTCCAATTACATTGGACAACTTTTAGGTACAGATTATAACAGCAAGTTGGGGCACACGGAGGTGGTCAGGCTTGTTGACGCTCACTGCTAGACACCAGGGAGCCCCTTGCTTTCTGGCATAAGGTTGCTCTTAAGGTCACAGTGACAGGGAGTCACTTATGAAGTGATGGTAGGCATAGTGATGAGTCATCTTTGGTGACCCTAGCCATGTAAATGGGATCACATCATGGAGGCTCTCCTGTGGCCTTGGCTACTCAGTTAGAACTGTGCTAGGGCTTATTTCCAGCAGCACTGGCTGTCCTGTTACACATCAGAAAGAGGAGCGTAGCTCTGTGTAGTGATGATGGGATGCTCATAGGCAGTGATGAGGGGACAGTACAGCAGAGAGAGAGGAATGTGGCTCAGAGGCAGCGATGAGGGGGCACGTGGCACAGGAGAGAGAAAGGGCTAGTTCATTATTGGGCACAATGTGCCCTTCAAGTGTTTTCAGTTTTAATAATTAAAAGCTGCTTAATTCCCACTGGGGCAATTTTTGCTGTGAATGGCTTGGGGAATGGGGACAGGAGCAGAGAGAATTAGAGGGGGATGGACATAGGCAAAAGGGAAGGAGACCTAGCACTTTCGGGGCAATCTCCTGGGAGCCCTCACTTATCATTCCTCCCAAAGGCCCTCTGCGAGGAGCACTGTGTACAGCTGCCTTTGGAGTCCATCAAAGCTGCTCTGGCAGGTGAGCAGAGGTGGTGATGGGGCCTCTGGGATAGTGAGTCAAGGAGCCTCAAGGGTCTGTTTACTATTTCTGCAGCGCACACTGCCCCTAGCTGCTGGGGGAGCGAGCAACCAAGTCAGCCAGCTGGACTCGGGTCGCTGCCTGTCAGTGTGCTGCTCTGCTACTTGGTGGCCTAGCCGAGCACCCGCTAATGCCCTTGGCACCCTGGATTCTCATGCATTCACCCTATTTCCTTCTCCTGTCAGAGCTCCCTGAGGGACAGGGCACTTCCTGATTCTGCATGAGGGGGAGCGAGAAGATATGCATCTGGCTTCTCAACCCACTACCACAACCTCCCCTGCCCCCCAGTAGCCTTTCCTGATCCCTGGGGCAGCTCTGGGAAGCTGGCGAAGCAGAGACTTATCTAGAGATCCACGGCAAAGGTATTAGTAGCAATGGTATTTCAGTAGCACCTAGAGGCTCCCCCCAAGATGGGGGCCCCACCGAGCTAGGTGCTGTACATACATGTAGTAAGAGAGATTCCCTGCCCTGAAGAACTTACGCTCTAAACAGGCAAGACAGACAAAGGGTGGGAGGCAAAACAAAGGAAGTGATTTGCCTGCGGGTAGGCATCTGGTCAGTGTCAGAGCCAGGGATAGTTTGCTCTCCTGATTCCCAGTCATATGCCATCTCCAGTGGACCACAATGCCTTTCAGCTCCATGTGTTTCTCAAGTATTAGTGCCATGTAGGCCTTGATATTTACTAGCCACTTCCTAAGTATGTGCATAGGCTGAACTAGTTCCACTCGTTTGGTCACAGCTTAATGAGGAACTTGGATTTCCTTTGCTCTCCAGTACATTTAAACCCCACTGTGGAAAGGGAATTGGTTAAAAATGGTTTAATATCCACCTATCAATTCCACTCCAAGGCATTTTCCATGGAGCAGGGAACACAGTTTCTCACAGTACTGAAGAGATCACTGCCCTGAGCCTCCTACAGCACAGACTCCAGCTAGAAGCCTGCAAAGACCAGCTGCTGGATCCCAGGAGGTATTTTCTCCTGGCATCAGACTGAACTGGAGGCTGAAAGTAAAGGACAAGGGACAGAGACATCAGCTTCCCTGGTGTCTCTGGGATTGCAACTCCTGCCTCTCCAGCCTTCAGAAATGTACTCAGCAAAATGCCGCCTGCTTCCAGAAACAAACACAGCCTAAGCCAAAACAAATAGACTTGGGTGTTGGTAGTGAATAGGCCAAGGTTCCATGTGCTGGCGTCATCTCTGCCTGCTGCCAGTGTGTTGTCATAGGAACAGCTGGATTATTTTACAGTCCAGCTGTGCAGCCAGTTCTCCAAAGGAGTAATCTAAAGGGAGGGGAGAGGGGTGGGCAGAAAAGTAATGCTGCATTTCTTCCAGTAAGGGAGGGGAAGAGAGACAACTCCATCTGCCAAAATCCAGAAACCACAGTCCATCATTTCCAGGTACCTAGACTTTCTCCTTTTAGCTGAGATCTGCTGCCTTGGGGGGAGGGGCAAATCAAGACAGCGATACATTATTATAGTAGTAGTTAAGCATTATTGTTCTATACTGCGCCCCAATGAGTCTGATTCTTCAGTCATTTGGCAGGCACAGCACAGTGTGTGTAGCTGTGCTGAGCCTCCATGAAAAGGCCAAGTTGATAAAATAGGTAATAGGCTTTATCTCACAAGAATTGAGTTTATATAATTAACTCTCTCCTCCTCTAAGTTCTCCTCGTCTCTGGGCTTCTTGGTGTGTTCTCTCTTCTCCATGATGGAAAACTCTCTGGGGGAAGGGACTGTCTTTATTTTGTGTCTATGCAGCACTGAGCACACTGTTGCACATAAATAGATAAGTAACCTTCTACATTGTGGGAACCCTTGTATCTCAACTATAACACATGGCTGTTGGTCCACTAGCAGGTTTTGCCCTCCAAAGTGGCCCTGGTGTGAGTACGGTCTGCATGAGCTCTCCCCTGACATCTAGTGACAGCACTGGGGAAAAAGCCTTCAGGAACAGACAGTATTTGCATAGACACACCTACACTCCCTTAGGTGTTCAGCAGACAGACCTGCTTTGCCAAAGTGACCAATTTTGGTTGTTTTGTTTTACGTTTCCCTTTAATGCAGGGATAATGAAATGTTATCCTTATTGTATGAGTAAAGGGCAGCAGAACTGCATTTAGTATGCCCTGATTGAGGGGGTTACCCACTGAAAACTCACTTGCCAAATCCCACAGAAGATGAGGGGAGGGGCAGGCATGGGTGTTTTTATTTGGTAGTGTGGATTCCTCTTAAAGAGGCATAGACACCATTTGGCCCTGTCCTACCCACTACAGAGTTTAAAGACAGAGCTGATTGATTGAACTCAATTCAGATTCCTTGTTTCTGTTCAGTGATTACTGGAGCTGAAATCAGAGATAAGCAGGTATAGATCCTAAACCTTAGTTCTAGTATGGGGACAATGTTGCTGTGAAAGACAATAAAAATACAGGTTTCAGAGTGGTAGCCGTGTTCGTCTGTATCAGCAAAAACAACGAGGAGTCCTTGTGGCACCTTAGAGACTAACACATTTATTTGGGCGTAAGCTTTCGTGGGCTAGAACCCACATCTGATGAAGTGGGCTCTAGCCCACGAAAGCTTATGCCCAAATTAATGTGTTAGTCTCTAAGGTGCCACAAGGACTCCTTGGTTTTTTATATAAAAATACAGTAGTACAGAGGTTCCTTGCTACCCAGTGAAATCACTAAGAGCTGGGTTAAATGGGTACGGGGAACCTCAGAATGTGGCATCTCCGAAGCGGCTGTGATAACAGTGGCAGAGAGATCAGCAGCAGTTGTAGCAATAGTGAGCTAATTGCAGAGACAGTAGCGGAGGCATTGCTTGAATCCCCCCCCCCCCTTTTCAGGAGTGCAAGGGGGACCCATGCAAATGCACCTCTGAACTCTGGTCTTCACTGACTAAGGACAACCACCTGTGAGTGGGGTGCATCAGAGGGAGTGGGACGTGATGTGTTAAAGGGACAATTATTTGTCAGACTTTCACAGCACAAGGTGGTAAACTCAGGCAAAGGACACTGCCCAATGCACTGTGGGGTGGGTGTTTGCTTAAGGTTACATGCTTTTGAATGGGTAGGGACCGTCGAATCGTGGAAGTCAACGAATGGCTACGCAGGTGGTGTCGGAGAGAAGGCTTTGGATTCTTTGACCATGGGATGGTGTTCCATGAAGGAGGAGTGCTGGGCAGAGACGGGCTCCATCTTACGAAGAGAGGGAAGAGCATCTTTGCCAGCAGGCTGGCTAACCTAGTGAGGAGGGCTTTAAACTAGGTTCACCGGGGGAAGGAGACCAAAGCCCTGAGGTAAGTGGGAAAGCGGGATACCGGGAGGAAGCACAGGCAGGAATGTCTGTGAGGGGAGGGCTCCTGCCTCATACTGGGAATGAGGGGCGATCAACAGGTTATCTCAAGTGCTTATATACAAATGCACAAAGCCTTGGAAACAAGCAGGGAGAACTGGAGGTCCTGGTGATGTCAAGGAACTATGACGTGATTGGAATAACAGAGACTTGGTGGGATAACTCACATGACTGGAGTACAGTCATGGATGGTTATAAACTGTTCAGGAAGGACAGGCAGGGCAGAAAAGGTGGGGGAGTAGCACTGTATGTAAGGGAGCAGTATGACTGCTCAGAGCTCCGGTACGAAACTGTGGAAAAACCTGAGTGTCTCTGGATTAAGTTTAGAAGTGTGTGCAACAAGAGTGATGTAGTGGTGGGAGTCTGCTATAGACCACCGGACCAGGGGGATGAGGTGGATGAGGCTTTCTTCCGGCAACTCACGGAAGCTACTAGATCGCATGCCCTGATTCTCATGGGTGACTTTAATTTTCCTGATATCTGCTGGGAGAGCAATACAACGGTGCATAGACAATCCAGGAAGTTTTTGGAAAGCGTAGGGGACAATTTCCTGGCGCAAGTGCTAGGGGAGCCAACTAGGGGGGGCGCTTTTCTTGACCTGCTGCTCACAAACCGGGTAGAATTAGTGGGGGAAGCAAAAGTGGATGGGAATCTGGGAGGCAGTGACCATGAGTTGGTTGAGTTCAGGATCCTGACGCAGGGAAGAAAGGTAAGCAGCAGGATACGGACCCTGGACTTCAGGAAAGCAGACTTCGACTCCCTCAGGGAACAGATGGCCAGGATCCCCTGGGGGACTAACATGAAGGGGAAGGGAGTCCAGGAGAGCTGGCTGTATTTCAAGGAATCCCTGTTGAGGTTACAGGGACAAACCACCCCGATGAGTCGAAAGAATAGTAAATATGGCAGGCGACCAGCTTGGTTTAATGGTGAAATCCTAGCGGATCTTAAACATAAAAAAGAAGCTTACAAGAAGTGGAAGGTTGGACATATGACCAGGGAAGAGTATAAAAATATTGCTCGGGCATGTAGGAAAGATATCAGGAGGGCCAAATCGCACCTGGAGCTGCAGCTAGCAAGAGATGTCAAGAGTAACAAGAAGGGTTTCTTCAGGTATGTTGGCAACAAGAAGAAAGTCAAGGAAAGTGTGGGCCCCTTACTGAATGAGGGAGGCAACCTAGTGACAGAGGATGTGGAAAAAGCTAATGTGCTCAATGCTTTTTTTGCCTCTGTTTTCACTAACAAGGACAGCTCCCAGACTGCTGCGCTGGGCATCACAGAATGGGGAAGAGATGGCCAGCCCTCTGTGGAGATAGAGGTGGTTAGGGACTATTTAGAAAAGCTGGACGTGCACAAGTCCATGGGGCCGGACGAGTTGCATCCGAGAGTGCTGAAGGAATTGGCGGCTGTGATTGCAGAGCCCTTGGCCATTATCTTTGAAAACTCGTGGCGAACGGGGGAAGTCCCGGATGACTGGAAAAAGGCTAATGTAGTGCCAATCTTTAAAAAAGGGAAGAAGGAGGATCCTGGGAACTACAGGCCAGTCAGCCTCACCTCAGTCCCTGGAAAAATCATGGAGCAGGTCCTCAAAGAATCAATCCTGAAGCACTTACATGAGAGGAAAGTGATCAGGAACAGTCAGCATGGATTCACCAAGGGAAGGTCATGCCTGACTAATCTAATCGCCTTTTATGATGAGATTACTGGTTCTGTGGATGAAGGGAAAGCAGTGGATGTATTGTTTCTTGACTTTAGCAAAGCTTTTGACACGGTCTCCCACAGTATTCTTGTCAGCAAGTTAAGGAAGTATGGGCTGGATGAATGCACTATAAGGTGGGTAGAAAGCTGGCTAGATTGTCGGGCTCAACGGGTAGTGATCAATGGCTCCATGTCTAGTTGGCAGCCGGTGTCAAGTGGAGTGCCCCAGGGGTCGGTCCTGGGGCCGGTTTTGTTCAATATCTTCATAAATGATCTGGAGGATGGTGTGGATTGCACTCTCAGCAAATTTGCGGATGATACTAAACTGGGAGGAGTGGTAGATACGTTGGAGGGGAGGGATAGGATACAGAAGGACCTAGACAAATTGGAGGATTGGGCCAAAAGAAATCTGATGAGGTTCAATAAGGATAAGTGCAGGGTCCTGCACTTAGGATGGAAGAATCCAATGCACCGCTACAGACTAGGGACCGAATGGCTCGGCAGCAGTTCTGCAGAAAAGGACCTAGGGGTTACAGTGGACGAGAAGCTGGATATGAGTCAACAGTGTGCCCTTGTTGCCAAGAAGGCCAATGGCATTTTGGGATATATAAGTAGGGGCATAGCGAGCAGATCGAGGGACGTGATCGTTCCCCTCTATTCGACACTGGTGAGGCCTCATCTGGAGTACTGTGTCCAGTTTTGGGCCCCACACTACAAGAAGGATGTGGATAAATTGGAGAGAGTCCAGCGAAGGGCAACAAAAATGATTAGGGGTCTAGAGCACATGACTTATGAAGAGAGGCTGAGGGAGCTGGGATTGTTTAGTCTGCAGAAGAGAAGAATGAGGGGGGATTTGATAGCTGCTTTCAACTACCTGAAAGGGGGTTCCAAAGAGGATGGCTCTAGACTGTTCTCAATGGTAGCAGATGACAGAACGAGGAGTAATGGTCTCAAGTTGCAATGGGGGAGGTTTAGATTGGATATTAGGAAAAACTTTTTCACTAAGAGGGTGGTGAAACACTGGAATGCGTTACCTAGGGAGGTGGTAGAATCTCCTTCCTTAGAGGTTTTTAAGGTCAGGCTTGACAAAGCCCTGGCTGGGATGATTTAACTGGGAATTGGTCCTGCTTCGAGCAGGGGGTTGGACTAGATGACCTTCTGGGGTCCCTTCCAACCCTGATATTCTATGATTCTATGATTCTATGATTCTATGAATGGTGGTTGTGGTGTTCTCCCAGATCAGTGCTGGGTTCCCTTTCCCTTTTAATGAAAGTTTTCTTTTGTTATACAGACTCAGTGCTTGTGAGTGGGGAAATACCGCCTCTTAAGGTATGTCTACACAGCAATTAAAAACCTGCTAAGGGACTCTGCTAAGGGCTATGGCTAAGGGGACTGATGAATTGTGGTGTGGATAATTGGGCCCTCACAAAGTCCTAGAGACTGGGCTCCAGCCTGAGCATCTACACCACGATTAAACAGCCCCTTAGCCCAAGCCCACACCAGCTGTCAGGGAACAGCTGTGAGTTTTTAATTGCAGTGTGCAGCCATACCCTTAGAGGCAATCAAAGATGGTGCTTAGTTTCCGTAGATTACTGAGTGAGGGCTTGAGCCAGTTTCTGTTTTGTATTGTTAAGAGGAACCCCTAGATATTGAACCTGACCCTTGTTGCTGCCAACTCCACCAGGCAGAAGGGTTATACTACTTAAATAAGGCAATACATGAGACTGGCAAAATTAGCTGCCTATGCAGCCTAGTCAAAGGGCCAATTTGTGTTACATCTTGACTGGATAACAGACTTTTTAAAATTAAACAAAAAACCCCCCCAGCTACACAAGGGGCTGGGGTATTATCCTATGTTTGTTTGGAAATGTTTTTAGTACAGCAGAGCTACAGCTCACTTCATCGGATGCATCCAATGAAGTGAGCTGTAGCTCACGAAAGCTTATGCTCAAATAAATTGGTTAGTCTCTAAGGTGCCACAAGTCCTCCTTTTCTTTTTGCAAATACAGACTAACACGGCTGTTACTCTGAAAGCTGTCATTAGTACAGCCGTAGTCCACAGATGGTGCAGTGTCTGGAAATGGCCAGTAGAGGGCGCAATGGGTCGAATCTGAACTCGTGACAGCAGGGTTCAATATTGAGCACAGACACTGTGTTAGACTTTGTTTTTCAAATTTCCCACTGCTGCTCCCACCAATGCAGCTCCTCCTGTGATAATATTGTTATAGCCTAGTGTAGGCAGGGCTCAGGTATTTTTAGTCATTATATTGTCTAATCTGATCATGCCAAATTTGGATGACGCAGCATTTAAAGTGCCCATGGTTGATCCACACAAGCATTTCCACCATTGCTAGCTGTAGTGGGGCTACATCGGAGTTACTGGCACCCTTGGAGCATTGCCCACAATTCCCAGTATGGACTAGCCAATGGCTTCAGATCAAATGTGCTCAGTTTACAGGTAACAATGTTTTCTCTGTTAGCTCTACAATTATGCCCTGGGCTGTGAAGCCTGCTCTGCACTTGGAGAATTACTGGTTGTTGACAATGCATGTCAGCAAGAGGGGCATCAGAGCTGATGCTGATCAGAGTTTAAGTTCAAGTGTAGACAAGCACATTTCAGAAACCAGTGTCTTGCTTTCTTCTTCATCAGGTGTTCTAGACTCCAGCCCTATCCATGTTAGAAAACAGGGTCTCCTGTCAGGTGGTACCATGCTGACATCTTGCCCTTTAGGCTTGCTGCTGCCAGGAGCAAGAGTTGGCTTATGTACTTACACTTTTCATGGCTGTAAAGTGATCAACAATCTTCTGTAAAAGTCTGGGACGTAAGTTACAAATGGATAGACCCTCAGCTTCTATGATCCCTGGCTATTCAGATTCCATTAGCCCCTGGGGACTCCAGAGACCTCCCTTCAAGACAGCTGTCTTGAATACAACATTGATAGACAATGTGCCCCAAGGTTCATTCTGTGTAATTGGGAAGACATGGCTGATTTAAACCTTACAGCCCTGATTTATAAAAGTGAGTATGTGACAGCAGAAAACAATAGGCTGTCAGGGTCACTGATTAGCTTGAGAGAGGTTTCAGAGTAGCAGCCGTGTTAGTCTGTATTCGCAAAAAGAAAAGGAGTACTTGTGGCACCTTAGAGACTAATCAATTTATTTGAGCACAAGCTTTCATGAGCTACATCTCACTTCATCAGAGCTGTAGCTCACGAAAGCTTATGCTCAAATAAATTGGTTAGTCTCTAAGGTGCCACAAGTACTCCTTTTCTTTTAGCTTGAGAGACACAACCATCATGAGTTTTAACCTTTTGTTGTGTGAGTAGCAAGATCTCTCAGCATCTCACTTTGGTTTTTATTGGTTATCTAACATATGCATTCGTTCTGTGTTTTGGGGTGGGTGGGTGAATAGTGGTGGATGTGACAGGGAGGATGGTATCTGTTGCATGTAATTTTTGTTCTTGCTTGTGAATAAATCCATATGCCGCCCAATTTTCAAACATGGGTTTCTTAACAGATCATCTTCTAATCTGCATTGGGAGGTGTCGCAGAGTCACCAGGGCAATGCTCTGGAGCTACTCCATACGAAGCCAGCCAGGACTCTGGGGGAGCCTCCTCTCCCTGAACATACTGTCTCCAGGGCAAGAAGCTTACACAGCTTTGACCTGCCTGGGTCTGACCTCAGAGCATTCAGAATCCCCTTCCACACCGTGCACTTCCTGCAGCGAGTCTGCCCGGGCAAGGCTCCTGGGGAAGCCAGAGGGCCCTGAACCCCAACTCCACAGTCAGAGGTGACTCTCAGCCAGACGGTATAACAGAAGGTTTATTAGTCGACAGGAACACAGCGTAGGACAGAACTTGTTAGCACAGAAATCAGTGACTTTCAGCCAAGTCCACCTTGGGGGAAGTGGAGCCCAGAGCCAGGGCTCTGGCCCTCCCCCTGTGCCCCAAGCCAGCTGAGAATGACTAGCTTCCAGCTGCCTGGCCCCTTCACCGCCCATTGCTCCTCCTCCGGCCTTTGTCTCATTTCCTGGGCCAAGAGTAACCTGGTCGTAGCTCCATCCTGGGTCTCAGGTTATGAAGGGGTGGCCATAGCATCTGTGCAGGCAGCTGCAACAGCCCCCACAAAAGTCACACACCCTTATTCCCACCACCTAGACATTGGTGCAATACACAGGGAAACTGAGGCACACACAACATTCATGCAAAACAGTAAGATTCACATAACAACATAACAAGGGAAAATCCCCACTTGTCGCAGGAGGCTCCAATGCCAAACTGATCTGAGTTCCCAAATGTGTGATTTAGACATCCTATTGAGAAAGCTAGGTCTTAATATAGTTTAGAAACTATTTTAGGACCAGCCCACATTTCTGCAGTTGATTGTAGTTGGCTACAGCTGGCAGCATGCACACACATCAGTGGGTAGAATTTGGCCCTTAGTGAATAAATGGATTCTGTTTGCCAGATGCTCAAAGTGCTTCTGATGTTAACTTCCATGGCGGTTGCAAGGAGATGCTGAGATTCCTCTTCTTTTGATATTTTCTGTCGCTGGCACATTGGGGACATCTTTGAGGACACTTAGTTGCAGCCCATGACTAATTATGTGTCTGAGGCATCGTTCCCTGATGACACAGCTATCAGGATGGAAAACGCTACTCCTTCTCCAGGGGGATTTTGCCTCTTGCTGTCTGGAGTTAGCCACAGGAAACCCACTTTCCTGTTCCTCTTATTTTAACCCTTAAAATACTGGCTGGTTCTATGGATATGCAAACAAGTCAAGCAGGGGACCCTAGTCTGGGACTTTGGGCAGGTTTCCAGCAGTGAGAGAATAAATTGGGTTAGAATTTGTTCCAGGTAAAAGTCCCAACCTACCCTCTTAGTTGCCACAAACTCCCACTGATCCTTTAGCATGTATTCCTTACACAGCCCATCTCCCTGATATGAGTCCTTAGGTCGGTAACTGGCATGGTGGAGGTGGGGCAGCTGGGAAGTCACCCGAGAAAGAACAGCTGGGAGACAGCAGGGCCGCAGGAAGTGAGAGTAAGAGAATGAAAAGCAGGGTATTTGTGGGAGAGTAAGAGAGGTGGGATGGTGGGATTGGCATTGCTGGAGAACACTGGAGTGCTTTCAAGGGGATAGTGAGGGACAAGATGCTGAGGACTCGTATCTTCTGTTGGAGTTACCGAGGATAAACCTAGTCCTGTTCAGCGCTAAGGATTCAAGATAAACAACAAAAGTCAGTAATCCTATGTAACAGAACTAGATAATGTCTGCCCTGGTGTGCTCTACTGGCTAGAATCCACACTGCTCAATGGTAACATAGGCACTACACTAACAGATCCTCCTTCAGCTCATTTTGTTGTTGTTGTTATTTGTGTACTGGGATAACACCTAGTGGGCCCCAGTCAGGGAGCAGGGCCCCGCTGTGCTAGGTGTTGTACTCACACATAATGACAAGACAGACCCTGTCCCAAAGAGCTTACATCTAAGTAAATGGTAGACCCTGGAGTTTTTAGAGCAGGAGGCTCTGAGTTCTGTCCCTGCTGCCGTGTGGCCAGATTGTAGCGCTGGGACAGCTATGAAGTCCTGGGGGCCATATGTTAGTTATGAGGATGATATTTAGCCTGTTACGGGGGGTTTTGTCCTCAAAGTACTTCACAAATGTTAGCCCTGCTGCCTTAAATAAAGGGGAAAGCCTGGAAGTGTTTCCCACTGGACATAGATGAGGGAATGCATTGAAAAATCCAGGGTCTCTTTTTATTTTAAATATCACCATAGGTGTTTCTGTGTATCTGACATTGATTTTTTTCCCAATGATATCTATGTTATCTGTGACTCTGACAACCAGAATGTGGAGACTGCGAACCAGTTATGATCTGAGATTAACAGAAATTAGTACTTGAAAAGCCCAGTTAGATCACTGGTCTGTCTCCCTGGGCCAGTACAAACTTGCTCCCTATTGTACTAAAGCTCCTCATTCAAAGTACTCTGTCACCTCTAAGCATTAACATTTTCCTTGGGATGTTTAAGGGGTGGTGATTATGTGCAGTAGTATGGTGACTTCTCTACACACTTTGATATGGGGCTGCTCACTCCCTTCTCATGAGGACCAAATTTTCACATACACACCCCTAAATTGTACCCACAAAGCCTACACCTGGATGCACCAACAGGAGACTGCAAATCCAAATGGGAGTTACATGGACAAGTGTCTCTACCCCTCTTGTGCACAAATGCATTGCTCGCACCTGTACACATGTGCAGCCCAGGCTCCAGTGTTTGAAAACTTGTCCTTCAGTGTCAGAAATGCTTTTACGCTTTCCACAATAGGGTCGTTAGCAGCAAGAGGTTCAGAGACACCAGTTGTACCAATTAATTAGACGGGGGCAGGGCCCTGGCCTTCAGCACTCTTGGCTATGTAGGAATAATACATATAATAATAGTAATTAAAAATGTTAATTTTGAAACATGTCAGTTTATTCCTGCTGAGAAGAACTTCCCTACTTACGAACTTTCAGTCTTCCAGGCTGAGCACATGGTTGTAGCTTTTCTAATAGAGATACTATCAGGTCAGATTTGAGGCCAAATGCATGTATTTTAAAAAAATCAAATAGACACAGTTTTTTAAAAGTAAGAACACCTTCCCCTGCTGCATATGTAACCCAAACATTCCAGCATTGTGCCAGCACATGAGACCAGAAAGGGAAATTGACTAGAAATTGACTAAAGACAAATGTGAAACTAATTAGTGTGCTGTCATTGTCCAAGCTGAATGAAGTGCTGAAAGAAAATAAACATTAAGGGTGAAAAGCAGATTGGATTTAAACAAATTCCTTCAGCTTTAGTAATCTAAAGAGCTCTTAGTAACATAAGGAGGAAGGGGGAATAGTTTGTTTTTAATATATATGACTTTGTCCTGACACCATCCCCTTAAGTCTGCACATCTATTCCATGAAGACCTGGTTTTCCAAAGGACAGAAGCCTAAGGCCACACACATGCAGTTATCTAATTGGTCCTTTGTATGCACAAATACCTGTTTTGTGCAAGTAGTCATGATAATTGTGTGTGCTAAATAGGCATGCAGTTGCGTGCATGTTTTATCATGCAGCTCTGGACTCCTGCCTTTTGAAAATCAGGCCCTGGATAATTAAGGTTTTTTGATTCACTTTCAAGTTCCCTGTTAGTGTGATCACTGAGACCTACCTTCCTCCATTTTCAGATGCAGCTGGTCAATGGATTTGTCTGTAGATTATGCATTTTATATTCTTGCTTCTACAAAGCTCTCCGGCTGCAGAGAGAATTCTAGCTACAGTTATGTCTGTTGTGGAATTCTCAAGATTCTCACCACCACTCTCGTTTAAACATCCACCAACCCTGCTATAAACAACTGAAAGAAGCTCGCCTTGCATCTTGGCTGACAGCCCAGGATAGAAGCGGCTCTGGTGTGAGACAGAAAGTGAGCAAAAAAATAGTGTCAAACCATGAATAATCTCGATGAGGACTGACAGTAACCAAGCCAGACAATCATGGTGCTAGGTTCTTAATATATCATTTCTTTCACTGGAAAGATACAAAATGCACTGCAGTCACAGCCAAACTGAAAATGGGGAAACATGACCATGCCAGGCAACTCCCTTTGCAGAGCCCATATGAGTATGTCCTCGCCTTTTGTCCTTCTGGAACGAGGCGCATGCAACTCTTGAATGCTGTACAAATGTGGAATCTGCCCATCAGACGTTTCTCTGGTCTAGGATTCTCGTGGATACCAGAGTTAAAACAGGAAGCAATGATTGTATCTTGTTTGTGCTGGAAAGAAAGCGGGACAGTTTCTGCTTGTGAACTGGGACCTAGGCCCCAGACTAAAGGACTGGATCAAACTAACCCGACAATAAGCACTAATGCAGCAAGTGACATACTGTCTGAGACAGGATCCTGGTGGCTTTGAGGAGCAGTGGGCTCCATTCTTGGCTACATGGACAAACACTGCTTACATCGCCACCCAGCCCCATGATCAGATCTGACCCCAACACATCCTAGGAAAGTGATAGAAATGATGGTGCTCCCCTATGTCCCACTGCCCTGTCTCCACTGGCTGGTGTTACCAAACTCCACCTTTGTTATTCTGGTCAGTAGTAAAATAGAGCTTTTAAAAAACACCAACATCCCCAGCCTAATACATTCTTCCAGCACCCAATTGGATTAAGGGCTGTCACCTTGCAGAGCCCTCCTCACACTGCAACATACAGTAGCTGTTAGCACCAGGCATATCTGATCAATCACATGGATGTTATCCCAGCTAACGGGCCCTACAGTGCAGGGAAGACCGATTGCAGCTGCAGGGCCCTCCTGGCTGCAACAGCCGCACAGCTGCCAAACTGAGGGCCACATTGGCAACAGGTGAGGAGCCCAAGGGCTGCACCTAATGTCATTAAGGTCAAACAGAATGAAGCCGTCTTTTGTAGTTCTCCAGAGCTGACGCATGCAGAGCTGTGGCACACACAGCTGAAGTATGCAGTCTGCACCCAGGGAGCCTGCGGGGGCAGCCCGTTCTCAGGGCAATTCACCTGTGGGGGAGTGCAGTAGGTGATACCATTTTGCTCTCTGCCAGGTAGCTTTAAGTTCCAACCAGGGCTAACAGTGACTGCTTGGTAGATGCACTGAGTCAATGCATCTTCACATACCCTGGCGGTGTCCTCTCTGATGATCCTGGTGCACTTGGGAAGCTGAACTGCTCAGCTCTGGGACCCTGCAGAACAGGGGTTTGCAAGTGGTTTGCACCTCTGTGCTGCTCTGAAAGCAGACTATCTACTGCTGGTTGAGCTCAAGCAGTGAATTTGACCTTCACAGTCCCAACGTGCAATGTGTCAGCTTGATCTGAGTGGCCTGGAGGCTCTGTAGGGGCCACATTTCCGTATTAAAGGTGAGGATGGACGTGGGCTTCAATGTTGAAATACCTGGGTCACATGCTGGGCCATCCCTAAGTCTCTCATGGGAATAATACAGAAATGATGGAGACGCTGTGGGATCAAAGGATCATGTGGGGCTGTGCAATGGGTGAGCAGAAACGTGCTGGCCCAGTGCCAGACCTTTGCAGTGCATCCCCCCCTCCCCTGGAATGAAAGATTTCCTTAGAATTTGTCGACACAGGGACATGGCTTGTGAGCACCTTTAGGTTTTTCAGGATAAACAGCTTCCAGTCACACACACATTCTTTTTTCTTTATGTTGCATCTTTATCTCACTGTAATGAATCCACCTAGGAAATGCCATAGCTCTACTTCGGACTGACTCACTCTGCTACAATGTTTGTGTGGACACATCCCCACGATGAAATAACTATACCTCTTCGGCTAGTCCTGTGACTTCTATCCCACTCCATTGTTTCACATCTGAATTGGCCTGTCGGGTTACCTGCACACTCTCTGCTGCTCCAGGGTCATCTTCACAGCATGTCCCACTCTCTTTTTAAAATACGTCAAGTGCATCTATTTGTGGCTCCAGCTGATGTCAAGTTCATAGACCTCTAGTCCATTACAGCCACCGTGCCCCAGGTTTCCCTGTGGTTGTGACAGGAGATCCTAGGTTTCCTTGCCAGGGGGAGGCAAGTTCAGTCTTACCTTTCTACTAGACCCTGGAATGCAAAGTCCTACAAGCAGCTAGCAGAGCAGAAGCAGAAGAAGAGGTTCTCCTGGGACACGTGTCAGGCCAAAGCCAAGGAGCTGTGGCAGAAGTATGAAAATGCCAAAGACAAAAACAAGAGTTCCAGGAATGCTCCCAGTATCTCGAGTAAGGCTCCCAGTCCACAGGTATGCTATGAGGACCCCAACCAGATTTTTGCCCGATGTTATACACTGATTTTGGAAAAGTCCAGTGCTGTGTGGATGCTGTGATTCCCAAGGGAAATAGCTTGAGACATTATAGATAAAGATGTATGAACGCATGATTTAGGAAAATTATAGAAAACCAACTGCCCCCCCACACCCCCAAACAAACAAACCCCTCCCATGCCAAAACAGCTTTCCCTTTTAGATCAGGCCTTTAAAGAAAGGAGTCAGTCCCCGCAGGAGAACAGGGTCTGTGGCCAAGACAGAGAGAGAGAGGCCCTCGAAGTATCCCTTGGTGAGTGTCTCTCTAAGCACTCCTCTGAGTCACTCATGAAAAAGAAGGAATCAGGAGCAGCAAAAAGCTGTCAGAACAATGGCAAAGCAGAGCCATCTAGGAGGAAGTCTCCGCAGGACAAAGGGCTGCCAGCCATGGAGTTTTGTGGTTGATCTGCTTTGGTGGAATCAGCAACCACTGGCATGTACTCTGTCTTTCTCATTAATGTTCTGTCCACTGAATGGGACCATCAGTCCCAGGAAGCAGGCAGAGAGGTGGTGCTTAGACCAATATCCTAGCAGGAACGTGACTGAGCTGTTCATTGAAATGCTGGACTCAAACCAAAACCAGTCCTGTTTTGGAACAGCTACAATATCCTCTGGATGGAAAACAACACTGGGGGCACCTTGACCAAGGTTTCTAGAGAGCAAATACGAGGGAGTTTCCATCCAAGAAAGATCCAGGCAACATCTCCTTACGGTAAACAGAACAAAAGTGTTACAGTTCTCTGATTCTTAAGCACTGGAGGGTGTTGAAAAGACTGTTGGGTGGGAGTGCAGAGAACCTTGTGGGGTTTTATGCTGACTGAGGGCGTTCTGAGTGCATCTGTAGGCTGAGCTGCCAGTCTGTCATAATCCCCAGCTCTGAGCCCCCCTCTGCTCCTGCGCTCTAACGATCTCCAGAGGTTCGTAGCATCTTCCTGGACACCCCTGCAGGCAGGGAAGCAGACCAAAACATCAGCAGTATTAGCAACAAATCTGCTGTCTGGCCCTAGGCAGCAGAGCAACTCAGGAGTTTGGCTTTATTTTTCTTCTGCTTTTGGAGCCTTCACTCTTCATAGAAGAATGACTGAGTCTGTCACTAACACACATTGTGGGCTGAGTCTGTCACTAACACACATTGTGGGCTAAGAGACACAGAAAACCCTGACTATTCTAAGGAACCCAGCTCAGGCATGTTTAAAAATAATTGTCTCTCATCATTCTTTGACAAACTGAAGCTAAAATCTCATTCTCCATGACCTTGTTTTGTCCGTTGTGCAAGGGTGCTGCTTTGTGGTTGCAGACCTTTGCTATATCTAAACCCCCTGAGTCTGGTCTTGCTTACCCTGGCTTTATACCCATATGAAACCTGATTGATACCAGTGGAGCTGTTCCTTGTTTACCCTGGTATAAAATAGGGGCCTGATTCCAATCCTACAGTACATATATAGCATAGCTTTTTCTTTCCTCCTGTGCCAAATAACAAGATCCAGGCAATAGAGATGAGCTTGGTGGAGCGCAGAAACTGAGCATGTAGCAGGCAGATAGTTGTGCAAACAGTGGTCCTTGTTCAGGCCTGTAAGCAGCTTCACTGAAAGCCAGGTTTCCATAGGGGCATGTGACTCCCCCAGCGACAGCTCTGCAGTCCCAGGAAAATGGTCTTTGGTTTGAGCATTATTCTTCAGGAGAATTTCTTCAGAGCCATGCAACCTTCCTTCCCCCCCGATACGTTCCGGTGCCTGGGTCCTGAGTCTCTGCTCCCTTGAGCTGAAAGACAATGGAACGCTCAGAGCTTTAAAACCTTCAGAACAGCTCGTCTCTATTTTTAGCAGAGCTGCTTTTGAAGGCGGTTGAGCTGGCGCAGGTACTGCATCCAGGGATTAAGTCACTGTGGGTTCATGGCTTCCTAGATATTAAGCAGCACTTTGGTGAGTTCAGCAGTGGGAGGTTCACTAATCCCGGGGGGTGTTTCTGGGAGAGGGAGGAGGGAGGAGAGGGTGTAACTGGTAAAATCTGCAGGCAGCCAAAACCCGGTGTTGTAATGTCTGAGTCCGTCTGAGTTTGGAAAGAGCCCCGCTGATATCACCCTGTGGAACTGTTAAGAGGCAAAATGCAAGAAAGGAAATGAAGTCCTTTCCAAACATTGCAAATGAGGGAAATTAACACCCACTCCTCCCACCCCACAACTGAGCTTGAAAACTTCTTTCACAGCAAGCCATCCATCCAATAGAGCAATCCTTCATCTTTCCCCCTATCCCTACCACTTCTCTCTATCTATCCTTACTTGTACTTGTGACAGAGGCCATGCCACAGTATCTGAGCTCTTCCCAAGTAATTAAAAATAGGCTTTTTAATTGCAAGACCTTTCACACTCATGGTGCATCAAACCAGGACAACACATGGTTCTGTTGCTTAATGAAGAGCCTTTATGGAAATGAAGTCAGGCTAAACACTGACTGTTAATCTTCAGTGTGCATTTGCTGACATGGTCCATCTTCTGTCACAGGATCCTAGGGAAGAGATGAACATGTTCAAAATAGGAACCAGTTATTCTGGAATAAATGTTCAATACTTCATGGCACTAGCAGTGTAAACAGTGACATCACCAGTGAACATTTGAACCAAGTGATTATTGCCTTGATTTTTCTCAGCTAGAATGTGGAGAACATGAGCATAAAATATTTTTCCCTTAGCTCTTTCTGCTGCTGTAACCGAGGGCTGGTGTGCCTTGCTGAGAACAAGTAAAAACAATGCACCTTAGTTTGCTTTGGAGAGGTGCGCATTCTCTTTTAACAGGTTGCCGGCTGCGCCTAGAATTCCTATTCGCTCCCCAGACTGTGCTTGGGAATGCTGGCTGATCCTCTCCCCCCCCCCCCCCCCCGCCAACATCTGTGATGGGGTGGGATATTATTCTGAGTTTGGCGTGGTTCCTGTAACAGCACGGCCTGCCCCTTTAAAGGCCAAGAGGCCTTGGGCCAGTCAGTCCTGTTCAATCAGCTGTGCCCTGCTACACCTGTGCAGGGTTGGATTTAAGAGGAAGGAACTTGGAAGGCCAGCAGTGGAGGGCTGGCTGGAGAGCAAAGTAGAAGGCTATGAAGAGCTAGAGGAAAGCACAAGGGACACAGAGGCCAGTGGAAGACTCCAGGTAGGAAGGCCTGGGAATGAGGCTGAGGGGAGATGTAGAAAGGAGCCCAGGAAGGGCAAAAGATGAGTGCAAAGGGTAAGAAGAGAAGTGCTTGAGTTAGAGGAGTGAAGACCGACCCCTGAGGAAGGAGTAGTGTTACCACCTGGCTGGTATTTGACCAGCCTGGCTGGTTTTTTTGTGGATTTGCCAGTTGCCAGAAAAATAATTAAATTTGCCATTTTTTTTATGTGGATCTAAAGGTTTGCATTATTATCACAACACACTGGGATATCTAATGTTAAATGTTTCTGTGTCCAGCTAAACATGCTACGATGTGGCCATTAAAAATAAGAAATTGCTGGAATTGGCAAAATCAAATGGCAAATACAAATTCAAGAAATAGACTCAATGGATTTCCTTTATGTATAAAGTTCCAAAACATTCACATTCAATTATGTAGTTTAAATTATAGAATCAATGCTGTTTGGGAAAAACTAATCTCAGTGAAGATGGACACAAACAAAGCAGTTTGGAGAAACATGACCACAACAAGAAAATGATGTTATCAATCTTATCAGTATGTGTTCTCTCTCTCGATCTGATAAGTGGCTGTTGAAGGCGGGGCGGGCTGCCTTGTGGTTGAGTGTTGGGGTTGCCTTGTGCGTGGGGTGTGCTAATTTTTTTGCATTTCAAAGGTGGTAACTCTAGGAAGGAGGAGCTGGGCCCACTTTAAGGCTTGGTCAAAGACTCTGTTTTGTGTTTGGTTTTGGATTTGTATAACCTGGAAGGGGTGGGTTTTTGCTAACAACTTAGTCAGGAGGGCCAAGTTGAGGGAAAACTGCAGGCCCACCCCATGCCACCAGAGGGTGCTCTGGAGGCAGCAACCCTGTTAGCCCCCACCTGTTAGCCCCTCCCATTCTCATGCCTGTTAGATGGGGAATGTCCCATAGCCTCACTAAGGCAATCTGGGAACCAATGGATATGATGACTACCAGGGAACAATTTGTATAGTGGGGGTGCTGAGAGCCATTGAACCAAACTGTAAACATGGTCTATGATCGAAACCACTTCAAGCCAGGGGGTGTGGCAGCACCCCTAGTTCCAGCACCTATGATGACTACAAGCCACTTTCCTGGATGTTCCATGGCATGCTGTCCTCCAGACCTCACAGACGTCAGCAAGACAGACCACAGAGCTTCACATACAGTCTTCAGCCCTCCATAGATCCTGGGCTCAGCTTGTCTGATGTAGACACATGGATGTAGATACCAGCTGGAGGTGGGAGAGGAGAGAAGATGTGATGTTTATACTCCAGCCTATTAGCAGCACTGTGCTAGTTAGCATAACACTGTCTCTGAGGAGATCAAAAAGTAGCCAGTTGAAATTAACCTTCCAAAATCCTTCACTACTTTCTTTAAACATCTAAGGATGGTGGACAGCAAACTAGACAGGAGTCTGCACTGTGTTGCGGCTTCAGAAAAGGCCACTAGGATTTTGAAGAGTAGTCCAGAGAAGGGAAGTGATAATCCCTGTCTATACAGCTCTGGTGCAGTCTTACATAGAATATTATGTTCTGTAATGGAGAGAGATTAGATCTCAGTCTTGGCTAAATGATAACCAAGGTGGAAACCTGCAAATAACTACAAGGGGGGCTCAGGGGTTATTTAGGGTGGAGCATGAGGTGTGAGTATGAGTAATGGAATGACATAAATAAAAGAGAGAATTTAAAGTGAAGAACAAGAAGCTTTCTGCAAATAAAAGGTATGGGACTGTGTGGGATTATCTCGTAGGGGATGGGAGCCCAATATCTGTCAAGATGTTAATAGCAATAATTAATAATTATAATTAATAATAACCAACCATGTAAAACTAGACTTGACAAAGTGCCAGGGCTATATAATAGAGAGCAAGTAAAAACGAGAGCAATGGACCAGATGGGAGCTAATGGTTTTTTCTGACTCTAACTGAGGATTGGACCTCAGGGGGTTGGACTGGAGAAGCTGCAACATGCAAGTGAGGTCTCATTACCTCCCTGCTGTAATGAAATCTAGGCTGAGTCAGTTAAGCCCTTTGGGCCGGGAGATGAATTTGCCTCCCAGGCCTCTTGGCTGAGGCTGCTCAGTTGCAGGAGGTGAGTGTCTTATGGTGTCAGTTTTGACTGTATTTGATGGGAGCGGATCTCCAGGATCCTTGAGCTGATTTATTTCACAATCACACCATAGTTGCCATCCTCTCTCTTCCTGTTGTAGCAACCAGGCAAGGTACTAACAAACTTCAACCTGACTTTATTTTTCTCAGCCCTTTGGTACCACTGTGATAGGGGCTGTGTAAAAATGCATGAGAGAGCATTAAGAATAAATAGATTTCCCACTAATGCAGAGCATGTGAGCGGCAGCTCCTCCAGGTGCCCAGAAGAGGCCTCCCTCCAGGGCAGGGCTCAAATCCACTGAAGCCCAGGACTGAATTAGCACTTCTTGTGGAATGGTCCCTGACTAATCTGGACTGGAGAGTGAGCTCTGTGAGCAGGAGTGTGTCAGTGATATGCCAGACTGTGGGAAGTAAAACCTGGCTCTCCTTGCTTCCTGTCCCCACAGGCTCCAGCCCTGTGGTGGCATCACATCAGCCAGTGGGGATTGCTCAGAGTAAAACAGGAACTGTCTGCTTTATGTTTGAGTCCCAAGCCCATCTGAGATCTCAGCCTGCAGCGGGTTAGACTTCTAGGCCATGAGGCAGGCAGGGGAGGATATAAAGGACACAAACAATTGGAGTCTGTGACCCAGGGGAACAGCTTGACACCAGCCTTCTCCAACCAACCTTCACATCTCATAGTGTTGATGTGAATCATCACTGTCTCTTAGAATCATAGAAGATTAGGGTTGGAAGAGACCTCAGGAGGCCATCCAGTCCAACCCCCTGCTCAAAGCAGGACCAACCCCAACTAAATCATCCCAGCAAGGGCTTTGTCAAGCCGGGCCTTAAAAACCATTAAGGATGGAGATTCCACCACCTCCCTAGGTAACCCATTCCAGTGCTTCACCACCCTCCTAGTGAAATAGTGTTTCCTAATGTCCAACCTAGACATCCCCCACTGCAACTTCAGACCATTGCTCCTTGTTCTGTCATCTGCTACCACTGAGAACAGTCTAGATCCATTCTCTTTGGAACCCCCTTCAGGTAGTTGAAGGCTGCTAACAAATCCCCCCTCACTCTTCTCTTCTGCAGACTAAACTAGCCCAGTTCCCTCAGCCTTGCCTCGTAAGTTATGTACCCCAGCCCTGTGATCATTTTAGTTGCCCTCTGCTAGACTTTCTCCAATTTGTCCAATTCTGTAGTGGGGGGCCCAAAACTGGACGCAATACTCCTGATGTGGCCTCACCAGTGCTCAACAAAGGGGAAGAATCACTTCACGCGATGTGCTCCTACTAATGCTGCCCAATATTCTGTTAGCCTTCTTGGCAACAAGGGCACAGTGCTGGCTCATATCCAGCTTCTCATCCACTGTAATCCCCAGGTCCTTTTCTGCAGAACTGCTGCTTAGCCAATTGGTCCCCAGCCTGTAGCAGTGCATGGGATTCTTCCGTCCTAAGTGCAGTGATCATGTATGTTTAATTCCTGTCCTGTCTCTGTGTGGTTCTTAAAAAGAAGCCAGAGAGCTTCACAAAAGTCCCCATCCCCAGCACCAGGGTTAGGTTCTGAGTGAGAATCTCTACCTGAGCACTGATCAACAGCTATCCCAGCATGACACATCCTGGGAATGTCCTGGCCTGGCCCACTAGTTCAGCTGATGATGATCTCATTCTAATGGGAAGTCATAAGATCAGAGGGAAAATGTGAATGAGAGGGTGACGGAGGACTGAGTGTGCCCTGAATGCAACTTGTCTGATCAGGGAAAGAGGGAACTGATGATTTAGGATCTGGGGAGAGCAGCACAGAGAGAACAACTACAGCTGTTTTGCAGGTCCCCGACCCAGAGCTGCTGAGCTCCACTCATGGGCAATTGGCCACGGCACAAGGGAAACCCTGTGGAGATTGTAAGGATGAGGGTAGGATTTTCAGCAGCATATGTGGAATCCCCTTCTGTTGTTTGGTCTCTGCCCCACAGAACCTTCATTCTAAATTCTATTTGACACAGAGCGGGACAAAGATCGGGAAACATAGCGGGAAGGGAGAGGAAGGACTGGAGGGAATGAGAGAGGTCCCCTTGTGACCCAGCTCAAGGCAGCATGTGCACATCTTGGTGGATCCACTAACTATTTTTGGCTTTTTGTTACCTTTTTCTCCCTCTTCATGTTTCTTTGGTTTCATAGCAGGAGGGAGCTTGAGGAAGGGGTTTTAATAAGGTGAAGGAAATATCTTGGTGAACATGTCTGAAGAATGTTGCAAGTATAAGGGGTAGCATGGAAGGAGGCATGGAGAAACCTGTGAGATAAGTATGGAGGCTGGCATCACTGGTGGAGCAGAGAGGGCACGGGGAACAGAAATGGAGCCTCGGTCTAAGATATAGGGGTTGCATGATATTGGGCCTTGAAATCAATGGGGAAGTGATAATACAGCAAGATGAGATCTGTGATGCCAGCCAGAGCAAGTTAATGGAGGACCTAATCCGCTCCTACAGGTGTCTGCTGCTCCACTTCGCCGCTTGCGTTCTCCTGACTTTGGCTTCCTCTGGTTACAAGCCCTCCTTGGCCTTTTTCACCAGGGGGCAGTACTAGCCTGTGCCCATCAGCTTTCTCTAGATATGTGCAGCTTCTATCGTGCTGTGATGGGATCAGTTCCTGGGACGTTTTTGTCAAGAATCTCTGGAACTTGAATGAACCGATGACACTTCAAATGCAATTTGACACAGTGCGCACCTTTTTAGGTTACCGAAATCCTGCTCTGCAACATTCAGAGGCTCATTGGGCACTTGAGAGCCAGTCTGAGTATCCCACTGCAGGATATGGACCTCCTTTTAATGTGCCCACACTGGAAAATGGCGTCATCCTTCATGTTCCTCCCCCATTTCTTTACCGTCATTGCAGTTTAGTAAAGCAGCTTCCCCTCCTGGTGTCTTTATATAATAATAAAATGACTGTTGAATGAATGGGGAGTCCGATGAGGCCAGGGCTGGAGTGCAGATTTTCCCCAGAGAAGACTGGCCCTGGGAAGAACGCAGGCGAAAGAGAATCTCACACCGCAACTGTGGAGATGTCCGTGATTTGGTGGGTTTAGGTTCTTTCCACAGAGGCTGCTATTTCTGCACTCTCTGCTCTGGGTGCAATGATTCCTTGCGTTGTGAATCACCAGGCATTGCATCCCTTGTTTTCTGTGGGCAGTCCATTGTACTTTGTGATGACATTTTGCTCAGCAGAGAGTGACCGATTTTGATGACTTTGTGGTGGTTAATACATTTCCACTTACTCTTAATAAAGAGCCTGTAAAATATGTGATCTGTGAAATGGTACTTGTCACGGTAAAACATTCTCAGGGTTGGTAGCAGTGACTGTAATTCAGGGCGCCCACATGTTGCCCAGCCAAGAGCCACACAGGCAGTATGCCAGGTTGACTAATTCCCCTAAAGGAGAGCCAGTTGCCACCACCTTCATCTCTAATCTGGCAGTGAAGGCTGCATGATGCAGCAGCCACTGGGGTGTGATTGATCACCTCAACATTTAACACTGCTGGCTGGGAAATAAAGACTGTACAGGCTTCATGTCTGTATTAACGATGAAGACAGATGCAGAATGCCTCTCAGGAATCTATACTTTGTTGTCTTCTAAAAGGCTCTTGGAAGTCCGCAAGGCTCATAGGAAGCCCCTCTTCTGCCAGCCAGAGGGAAAAATCTTTGTCTAAAAATAAATCAAAGGCTGGTCACCCATGACCATGCAGTAGCTGCCTTCCTTGTGAGTGTGGGCAGCACCCCAGGCAAAAATCGTGTGTGATCGTTTTGCCTCGCCCCTGGCTCTGGGGCTGGTGTTCTTAACGCCCACAGCATCTCATCTGACGGCTAAAACCTGAGAAGCTGCAGATTCCTGAGCTGAAGGCACTGGGCCCTGGTACCAGATTAGCATTTTTTTTATTTCCTTTCATTTAGCTGGATCCTGCAGAGCTGGGCAACTGCCAGTCCGTCTGTCAAGAAGGGAACTATTTGGGGAATTTTTATGATGGAACAATATTTTTTCGGTAAACAAACGGAAAGCTGGTAAACAGGGACCTTCACCTCTCAGCTCCTCGTTCACCTCCCTCACTGCTGAGATGCCACAGTGACTGCACTGTCCAGCGCGAAGAGCTGCCTTCACGGCTCTGGCAGGGGCAATACAAATAGCAGGGTTCCTCCCCGCCCCCCCTTTCATTAACTGCTCAACAATAAATGTGGGGAAGAAGAAGAGGTGTTTTGGTTCATGTGATAGAAGCATTTCCTTGAGGGTGTTAACTCCTCAGGTGCCTGAGGGCACACTGGGTATATATCCAAAGATCGGGGGCTCTGTGGACTTGCCCACACTGTGCATCAGTGAGAACATCTGACCCCTTAATTGAAAGCACGAGAGTTGATGCAGTTTGGGACATATTACAGCTGCTTTGTGTATCAGTCTTGGAATTAGTAGAGTTCTGCTTCTCTGCTACACTGTTTAATAAGCTCATCCTCCCAGCACATCCCTGCCCCATTTATCTGTTTCGCCCTCCTGTGTGACATGTTCTCTGAGCCTTTAACAGACTCTGAGAACTAGTAGGTAAGGTCAGAAAATCTAAGGAGAAAAGAGGTTCTGGAGAGCTGGCAGTTTCTCAACGAGACGGTATTAAAGGCACAACTGCAAACTATCTGATGCAAAGGAAAGATGGAAAGAATAGTAAAGATGGCTGCATCAGGAGCTCTTTAACTCTGTGAAAATCAAAAAAATTGAAAACATGCATGAATTGCTTAGGAGTTTAAAAGAAGAACACAAGCATGTAGAGACAAAATCAGAAAGGCTAAGGGATAAAATAAGTTACATCTAGCAAGAGACATAAAAGAAAATAAGAGATTCTATAAATACAGTAGGAGCAAAGAGAAAGACAAAGGAACGTGTTGATCCCCTGTTTAGTGGGGAAGAAGAACTAACAACTGATGACATCAAGATGGCTGAGGTGTTTAATGCCTATTTTGCTTCAGTCTTCACTAAAAAGGTTAATGGTGACCAGGTACTTAACACAATTAATATCAACAACAAGGGGAAAGTAACAGAAGCCAAAATAGGGAAAGAACAGGTTAAAGAATATTTAGATAAATTAGAAGTATTCGTGTTGGCAGGGCTTTATGAATTTCATCCTACGGTACTTAAGGAACTAGCTGAAGAAATCTCAGAACAGTTAGACTCTTTGAGAACTCATGGAGGATGGGGGCGGCCTTAGACGACTGGCGAAAGGCAAACATAGTACATGTCTTTAAAAAGGGGAACAAAGAGGACCCAGATAATTATAGACCTATCAGCCTCACTTTGATACCTGGAAAGATATTGGAACAAATTATTAAACAATCAGTGTATAAGCACCTGGAGGTTAATAGGGTTATAAGGACTAACCAGCAGGAATTTAAAAAGTCAAATCATGCCACACCAATCCAATTTCCTTCTTCGACAGGGTTACTGCCTAGAGGATAGGGGAGAAGCAGTAGATGTGATATATCTTGATTATAGTAAGGCTTTTGGTACAGTCCCACATGACAGTCTCTTAATCAAATTAGGGAAATGTGGTCTAGATTAATTTACTATAAGGTGGGTGCACAACTAGTTGAAAGACCATACTCAAAGACTAGTTTTCAATGGTTTGTCAAACTGGGAGGAGGTATCTATTGGGGGTCCCACAGGGATCAGTCCTGAGTCCAGTACTAGTCAATATTTTCATTAATGACTTGGATGATGGAATGGAGAGTATGCTTAAAAATTTTGCAGATGACACCAAGTTGGGAGGGGTTGCAAGCACTTTGGTGGACAGAATTAAAATTCAAAATGACTGACAAATTGGAGAATTGGTCCAAAATCAAAAGATGAAATTCAACATAAGTGCAAAGTAAGTGTAATTCAATTCAATGTAAGTGCAAAGTACTTCACTTAAGTACTCCACAACTACAAAATGGGCAATAACTGGCTAGCTGGTAGTACTGCTGAAAAGGATCTGGGGGCTATGGTGTATCACAAATTGAATATGAGACAACAATGTGATGCAGTTTCAAAAAAGGCTAATATCATTCTGGAGTGTCATGTAAGACATGGGAGGTAATTGTCCCACTCTATCTGGCACTGGTGAGGCCTCAGCTGGAGTAGTGTGTCCAGTTCTGGGTGCCACACTTTAAGAAAGATGTGGACAAATTGGAGGAGTCCAGAGGAGAGCAACAGAAATGATAAAAGGTTTAGAAAATCTGACCTATGAGGAAAGGTTTAAAAAATCTGGGCAAGTTTAGTCTTGAGAAAAGAAGACTGATGGGGGAGCTGATAACAGTCTGTGCAAATATGTTAAGGGGTGTTATAAAAAAGACAGTGATCAATTGTTCTCCATTTCCACAGAATGTAGGACAAGAAGTAATGGTCTTAATCTGCAGCAAGGGAGAGTTAGGCTAAACATTAGGAAAAACATTCTAACTACAAGGGTAGTTATACTCTGGAATAGGCTTCCAAAGGAGGTTGTAGAATCCCCATCATTGGAGGTTTTTAAGAACAGGTTGGACCAACACCTGTCAGGGATGGTCTAGGTTGCCTTGCTCGTCTAGGTTGACTCAGAACAGAGGGCTGGACTTGGGTGATATCTGGAGGTCCCTTCCAGCCCTACATTTCTATGATTCAATGATCCTATGTAGACTGTGAGCTGTCTGCGGCAGCGACTGTCATCTTTGTTACTTGTCTGTACAGCATTTAGCACAATAAGCCCCTGAACCTTGATTGGGTTTATTAGTCACTATTGTAATACAAATAAAAAATGAGAAAGCTGACTTGCCACCCAAAAGAGAGCCTTCCATCTTTGAAGTGTTCATTAGTAGGAAGTTTTGGTGTAGTCAGGAGCTGGCAAGGTCAGGACAGGCAGCATATGTGGACAATTGAGGAGTTAGAGGGTGCATTGAGGGAGATATAGGATTGGGTGTTGTTTGCCTAAAAGACTGAAGCTAGCAATGAGAAGGGCAGAATCTTGCAGCATTTCATGGTGGTGGGACCATAAAATTTGTCATTGAAGGAACCTTTAGTAGGTCAACTAGTCCATCTCCCTGTACTGAGCTAGCTTTGATTTAATGGAGCATCCAGTCTCACTTTGGATATGTGTGCACTTGAGTCTTTTAACTGGAATTTGTTGCCAATTAAATAGAGTGAGCCAACACATTTGTACATGCTAGTCTGGATACTCCACAAACAACTGTTCCAGGTCATAAATGTTTGGACTGTCCAGACTAGCTTGTACAGACGTGTTGGCTAACTCAGTTTAACTGGCAGTCAGTTAACTGGCGTTAATACACTCTAGACAGACCTTTCAATTCTCTTTAGTGATGGTGATTCTCTTCCTTACCTACCACCTTGTTTCATTGTCAAACTGTTCTGACAGTGATAAAGTCTTTCCTACCATTTAACTTAGGCTCGCTTTGCTACAGGCTCATCCTGTGCTCTCCTCATTGACTAGCAAGAATTGCTGGTGTGAACACACATTATGGGATCTTTCACCTCTCCCGTCTTGCTTCTGCCTTGGGATCTCTCCCTGACCTCATTAACTATTCTTGCATTGAAACTTTTGTTACTAAAGTTTTTTTTTTAATGAAGCAAAATAGCCAATGAGCAATTCCACTTTCTCTCTGTCCTACTGCCTTCTCCCCTCCCTGGGCAGTAGCAGCCCCTCACTTTCCTTTGTCATCCTGTGGCTTCTTCTCCTGTTTCTTTTGTTCCCTTCTGCAGCAGGCTCAGCAGGATGGTTGGAGCCTTTGCCTGTTAGTTTGCACCATCCTCCTGTACGTGGCTCCTGGCGTGTCTCCTTTGCCTATTTTTTAATTTGATCCCCATTTCACTTTCAGGTCTTTAAAAATCTCCTGGTGCCGCCTCTTTATCCCTTTGTTACTTCTACTTCCCCTTTGCATTGGGATGGCTTTCTGCCCTGCTGTACTATTCTGCCCCTTGGCATGCAGGGTAGTATCTAGGCACCTCACATATATTAATGTAGTGAGGTAAGATGAAGAGGAAGGATGGCCCAATGGTTAGGACACTAACGTAGGATGTGGGAGACCTGGGTACAAGTCACATCTCTGCCACAGATTTCATGTGTGATGCTGGGCAAGTCACTTAGCCTCCCTGTGCCTGAGGAATAATTATGCGGCTAATAATACTACCCTACTTCACTGGGGGGTTGGGAGGATAAACACATTAAAGGTTGTGAGGTGCTCAGCTGCTATAATAACAGTGACCATATAAGACAGGTGTCAGAGTGGTAGCCGTGTTAGTCTGTATCAGCAAAAACAACAAGTCCTTTACCTTAGAGACTAACACATTTATTTGGGCATAAGCTTTTGTGGGCTTATGAAAAGCTTATGCCCAAATAAATTTGTTAGTCTCTAAGGTGCCACAAGGACTCCTCGTTGTCTTACATGAAAAAATAGACCTATCCTCACACTGCTCCTGGGAGGATGACAATATGATTACCCTATTTTACACATGGGGAACTGAGGCACAGAGAGAGACTTGCCCAAGATCACACAGCAAATCTTGTGATCCTAGATCTTCTGAAACCCAGTGCTACACCCTTAAACAGATACCTGGGTAGTAACAGTCCATGTGACTCCCATTTCCTGTGGTTGCAACACTTACCAACAGTTTAGGAACCTCTCTTCTATCTCCTCTTCCTGCCTTGGGGTCTATAGTATCCACTGTCCCCTGCTGCTGACTTCCCCTCTCTTCTTTTCTCCTTTGGTTTTAACCCAGAGGTATTCCGCATGCGTATCTCTCATGCCCATCTGCTCCTCTGAGCATGTGTTATAGCCCTGATAACTAACCCAGCTCCATTCCCCTTTATCTCTCACTCCTGACCTGCTCATGCCCTTCTGTAGTTTATCATCTCACTACGTCTCTGTGATGCACCCAAATCAGTGTTGTTCATGCATGAAACCCTCAGTTCCTCTTGTCAACTCCTATTCATGCCATAAAGATGGCTGCAGTTTTGTTTTACATTACGTGCTTCTGCAATTTTGTTCTTTCTCCTTTGTCCACCTCCATATCCCCCATTTCAATCTGGAATTTGACCCTTATGTGTCAGTTTGGAGCCTTGTATTCCAGATGTGCAACCACATTAAAAAAAAAAAACAACAACAATGGGTGGGAGCTGGAGTCCCACAGCTATACCGAAAAGGACATGGCTAAGATGCTAAATAGTTGTAGAGGACATGAACCCCCACCCCACCGTTCTCCCCTGCAGTGGTTGTGCCTATGCTGCGTCAATCCTCCCATTAATAATGACTTCCCTGATACTCAGCTCATATCTTTCTGGTTTCTGTCCTTCAACTGTGTCCCAGCTTGGTTTCCCTAGTTTAAAGCCCTCCTAGCCTGGTACCTACAAAATTGGTTCTAATCTGCACAGGCCTTTCTCCCCCATGCACCCCCAAATGAATGTGAAGGCTCTGTTAACCCAAACCCACTGTCTCCTCTAGCAGAACACTTCCTGAAGGATCTTTCTCTAGTAAGTCACCTTTAAACTGCAAGGCCTCTGAATAAATCACCAACAAAGGAAGGCTAAAACCAGGAAAATAGATGGTGCCTTGCTAAGAAGTGTCTGAGTGGAGTTCTCTGGCTGGCTGCAGGGATTTGCTATGCTGTGTTAGGTTTCTGGTAAGGCCAAGTCTTCTGATCTTTATGTACAAAATGGCAAAGAGTCCTGTGGCACCTTATAGACTAACAGACGTATTGGAGCATGAGCTTTCATGGGTGAATGCCCACTTCGTCGGATGCAGATCCAGACAAACAGGGCTACCCCTCTGAAGCTATGTTTGTTTACTGGATAATGGCCTCATCTGGTTTTTATCTCCCACTTATCTCATGTGGGACGGATCTGTGTGGATGAAACCTCAGCTCCCTGGCTGGTCTCTTCTATCATTTCACCTAGTGGTTCAAGGTGCTCAGTGCTTCAGGGAACATAATTCTTCACGTGGCTCACACACAGGGGTCTTCATACAATGGATTATGTGCAGTAAGTTACATTTGCCTTTGTCCTTTTAAAAATACAGTCAAAGCATTAGTTATCCCTGAATCTTGAGTGGAGTCTCTGGAAGGTCTGGGTGGAAGGATAGTGAATGGCTGGCAATTATTACCTTTGATATTCAAGATGATTAAATAGGGAGGTTTAAAAACCGAAACATGCTCATTTTCTAGCTCAAGACCTAGCCCTAGTGGCCCCCGTGCTGCCATCGTGAAACCCTTCTGGCTGAGCCTTCTCAGCGCCATAGGTCCTCAGACTCCATATAGATCCCGCAAGAGGAAGTGAGCTGGCCCTTTTGGTGCTGAGGCATGAGGCAGAGTGGAATCCAGGATGGGTTTTCTGCAGTTAGAAGGGCTCTGCAGGGTAGAAAAGCCTTGCTGGGTCTGAGTTGAGGGGGTTGTAGGGAGCACGTGTAGGTGGTAGCAAGGGCCCATTTTTACAGTGTCCCTTTCCTTATCTTAAAACCCCCGTTGCTATGGCTGGCGTAACCTGACCCCTTCACCTTGAGCCTGAATAAATACATCCATTAGGTTGGAAGAGAGTGTGGTACCTACTGCTGCCTCCCTTCCCACTGTTACCATGGCTACCCACACAACTGGGAATGACATCACTCTGGCCAGCAGCACATCCAATGGCTGCAGCATCCTCAGGAAGCAGCTTTCAAGCGGGCTCTCCCATGGAGGGAGGTGTGAGGGAAAGCCTTAGTATGGTGGCATAGGAAACCAGTCCCCTCCACCAGGTGTCTTTGGGATCCTCTTTGTTGTTACTGTAGCTGATTGTGTGCTTGACTTTCTCCTTCCCAGTCTCCAGCCCACGGGCATCTCCTTGTCCTGTGTTGTTTATGACATTGTGATCTGTTGTCTTGGAAATAGTGGATGTTATATCCCAAGTGTAGCCTATGACTTCACTGCAGGATGAGGCAGGAGGAGCAGATGGTTCTATCCATCTATTATATTGCATTTCCCTTATCCTACTATCTCGTTGGAGAACAGGGATCCATGATTCAGCACAAATATCTCTGGCCTGTATCTTTCTAATGATTTAAGATACATGTCTGTTGGGTTAGGATATGGCTGGTGTCACGACTTTGGTGGCTTATACATTGAAATCGATCAAAACTAGAAGAATCACAGGTTGCCAAATTACATGGCCCCACTCCCTCTCCCCCCTACCAGTACCATTTTTTGCTGTCCTCATTGGTGTATTGAGTGCTGAGGGGATGGGGAGGCTTTACTCCTCAATCCCTGTTGCCTGTGTCTCCCCCGCCTTATAGTGTCTCTTCAAAAACCCTCAGGCTTCTGCTGGGTTATTTTATTGTTTCACATGTTGAACCTGTGACAATATGTTTCCCCTGCTCCATGCAGCCACCATGTGGTCCCTGGCCTACAAATCTCATAGACTGGAACCCTGCTAGTTGGGGCCAGTTTGGCTGCAGTTATGCCATGAACACGCTAGGCCGTTAGGGAACCAGATGGAATCTGCCCCTTCCTGCAGATTATCTTTCCCTAGAATTTGTGTTCAGAAGGACTGGTGGTGGAGAGGGCTTGGTAAGCACACAGGGACTAGTAGGCTCTTGGGAGAATAAAGATCTGATTTGCCTACAGATTTCAGTTTTTGGTTTCTACAGGCTGCTCTGCTCTATGCTAGTCTATTCTGTTCCATTCAGGTTTGTATACTGTACCCATCACTGGGATGTCTGAGTGCCTTAACTAGCCGGAAACCTACATTTAAAAATGAGTTTTGAAATTTGCTTTTCCTGGGGGATTGCCACTTTGTAGCTTGTTTAGGCTGAGCTCCCTGCATACAGCAGGGACCCCTCACCTCATATCCCTCCATTCTCCACACAAGCTCCCTGTGGGCTACCCTCCTATCCCCTGCCAGGGTTTCTGTGTGCCTTCTATTCTCCCCTTGTCCCACAGTAGGTTCCCCCAACCAGCCTCCCACTAGGGCTCTCCCCATGGTAGGGACTCTGTCTGGCCCCCATTCCCACCTTCCCCCCCATGCTAGAGGCTGTATGTGCCTCCCTTTTCCCCTCCCCCCACACCAGGGTCCCACATTCTCCCCCCATGTCAGGGCCTGTGTGGATACCCACCCCCTACTACTATTCTTTCTGAGTGATAAGTCATTCACGGTGTCAACATGCTAATGTATTGGGAGGATAACAGAGATGAAATGGGGTTGGTTATGCTGGAAGGCATTAATGGGTGCCATCCATAAGTCTATAGACAATGGCAGAGGTGCTTGTGGCTGTGGTTTTGCTTAAGAGCTGGCAGAGGCTGCATGTGTCCCCTGTTTCCCACCATTCGGTTTTCCCATTTTCCCCCAAATCAATAGAGTTCTACCCACTGAAATTTCCTGAAATTTTGGAATTGATTGTATGAAGCATTCAAAGGTTTTTGCGTTACATGCAGCCAAACAAACCGAGAAATGCCGTTGAACAGAGCGTGAGAGGCCTTCACAAGCACGGCCAGTAAACTGGTCAATTCTTCTTTATGATTAAAACCCGGAAATGGAAAAATGGATTAAAAGTGGGTTCCCTTTAGTTCATCTATGGCAATAGTTTGCTGTGAGTTCATAGGAAAATGGTAACATTGGATTATGGAAAGGGGTAAAACTCCTGTAAATTGGGATTGAGGTGAAAGAATGGAGCTGGGTGAGGGGAGGTTGGGATTGAGGTACATGGGTGGATCTGTAGTTAGGGACAGAGGTGGGCTTGAGGTGCCTGAGCTGAACTGTGGCAGGGAGGATGCACTGTGCTGCTCACACTATGGCCTAGTTCAGGGCTTCTCAGCCTTTGTCTTTCTGAGGCCCCCCCCAACATAATATAAAAAATTCCACGTTCTACCTGTGTCACAACAACGGTTTTTCTGCGTATCCAGTAGATTAAAAGCCAGGGCTGGCGTTAGGGGGTAGCCAGCAGGGCAATTGCCCTAGGGCCCCATGCCACAACTGCGAAGCTGAGTTGTTCAGGCTTCGGCTTCAGCCCCGGGCGATGGGGCTCAGGGTTCGGCTTTCTGCCCTGGGCCCCAGTGAGTCTAATGCTAGCCCTGTTCTCTGGTTTATTTTGGCAGATCCCCTGAATCCTGCTCATGGCCCGCACAGGGACCTCGGGACTCATGATTGAGAACCACTGTTTACATCTAAAACTTGAGTTGATCTACCTACATTGTTCAAGACTGTGAAAAATGTCATGCCTTGTGCAATGTAGTTAGGTTGATCTAATCAGGGCTTTGGAGCAGAGCCCACGGAGCAGCTCCGGAGCGGTGGAGCTGCAGCTTTTTGCCTGGAGCTGGAGAGGAGCCGGAGCACAGCTCCAAAGCCCTGGATCTAACTCCCGCCCTAGATGCAGCTAGGTCAAATGAGGAAATTCTTCCATCAACCTAGCTACCACCTCTTGGAGAGGTGGATTAACTACCCTGATAGAAAAACCCCTTCTGCTGATGTAGGAACCATCTACACTACAGCAGCATGGCTACAGTCCCAGTGCTGTAACTGTGTGGCTATACTGCAGACACACCCTATATCTAGCTCTGGTGTTGTACTCCCTCATTTTCAAGCATACTGAAGTTACCCTTTTTGTAATGGGTAACTTGCTAAGTTGTTTCCTGCTGCCCTGTTAACCTGTGGCTTTACATTAACAGGGACCTACATACTGGCACTCCAGGAACCCCCATGCTGAGCAGGAGGGATTCCTGACACCAGGCACTATGAAGTTAAGTGATCGGGGCTGGAGAGTTCACATACAAAACCTGTACTAACAACCCCCCTTTGTGTCAATGGGAAGTGCAGGCTCCAGCTTCTTTCGATTTCTCACCTGTCCAGACTGGTTCAGAGAGAAAATATCTTTACTTACAAGAGTTGAAAAGAAAACCACATCTATTTACAGTGGGATTCCCCAGTGCCCTCCCCTGGGATATTAACCCTTCACCCTCAGGCGGGGAGATTCGTTTGTGTGCTCCCCTGGGACATTGACCCTTCCTCCCCATTCTAATATAGCAATTGCCCTGTGTATTTCCCTGAGATCTCAGCTTTTTCTCACTATCTATACAGAGATTCCCCCCTCTTTACATCGTCATGTATTAGGGTGACCATATTTCCCAAAGGGAAAATGGGGCACAGTGTGGGGCTGACCCAAGCCCTCACCCTCCCCTGCCCCCACAGAGCTGGCCCGAGCCACTCACCAGAGCCCCCTCCTTGCATGGGGGGCAGGCAGGGCTTGGGCGAGTAGGGACTCACATACTAGATAGGGTGACCATATTTCCCAAAGGCTGGGACTGGCATCGCTGCTCACTCAAGCCCTGCCTGCCCCCTAACCAAGCCCTGTCTCCCCCCTGCGCGGGGCTGGTATCACTGCTCCCCCTCCCCCCGTACTCCACTTTTTTGACGAAAGTGGGCTTTTGTTCCATTTGCTCTTGCCAACTGATCAAGTTGGTAAGAGCAAACTGGACAAATGTCCACTTTTGCCAAAAAAGCCAGGATGGCCGGGACAGGGCTTAAAAAAGTGACTGTCCCTGCCAAAATGGGACATATGGTCACCCTATCATGTATAAAAGTTTTGGGTGCTGTTAGGCTTACTCGTTGGAAAAGTCTTTTTCTAAGGGAGCAGAATACTCACTGATATGTTTGGGTGGGAGCCTCCATCACTTCTCTTTGTTTTGTCTCTGACCCTAGCAGGTTTCCTCGAGATATTAACTCATTTCCCCCCTTGAAACATCCTTGCTTTCTTCCCGCCTCCCTTTTTGCTTTGTCCCTTTCCCCTGACTTTTGAGTTTTCTCGGAAGGAATCCCAAGCTCTGGCCTCCTTCAGGCTGGAGTGTTGTGTTGCTGTTTTTTCCTTTCGTGCTATGGGCAGGGATTTCAAATACCAAGCCAGGGAGGAGGGGGAGTAAAGGGGAGGGACAAAGTTTTCTCACTTTTTTTACTCTAAGAGTAGTGGGGGCAAGGGTGTGACAGTGAGGTGTTGTGGGTGGGAAGAGCTTTATGTGGGAAGAGGTTTTGAACAAGAAATGAAAATTTTTTTCTTACACTTTCATTAATAGCATTCTACTAAAGAGCACAAAGGAAGGCAAAAAACCCAGTCTGGATAAACGCAAGTGCAAGAGGTTATTCAAACCAAAGAGGTATCATTAGAAAATGAAAATCCAACCCTAGCGAAGCTACTAGGAGAATAAACTACAGCGGGTAAAACATAAGAGGGGATGCAGGAAGCCTGAGAGGGAATTTTAAGAGCAAACAGACACAACAGCAAGACATTCTTTAGAGAGACAAGGTGGTGAGGTAATATATTTTATTGGACCATCTTGTGTTGGTGAGAGAGAAGAGCTTACCCCAAGAAGAGCTCTGTGTAAGATCGAAAGCTTGTCTTTCTCATCAACAGAAGCTGGTCCAATAAAAGACATTACCTCACCCACCTTCTATCTCTAATATGCTGGGACCAACCCAGCTCCAACAACACTGCATACAAGACATTCTTTAAGTATAGTGGAAGCAGGAACCCTGCAAGAGATTTAGTGGATCTGCCAGGCTACCAGGCTAAAGGGGAACATTAAGGAGGATAAGGACAGTGCAGAGATGCTAAATGATTTTGTTAGCAGAGGATGTTGGGGAGATACATGCCCCAGAATTACTCTTTTCAGGTAAGAGATGAAGCACTGTCGGACAGTGAGGTGTCACAAGAGGAGGCGCTGAATGAACTGATTTATTATAGAACAAGAAATCCCCAGGACCAGACAATATTCATGCTAGCATACTGCAAGAGATTAAGAAAAGTGTTTGAGCTACTAATGAAAATACACAATCTCATTAAAATCAGTTACTATACTAGTGAAAGGCTGGTAGCAAACGTTATATTTCTTTGGGAAAAAAAAGTGCTAGGGGTGATCCAAGAAATCACAGGCCAGTGAGTCTTACTTCAGTCCCAGTTAGATTGATTGAAAGTATAATTAAACCCAGGATTATAAAACAGCTACATGACCATACTATCATAGAAACATAGGGATGAAAGGGACCTTAAGAGATCATCTAATCCAGCCCCTTGCGCTAAGGCAGAACCAAGTATACTTTGACCATCCCTGACAGATGTAAAGGAAAATTGCACCTTTCTAATCCGTTAGAATTATTTGAGTGTGTCAGTAGAACAGTGAATGAAGAGAGATATGGAAACCAAATTGATTTGGGGTTTCAAAAAGCCTTGGACAGAGTCCATCACAAGTGTCTATTAAGGAAACTAAGTAGCCATGAGGTGAGCAGTAAAGTACTGTCATTGATTAAATACTGGCTAAGAGACAGAAAACATAGGTCCCAAACATTCAGAGCAATTCACGTGTGTGTTTGTGCATATGAAGGTCCAAGCAAAGTTAGTTTTGTGCTTCCTCAATCCAGCCACTCTATGCTGGATCACTGTCTCAATGCAAGGTGGAGCAGCCCAGAATGTGTTCTGTATGCAGAAGCAGCCAAAAAGCAAACACAAGGTTAGGATGCATAAGAAGTAGGATGGAAAATAATACAAAAAATATAATGGCACTGTATAAATCAGTGGTTTGCCCTCACCCGGAACACTGTGTTCAGTGCAGGTCACCCCATCTGAAAAAAATAGGCGATACAGACACAATGAAAATGATTAAAAGTATGACTGCAGTGGTGTTGTAGCCATGTCAGTCCCAATATATTAGAGAGACAAGATGGGTGAGGACCCATTATTGGAGCAAGTTCCGTTGGTGAGGGCGAGCTCGCTCTGTGTTCCAAAACTGACTGTCAATTATACGGTTTCTTGCACTTTCCTCTAAAGCATCTCATTCTGTGTGATCTCAGAGACAGGATACCAGACTAGGTGAACTAGTGGTCTGGTCTATCATCTTATTATTCCTATGTTCATAAATAAGTGGTCTGGGCTTCAGTCACTCCCTCTCTTGTGTGTAAGTCATTGAAAGCTATGGGTGTTCAGTACCTTGCAAAATCAATTTGAAATTTTTGACCTAAATGACTTGACCAAGGTCACATAGCAAGTCAGTGGCAGAGGAGGGAATAGACTTTGGAAGTCCTGAGTCCCATTCCTGTGCCTTAGCTCATGGAATAGGCTTAATGTTAAGAGGCTAGGATACTGAATAGAAAATTGGCTTAAGTGAGAAGCAAAGGGAAGTGACAGAAACATTTCTGTTGGAAAGGGGTAACTATTGGCAAACCTTAGGGGTCAGTGTTAGTGACAGTGTTGCTCATAATAAACATAAGTTATTTGGATGAGGGTTTTGGAAATAAGATCTCCGGGTTTTCAAATGCTGGAGGCAAAGCAAATGAGGAGGAGCATTTGAACTGGATTCCAGAGGATTTGGGTGGTTTAGTGATTGGGCAACAGATGGCAAATACCATTTAATGTAGAAAGATATTAGATAATTAGTCTGGAAGCTAGGAGACAATCTGGGGAATCTGAGCTAAATGGAGCAATCACACTGCCTGCTGATCCCAAGTGGGCAGAGAGAAAATCATTAACCCCATCAGCTCTGTGCAGAGCAGCAATGAAAAGCCACATACAGGATGTGTGTGCATGCATGTCTGTCTAGGCATTTCTACATACATATCACTGTGCTACCCAGCTGTAATAAAGAAGAGGGGTGACATAGTGCACAAGACCCTTGTTGTACTAATAATAATTGTGCTAGATGTTGCAAATAGACCTATGTCTAGTCTACACTCGACTTTTGCCAAATGTTTTCCAGTGGTGCCCACACCCCCAGTTCACCTCCATCAGTTCATCTCCCTAGGGTATGCAAAGTGCTGGCATAGGCAGCATTTTAAGCACTGTGGATCTGCTCTGAGCAGGATTAGATGAGATGGTGCTTAAAATGCTAGTGGCCATTAGGAGCACGGTCTATGTTGTTGTCCCACCGTTGCTACCATTTGTGGAGCTGGAACAGCAGGAGCAATGTTGAGAATTTTTTGGCAAAAAAGGCTAGTGTAAACACCCCCACTAGAAGAGCACAGGCCCTGCCCCAGGGAGCTGACAATCTAAATATGAGATGTGACACAAGTAAAGGTGACAGTCAAAAGGAACCGGGTGAGAAAGGACAAAGTTTACAGCAATTCAATCGTACCATCGCTTGTTCTTGGCACATGCTCAGCTTCGTGGTTCTGTAAATGTATTTATAAGGAAGATGAAAAATGTGAAAATAATTGATTCCCTTATTGAAGGCCTTGCAGACAAGGTGAATTAACTCCCACTTAGCTGCTTTACCTTTCTACAGTACTGGGATCAAATCAACTTTAGTTAAAACTGCTTTGTTGATTGTAGGTTCTCTCTGTTTATAGAGCTTTCCATATGTACTTCATATCTTTTTCCCACCTGTGTCTATTGTATTGCCTCATTTTCATACCCACTTCCTTTATCCTTCCATATACTCTGCATTGCACAAAAATACATGAACTTATGTTTACACAAATAATGTACAGTGTTGAGGTATCATCTGTTTATTATATTGTGTGTTACAGTATTTTTGGTTGTTCCCATGCAGCTATCACACACTTTGGCAAATGTTCCGTTTTCTTCGTCCATGTAAGTGTTCCCCTTGCAATTGCATAGAAAAATGTGGTTGTATGCATAGGAAGAAGTTACAGCTTATTTTTTAGGCTCTCTGCTTCGGAGACTAGTAGACTAAAGGACTGAGATGAGGAGGAAGGTAGGGATGAAGGTAAGAGTGACGCGGCTGGAGATGGTTACAAAAGTCCAATGATATAATCAAACCAAGATATCCCCAAACAAATACTGCTTCTGCTCTTGGGTTAATCTGACCATTCCCTACAGTTTCTTCACAGGGTGCCCTTACTGCATTCTCTGCACAGGGACCCCAGAAACTGCTCCTAGCCATCTCCTTGTTTTCTCTAAGCCCCATCCCAGGATATCCTCTGACAAGAATCTGCTTTACTTCCTCTCTAAAGGAGAGACCTGCCTTCATCATAGATTACCCCTCTAGTGAGTGTCCTGAGCCTACTTATAAGGCTCAGGTGACTAATGGATTCATCATTCTCCACTAACTCCATCACCTCTGTCCAGAAGACAGACATTCAGTTACCCCACAGGTGTGAAACTTGTCTCTAACTGGGTTTCCCTCCCCTGTCTTCTCTAATAGGTGATGGGAGAAAACCTTATCACAGAGTCAGATTCTGCCATCAGTTTCAACAGGATGATTTGCAGAGACTGGAAGAATGAAGCCCATAATGAACACAAGAGTTCCTGAGGATTGAATTGTGGTAAATGTCCCAGCCACTGTTGTCTCTCATGGAGCTCTAGATGAAGAAGAGGAGGATGGGAATGAAGATGCTTGTGAAGAAGAAGAGTTTAGACTTTCTCTTCTGCTTCCCATTTATGGATGATGAAAAGAAGAAGTGAATGATACGGAATCAAAAGGAAAAGAAGAATGAGGATGAAAGTAACTATCTAGCTATCTAATTAGTATTTATTACTGTAGTATCTGGTCTCTGGACATGGATTATTAGTTACAGTGAGCTCTGTCCATATGGGGCTACTAATTCTCCATCCTACTCTTTGAATTAGCCATTAGGTTCCTGAGCAAATATCAAGGTTTTCTTCTGCTCTGAGTATCTGGCAAATAATTTGGTGAAGAAGTGAGTTTAGCAGCACACTATGAGTGGGGCAAGAGTTGGACACATGTCAATCTTCTTTGGGAAGGAGTCTAGAGACTTGTACCTACTGTTCAGAAGGCTCTGCCTCTGGTTCCCTCCCCAGACTCAGTGAGTTACAGTGTGCCAAAGGATTGCAGCTGCTATGACAGATTTAAGGAGTGTTGATTCTTGAGATAGCATAGATCTTCCTCAGCAGTTCTGAAAATGTGATCCATGGACCACATGCTGGAAGTCTAAGGGAACCTGCATAGTGCTGGCTCCTTATTACAGTTTCCTGCTGTTAAAACACATTAAAGAGAACTAAACATACTTAATGTGACTTTTCCAAGAGAGCAATTGCTGTAGTTGTCCCAAAGCTGTTATGTGATCAAGGACAGGAAATCATCTGTGTGATTGTGAATGAGAGGGGATGTGGGCTGGAGGATAGTTAATGTGGGAGTGTGTGCATGAGACAATCTTTCACCTGAGACAGTGTACCCACTTATGAAAAATTCTGAGAATCCTAATGTGTCTCAATAAAAGATTTGAGATCAGTACCAGAAAGTGGAAGTGAATGCTCATCCAGTCCAGTTTGTGGAGCACTGGTGTAATATGATCTCTGCAGTTTGTCCTGCTTAGAGGACAGGTGTGATGTATTACCTGCACCTTCCTGATGATCTCTATCTTTAGTCTCAGGTGGGGGGGAATTACATACTGCAGTCTGAAGAGATGAACTCATTAACCACTGGAGCGAGGAGGTCCTCATCAGAGAAAAAGGTGCAGAGTATTCTTACCACTCTAAGGTGGAAAATGGTACTTTTGGCAAGTAGAATTGTTTGAGTATCTAGAATCAGTGACAAGTCCACCATGCTCCCGGAGGCTGGGCATTGTGGTCTTGAAAACCCTGTATGATCTGGCAAATGTGGGTGAGATAGGTGACAAATGTCTAAGGGAAAGAAGAAAGTGAGTCAAATCATTGCGTATAAATTGTCTGGAAGGCCTCGGTCTTCTTTTCTGCCTGCTCCCGATATTGTGGTGTAAGAGGAGTAGGAGAAGTATAAGCGTAGATATGTAGATAGGGAGGATTTGAAGACAGCCTAGTCTCCCATTAGATCCAGATGATAGAAAAGGGGAGGTGACCTGCTGATGTCCCTTCCTGTCCTACATTTCTGTGATTCTATGATAACTGCAGTTGTATGGAGGTTGCCTTAAAAGTCCTGCTTTCTGTTTACCTCTCTGCACCCTTCTCAGAGTTCTGGGTGAAGGAGAGGACACAAAACTGAGAGCACAAGAAGGTTGATGACCCTTTGTATGTGTTTGGCGAAGGAGCCAGCCCGGGCTGCACCTCCTAGATGTGCATGACGGTGAAGATAGAGAGCAAGATGAAGCTCAGTGGGTGCCTAGATGTGTGTGAGGACTCATTGCAGCCTCCTTTCTCTGCTCATTGTCTGGCTCTCACACGTAGGTGCGATATAGTCTCCTCAGCAGTTCCATGTGTTTCTCAACTCTTCCCTCCCCCTTCTTCCCCGTTTTCAACCAGTAGGAATGAGAAGTGGGAGATCTGGAACAGCCACCCTCAAGGTCTCGCCTCCAAGTCCCGCCGCCCCGCAAAACGGAGCGCTGATGTGGTGGAGAGGCTGGAACACGATGCAACTCCTTCCTGCCCTGGCGGAGATGTGGATAATGCAGAAGAGGGGGTGAGACAGGCACTAAAGGCCAGGGAGCCTGGCAATTCCACCCTCTTCGCCTTCCGTTCTCCCAAAATGTGGGCGGAGAAGAGGGCGATGCACGGGGAGAGCCGTGTGCGCGTGTCTCACGCTGTGTAGCTGACTCCCCAGACCCCCTCTGATCTACAGCGCGCGGCGGCGTGTATGCAGGATGCAGCCGGCTCCTCCATTCCCCCCAGCTGCCTCGCTGGGATGCACGGAGTGAGGAGGAGGAGGAGGAGGAGGAGGTATGTGTCATGCCATGTAGCCACTGCCCCCCACCTCCCGGATGTAGGGAGCGGAGAAGAGGAGTTCATGTGTAGCTGATCCGCCCTTCCCGGGTGTGCAGGGCGAAGGAGGGCCGCAGGGGGGGGGGTGCAGCACGCGCTCGCTCCCGGGGCCGCGGGGGGAAGGTCACTGTCTCTGTAGAGCTGCTCCCACCCCCGGCCTGCGCTCTCCTCTTCTCCACCCTCCCTGACGTCTGGAGCTGGCAGCCCGGCCGGTTCCGCATTCCCGACCCCTCCCCGCAGCCCAGGGGCCGCTATATAACCGGGGCTGATGCAACCCACCCAGCCGCCCGCCACAGCTTGTGGGAGGGACGCACCGGGGCAGCGACGGGGGGCGGCGGCGGCTGTGGTGGCGGTGGCTGCTGGCCAGGCGCCCCGGGGGCGGCAGCTGCTCCGGCTCCTCCCGGGACCAGACTCGGCAGGACGGGCCTGGGGACAGGGGCAGAGCACCGGAGCCAGGCGGCAGCGGAGGGGCTGAGCGTGCAGCCTGTCTCCGGCTCCTGCAGCCGGGCCCCGGGGGCACCTCGGCCGCCTTCTCCCTCTGCACGGTGGGTCTGGGTGGAGCGGGGAGAGGGGGGGGAAGCTCGGTGCGGGGGGGGCAGCTCGGTGCGGGGCCGGGAGCGGGATCTGGGGAGTTTTAGCACCGGGCAGAACAGGAATCGAGACGTGGGGGGTCGGGAAGCCCTGGGCTCCCTCCCGGGGGTAGCCGCTAGGATTGGCCCGGCCAGGACCCGGGAGAGGAACAGGCTAGCTGCAGAGCGCGGCCCGGAACCTGCACCGGCCGGGGTCATGGGGAAGCGTCGTGAGCTCTGGGCCCTCCCCCCCCCCGCCCCATCCTTAGAGAGGGGGGCCATGCTGCCTGTTGCCCCAGGGCTGCGCTGTGCTCTGGGGTCTGCCGTGCTGCCCCGGTCTCGCACGCGCACGAGGACGCTCAGGAGTCCAGGGTCCGCGTCCCTCCCCGTGGCCAGAGCAGGGTGGCTGCGTGTCCCCCTATTGACCCCAGGGACCGCCTGCCCCCTGCCCGCCATGCCCCCGGAATGTGCGCTGGCCCTGGGAGCTGCTGAGCCGGGTCCGGCCTCTTCTCACCCCCCTGCTCCCGCCCACGAACGCGCCCAGGGGGCTGCTGGGCAGGGAGCGCAGACTTTCTCTTTTGGAAGGGAAGCTCAGCCTAGAGTTTAGGCAAAGCCTGGCCCCTGTCCCTGTCCTGCGCTGGTTGGTGTGAAGAGACCCTGGAGTGCATAGGGCCTGGTGCCAGGTACCAACCGCTTTTATTTCTGTGCAGCCAGCGGTGTGTTCGGGGCTTTACAAGGCCTTGCCCTCAGCAGTTTGCAGTCCAGCTAGACAAGGGAAGGGAAACAACAAAAGGGAGGTGAAGCTTGGGTCACCCACGGGTGCTGGAACGATTTGTATATGGGGGTGCTGAGAGCCATTGAACCACACTTTAAACCCGTATATAATGGAAACCACTTCAAGCCAGGGGCTGCAGCAACACCCGTAGTGCCAGCACCTATCACCTGGGGCTTTGGGTGCTAGGACTTTATGCATGTCTGGGTGTCCTCACTGCTTCTGGTAGGTTAAGGAGGATGGGCTGATAGGGTAGGGCTAAGGCTAACAGACCTTAAAATGCAAAGACAGAAGCCTCCTGTAGGGCTAGCTCCAGAGCCTGTTGTCTACTGTGTCTACAAGCAAAATTTTCCTCTTTGGTGCACCTGGACATTCTGTTCTCCTCCTGTGCAAGGAACACTCACTGATGTCCTGGCATCTAGATACTGCACAGATGGGCACATCAAAAGGCAAAAGGGTATGCCTACACTAGACCCATGACATTGCTGTAGCTTGGGCTCATGGGGCTACAAATTGCAGTGGAGATGTTCAGGCTTGGGCTGGAGCTCAGGCTCTGAAACCCTGCACCGTTTCAGGGTTTCAGGGCCTGGGCCACAGGCTGAACCTAAATAGCTCTATGCTGCAATTTTTAGGCCTGTAGCCAGAGTCAGTTGACCCAAGCTCTGAGACTCAGTTCTGTAGGGTTCTTTAATGCAGTGTAGACGTACCCAAATGAGACCTGCACACGCATGGAGAGCAGAGTGAAGGTTCACAGATGCAGTATTTTGCCCTAACTCTAGCCATCTGTTTTGGTTAATGCCTGGTTTTGATGGGTTCTGGTAATGCAACTCATTTCAGTTTGGTGCCACAGTGGGGAGTGGGTTTTAGCATCTCTGCAGATTTTTGTTTTCTAATTCACCTGTCCACACAGTGAATGTATGGGTTAAGAATAAGAGAATCTGAATTCCAGGAGGCCCACTTTAGTTTTGTTACAAGAAAAGTTTCAATGTGTTCTGCTACCCCATGAGTGCACTTCCTCCTACTTGCTCTCTATGCCCTGGAAAGGGAGGGAGCCCCTAGAGATTTCCTCTGCTCGCTCAGTCCCAAGTCCACTTTAGTAGCCAGGCATAGAATTGAATGGAAGTCACATTCTTTTGTGCTTTCTGCTCCAGAAGGCATTCTTCTATTTCAGTGGTAGCGAAATAGCTTTGAGAGCAAATTGGGGGAAAGGGAGAAATATTGAGACAGAGAGAGACACACATTATGTTTCCATTTTCCTTTAATGAAGGCCCTGTGGAGGTGTATTTGAAAACACAGGGTCTCCTATGCCTTCAAGGAGGGTGAGAACACTCTCTTGGCTGATTCCAGGGCCATATGCAGTGTTTGGTGGGCCAATGAAATGGGGCCTGGCTCATTCTTTTGCTTGTCTTGGCAGCCTGCTTCATGGCTTGTATTACCAGCTCTGGAACGCAACCACTGCCAAACTCTGTGTGTGTGTTTGTGTGCGCGCGCATGTGCACGATCACTGAGAGCACAGAAGAGACAAATGCTTCAGCAACTCAGACTTGGAATTTTTAGCATGTTTCTTGAAACTTGCATGAAAATTTCTATCTGGAGGCCTTTGCCAGAAGCCTGCCTCGGGAATTTGCTAGTTATTCTTACATGGGGATTTCTGGGAATGCCACTTGTTTGAGAGCAAATTCTTAGTCTAACTCCCACTAACTAAAAGAGAAATCCCCATTTATAGGGTGGGTAGGTGTGGTGCAGGGCCTGCAGTCCAAATCAGCCCTGTTCAGAGCAGCAATTGGCTGTCCCAGGTTTACTTGCAGTGTAATAGCCATGTCGGTCCCAGAATGTTAGACAAGGTGGGTGAGGTAATATCTTTTGAAAGTTGGTCCAATAAAATATATCACCTTACTCACCTTGTTTATTTGGCTATTTGGGGATTTAACAGAATCCCAAGAAATGAAGTGCAAACTGCTGTCTCTTTCTGTGGCTTGTCAGCCTTGTGCCCTTAAAGCCCCTATGGATGTATCTGCACCTTTCTCACAATCTAGTATTCCCCTTCTCACAGTGCTTTTGAGGTCCTGTGTTATGGCGCCTGCTAAGAGGAGTAAATAGGACCTCCCCATCCCTCAGTTTTGCTAACTAGCCAATATCGGAATGGGCAGCTTTTGAGCACCGTACAATTGTTCCTCTCACCTACTTACTCCCCCATACTCTGGGCTGAGTTCGCTGCTCCTGCTGCACTCCAGTGGCTGGATATCCAGAAGAGTTCAGTTTGGTGCTAAGCTCTTTTGAGATTCTGGCCATTAGTGTAACCATGGGAGGTGTGCAGGGTGTTGAGTACTTTTGGAAAATCTGGCCTCAGATCTGCTGTCCTGGAGAGTGAGACCTGCAGTGCCACTGGCCACTGTGTTTGGCTACATGATTCCTCCTTTGGCACTAGAGCAGCTCGCAGAGGAAGAAGGGGGTGTGGAGTTCTATCTATCACTGACTGGTCTAATGGATTTCCCAGTTGCCTTTAGTGTTCAGAATATTGATCCAAACATCGAAGGACAGTTAACCTGTGGCCAGACAACCGAAGGGTGTGAATGGGCTTGTCTGCTGAGCAGGGTTAGTATAAACTGACTAGTCCTGGTCATTATTTGGATGGGAGACTTTTAAGGAACACCCCAGGGTTGCAGGAAGTGTTTTGAAGAATATGTACAGGGCATTCTCCCCTCTGAGTCAGTGCTGACCCTAGGTCCCCAGTGCAGTGCTAGATGGTGCTGTGCTGCTGGAAGTGCCAGCCTTTCTGATGAAATGTCTTTTTAAAAATAAACTCCAGTTCTGACCACTTGTGGTCGTTGAATGTTCCAGGGGATTTTTCACAAGAGTCAGGTTGTTAGCCTCAGTGTCCAGACCTAATTCCAGCTGAGATCATTACACTTTCCCTCCCTAAATTCCTGCAGCTGTTTCAGTTGGAAATAGGATCGTTCTTATCTTCATGTCCTAAACTACTTGTAGCTCTGCATTGTGGTGTTAAACATCTGTCCTGTTCCACTCCAGAGATGATGATGATTTGTATGTGGTAGAGCCTAGGAGCCCTAGTCACTGACCAGAACCCTGTAGTGCTAGACACTGTACAAAGACAAAACAGAAAGACAGCCCCTGCCCCAAAGAGCTCACAAGCTAACTAGATGGCTGCGTAACAATGGGGGAAGAGTGTGATCTTGATGTATAGCTTGTTTGGTAGTTTAAAGCTTGGGATGGAAGGTGCTAGAGAAATAGGAGGAACAAGAGCAGATTGTTTGTCTAATGGCAGTTAAGGTTTTACTTTCAGATTAGTACAAGTGATGGACATGGTAGGGAAAGATCCTTGGGGTGGGGGGGAGGGAGGCAGGCAAAGAGGAGCCCTACGATATGATCTGTATCCAGAGCAAGGGATGCCACATGAAGGGGACTGATAACTACCAAGTTAGAAAGCAGTAGGGATGGTTACTCTGGGAGGGATTGTGCATTTGGAGGGCTCTAATGCAGCTGTCCTGAGCTGTAGTTGAGGGGTTTAGTGTTGGACTGGGCATGTCTGACAGGTGGAAGGCTGAGGGGTCACTCCCAGGGGATGGCTGCTCCAGTGGGCTCTGCTGATGGCTGAGCTTTACTTCTGTGGATTTGTAACAAATGTTCTCTTTTAAAAGGTCCTGTTTGCAGGAACATTAGAGATAATATTCCCAAGTGCAGCTCAGGGGTGCTGGAACAATTTGTATAGTGTGGGTGCTGAGAGCCATTGAACCAAACTGTAAACCCTGTTTATAATGGAAACCACTTCAAGTCAGAGAGTGCTGCAGCACCCCCTGCATCCCTAGTTCCAGCATCTACTGCAGCCCAAGAGGCTGAGCTGGGCAGCATGGCCAAGTGGTGGCGCTTTCTGCTGAGGGGTGGAACTGGGAAATAGCACTCTCTCTGCTGGGGAGTCTGTCTCTGATAGGGAAGAGGGCAGCTGGGCTGTCTCTCTCATATGGTTTGAGGGCAGCCAGTGGATCTCTCTCACTCACACATCCGGGATGGGAGGTAGACAGCTAGGCTGTTTGGGCTTTTTATGAAGGCTTTACTAGAGCACAAATTCAACCAAAGGCAGAGCTGTCTCTCTGTGAGACTCTTGTGGTATTTCTGCCATCTGTGTGAAAATAAACAGAAGTTCAAGGGAGAGCCAGACCCTTCCCACACCGGAAACGGGCTCTGGCTTCTATCTCCTGGGGAGCATTCCCTGCCACAGTCATCAGGGCCTTGGGGGTCTATTCCTTGGGGCCAAAGGATTTTGGAACAAGGCATTGCAGGGATGGGTGTTTATAAAGTCTGCTGCATATGACTATTCACATCATATCCTCTTGCAAAGGCATCTGGGTGGGTGTCTCTGGGAAGGGCATTGATGTTGCTGCTTAAGCCAGCGCAGATCCAGTGTCTGACTCAAGGAGTTGCTTTCCTGACTCCAGCTGGAAAGTCTATTGCGCTTATAGGTAACTCGTGCAATATTAGGCATACAGAGGCTGCCATATTGCAGCAGGGTCCTGGTTCAGCTAACCTGGCAATCTGTCTCTGACAGTGACTTATATAGCTCTTATACTATATCCTTGGTAGAGAGAAGGGGGTTATTTCCTGAGCTGTCCCAGCTGGTGACTACCCTGAGAGCCCAGAGCGCCTTTTCAATTTTGTCTTAGCTGATGTCACTGCAGCTGATTTCTTTGATGCACTAAACATACTGGACTCCTTTGCATCAGGAAGATCCACTGATTTAATACAGAGCACACAAAAGTTGAGTGGCTTCCATTAAAGTTAGCATTTGCCAGTACCTAGCACGCTGTTATCTGAGAGGATAGGATACAACTGCAGGTCTTGGAGACTGCTGTGGTCTGGTTACTGGCAAATAATTTAATAATGATCACTGTCTGTCCTTTTTACCAATTTAGACTTTAGCCCTTTCAATGGCATTCTTCTGAGCATTCATTACCCTGCAGTCTGGAAGAGATCTAAGGGTTAAAATTATTGCTTTTTAAAGTAATATGCCTTCTTGTGCTTGTCTTGCAGGAATGGGTAAATAATAGCGGGCCTTCTATAAACCATTTATTTGAAATATAGAATATACTGCATTCATGACGAATAAAGTGAGGAACAGTTGCATGGGAATATCAGATAACCGAAGGAAAACTCTATTGCGTGCTAAGGCACTCGGCATATTGAAAGCTTAGTTTTTGCTTAATTTCTACAAATTAATAACATTTAACATAGCAATTCCCTGTGGCCTGTCCTTGATGGGGTGGGAAGGCTTGTGTGCTCCTGTGACCCTAAAAACTATGCCATTGGGAGTTTTCGCTCCCTGGCAGGGTCGCCCAAGCAGATTGGTCAAAGAGTAGGGACCAGATGAAAAGGAATCCACTGGTCCTCCAGATTGGGGGTTGAGTGATAAGCCAACAATTTATCGTTGTAAAAAAAGAAGGGGGGGGGGGGAAGTTGAGTTATGGAAACACAACAAGGTAGCCATTCAGACAAACAATGTGCCAAAATAATGGACTCTGTATCGGCAGAAATGATAAGGGAAGCCTTCAGGAACCCAAAGATTCTGACAGGTTCTTTACCGAAGGTAAAACAAATTAGAAAAGTAGGTTTCTGCAACATTTGAACAATGGGTTCAACAACAACCAAAGTAACGCAAACAACCAAACAGACAAACAAATATAATCTCAAAATCTGTGGTTTAAGCAATGGTCTGGAGCTGTCAAAAAAAACACTTAAAAATTAAAATATAGCCCTTATATGTTCAGGGAGGCAAGATCAGTGCCACTCAGAGGGTACAACGTTAATTATGACTTCCAAAGCAGAAAAATTGCTTATAGACAGGGTGCCCATTAGCAGCTGATTGCTCTGAGCAAGGCTTCAAACATGATACGTGAAAATGTCAGTTACTCAGTGTTACCAACAGACAACTATGATGACAAGATCAAAGATCAGTTCTCTAATTGCCTACAAACTCCAGTTGACAACATTCCCAAGCATGACATGTGCTTGTTAATGGGGACTTCAAGGCCAAGGTTGGAGATGACAGCAACAGAGTTGTGAGAGTGATGGGCAGACATGGGTTGCCAGAATCCAAACGGTGAAAGATTGGTAAAACCGTGCCTGGTAGCAGGGATCATAATTGGTGGAACACTGTTCCTCCACAAATATATTCACAAGGTAATATGGAATTCCCCAGCTGGAGTTACCAGGAACAAGATTGACTATCTGTGTATTGGAAGGAAATTTAGATCTACTCATTAGGATGTGTGAGCATACAGAGGAGCTAGTATCTGAAGTCACTACAATTTGTGTGGCAACACTGAAGATCTAATTTTTCTATACTTTCATCTTTCTCTTGCTCTTAATATATTTATAGAACCTCTTCTTACTGTCTTTTATGTCCCTTGCTAGGTATAATTCATTTTGTGCCCTAGCTTTTTTATTTTGTTCCTAGACAATATTTTTTAGTATTCATCCATAGCAATTTGTCCATGTTTCCACTTTTTGTAGAATTCCTTTTTGATATTCACATTAATGAGCTCCTGATGGAACCATTTTGACCTCTTACTACCTTTCTATCTTTCTTTTGCATCGGGATAGTTTGCTGTTGTGTCTTTAATATTGTCTCTTAAACTGCCCTGCACTCTCCTGAACTCCTTTTTCCCTTAGATTTTCTTCCCAGGAGAGGTTGCCTACTAGTTTTCTTTAGAAACCGTGTCTAGGAAATGTCTAACTTGGAGGTACATATAGAAATCCCCAAAAGGGTCGTGTGCCCTGGAAAAAGTCTCCAAAGGTCAACTGTCCTTTGGCAGCCCACATTTTTGAAATTAATGTCTTTCTAACCTGGAGGGACAGTATTCAGGAAGTCATTGAGAATTTTGGGATGGTACCAGGGTACCTGACTGCACTTTTCAAAGTGGTGCCTAGGACAGGACATTGTCTGATCTCTTGAGGGAACAAAGTGTTGCAGCCATAAATCAGGCTAGAAAGAATAAAAGGAGAGTGATACGCTGCTTCACTGGTCTGCTGTGTGTGGGGTATTGTTTTGAATTTCTGTACAATGTAGCCAGTTCCAAACGTGGAATTTAGAGCTGTCCAGTGATAAAATTTCCCAGTGTGGAGGTTGCTATCTTATTTTGTTTTCTGTCTTTGGAGCCTCAACCAAGCCAGCTGATGATCTGTCTCTTCTCAGGCCATGTAAAATTACTACATATTTTCTCTCTAGTTCTCTCTCTCTCTTTTTTTTCTTTTCTTTTTTTTTTTTTTTTTTTTTATCAAGTAGGTAAGAGTACTGGAAAAACATCCATTTTTATCAAGTAGCATCAGCCCAACAAGACTATTCATTAGTTGAGATTCTGCATCTTTTATTTCTTCATTTTCTCCTTTCCAAACTAAAATGTCCTAGTCTCTGAGGTCATTTTGTATTGAACACTCCCTTCCCCAGTGCCTTACCTTTTTCTTTCTGCTCTCTGTTCCTGTGGAGTTGATGGCCAAAGCTGAGTGCTGGATTCCTGGTGAGGACACACCCTGATTTACAATAATGTCCTTATCAGGTTTCCCATACTACTTTCTGTTCCTAGACATTGTCGCTTTTGTTACTGTTGCTGTGTGGTGAGCAGATGCCCTTCTGTGACCTGCTCACTGTGACCTCTCTCATTAGAGGTTGCCACTAGTTCAGAGCCCATTAGAGAGCAGAAAGATTTAAAATTGTTCTTTCCAATGTGAGTTACGTTATCACCTGCCACCATGCTGCCCATTTCCCTAGTGGTGTTGGTATTGCACTCCGCCAACTGCCTAGGCTGGCTTCATATAACTAGCTTTAAAACTATTGCTAGGCTGTGCAGAATGGGACCCTCTAACTCTCCTTGTTTAGCTGGTCCTCCTTCCTCCCAGCTCTCTGGATAACAGGACAACTCAAAGTGCATTGCCCCACATTCTCCTGCACAGTGTACATGGTTCTGGGTACACTCTCCCTTGCTGAGGCAGTGTGGGATGAAAGCCCAGACTTTCCCAGAGTACATTGATGCAAACCCAGGTAGGCAGAGTCATGAGTGCATGGACTAACTTGGTGACGTGGTTGTGTTGTGAAAAAAGCTGCTGCATGGACACAACTGAACCAAGTATGTTGTAACTGGGTCATTTGCGAGTGTCAGCCTTGTTACACCAACACAGATGTAGTTACGGTGAGGGCACTCAGCTGTTCTCTGTGCACTCAGTTGGTCTCACAGCCCCATTCACTCTTCCATGGGCTTCCTGCTTCTCATCTAATAACTTTTTATTCTTTTTCATAGCTTGGCTACTTCTTATTCTCCAGCTTGTAACTGACCTGCCAGAGTTTGCCCCAGGCTATTTGCCTCACTTGGCCTGGATTTCTTCCTTCCCCTCTCTTTTTGTATTTGTTTTTGGCCAAAATAAACTCTTGTACCTGTGGATTTTTCCTTCCCTTTTTCCTTCCTTTTATTTGTTCTGGAGGATGGATCCCATCTGTGATTCTAAGTTAGTCTTATGCAGCCTCCATGCTGATTCTGTGGTCTCTAAGTTCCTATCATTTTCCTTTATCTTCACTCATGCAAAGTTCCCCTGCTTGAATTTCAGTTTCAGACCTGGCTGTAAGTCTGATCGTCTGGAGAGGATGTTGGAGCCAATGCACATTATGGTAATTGTTGATGGCTCCACCGTACTTCCTGCACCAACGCCTGAAAATTATTCAGAACTATGTTTAGAGTAGTCTCTGATCTTGTCAGATCCAGAACAAGATGTTTCAAGAAGCAGTCACTCATAGTATCAAGAAATTGTTTCTCTAGACCACATCCTGAGGGGACCATTGATCAGTTGACATCTAAGTAGCTGAAGTTGCCCCTTATCACTCTTGTAGTACTTTGTTGCCCCTGTCTGATTTCTCTCCCCATCCTGATCTGCAGGTATGTCCTTCCTACTAGAGGTAATTTCTTTTGACCTAGGGATTTTATCCACATGGGCTCTGCCTGATGCTCCCCCTCTTGTAGGCATTCTCTCTCAAGGAGACTGTGGAATCCTGTGTGGGCAACGCTGTGGTGGCTCCCCAGCCTCTGTGACCAAACCTAACTTTCCTCTGTCATTCATAGTCAGGATTTGCAATATCCCACTGCGTCTTACTTGTGAGCTTCATGCACTGGTACGTATAGTTGTTCTTGTGCCTCTTTTCCTTCACTGCCTTCTTCCCCTGCAGCCTTCCCTGGGAGCAACTGTAGTTACTAACTGATACTGGTGTCTCCAGAGCTCTTTATCTGAAGCTCTTTCTTTTCTACTCTAGGCTCCCTGGAATATGCACGATTACTGTTCGTTCAGTGTGTTTAATCCGCTCGATGCGGCCACAGAGCCGGGGAGTGGAAGGTCCCATGGCATAGCTGGGCCTGCTCCCCTACTTGATAGTGTAACCCTCTGCAGACATCTGTCAGATGTGGTCATGACTGAGCTCTTATGGGAGGACTCTCAAACATTGGGAGATTGTGTCCTTGCTGCTCTCCTGCTGGGACTTGTGTCTATCACCAATTACAATGTGCAAGGAGTGTTAAAGCTGGGGAACGGTTCCTCTTCCTCAAATAACTTTGCCTGTTGTAGAGAACAGGGGAGTATGATGGCCCCATTGGAGTTTGTGTGCTGGGAGGGTGGGATGAGATGCAGTGCTTCTGCCACAGGCTCAAATTGCAGTGTCGGAGCAGAGGCCTGGGGGAATTGGCTCCTCATTGCTCTGAGACTGTACATGTCTCTTCACGCCCTCAGTGGCACCAAAAAGATATGGGTAGGGATCCCTCATAACAGATTAGGTGAGTGGCCCTGGCACATGGTATTCCAGAGGTTTGGGAGTGAGGGCAGAAAGGGAGAGAGCAGCTGCTTCACTTGGTTCATACCCTGTTGGGTTTTGGAGTAAGCTGTGCTTGCTCCCACTTGTGGGACTCTCTGGCTAAATCCCTATAATGGCCTGTGTCTTGCTCTCTCCCTAGAGCAAGAAGCTGCTTGCCCTGCTATGATGCCAGGGCAGATTCCAGATCCATCCCTGACAGCTGGTGCTCTGCCTGGGCTTGGCCCCTTGTCAGGACTCCCGGGCACCACACTGACAGTGGAAGAGCTGAAGTACGCTGACATCCGCAACATTGGGGCTATGATCTCTCCACTGCATTTCTTGGAGGTGAAACTTGGGAAGCGGCCCCAGCCTGTGAAAAGTGAGGTGAGTTCTGGGGGAATTCCCCAAGCCCTGCCTCCCTCTGGGGGGCTGCTCTGAAGGCACTGTAGACTGATGTCTTCTCTATATCCATGGATGGTAGCAGGACAAGCTTTCCCCTCTCATGCTACCTCCGCCTTGCCTCTCCTCCCTACCCCCCGGACAATTCCATTTTGATAGGCTGTTCAGTCACTGGTCTGTCTGCCAGGATGGCCCCAAAAGTTTTTAATGAGTTAAGCATGCTGAAAACTGGACTGAGACAACCCCCTTCACCTTCTGTCACTCTGGCCTGGGGTGGGTGCGAACCACTGACCCAGCAGTGAAAGGCTCTGTATCCCAGTCCAGCCCTCCAGATCTCATGATAGTCTGGCTCAGAGGAGAGAGGCCTCGGTCACCCACCCACTTTGCAGCTTGAGGAGCCAGTCAGGAACTGAAGCCATGTGGCCCTTTGTCCATCGAGCTGTTATGGAAATCTCTTCATCTGCTGAGAGAATGAGCCTTTGGTCACATGGGGGTTGGCACTAGGGCTCCTTGCTCCCTGGATGGCAAGGGCATAGAATGGTGGTTAGAGAGAGGCGACACATAACTTTTCTCCACAGTTCCCCCCCACCCCGCCCCACTCCCTCCAGGCTTGTGGTTGGAGCTGCACCTCTAGCTTGCTGGCTAGGGAGGGGGCATGCTGCAACATAGAGCTATTGGGAAGAGAAGGCTATTTGAATAATACATATTCATAGATTCCAAGGGCAGAAGATACCACTGTGATTATCTTGTCAGACCTCCTGTAATACACAGGCCATAGAGCTTCCCAAAGTAATTACTAGAGCAGGCCTTTTAGAAAAACATCCAGTCTTGACTAAAAAATGGCCAGTGGAGAATCCACCATGACCCTTGGTAAGTTGTTCCAATGGTTAATTAGTCTGTTAAAAATTTACTCTTGATATCAAAATTTGTCTGGCTTCAGTTTCCAGTTAGTGGATCATATTATACCTTTTCTCTACTAGACTGAAGAGCCCATTATTAGATATTTGTTCCTCGTGTAGATACTTATGGACTGTAACCAAGTCACCCCCTTAACCTTCTCTTTATTAAGCTAAATAGAGTAAGCACCTTCAGACCATCACTAAAAGGCATGTTTTCTAATTCTTTAATCATTCTCATGATGCTTCTCTGAACTCTCTCCAATTTATCAACGTCCTTCTTGAATTGTGAACAGCACAACTGTACACAATATTCCAGTTGCACCAGTGCCAAATACAGCAATAAAATAACCTCTCCTACTCCTACTCGATATTCCCCCTGTTTATACATCCAAGGATTGTATTCGCCATTTGGGCCACAGCATCACACTGAGAGCTGATATTCAGGTGAGTATCCACCATGACCCCCAAGTCTTTTTCAGAGTCATGGCTTCCCAGGATAGTCCCCCACTTAGTAAGTATGGCCTACGTTCTTTGTTCCTAGATGTATACGTTTCCATTTAGCTATATTAAAATGTGTATTATTTGCTTGAGCCCAGCTTACCAAGCAATTCAGATAGCTCTGTATCAGTGACCTGTTCTATTCATTATTTACCACTCCCCCAGTTTTTGTTTCATCTGCACACTTTATCATTGACTATTTTATGTTTAACATTTTCATCAATGACCTGGAAGTAATTTAATGTAGGGCCAAAACCAAATCTCCGCGGTACCCTACCGGAAACACTCCCATTCTATGATAATTTAATTGCGTTTTACGATTACATTTTGAGACCTATCTGTTAGCGAGATGTTTATCCATGTAAGGTATGCTATATTAATTTTATGCCTCTCATTTTTAATTAAAATGTCATGTGGTACCAAGTGAAATGCCTTACATATGCTTAAAGGTAGTAGTATTGATGTAACATACTTATCAGCCAAACTTGTAATCTCATTTAAAAAAAATCAAGTTAGTTTGACAGGAACTATCTTCCATTAACCTATGTTGATTGGAATTAATTATGTTACTGTCCTTTAATTCTTTATTAATTGAGCCCTGTATCTACCACTGTTGTTTTGTCCAGAATTGATATCAGACTGATAGGCCTGTAATTACCTGGGTCATCTTGTTTATGCTTTTTAAATATTGGCACAACATTAGCTTTCTTCCAGTCTTCGGGAACATCCCCAGTGTTCCAAGACTTATTGATAGTTAACATTAATGGTCCAGAAAGTTCTTCATCCAGCTCTTTTTAAAACTCTTGGATGCAAGTTTAATTGAACCTACTGGTTTTAAAATATCTAACTTCAGTAGCAGCTGTTTAACAGCCTTCTGAGATAACACTTTTTCTACTCCACTGCTATCATATGATATGACTACATACTCTGTTTCTTTTTCAAATACAGAACAAAAATATTTATTGAGCACCGCTGCCTCTTCTGCATTATTATTAATGCTACCATTTCCATCTAGTAATGGACCAATACCATTGTTAGATTTCTTTTTGTTCCTAATGTACTTTAAAAACTCCTTCTTATTGCCCTTAACTCTGCTACCCATAGATGTCTCCTTGGGTCCCTTTGTTTCCCTTATCAATGTTCTATAATTCTTAGCTTCTGATTTACATTCATTACTATCAACTTCCCCTTTCCTCCATTTGTTATATATTATGCTTTTTTTATACCTTGTACCGTGGTGTACAACGTTGAAATTACACTGTGAGCAGTTGAAGTCACTTGCACCAAGATTTCCATATATGGCTACTGATTGTGTTAACCTACTTGACATACCTTAGAGATGATTTTTTTTTTTCACAGGTTCTGAGCAATTGCAGCTCCCAGTGACTTCAAATTGGAGCTCCAAGTGCTCAGGGACTGTGAATATCAGGCCCAAGATACAACAAGCTGGGAAATCAGTGAAATCAGTGAAAGTGTTGGTCTCTTTCAGAAGCACCAAAAGATCAAATAACAACCCCCCTTGCCATGTTCAGTTGATACTGTATGGAAAGGTTCCAGGCTCACCCAAGGTTTGTGCATTTATTCAAAATTCCATAGGCTGCCAAGCCAGGGGTAGGAGGCAGGGGACAGAGGGAGCTTGGACCAACCACTTTCAAGCAGTGGTCCTGTACTAAATCAGTATGGGTGCTGCCAAAGCATCACTCCAGCTGCATGTTTGCAATACCACTGAAATTTGATCCAGCTGTACAGAGGGGCAGCTGGGCCAATTCTGAGTAAATAGGGTTGCGGTCCAGTGCACTGGGTTGCTACCGCATTGAAATTTGGTCGAGACGTCCCTTGGTCCAGACACAGAGGGCAGTCAGGCCAAATGATGTTAGAGCCTGGTGCACAGAGATTCTGTTGCTGTACATCAGACTGCAGGGGAATCTGCTGTGATATTTGTCTCCTGGCAGCACCAGCTCATGCACTATGTGGGTAAGAGGGGGAAACTCCCTGGCTGAGGGAGACCTCGGCTCCCTGTTGAAGGAGGGAGGATGAGTGAGAACAGAGCCCCTGTTTTGGGGCGGGAGGGGGCGATAACCAGAATTTGCCCCCCTCTCAAGGAATAGGTGAATTTGTACCACTGGTTTCAGGCACTCCTGCACTGTGATTGGCTGGTGAAAGTTCTGTGCTGCGTGGAGGTGTCAGTATGTAGGGAAGGAGGAGCAGCAACACTGTAGGGCAGGGAGCCTATGTCTTCAGGCCAGTGGGATTAAACATCTCTCCTATTATATCGCGTCAGGGTTCAGAACCCCTAACTTGTCACCTACAAATGTCTCTGAGATGGTTAGCAGGTGAAGCTCACTGGACATGGCATTCTCCCTGGAGTGGTGTTGGGGTTTGGGATGTGATCTCTAATCCCTCCAGCATGAGTATCACACAAGCAGTACTTAAGAATGCACAGCAGAGAGGCTTTTTCTCTTCTTTGCCCTCCCAAATATAGATTACTGTTCATGGCTGGACTCCTGATTTTTCAATTGCTCTGAGGGCTTTTCCTGCTAAAGGATTCCAAATTAATTGTATACACTACATAGAAGGACCAATTCACTCACCATTGCAGCATTGTCCCCCTGTGCAGTGTAACACAGCAGCTGATTAACAGCTACACAGCAATATTGTGCGCCAGGCCAGGAAGTCAGGAAACTTGCAGATCTCCCTGAAATTGCAGGAGGCTTTTAGAGATGCAGGTTGCAGTTAGTCTGAAGTTTGTCCAGTGTGCTATGGCTAACTCTTGAGAGGTGCCATGGATGTGTTCTGAAGACTTTATTTCCTCTATCAGCTGAGCAGCAGTGAGCTCCAGCATAAACCTAACACATGCACAAAATGTAACTTGTCCCATGGTTAGCTGCATCAAGCTGCAGCACTCCTTAGAGGCTGGGCAGACCACAATGAGTTGCCCTTGCCCCTCAGCACTCTACACATTCTGCCAGTGAAATTCAAGGTCCTGGCCCTTCTCTTTCATGCCTTGCCATCAGCTGTCCTGTCTCTCTGTGTGCCCTGACATATCAGCTGTATCTGACAGTCCCTAGGGGAGATCTCACCAGGTGCTCTCAGTGGAGGACCCTGGCCTTGGAATCTGCTGTTGCTGGAGATCAGAGTAAGTCCTTGCCAGGGTCTCCTGGCTGGCAGGCACTGAACACAAATGATACCTGCTGTGGAAAGGAACTAGCTGCCCCTGGGCTTCTGCTCCCCTTTCCCCCAGCTGCTTCCAGTGCCATCGTCCAGTTGGAAAAGCAAGTCCATAGCTTTCCCCATCCCTGGTCATCTGGCTGTTCCTGCTACCGCTGGCTCCCTCCATGGCCTTAGGCACCTCTCTTAACCTCTTTGTGGCTCTGCTTTCTCATCTGTACAGTGGGGGTCATGCTGTACTCCTCTCCCTGGGCCAGTGGGGTTCTGTGAGACTACTCCATTAATGTGACTCACTCAACAGCAGAGAGTCCTCTAGCCAGTTTTTGGATGCTCTTTGCATGTCTTGTTCACCGTGTCTGTGGTGGGAGGGGGCAGAGGAGATGCATTCTGCCCTGCTCTGCTCTAACATAGAGCAAGTACTGAAAGAGTTTCCTTAGAGCTGTAAGTCAGCAAACACCATGCAACAAACAAGGGGAAATCCAAATGGCACATGCCAGAACCCAGGTGCACTGCTGTAACATGTTCCTCAGCCGCACTAGTCCTAAAGGCAGCAAGCTGAGGATAGTAAATGAAGCTGTTCAAAGCGGAGGTTTTGCAGCTGCAGCCTGGCTAAGCCAAAACTGCATATCCCAGGAGTGGCCAAAGAGCAGCCTACGCACTTGTTACAATGCAGCCCACAGCTGCCTTCAGCTCTATGGGAGGTGCAGCTCAGACACTACAGATATCTGCATGCCTGGCTGGAAGGGCAGGGTCTCCCCTGGCACTGGGATGAATAGACTACTTCCTAAACCTTACTCAAAGGAGCAGCCCTACCTGAGGTGTGTTGGTACTTCCTAGGAGTCTGGAAAGCTCAGCATGGAGGTGGGAAGGCACTTGGATTGGCTGCACGGGGGTGTTAGAAACAGTCACTGCTGGGCTCTGGAAATTTTCCCCTCCCAAACCAGAGCAGGGATCTCCCTAGACCAAAGCCCTTCTCCTGAGGCCGCTGTCCGTGGGGAAATTCATGTTGGTCGTAGTCTGCACTGTGAGGAAGGCAACTCCAGCCTCTTCCTGAATTAGAGAGAATGGGAGGACCTTTAAATATGAAATAAAACCCTTGAGCCCCTCTCCCCACAGGGAATCTCTTCTCCTCTTCCCCCCCGCCCACTGTGTTTGGTTTAACCCTTGAGCTACTTTAAATTCTTTCCTGTATGATAACCCAGTGCCCCCTCTAGAGCCTCCTATGTATAGATTTCACTGAGCTTTAGAGACATGAATGAAGTCTCGACCCCTGGCCGAGGAGGACAGTGTAGGTGTCCCCATTTTATTAATGGGAAAACACGGGGCATCCTCCTGTGTCAAGCCGTGGCACAAGAAGTGGGCCTGCTTCAGTGTCCCCTTGGAATCCACCTGTGCAAAGGAATAGTGTGTCTGCAGCACACTGAAATCCTTTTAGTTATGTAAAATGCCACTGTCTGCAGATCCCTCATAATAAAAACAGCTCCTCTCAAACCCCTCAAGGGTTACTCACAGCACCTCCTCAGTCCCATTCCCACATCACTCACCATGACGTGAGTCATTAACTGCTCTGACCCAGCTCCTGTGGCCCCTGTTGGAGGCCTGGAGAGTGGGGGCCTCATACCTTAGCATTCCAAGACCCACATTTATCCCACAAGCCTTCTCCTGGAGTCCCAAGTCAGGCGACAGAACTGCTGGTGGCATTCCACATAGCTACCCTTGCTCTGGGATCAACCTCTCCCTTGTTTTGGGCTCAGCTTCTCCTAACCAGGGTAGTTCTTCCTCCTTCTTCACAGAGGCCTCTGCAAGTGCTCTTCTCTAACTCAGCTGGGGTTCCCCAGCTCTGGCCAGTCCTCACAATCAACCTCTTGCTCTTGCCAGTGGCTCTCTGTACTAACTTTGCTTTGCTCTCCTCTCCTGTTGCTGCTCTCTGGATCTCCTTTTCCTCTTCAGGAGTCCCACCTGCCCTTCTCAGTCAGTGTACTCGGACCTCTCTCCCTTCTAGGGCCCTGGTGCCACCTTTTAAGTCCAATTTGAGTCAGCTGACTAGACGTAGGTGCACTTTTTCCCCTCTTAAAAGGGCTAGTGTCACCCTATAACAGGCAGAAAGAGGGAAAGTGACTTGCCTGAGGCCACAGTATCTGAAGAAATCACAACGAGACCCCAGGAGTCCCAATTCCCACTCTCTTACTGTCCCTGCTAAGCCACATGCCCAGAGCTTCTGTAACCTTTCTAGGAGACATGACCCGTCTCTGTACTATGTTATCTGAATTGTTAGGATAGATGGGATAGTTTGACTGATCAGTGAGATGAGGACAGGGGAGGGATCATTCACTCCCTTTTTTGTGCCTGAACTGGCCAAAGCAGACCACAAAAATGTGTCAATCAGCTGAGAATCATGGACAGCAAGTGTTGTCCCACCAGTGGTATTGCTCCCTATTGCTGCCACAACTAACCATCTGTTTTGCAGCAAACATGGGGGAATGTTTTTGCATGTTAAAAAGCAAGTGGGCTGAGATGAGTGGGGAGTTGAGAGCACATGTCTTCTCTTCTCTGTGCTCTTTCTTGCACTCAGCAGGCTGCTTTTAATAGCTCCTCTTGGCTCAAAGACTAACTCGGAGACAAATCAGTAGCTGGTGGAAGCTATGCTAATGAGAGTGGAATGGTGATTGCACTGACCTCCAAAACGCTGCTTAATTTTTGCACAGATTTGTTAAGAGTTGCTTTTGCCCTTAACTCTGAAATTCTTACTCTTTCAAGAATCCAAAAGGAAGAATCTTTGGGCTACTGGAACTATTGGCAAAGTGAGAGGTCAAAAGCCTCTTTCCATTCACCACCTTGCAAATGTTAGAAACACAAGATTTTAACTGTGTATGGAAAGACTTGGCAACCTTAATTACATTAAAGTGTACTGTGAGATTTAAATCTATTTCTGGGCTGTTCTCCCCTGGCCTGACACCTTACACTGTCACTTGCACTTCTGCAAAGCGAGTGTAAAACATTTCTCAGTCTGATTTGATGCCCTCTTTGCACAGGGGTGAATGACATGCAGAACAGGGGAGAGTTGGCTCCTCTGTGGATATTTTAATGGAAAATCCTATTATTGAAACTGGCCTTGTTTAATATTTTTATTCCCAGACAAAATACTTCCCTAAACTGGAAATAGGAATGTAAGTGTATTAGCTATTTTGGGGGTGGAGGACCTTGAAGAGAACTCTGTAACTGTCTCAAATATTGGGAAGTCAATGTCTTGGTTACCCTTAAAACCCAAACATTAGAGATGCCCAATGAATGTCATCCAGTCACCTTAACTCTGACCCATCCCTGTGTCCATCCCGTCTCACTTGTGTGTCACGTGGAGACATTTTGGTTAAAGGGGTGTGGAGTTTATAAAGTTGGCAACTTGTACAGTTTCCCTAGGTAGGAGACCAGGAGCCTTGGAGCATGTGGGTTTGGTTTCATAGATATGTCTGTGGTACTCAGTTGGTTAACCCAACATTGCACTGCTGGTGGATAAACTACCAAACGTTCCCTCTAGCTCATAAGAGGTTCCTAACCTTAGGCACAGTAGCTACATGTCACTGCTGAGCTTCATAGAACAACAACGTTTAAAACACCCTGTACTTGGCGGGAATTGTCCTTAGTGTGGTCCATTTTGGCTTAGAGATGTACAAATCTGTCTTGTCAATGACTGCAGTTGGCCATAGAGAAGGCAGGAGAAGTTTGCTGAAGTGGTGACAAGACGTGCCATTGCAGCATTTAAACAGAAGTGTGTGGTCAAGTCATGCAGTAAATGAGAGGCAGTTTAGTTCGATAACTTCTCAGAGTCCCTGATGTGATGGAGATGGGGAGTATATGTGGCTAAGGGCATGTCTACTCTGCAGTCATGGGGATGATTGCAGCACGTGTAGACATACCTGAGCTAGGTTTGATCTACCTAGCTCAGGTACCAACAGCAGTAAAGCCATGGCAGCATGGGCTTCAGCTTGGGCTGTACAAGCCTGCCAAGGAACATGGGTACTTACTTGGGCAGCTAGTCCCTGGTGCAGCGGCTTCACTGCTATTGGTACCCAAGCTAGGTAGATTAAAGCATAGCTTGCGTATTTTTACATGTGCTGCATTCACCCCTCCAGCTGGAGTGTAGACAGATTGTAAGACTGGTTCCTGGTTTTCGTTGTTGTCATAAATATAAAGGGAAGGGTAAACCCCTTTAAAATCCCTCCTGGCCAGAGGAAAAATCCTCTTACCTGTAAAGGGTTAAGAAGCTAAAGGTAACCTCGGTGGCACCTGACCAAAATGACCAATGAGGAGACAAGATACTTTCAAAAGCTGGGAGGAGGGAGAAAAACAAAGGGTCTGTGTCTGTCTGTATGATGCTTTGGCCGGGGACAGAACAGGAATGGAGTCTTAGAACTTAGTAAGTAATCTAGCTAGGTATGTGTTAGATTATGATTTCTTTAAATGGCTGAGAAAATAGCTGTGCAGAATAGAATGAATATTCCTGTCTGTGTGTCTTAAGGTTTTGCCTAGAGGGATTCTCTATGTTTTGAATCTAATTACCCTGTAAGGTATCTACCATCCTGATTTTACAGAGGTGATTCCTTTACTTCTATTAAAAGTCGTCTTGTAAGAAAACTGAATGCTTTTTCATTGTTCTAAGATCCAAGGGTTTGGGTCTGTGGTCACCTATGCAAATTGGTGAGGATTTTTATCAAACCTTCCCCAGGAAGTGGGGTGCAAGGGTTGGGAGGATTTTGGGGGGAAAGACGTGTCCAAACTACATTTCCCAGTAAACCCAGTTAGAGTTTGGTGGTGGCAGTAGAAATCCAAGGGTAAAATAATTTTGTACCTTGGGGAAGTTTTAACCTAAGCTGGTAAAAGTAAGCTTAGGAGGTTTTCATGCAGGTCCCCACATCTGTACCCTAGAGTTCAGAGTGGAGGAGGAACCTTGACAGTTGTGCTGCAGGCATTGACACAGAGGCAGAGTTAAGGCTGTTTGGGTGACTTTCTCTTGCAGTTCCAGATTCCCTGATATATATTTTTTTAAGTGTAACCTGAATGTTGAATTTCCAGGCGTTATAACTCTTGTATCTTTTGAGAAAATTACAATGTTTGCTTAAGGGTAAAAGGCCCACTTCCTCAAAAGGTATTTAGGCACCTGCTTCCATTGATTTCAATGGGAGGTAGGCAGCTAAATACCTTTTGAGGATTTGGGTCAGCATCCTTAAGTAATAGATGAATATTTATGAACTGAACTGTACCATAACAAAGGGCTTAGGGTGGGTTTTTTGATGGGTTACTGCCCTAGGTTTTTGAAGTAATGCCCCTGATACTTTGATAGTGGCTTTCTGACTGTGTGATGTAGGGTTAACACAGCAAGTTTGAGTCCATTAACATAGAACAATGGAGTCATGAAGTAAAATGCAGAAACCTCTGTCTTTGCTCAATGCTACAATGGGATCTAGGTATCTTGCTGCACCCTCCCTGTACACCATACTCTGCACTAGGGCCTTTCATTACTCACTACAGTTCAAGGAAACAGGCCTGAGGACTCTGAGCCCAGAATGCTGAACATGCTGCATGAGCAGGAAATGAATGGAACCAATCAGGGAATGGCTCGTTCAGGTCTTCATGGCTCTTGGGCCTGGCTAGTTTGATGCTCCTGGAATGACACCACTCCCTTCAGCTGCCCCCAGCCCTTACCAGCTGTCAGTGTAGACTTCATACATCTACAGCTGTAGACTGAACTGTCTCTTGCACTGAGATCCCTGCTTAGAAGCAGTCTGATCTGATCAAGCCACCCATGTGCTTTGAATAGCCATTAAAGAAAATACTTTCCTTGCAATCCTGTATCTGCCTGTTACAGTATCAGCCCAGGGTTAGTCAACCTAATATAGGGAAGAGAGTAGAAGTCTCTCCTATTACCCCCCCCCCCCCCACACACACACACAGCCACAACATTGCACCAGGGCTGCACTGGACTAATGCACAGAGCTCAGCTCTGCAGTATGGCTGGCTTAGTGTAGCAGGGGAACTTTGTAGCATGAGGAGAGGCCCCTCTCTGTGGGGCTGTTCTTGCTTTCAGCCCTGGGAGGGTCAGTGTTGCTCCTGACACATGAGACCACTATGAGTATCTTTACAGGCTCTCTGCTTATACTCCCACACATCTGTGTTGGGGCAGGGGAATCTCGGCTGTTGCACAAGACCCTTCACAGCCGTTTCTTACATGGATTACACAGTTCTCTGGTGAAATCAGTTTGCCTCATTCTAGAGTCCACATTACAGAAACGGAGTAATTGGTCACAAATGGGAGTGATCAGCAGTCTCTGCTCCAAAGAGCCCAGAACAAGACTAGCAGGTAGAGTTGCAGGGCAGGACTGAGGTGCACTGGTAGCAGTGGGCCAGGAGGGGGAGGGGAGGACAGACCAAAATAGCCAGGGATGCTGCAGGTCAGGACTGAGGAGCATCAGCTGAGCTGTGGGGAGAGGCTTGCACGGCCACTTCTGCCAGTGAGACCTGGTGAGGGGGCTATTGCCAGCTGCATCACTCCCAGTTACTTGTCTGGCTGTTCTAACGCGGGGCCTGTGTCCTGTTCCAGCTGGACGAGGAAGAGGAGAGGAGGAAAAGGCGCCGTGAGAAAAACAAAGTAGCAGCAGCTCGATGTCGCAACAAGAAGAAGGAAAGGACAGAGTTCCTGCAGCGGGTGAGTACCCCATTCCCTTTCCCCAGCAGGCTTGGTACAGCCTCCCTCTCCAGCTATGCTTCACTGCAGTATGCACCCCTCAGTCCTCCCCACCTGGAGAGGAAAAGGTGGAATGTACGCCCACTCCCAAGGCTATTAAAGGCTCTTCAGCAGTCAACCAGCAGGGGCTGTTCATTCTGCTGACTCTCATTTCTCACCCAACTGCAAGGTTCAAAGAGTTCCTTCCTCCACTCACCACCTCTCCCTGCATCTGGGAGCCCAGCAGCTGCCCACAGATCCTGAGGCCTGGTGCCTGGCAGATATAGTCTCTCATTTGGTAGTTGCATGGGAGGACATAGGGCCGCTCTCCCATTTTTTCCCAGCTGGTCCTGCAGGGTAAATGGACCATGGCCTCATGTGTCTGTTACCAGCTAGAGCAGGTAGCTAGCTAAACCCACTCCTGTAGTATGGGGTGTGCTGGGGCAGGAAGGCATCTGATGCACTTAGCTCTGGTGTGTGAGCTGAATTCTGTGTCCTAGCACTGTGTGCAGCCCTTCACATAGTGCACATCTCACCCAAATAACCACAAGGGGCCACAAGCCCAAACAGTGCAACACAAACAGGTGCCAAGAAGATGCATGGTGAGCACCAGGATAGACTCTAGAGACTTGTCAGCCCCTGACATGTGGTAGTGGAATGCCCACGGTCTGGCCACTTCTCCCAAAGCCTGGAGATTCCTAGTCTGTACACTAAAGGCCCATGAAACTCTCTCCCAGATGATTCCCGTACAGTACACACGTGTACTCTTCCTCCTACAGTGCCTGGTACCACCCCAAAGATCTCACACACACGCTATTGCACTCCTGCTCCCTCAGCAGGGATGCACCCCACATTCCCACACAGTCCTGTGCAGTGAGGGGCACCTCTTGGATGTGGGGCTCCTTGCACGGAACACTAGGATCTTTTTAAAGCAAATTCTCTCAATAAGACAAGCCAGTAAAGTCTGAACCATAAAAAGATCAGAAATCCTTGTTGCTTCTCTTCTCCCTGAGAAGCTGAGTCTCCCTTAGGTACTGGTTCCTCTTTTCTTCAGGGCAGAAAAATACTTCTAGTGCAAAACATCTTTTTCTGTAGTATTCAGTTCAGTTTTATTAGATTGCATAGGACGTGTCTTTTGTGAACACGAGAAAAACATACACAATCTAAAACAGCAACATCCATATAATACATTCAGGTGTCATTCAGAACTCTCTTCTTCAGCATAGTGATAAAAGAGCAAAAATTGACACTGATTTAATTACTACTGGGGATTGAGAAAATACTAAAAACCATTGTCCTTTGAGGTCGTGATAAAGAATTATTTTTTAATGCAAAAAAGGTATAATCCAGCGTGTTCTCAGAAGCTGGGATATTCTACAGGCCAAAAGAAAATAAGGTAGATCTTCCAACACTCTAGATTTACAAGGGCAAATCTGAAGATGTGAAGGAACTTTTCTATATCTACCTTTCAGGACAGCAGTTTCTGTGGTTTGGAATCTTTGCCGAGTATATACCTTACGTAAATGCAGATTTCACAACTCTTTCAAATATGGTTCAAAACCATGGGCCGTCTTCAGAGTAGAAAAATCAAAGGGCCAATATAGAATCATGAATCATAGCCAGATCTTCTTGTTGAGGAATATCTATCACGCTGTTTGAGTAGTGATTGAAAGGTACTGACGATAAGCAAGTAGTAAAAAAACTCAATTTAGCTATACTCAGTTGGAGGGTATCACACCAGGGAAATAAGGAGTACACAGGTTGTTCCTCCATCTCCTGAAGGCAAAGACAGAGCAATCTATAATCTGGAAGAGTACAATTCTTAGACCAAAATTTAAGAAAGCAGTACAAGGTCTGCTGCTTACAGAAAACACCCATCTCAGCATGTAAAAATGAGACAGGGAGGATTAAGTCTCCTCAAAAAAGTTATTTTTAACTATCTCTAAGGCCAGAGTTTTCTGTAGTGACTGATGGGGACACGACTTCTGAGTAACTCAGCTGCACAAACTAAGACCTGATATGATTTACACCTGTTAACTATCTCAAAAGCATTGTTGTAGATTTAAGCCATTCCCCCAAGACGGGTGTGTATACCCAATAAAGGTGTGTGCACCTTGCACATGTGAACAGTGCCGATTAATCTTCATCCTACTGGAAACACCAGTCCACTTCGCTTGGCTCATTGGACACTAACCAGGACAAAACATTTAGTAAATGTGTGGTAGGGAACAGTCTTGCTCTGGGTCTCAGGGGATGGCCAGGAGGGAAAGTCCTATTTGATCCCAGCACTAGATTCTACTCACCAATAGGAATAAAATCTGGTCAGAAGACTTTCATGTGGCTCCCTGTGCTGCATGGCCATCAGTTTCACACTGGGCTGCTGAGCAATATCAAGCAGGGGTAGTTTGCAAACAGACCTTCGATTGGTCGAGGGCAGTTTCTCTCTGTGTATTGTGCATGCAGGAGAGGGAGATTCAATGCTGGGCACTGGGTACCGTAGAGCAAGTTGTTCTTTCCCCACACCTATGAGCAGACAGATTAAAGCTGTGTCTGTGTTTTTGGCCCTGCCAGGAGTCAGAGCGTCTGGAGCTCATGAATGCTGAGCTGAAAGCCCAGATAGAGGAGCTGAAGCAGGAGAGGCAGCAGCTGATTCTAATGCTAAACAGACACCGTCCCACTTGCATTGTGCGGACAGACAGCATCAAGACACCGGAGAGTGAAGCCAACCCACTGCTTGAACAACTAGAGAAAAAGTGAAGGTAGCACTGGCCAGGACAAGGAGGAGACAACAAATTGGGGTCTCCAAAAATGTCGCCTATGTACTGTATGAAGAACTGTGCACCAAGGCCTTGTCCAGCCAGAATCCAGTGGGCTTTCCTGGGGATTACAGGCCAACCAAATAAGGGGAAGGAGAAGATCAAGAACCTGCCATTCACCCCACTCTGAGGCTGAACCTGGGATGGGTCTAGCAGCTGTGGTGAGGGCAACCACTTGCAATACCTCTTCGTCGCCCTTCAGCCAGCTCACCAGCCCCAGGGATCAAGCAAGCAGCCTGCTGCAGGGCATCCTGAAGCTGGATCACATTGAGATATGGGGAGGGGAAGTTGCAACTTCCTCTCTTCCCACACCTACTGGTATGCACCTGGCTGGGAGTGAAGGCTTGATCCAGGAGAAATGATCATGTGTGGGAGATGGATGGCAGGCAGAGACATGCTGGCTGTATCTCCCAGGTCTGTCCTATCTCCATCCCTCTGGATCCTGCCACTGCTCCTTGCGCACACTCCGGAATGGAATCTGAAACAAAGAATTGCAAACACTTGACACAAGCCCTGCCTCGCGGCTGGGCCTGTCCATGGCACTGTGGCGCAGGCGCCCCACAAGCACACTCAGTATAATGTTTACAGCCCAGCTGTCCCTGTCGGCCGTGCTTTTGAATGCACATTTTTACACTTTTTTATATTTTTTACAAAGTTTTTATACAGCTGTCTCTATATGGAGTTATATAATCACTAGATGTGATCCCATAGAAATGTATGTTATAATGGTCCGTTTGTTACAAATGCATATGCCACAGTTATCTCATTGCGCTACTTGTTAGGTAGCGTCTGGCTCCTTTTCCCTCGGCATGCTGGGAAAGGGGCCCATACAGCCCTCCACAATGGCTCCACTACCATCTCCATCCATGTACGTTCTTCGTAATACGCAGTCCTGTATCTCGCAGTAAATGTTACTTTGACTTATTCCCCCGCCTCCTTTGCTTTGTCTGGATTGTGTCCTGGTGTCACTGGGCTGGGGACCGACTCTGGTCAGCCCTTTGCACCAGCTTTCCCCCATACAGTTCTGGCTGGCGGACACTGGCTAAGGGGGGCTAGTTCCTGCACCATGATAATGGGTGTATGCATTAGTAATGGTAGCATAGGCCCAAAGGTGGCTTACTCCTTGGATGAGCAGGAGGCAAATGCCTAGATGTAAGGTGGTGTAACTCAGGCTCACATACACGTGGGGTGTAACTTACCCCAAGGCAAGCAGGTGTGAGTTACAGAGGCCATCTCATTCTAAGCCCTCCTCTGAGTTTCTCCACTCCTGTCCCCGGGCTGTGAGGTGCACAGAAGCATAGGTGACCACCTTTGGGGAGGTGAAGTGGGCAGGTATCATGTGCACATGGAATAAGGTGATGTGAGACTTCTCTGAGCCTGTTCCCGGGTCGCTAGCATGCCTTTCCCTGCCAGCCATAGGATGAGCTCAAGCCCCTCTCCAGCCTCTGTACGTGCTGCTGTGGAGGGTGAAGGGATAAAGGTCAAACCATGACTCCCCTATTTCCAGTGGGCAGGTGGGTCCCCCAGCTCAGGTCTTACTGGTATAAAAATCACTCTAACAACAAAGCTAGTAACTCTGTGCACATGTGTTTGGGTCAGAGACTCCAATACAAGTGTCCTTCACAGCACACCATTGAGAAACGGGGCCCAAACCCAACACATTGTCCTTGCTCCAAGCAGCCATAGATAACAGTGGGGAAAATATCTGCCCTTAGTCTATGCCAGATCCACGAGGAGAGAATTGCTAGGAGTTCAGTGCAGATGCACTATTAGGGCTACCCTGGTTCCTAGCATCCGTTCACCCTCCATTCTGGAGAGCTGAAGTGGGCAGAGGGGAAACAAGGCTGACTTAAACTCAATCATTAAAGGGGGAAAGCTTTGAACGAATGTGGCTGTGCAAGAAGTCAGTCCTGCCAGGGAGCACCCTCCAGCAGCAGGCCGCCACATGATAGGCACACCTGCCTCAGTTTCCCCTCTTAGGTAACCCTAGGGCTCTAGGCCAGCCTCTCTTGCTTCAACAACACCCCTCCTAGGAGCGTTTGTTACAAAATATAGTGCAAGTGAACCCATAACAAAAATCCCACACCAGCCTCTCTGCTGGGAGTGCATCCTTACCATTATCTGGTGTTTCCTGCCACATCTAGACTCCTTGCTGGTCCTCTTCCATCCTTCTGCCAGGACAGTCACCCCAGCCCTTGCAGCTGGAGTGCAACACTTCTTCCCAGCAGGAACCTGCACAGACTTTCTGCTAGGAGGTCATCTTTACCAGGGAGCATCCTTCACCCCCTGTGGTCCTCTCATATTCCCTTGGGTCCAGCTCTCCTGTATGGAGACATCAGTGGGTAAACCCATCCGCTGCTCTCCTGCCTTCAGCCCTCACCAGGGCCTTTGGCTCCAGCTCTGTGGCTTAGACCCAGCTAGTATCTCCCCCTACTGCTCCTCCTGCCATCAGCTCCCTGACCCTGGCTTGGCGAAGTCAGACAGTAAAGCCCTCTGGCTGCTCTCCTGCCGCCAGTCTCCCCCCAGAGAACCAGCTTCTGTTTCCTTGCAGGATTTCTCCAGTCCCTGGTAGCTCTCCTCAGCTGCCCTTCTCCTGACTGAACCAGTCTGCTGTGACTCACTGGGACTCTCCCGCTCACTGGGTCTTTCTTCCATTGGGTCTCTCCCAGCAGGTTCCCTCTCCCTGCTGCCCTGCCCCTCCCCTCCCCTCCCCCCAGGCTTCTGCCAGTCACTCCAGGGAACTTCCTGCTTAGGGTTGCCAGGCATCCGGTTTTCGACTGGAATGCCTGGTCAAAAAGGGACTCTGGCAGCTCCTGTTGGCACTGCTGACCAGCCTGTTAAAAGTCTGGTCAGCAACACAGCAGGGGCCTGGGGCTAAGGCAGGCTCCCTATCTGCCCTGGCTCCGTGCTGCTCCTGGAAGCAGCTGTTAGGTCCCCATGGCCCCTAGGCATTGGGTCGGCCAGGGACTGGGAGGCTCTGTGCACTGCCCCCACTCCTAGTACCAGTTCTGCAGCTTCTATTGGCCGGGAACCATGACCAATGGGAGCTGTGGGGGATGGTGCCTGCAGGCAGGAAAGTCATGCAGAGCCACCTGGCCACACCTCTGCCTAGAGGCCACAGGGACCTGATGGCCGCTTCCTCGGACCCGTGGTAAGCGCCACCTGGACACCGCATGCCCCTTGCGCCCCAAATCCCTGTCCCAGCCTGGAGGGCCCATCCGCACTCTAAACCTCTCATCCCTGGCCCCACCCCCAGCCAGAGCCTTCAGCCCCCTGCACCCCAACCCCCTGTCGCAGCCGCTTCCTGCACCCCCACCCCAGAGGCTGCACCCCTAGCCAGAGTCCTCACCCCCTCCCATACCCCTGCCCCAGCCTGGTGAATGTTAGTGAGGGTGGGGAAGAGTGAGCAATGGAGGGAGTGGGGATGGAGCGAGCGGCAGGTGGGGCCTCAGAGAAGAGGCATGGCAGGGGTGTTCGGTTTTGTGTGATTAGAAAGTTGGCAACCCTATTCCTGCTTCTGGCCTGTCTCCCCATATCTGCACTCTCTGCCCCTTAGGCCCAATTCACCCAGGCTTCCTCTCCCTGGGTCTCTTTCCTCCCTGCTGTAGGCCCAGCTGCCCTCTTTAAAGCCCTTTTAATTGGTCAAATCAGAGTGTGTTCATAAGGCACAGATACACTGGCCCCGCTCCCTCTGAAGGAGCCACTGTCACCCTGTGACTAGCTGCTTCTCTAGTTCATGCATGTAATTTCTCTATATCACCCTGCATCCTCCTTGGTATTTGGTATTAGCCATAGCCCCCTACCTCCTCACCCAGACTTTCTCCCTGGCTTGCCCTTCCCTCTCCTCAATCTTTCTGTTAGGGACCTCCCGGAAATATTGCTCCTAGATCAATCACTTATCTAGCACCAAAGTGTGCCTCGTATTTTACAGACAAGCTCCTTTCCCTGAGAGGCTCACAAAGTGAAAAGCTACAAATGCATGTGGGAGAGGATGCAATATAAAATTAAAGTGATCGAGCAGAGTCATTCACTCCACTATCCCCTTTCCAGCTCCCTCCCACTCCCAACACTCAACCCCCAGTGCATTGCCTTCTGCGCAGGATCTGCGATAGCAGAGCAGACATGCTCCATCTTATCCATTAACTTGCCTCTGGCCATAGCCAACACTTGATGCTTCAGAGGAATGCAACCCCTTCTCTTCCCATAAGACACTTGCCCATTGCGCTGCATCAAGGGGGTTGAGAACACTTTTTCCTGACTCCTAGAGGATCATGTTCTGGCCTATGGAACTGAGTCCCTCAGCTGAGCTTACATGCCTGCCTAGGTTATTGTAGTGAATCTGCAGGGTCCCTACCAGCTTCCCATCCCCTCTTGAAGGGCCTGAAGTTTACATGTTATTGGACAGGGAATGGAGAGGCTGGCAGGTCTACTCTAACAACCATCACTTTGCCATCAGCGGAGTTCCTTGCAGGCGTTAAGGTGGTTCAGTCTCAGGTTCCTCCTAGCTTCCTCATGGTGCTTTGACATCCTGGCCTCAGTAATCAGAAGTGCCTTCGACTTGTACCACCTTCACCTGGCAGGAAGCTGCCCCTCTTCCAGTCTGATGCAGATCTAGGCCCAGTGATCTATCTGACTCTCACTTCCAGGTTTAGCTATTGCAACACACAATACCATGGACTGAAGGGGCAGACTACCAAGAAGTTCCAGATGTTACAATGTGCAGCAGCCTGTGTTCCATCCAGCAAGGGACACTGACAACACATCACTCCAGTGCTCTACAAGCTGCACTGAATCCCTGGCCAGTACAAGACCCCAGTTATCTGAGAGGTCACCTCCCTTGCTGTGACCCTCTCCTATTCTGCCCATTGCATTCTTCAAGGTTTCTAGAGTTAACTGTGCTAAAGGTGACACAGCTGCAGGGACTGGGCCTTCTTTGGCAAATTGCCATTGTGATAGGGCATCCACCCCACACAAGGCCTGAAGGGGTTAAAGTGGCCAGGTGGGCCAATTAACTGCCTAGGCTGCACCTGGAGGCGTCAGGGAACAAGGACTAATTAGAGAGGAGGCTCAGCAGGGCAGGAACAGGAGGGGCCTGTATAAAGCCCAGTAGCTAAGAGTAGAAGAGGGCTGCAGTTATTCTCAGGGTGAGAAAAGGGAAGGTAGGAAGAAGCCCAGGGATACAGCAATAAGGTTTAGGACTGTGTGGACCCTGATTTCTTGTTGTAGGCTCCCTGGGCTGGAACCAGTGTAGAGGGCAGGCCTGGGTCCCCCTACCAATCACTGGGGAAGTGGCACTGTTAAGGGGCAGTAAAAGAGAAGACTGCCTGGGACAGCAGGCCTGGAGAGACTGGGATGTATGGTGCTTCCCTGGAAGGGGAAACCCACAGTGACCAAGCCACAAAGCAGGAGCAGTTGAGTCCTGGAAAAGAGAGAGAGAGGCTGAGAGTGACAGAGTGTGACTGCAAGAAGGGTTGTTAGCCTTGTAGAGCTAATCCTCAGATGTGGCCAGGAGTAGGTGCTCTAGCTGTGAGCAGAGCACCCTGTGACAGCCATGACGCTCCCTGTCACACAAGGCTATAAGGGAAACAGCGCTTACCACCTTTAGGTAGAAATATAAGACCCAGTCATTCCCATCTTAAAAAACCAACCACGCCACATGCAGCTGCCACTAGGCGAGGACACAAACTTTGGACTGTTTATATGTTGCAATGCTCAGCCACCATGGCGTGCGGTGCCAATAAATGCCTACATAGACAGAGTGGCTATTCAGGACTGATCTATCAGCTCCTCCCTGAGTGGGGTGGCTGTGCAGAGGATTCTGGGTAAAGCCCATTCCTTCTAATTCACCTCAGAACATGGTCCCTTTGCTGCTCTTCAGTCAATACCCAGTTGGCTGCAATTCAGCTTAGGTCATTTTGTCAGTCATACTTGGCTAGGCCTCAGCTATGAGCAAATGAGACTAATGAAGAGAGTTTGGGCTGTGTAGAAAAGTGGGAACAGGCAGATCTGATCTGCAGAAAACAAAACACACAGCCAATCAGATCACACAAGGAAGGCAGGTGCAGCCGCAGAACAGGCCCCAGGCTCCGGTAACCTCCAGAAAAGGCCAAAGGTGACCACAAAGTGAGAGGCTCATGTGGCCGGCCTGGATACTCAGGTAGTATGTTGCATTTATTTTTGTAGCAGCTGAGTATGTGGTGTGGCTGGAAGATGGAGACTCATTAGCCATCCATGGAGACTTGGTGTATGTAACAAGTGGAAAATATAACGAATAGATGTAATCTAGGTAGAGGGGAGGTAAATCAATCTACTTAGCAATTCTGTGCTACGGTGTTCCTCTCTCTGATTTAAGGTGTTTGCACAGACCATGCAAGAGACTACAGATGGATTTCTGTGGGAACCTTTTCAATACTAAAAATGGAAATTATAATAGAATTCACTTTCTTTCTCAGGAACCACAGACCAGTCTTTGCCACAAGACAGTTACGTGCACACACAATAATTTCAAATTCTTTTTCATGAATAACACTCCAAAGATGCACCATTACAGTGCAGCAGTTACAGTGCACCCACATCACTAACTAGATATTTGTTACTTTCCTTTACATGAAGATTATAACACAGGATCTAAACCCCAATAAATATGTATAATACCTTACAAAATAAATACAGGGATTGGGACTTCTGACAATGGAAGATCTGCTGCTTTCATGTAGGCTCACCCTGGGTATTATATTGACAAGTAGATAAAACATTTAGTTGTACCACATAACCAGTCGTTTCAGCATCCACACTATTGAGCATGTACACAACTTCAAATAAGAAAGAAAGGAAACTTGACAATTAATGCAGCTGTTAGGCTCACACGTTGTCTCTGGTTCAGTGATGTAGTAGTTTACCTCTTGAAGACATTTGACCTCCAGTCTGCGATTCCTCCTTCAGGGTGTTTCCCAGTCTAAACCTCTCTGACTTCTGTAAAATTACAGATAACTGCATTGACATCCAACACCCCAGATTTCAGTCTGAGTTATCCTGGACAGCTCTATCTTTTCCTAGCTGGGTTGGGCTGGGCAGGGCAGGTGCTGTACCAGTCAAGGCAGGACCATGTCTTGTGTCTCAACAATATATATATTCACACAAATACAACTTCCCTACTTACTTAATTCTAAGTTTGTGTCTTAGAATAACAAGAGGAAGGCACCAGCCTTTTAAGCAAGTAGCAAACTTCCCTAGCCCTTTAACTATAACCCACTGTTTTGTAAAAAAATACTTATTTCCCCCCTTGGGACTAAGGACTGTACTGTTATCTTAACATATAACTGCTGCAGACCAAGCATATCCAATTAACCTGTACAATTACAGGAAACTGCATTGAGATCCAACCAATCCACAGATCAGTCTGGGTTACCCCTGGCAGCTCAATCTTCCCCTGCAGGGCTGAGCTTGATCTGACTGATGCTCAAAAGGGCTGACAGTTTTGTACCCCTGACAGAACTCAGTACGGATTGGCAAGGAGCTTCCAGCTTCTAACTAAGGGGGTATGTGTGCACATGCAGGAATGTCTGCTCCCAATGAAGTTTTCCACAGGCGCTTCAGAACAGCTACTGAGCGTGGTTAACAACTTCCAGCACTCCCTCTAGTGTGCTGAAATAGCAACTACTACTTTGCAGTTACTCAAGGCTCTGCCACCTTGTCTGGGAATGTTTCCGTATCAACTCAGAGCAACTAGAAACAGCAGCTGTAATTACAGTATTAAGTGTCTTTGGATAACACCCTGAAATAAGAAATAGAAATAGGGGTTACATAGTGAACTAGACACTATAAGATGGTGAATTTAAGAACATAACATAAGAACGGCCATACTGGGTCAGACCAAAGGTCCATCTAGCCCAGTATCCTGTCTTCTGACAGTGGCCAGTGCCAGGTGCCCCCGAGGGAATGAATAGAACAGGTAATCATCCAGTGATCCATCCACTGTTACCCAGTCCCAGGTTCTGGCAAACAGAGGCTAAGGACACCATCCCTGCCCATCCTGGATAATAACCATTGATGGACCTATCCTCCAGGAATTTATCTAGTTGGTTTTTGCACCCTGTTATAGTCTTGGCCTTCACAACATCCTCTGGCAAAGAGTTCCACAGGTTGACTGTGCATTGTGTGAAGAAATACTTCCTTTTGTTTGTTTTAAACCTGCTATTAATTTGATTTGGTGACCCCTTAGTTCTTGTGGTATGAGAAGGAGTAAATAACACTTCCTTATTTACTTTCTCCACACCAGCCATGATTTTATAGACCGCTATCATATCCCCCCTTTAGTCATCTCTTTTCCAAGCTGAAAAGTCCCAGTCTTATTAATCTCTCCTCATACAGAAGCTGTTCCATACCTCTAATCATTTTTGTTTCCCTTTTCTGAATCTTTTCCAATTCTCATATATCTTTTTTGAGATGGGGCGACCACATCTGCACGCAGTATTCAAGATGTGGGCATACCATGGATTTATATAGAGACAATATGATATTTTCTGTCTTATTATCTATCCCTTCCCTAATGATTCCTAACATTCTGTTTGCTTTTTTGACTGCCGCTGCACATTGGTAGGGAGGAGCTAGTCCTAGGGGGGACAGCAGCTCAGCCTGGCCTGACTCTGGCAGGGGGGCTGGTGTCTCAGCCCAGCACTGGGGGAGGCCAGTGGCTTGGCCCAACTCTGGTGGTGGAGGGGCCGTCAGGGGTAGGGGTCCGGGGGCTTGGCCTGGCTCTCAGGGGGAGTTGGGGGGGCTGGAACCAGCGGCTCGGCCCGATGTGGTTGGAGCATGTGGGCTGGGACTCCTCCAGTCACAGGGGCCCCTAAGCTTCTCCTTTTATAGGGTGGGAGGGGGGTTTGGGGGCTCCAGCGTGGCGGGGGTCTTGGGCGGAAGGCCAACAGGCTAGCCTCCCCAAAGTGGGGGTTTACCTGCCACCCATGGATATAGTGTACTTAGATTTTCAGAAAGCCATTGACAAGGTCCTTCACCAAAGGCTTTTAAGCAAAGTAAGATGTCATGGGATAAGAGGGAAGATCCTCTCATGAATTGGTACCTGGTTAAAAGATCGGAAACAAGGGGTAGGAATAAATGGTCAGTTTTCAGAATGGAGAGAGGTAAATAGTGGTGTCCCCCAGGGGTCTGTACTGGGACCAGTACTATTCAACCAGTACTATTCAACATAAATGATCTGGAAAAAAGGCGTAAACATCTATAGAGAGAACAAAGCCATCTGAGCTGGTGAGACAGCAAAATCTAGAGCAACTTAACAAATTTGAAACACCTGAAACTAGCTTAGAAACTGTAAACAGACACTCAAGTGTTTAAAGTCATTATAATAAAAACCCTGAGTCAAGGAGAGAGAACTCCCAGGCTAAGAGGGACAAATTCCAGCCTACCTGCACAAGGTGTGGAAAAAGTCTATCTCAAGAGAGGATGCATGGCCAACTAGAGGCACATGGTGTAATAAATGCATGAAATATGAACATTTTGTAGCTGTTTGCTACACCAAAGCAGGCAGGGAGTTTACTCATATTACAGACAATCAAAAGCCATTGTTTCTGGGATCTATCACATGTGATGACATAGAGCCTGCATGGAGAGTGAAAATGAATATTTGCGGACTTTAAAACTGACCCAGAAGTTGACGTGACAGTCATCTCAAAAGGGACTTCCAATCACCTACAACCCCTCCCAAAGCTGAAGTCACCTGTCACAGCTCTGACTAGCCCTGGAGGTATTTTGGACTGCACAGGCCAGTTCACCACAGAAACAACTTACAAAGACAAAAGCTATGTGTTCAGAGTGTATGTTATCAAAGGACCACAGACCAACACCTTTCTCAGCTGCAGCCACAATGGGCCTAGTGAGAAAGGTGGAAGAACTCAATGGAATATTTGGTAATATTGGACTTTTGAAAGGAGATCCAGTGCAAATGACCTTAAGAGGCAATGCTGAACCATATAGTGTACATGCACCTCACAGGATTCCTATTCCATTACTTCATAAAGTGGAAACTGAGTTAGAGAATGGAATGGATTGGCCTAATCGAGGAAAATCTTGGAGCCAACAGCATGGTGTGCCCCTCGGTACCTGTTATAAAGAAAAATAGAAAAATACAAATCTGTCTGGATCTTAAAATACTTAATGAAGCAGTTGTGAGAGAATGTAAGAACAGCCATACTGGATCAGACCAATGATCCATCTAGCCCAGTGGTGGGCAAACTGTGGCCCGTGGGCCACACGCAGATCATCGGGGTAATCCGCTGGCAGGCAATGAGACAGTGTTTACATTGACCATCCACAGACATGGCCGCCTGCAGCTCTCATTGGCTGGGAACAGCGAACCTTGGCCGCTGGGAGCTGCGGGCGGCCGGGCCTGTGGATGGTCAAGGTAAACACGGTCTCACGGCCCACCAGTGGATTACCCTGATGGGCTGCAGTTTGCCCACCACTGATCTAGCCCACTATCCTATCTTCCAACAGTAGCCAATGCCAGATGCTTCAGAGGGAATGAACAGACCAGGCAATCATCAAGTGATCCATCCCTGTCATCTGCTCCAGCTTCTGGCAATCAGAGGATAAGGACATTCAGAGCATGGGGTTGCATCCCTGACTATCTTGGTTAATAGCCATTGATGGACCTATCCTCCAGGAACTTATTTAGTTCTTTTTGGAACCCTGTTATAATTTTGGCCTTCACAATGTCCTCTGGCAACGAGTTTTACAGGCTGACTGTTGTGTAAAGGAGTACTTCCTTATGTTTATTTTAAACCTGCTGACTATTAATTTCACTAGGTGACCCCCCTGGTTCTTGTGTTATGTAACAGACTAACTAACACTTTCTTATTCACTTTCTCCACACCAGTCAAGATTTGTACAGACCTCTATAATATCCCCTCTTAATTGTCTTTTTTCCAAGCTGTAAAATCCCAGTTTTTTTAATCTCTCCTCATACAGAAGCTGTTCCATACCCCTAATCATTTTTGTTACTCTTCTCTGAACCTTTTCCTATTCTAATATATCTCTTTTGATATGGGGTGACCAGAACTGCATGCAATATTCAAGGTGTGGGCATACCATGGATTTATATAGAGGCAATATGGTATTTTCTGCCTTATCCATCCCTTTCCTAAGGGTTCCTAACATTCTGTTAGCTTTTTGACTGCTGCTGCACATAGAATGGATGGTTTCAGAGAACAATCCACTATAGCTCCAAGATCTCTTTTTTGAGTTGTAAAAGCTAATTTAGACCCCATCATTTTATATGTATAATTGGGATTAAGTTTTCCAGTGTGCATTACTTTGCATTTATCAGTATTGAATTTCATCTGCTATTTTGTTGCTCAGTCACCCAGTTTTGTGAGACCCCTTTGTAGCTCTTTGCAGTCTGCTTTGGACTTAACTATCTTGAGTAGTTGTTTATCATCTGCAGATTTTGCCACCTCATTGTTTACACCTTTTTTCCAGATCATTTATGAATATGTTGAACAGTACGGGTCCCAGTACAGATCCCTGGGGGACACCACTATTTACTTCTCTCTGTTCTGAAAACTGACCGTTTATTCCTACCTTTTGTTTCCTGTCTTTTAACCTGTTACTGATCCATGAGAGGACCTTCCCTCTTATCCCATGACTGCTTACTTTGCTTAAGAGCCTTTGCTGAGAGACCTTGTCAAAGACTTTCTGAAAGTCTAAGTACTCTATATTCACTGGATCACCATTGTCCACATGTTTGTTGACCTCCTCAAAGAATTCTAAGAGATCAATGAGTCATGATTTCCCTTTACAAAAGCCATGATGACTCTTCCCCAACAAATTGTTTTCATCTATGTGTCTGACAGTTCTGTTCTTTACTATAGTTTCAACCAATTTGCCTGGTACTGAAGTTAGGCTTACTGGCCTAAAAAACAAAATACTCCCAACACTGGATGATTTCCTCCCCAAAGTGAAAGGAGATATAGGATTCTTCAAGCTGGATGCCTCAACCGGCTTCGGGCAAATTCCTTTAGCCAAAGAATGGTGCTAAGATGACTACATTTATCACACCCTTTTGAAGATTACCTTTTGAGATTACCAGTCCCCATGAAATTTTCCAAAGAAAGATGGCAGAACTGTTAAGGAACACAAACAGAGTTATAGTTTTCATGGACAATGTTCTGATTTATGGATCTTTGGTGGAAGATCACCACAAAACCATCAGTGAAGTCCTAAGCCTAATCAGTTAGCCTGGCCTGAAGCTAAACAAGGAAAAATGATTTTTCTGGCTATCCCAAATCAAGTGTTTGGGACAGACAATAAACAAAGGTGGAATCAGCCCTAGCCTTGAGAAAGGTAAAAACGGTTCAAGAATTGAGTGCACCAACGAATGTACCAGAATCGAGATGTATACTGGGGATGGTAAATTCCCTTGGTCGATATCTACAAGACCTTTTTACAATGACAAAAACACTGAATGAACTGTTAAAATTCAACACATCTTGGCTATGGGGACCAAATCAAGAAATTGCCTTTAAAAAGGTAAAGGAAATGGGGACCAAATCAAGAAATTGCCTTTAAAAAGGTAAAGGAAATGACCTCAACAGCTCCAGTTTTCAAGTACTCCAATGTGCACAAGCCCACAAGGGTCAGTGCAGATGAAAGCAGCTGTGGCCTAGGTGGTGTATTGTTGCAACAGCATGGCTCTGAGTGGAAGTCAGCTGCATTTCACTCTCGCACACTTACAGTATCAGAAAAATGACATACACAGATTGAAAAGGAGTGCCTGGCAAGTGTATGGGCCTGTGAGAACTTTTCCAGCTACCTCTGGGAACTGGATTTGTTCACACTGATAACAGACCATAAAATGCTTGTAACCCTCATCAACAGAAAAGACCTGGATCAAACGCTGCTGAGATGCCAACATCTATTGATAAGGTTAATGCGATTTAACCCAGTTATGTTCCTGGGAAAAATCTGGTAATAGCAGAAACCCTGTCATGGAGCCCAGCATTGCACTAAATTAACCGTGAGCTTGAAGATGATAAAAAGGCATACGCGGATGCTGTGGACACATACAGACCAATGTCTGTACATACAGCCCACGCAGGCGCTCAGGAATCTGCCCGGGGACCTGCTGTGGCCGGGAGAGGAGCGCCCCTCCCCTGGCCCCAACCTAGCCCAGCCCCCAGCCTGCAATGGCCAGGGTGGCCCCCGGCCCCAACTATGCCACATCCCAGACTTGCCGGGGCAGCCCCCCCAACCCCAACTATGCCACGTCCCGGATTTGCCATGGCTGGGGTGCACCTACTCCAGCCTGAACCAGGCCAGGGCGGCATGGCCCGGATCCAGCTGCAGCTGGGGCAGCATGGCATGAACGTAGGCGGCCCAGCCCGGACCCAGCCGCAGCTGGGACAGCACGGCACGAACCCAGGCGTCCCAGCCCGAACCCAGCTGCTGCTGGAGTGGCCCAGTCTGACCCTGGGCAGCACGGCCCAGATCTTTTGCGGTGCACCCCTCCCCGAACCCAGCCCCAACTGTACCTGCAGAGTCCGGGGAAGGGGTGCAGCCCCTATCCTGCAGCCCCAGCCCCGGAGCTGCCGCGGCAGGGAGAGGTGCCTCTCCCCCCAGCCCAGGTGCTGCTGTGGAGAGAGAGAGCTGGGGCGGGGGAGTCCTCTCTTCCTGCCGTAGCCCCAGAGCACCCTCCTGTACTCCAAACCCCGCATCTCCAGCCCCAACCCAGAGCCCACACCCCCAGCTCGAGACATCACACCCCAGCACCCCAATCCTCTGCCCAACCCTCAGCCCCCTCCCACACTCTGAAGCCCTTGGCTCCACCCCCACCACATGAATTTTGTTATGTGCACCGATATGAAAGTGATGTGTTTCACCTCCATACTAGTGCACATAATAAAATTCATTCCGCACATGGGTGGGAAAAATTAGAGGGAACACTGCTCATGATTAAAGGCAATTGCATTGTAATTCCAAATGAAATGAGAGGAGAAATCCTAAATCTTATCCATGAAGGACATCACGGATTAACTAAATGCCACGAACAGGCTAATGAGTCAGTTGGGACATAAAGCAAGGACATCAAGAATAAAGTATCTGCATGTGAACACTGCAGAACTAACAGACTAATAACACAAAGGGCCTTTAATAATAACACCTCGATCAGACAGACCTTGAAAGAGACTAGCTGTAGATTTATGCAAATTCAGAGGACGTCATTACCTGGTGTAGCAGGTCGAGCACTCACCACCGCAGCGCCTCCTGCTGGTCAGTCCGGGAATTAGCTCTTTCCAGCCTCAAAGCGCCTCCTGCTAGCCGGTATCTCCATACCGGTGCCTGCTTCCTCGTCAGTCTCCACCACTGTACTTCAGGCACTTCAGGCCCCACGTCCCTCCCGGACCCCGGTGTCCCTTATCTTGGGGTGCTGCCCCACAGCAGCACCCCCATACTCTGAGTCTCCCCTCCCAGGGGAACTCCTCTCCCCCTATGCCCACCTTGCCTCAGTGGCTACTGCCAGTCATCATCTAGCCCCCTTTCTCTGGGGCAAACTGCAGTCTGTAATGACCACTTATCATTTGCAAGGGGGTTAGACCTGCTGCCCTTCTAGCCCCAGCTGTCTCCCTGCAGCCCCAGTACCTCCTTAGGCCTTCCCGCCAGGCCTCAGCCTGGGAGGTAGCCAGGCCTGAGCTCCCCAGCTCAGATCCTGCCGCTTTCCCAGCACTGCTCTGTCGAAGATACCCTGTCTCTCCTAGGCAGCTAGGTTCTTCTCACTCCAGGACTGGAGTGGCCAACTCCCCAGCCAGCCTCCCTCAGCTCTCACTCCTTTTATCCCAGGAGCAGGGTAACCGCCCCGCTACACTGGTCATCGTGGTCTATTTTTCCAGGTATAGAGAAATAATATACTTAAAAGGCATAACTTGCAGTATTATAAAGAAACTGAAGTGTACTTTTGCTCACTTCAGTATTCCAGAACAACTAATGATGGACACTAGGCCACAGTTCACTACAGCAGAATTCAAGTCATTCTGAACAAAATATGTTTTTGATAATATTACTAGCAGCCCACATTACCCACAAGCGAATGGAGAAGCTGAGAGCTATACAGACAGGAAAGAAAATCCTACAGCAGTAAGATCCATTCCTCACTTGTCTGAGTTAGAACAACACCATTACCAGCTACTGGATATAGTCCAGCACAACTCCTAATGGGACTACAACTCAGAAATACTGCTCCAACTTAGAGATTCTTTTCCATTCTCCAAAGTGGCCAGACAGGAAGAGAGTAGCCAAATAGGATAAAAAGGCTAAAATAGCTTGTGAACACTTTTACAACAGACATCACTCAGTTGAAGAACTGCTGGGTCTAGAAGCTGGTGACTGTGTTCATGTCAAATTGGATGGAGAAAAGGGATGGACAGCTCCAGCTGCCAGATAAAAAAAGAAGAATTCAGCACCCAGATCCTATGTGATCAAGACTGAGAGTGGAGAGTTCAATAGAAACCGTTGGCATCTAGTTTGTTCCTCAGAAAGAACAATCAACAAAGCACACTCTACAGATGGCGGATGCAGAACAAGAAGACGACGACTCAAGAGTTTCAGACTGACCGCAGCCAGTTGTTGCAACTAATGGATAGCTGGACGACCTAGCTGTTATGCATTCAGGTCATGTAATTAGAAAAACAGTGCGATTCAGAGACACATCTCAGACTGATCTGTACTGAACTTCAAAGATAGCATGATAATGTGTATTTTGTAAATGGTAGGAATGTAGAACTTATACCATTCTGTATTATATAGTTCAGCCACCAGGTGGCGCAGTATGTAAAACACCATATTTAAAAAAAACGAGGAGTCCTTGTGGCACCTTAGAGACTAACAAATTTATTTGGGCATAAGCTTTTGTGGGCTAGAACCCACTTCATCAGATGTATGAAGTAAAAGATACAGGAGCAGGTATAAATACATGAATGGATGTGGGTTGCTTTAGCAGCATGAATTTATACCTGCTCCTGTATCTTTTACTTCATACATCTGATGAAGTGGGTTCTAGCCCACAAAAGCTTATGCCCAAATAAATTTGTTAGTCTCTAAGGTGCCACAAGGACTCCTCGGTTTTTTTGCTGATACAGAGTAACACGGCTACCACTGAAACCTGTCACCATATTTAAAGCTAACCTTAGCCATACCTGGCAGAGCATTAAAGGATCTGATGAAGAACACATCTGGTGTATATAAGCAAGCTCTGTAGCCAGTCCACATCTGGTACAGAGGAACATGGTAATAGCTTTATCATTCCTGTTCTTGGCTATCACCCTGCTTTCCCTTTCCCTTCGTACATCTACTCAGAAAGGTGTTGCTCTTGGATTTTACATACACGGCTACCACAAGGTCCCCCAACTCTCCCAAATAACTGGGGCTCCATTCTCCCCTGCCCTCACCTGCTGGCAGCATTTCACTTATGTAAATAGATCAAATGCTTCCCACCCAAGAACTTCAGCCCTCACTTTGCTCAGCTGTAAATGATGACACAAAACGAGAGGCAGTTGGAGGAGAGCCAGGCCCATAGACAGACCCCCTCCAAAAATGCAATATTTGAGTAATTGCATCGCCATCTGCTGGCGACCTGAACTACTGGATGATATCCCCTTGCAAATCACTTCGCTGGTAAGGAAAGTGTGGGTTTGGGATTTCTTTTTTCAGTTCTTTGTGAGGAAGAGGGTATTCTCCAGCCTCTGGTGCTAGGGCAGCTCAGGGCTTATCGGTTTATGGAGATTATTTCTCACTGTCATTAGGAGGAGTTTCTGGGCTGACTAGCAGGGTTGGCACCCAGAGGTTGTGGTGAGTGGGATTTTTTTGCTATTAGTTCTCTGCAGTACTCCTGCCTCTGGCTGTTTTAATGTGTCTGGTTTGGGGTGGGCGGAGAGAGCTTTGCCCTGGGGGCCCTATAGGGGCTGTTTTTTACAACTGGGAAAGTGGAAGGTGTCTGCAGCTGATCTTATCTCTCAGTGATATGGTCAGGACACTGATTTTCTTTGGTGCATTTTCTCCCTTTGGCTTTTTGTGCTTCTAATTTTGGGGCTATTTTGATCAAATTTGTTTGCCTCCCAGCTCTAGAGTTTGTGTTCTCTTTAGACCATGTCCATACTAGATAATTTGGGCACTGCCAGCATGGTTGCAACTAGGTAAAATGTCTGCAACATACTACATATCTGCACACAGAACTACTCAACTATCTGTCCAGGTTCTAACACTGGCAGTAACAGAGCTGTGTCTGCACTTGCTCTGGGTATGGCAGAGCACCATGTCAGCCACCGTCCTGACACTCCGCAGCAGTGCCGTGCTAGCAGAGCAGCAGCAATGCTGTCCTTCCAGCTCAGTCCCACAGCGCTCCTACCCCCAAAGAGTTAAGCACTGTCCACCCAGTTCAGGGTCAGTGCTGGCAGCCCAGTATACAGGCACAGGGATTCACCTGGAAAACACAAAGGACAAAACACAAACATTAGCCATTGACATACAGGTCCAGCGCTCCCACCCATGCACTTTACTGGGGAACCCTGTGACTGCCAGGAGAGCAGAATAGTGGAGCAGAGAGGATCATTCTGCTCAAAAAGCAGCTGCCAAGGTTAAGCCAGAGATAGCATTAGAGTTCCAGGAGCTCTGAGCTCTTGTGATAGGCCTCAGTCCCTCTGCCCTCCCCATTCTCTCCCCTTCATCTCAGATGGGAACATTGACTGTTGATGGCCCCTAACTATCTTCACTCTTCCATGTGGTCCCAAGGAAGAAGCACAGAGGAAGCACTGACATGGGCTGCTAGCCCCACAATGTCTCACAGACCCCCCTGACCTTCTCGCCACAATTGTTTGGATGGAAACAGGGTGGTTAGAGCGTGGGAGAGATTTTATTTTCTATGGTGGCAGCAGCACAATGGAAATTGTGAGCACAGGGGCCAACTGCCCACCCACCTCCATCTCCGAATGCAGGTCCTGAGCAGGGACCGCTGCCTTGCCTCTAATCAGACAGCCCTTATCCACATCCGGATGACATTCACGTCCCCCTCAGCATGGCAAAGCCAACTTCCCTCCTCCATCCCTATCTACTACAGGGGCATCATTTCAGAAAAAATCAGGGGGAAGAGTTGTGTCAGCATCTCCACTTCCTCCACCCCACTGAGGGGTTAGTGGCCCATGGAGGGTTAGTAGGCCAATCCCATCCCAGAGGGAGGTGGTGAACTGGTCCTGTCTTGGGGAGTGTGGTGGGTGGGGAACGTGAGCCGGCGGGGAGATATTTCACCTATCGCCAGAGCAAGAGCAGGGCAGGGATCAGGGCCCAGCTTGCTCCTCAGCTCTGACCCAGACTGCTACAGATACTGCTGCCTATCCTATTGGTGCGGGTGTTGGGTGGCATCAGAGGCTGCTCAAGACAATCTGCTGCCCCCTTCCCCATCAGCCTATGGGGCAGATTTGGCCCAGATGCCCCCCCATAATGGAGGGGCTAAGTTTGAGTGAGTGCCATTGTGACCTGGTGCATGGGGTCATAACGTCATTCAAATTTGGCTCCCCCCTCCCCAGTCATAACAGAGAGGGCAGCTGGGTCAAATATGCCACCCTAGGCAGCTGCCTAAAACTCATACGGGACAAACCAAGGTGTGGGGAGCAACTTCCCCCTTGCCCCATAGAAAATGACACCTTTGATCTATTAGTTGTGGTACAAGTATCAGGGGGCAGCCGTGTTAGTCTGCACCCACAAAAACAACAAGGAGTCTGGTGGCACCTGTCTGCATGTGTAGTTTATGTATTTATGTCTGCATCTGTAATTTTCACTCCAGGCATCTGAAGAAGTGAGGGTTTTACCCACGAAAGCTTATGCTCAAATAAATTTGTTAGTCTTTAAGGTGCCACCGGTCTCCTTGTTGTTAGTTGTGGTACAGGGACCCATCCTAGGTCAAGCCTGCAGGGGGAAAAACACCTTTCTTCCCAACTCTTGGTAATATCTCCTGCAGCCCTAGCCTTTCCCAGCTGGGGGACCTGTAAGGATACTGTGGAAAGCTCTGCTTCTGGAGGTGTCCCAGTGGGGGTGATGTGCAGGACCAGTGTCTCTTGTTCCTTGCCTGAAGACCAGAGAATTGTGGTGGGGCCGGGGACTGTACCGGGCAGGTACTCAGTGATTTCCCCATTAAATAAACAAGCTGATTGCAGTCTCTCTGCTCACACTGAAAACAGTGAGCCAAGTTCAGCCAGGTCCAGCTCTCGTTGTCCACCTCTCCAAATGGACCTACTCTGTCACTTGTGTACTGGCTCCCTAGGGGCATTCAGCCACCTTATCCTATTCTCCCCAGGGAGACACTCTCACCTCCTCCTCCCACGGCAGCACTGTGAGTAAAGACCAGTGCAGCTGTGGCCTGGGACCCAGGGACAGGGGAGGAGGGACAGTCTTCTAAAAAAACAGTGACTACTTAGCCTCCCGGTGCCCTGCCTTCCTTCCAGACTCCACGGTCCCCACCAGCAACTGAGCTCGAGTTACTGGTAGTCTCTTGCATCGTCCTTGACTTCCTGCAGATGCCCTCTCATCTCCCTACTGTCAGACTCCTAACCCTCTCCCTTAGTAAGCAACTAACTCCCACGACCTCCCTGTGAGTTGTCATTCTTGCTCAAGCTTGGCCATCACACATCCTTCCCCTTGGCCACTTGCTCCCTAGAGGGCCTGTTGTATGCTGCACAGTCTCCTTGTCCTTCCTGGTGCAGGTCTGTGGTACTGTGGAAAATGGCATTAATTAACTTTTGAGAGGTAACCTGCCCTTTGCCTCCCTGTTTCACTTTGTGTCAGGGCCCAAGGCCAACTGGTGTGAATTTCTCTTGCTTCTTTCTGCTTATCTCACTGGAAAAAAAATAGCCCCAAAAATCCCCAGTCTGATATTTACCAAGAGACTCAGAAACTGCTCTGAGAAAAGCTGGCGCGAGGGCTGCCACCTTTGTGGTCTGGGGCCAGGCAGAAACGCGAGCAGGGCCACAGTCCAGACGGAGCGGGGACTCTGGTGAGAGGAAACGGGGTGCGGGGGGGGGGGCGGGCGGGGGAAGAGAAACATCAGTAACTGCAACACCATAATGATGAGCACAGCAGGATATAATAGTAACACGGAGACACGACCCCCCAGGCATAAGGGCTGGTCTCTGGAATAAGGGGGCATAGTGGGGTTTCATCTTTGATTAATTCTTTTCTGGTTTTAGAAAGAGGAGCCGCTGCTAGCTCAGGTTTTTTTCTTGTGTTGTGTCTGTTTTAATTTACAGCAAAGGCATCTAGAGCCTACGCTAGGCTCTATTTCTCTGAGCCTCTCCTCTCCTGGCAGCTCAATGGCTTCCTCCCTGCTCCCAGCAAAAGTAGCAGCCACAGCTCAGCTGGTCACAGCACAGAGAGAGAGGCCGTGGGCTCTGCATTTGAAGTAGGTTGGTCTTATAGCTAAAGCACTAGCCTCAGCAACAGAATAACTGAGTTCAGTTCCTAGCTCTGCTGCAAATTTACTGTGTGACTGTGGGGGAGAGACTTAATCTCTCTGAGCCTCACATTCCCTCCTGTAAAATCAGAACGGTCATCCTTGGTCTATCTTTGCCCATTTAGACTGTAACCCTAGTGCAATGGGGTTCATTGCAAGGGGTCAGGCTGCCCTGGGGGGAGTGAAGGAAGCAGGCTTTATGGGAGGAAGAAGGAGGAAAGTCACCACGGAGGCTGGTAGCCTCCAGGTTAGTTGGAAAACTGCCACTAGCAAAATGTTCAGATGCTGTAAACTCTGCTAGTACTGGCTTTTTTCCACCCCTGACTCCTGTGACTGGGAGTGATAGGGCTCTGGAGTCAGTGGTGTGAGATGAAGAGAGGTTGTGGCCAAGACATAGAGCGGGATCAGTCAAAACTAGGAAAGGCTGCTGACCAGAGAGGTTGCATGGGTGTGACTGAGAGCAGAGCTTGGTCTTGTGTGACAGAGAGGCTTTTCTGCAAAGTTTCGCATCTCAGATTGAAGCTTCTAGGGCAGGATCCTTTGCCAGTAACCTCCACTTTACTTTGATGATATCTGATTTCTGCAGAATGAACTTGCTGAGCTGTGTTATTTGTGGTGCTATCAGGGGAAGTCCTGAGTCCTGACGCTGCAGTCCCTGCTTGTTCTTGTTCCAGAGACACGATTCCAGCAAAGTCAGAGCAGACTCGCTCTAAGATTTGTTGGAAATTGGATTATTCTGAAAGGTCTGGATGCGGTCAAAGGAAATTTGGCAATAATGCTTTTCTAGCAAATGTAGGGATACCCAGTCCAATGGAACATGTATCCAAGATACATTTGGTTTTGGTTTTGAGGGATAAGCTGAGAACTGATCAATTCCTTACTGTGGGATATGGACTTGTCATTGTCCCCTAAGCTAGAAAATGAAGGTTGTTGCCAGACCCAGTTAGTGGATTTCTGGTAAGTACCTTTCATTCTGGGTTTGGGCCCCAGGGTTCTCACCACTGATCAGCAGCTGCAGGAGGACCTGTGGGTCCACCATGCAGTCAGTGCTCTTGTTGTGGAGACACTTGCTGAGAAGAAGGAATCGTCTTTCTGCTGTGGAGACCATCTTTGGAAACAGTGACCTGCAAGGTGCAGGGATCGGCAATCTTTGGCACACGGCCCGCCAGGGTAACGGGCAGGCCGGTTTGTTTAGCTGCCGCGTCCGCAGGTTTGGCCGATCGCAGCTCTCACTGGCCATGGTTCGTCGCTCCAGGCCAACGGGGGCTGCGGGAAGTTGTGAAGGCCGAGGGATGTGCTGGCCACCACTTCCCGCAGCCCCCATTGGCTTGGAACGGTGAACCGCGGCCAGTGGGAGCTGCGGTCGGCCAAACCTGCGGACGCGGCAGCTAAACAAACTGGCTTGGCCCACCAGGGGCCTTACCCTGGTGGGCTGCATGCCAAAGGTTCCCAATCCCTGTGTCAGAGATTCATTCCTTAACTCTTATTTGCAGATGACACAAAATGATTTAGGTTAGTCGAGAGTGGAGGAGACCATGAAGAACTTGAGAGGGACCTAGCAAAGCTGGGTGAATAGGCAGCGTGATGGCAGATGGGATTCAATACTGGCAAATGCAAAGTAATGCACACTGGAAGGAGCATTTATTCTACTGACTCCTATTGTTCAATTCTTCATACCTGCTGTAACCACTTAGGAAAATGACCCAGGCACCACTATGGACAGCTCAATGAAAACCATTGCTCAATGTGTAGTCAAGAAAAACAAAGAAAATAGTAGGATGCATAAGGAATGAGAGGGAAAATAATTTGGAAAATATCATAATGCCATTGTATAAATCAATGGGATGCCTCCCCTGGAGTATTGTATTGAGCTCTGGTCACCCTACCTCAAAAGGCTATTGCAGAAATAGAAGGGGTTCAGTGATAGGTGAGGACCATGATTACAGATATGGAAGATGTCCCCAAAAGAGACTAAAAAGATTGGGACTGCTTAGCTTAGAGATGAGACTGATAAAATGGGACATAATAGATGTGCAAAATGGTGCATGGTCTAGAAGAGATAGGAGACTAGGTACTTCTGTTCACCCCCTCTCCTAATACAAGAACAAGGGGTTGTTCAATTAAATTGAAAAGCAGTTCATTTACACGGATACAAGGAAATACTTTTCACCTCTTGGACAATTAGCTTTGGAATGCACAGCCACAAGGTATCTTGTGGGGCAAGGACATAGCAGGGTTGTAAAAAATAAAACAAAACAGAGGTTTATATGGATAATAGGAACATCCAGAATGGCAATCACAAGAATTAAAAAAATATAGATGGCTTATAAATCCTCCTGCTTCAGGATATAAATCATCCATTAGGTGATGGGGGTTCGGAAGGAATTTTCCCTATGGACATGTTAGCCCAGAACTGCCTACAGCACCTTCTCCTAAGTTTGAGTTCACAGCAGTTTCTAGCTACAGCAATAGCATGGAAGCTCCATCTCCGATCCACGTACTGCCCACGAAACTCTAAATATGAATGACATTGTGGTTGCAATGTAAATGGAAGTAACTCCCTTTTAGTTGTCAGCACTAATGACAGAGCTGTCCATTATTCCCATGTTAATGGATGAGTGTTGGGTCACAAATTACTCAACAATGAAGTGTTCAGACTGGTAGGGAAAAGATGTTTGTAACCTTTTCCCTACTATTTTCTTTTAGCTGTCTGCCCTCATGCCATTCTTCCATCCTGTTACATCATAATGATATAATCCCAGCCATGCCTCGGTGGTCATCTATTGACTGGTGGATTTCTTGTGCCTCGCAGCACATCTGTACGGTGCACCAATCATGACAGCCCCATGACAGGCACTGCTACTGCTCCTGGCACAGCAGATTCTTTCTGTAGTACAGCTGATGCAGTTGAAATTTCATCTTTTGGTTATTCCCTGGAAAGGGATTCTGGCTTATGAAGGCTGCCACCATTTCAGACCAATTCATGCCACTGGTGTGTATTGTTTTGTGTGTGGAGAAGGGTTACATACCAACCAACATCTGCAAGCATAAACCCAGTAGATTTTTACACACAATTGCATAAGTGGGCAGATATATGGCCTGTTTGTCCTGCGTGTGCCACTCGATGCATTCATTCTACATATACCTATCTCATAGAACTGGAAGGGACCTTGAAAGGTCATCGAGTCCAGTCCCCTGCCTTCACAGCAGGACCAAGTACCATCCCTTATTGTTGCCCCGGATCCCTAAATGGCCCCCTCAAGGATTGAGTTCACAAGCCTGGATTTAGCAGGCCAATGCTCAAACCACTGAGCTATCCCTCCCCCCAATACAGCTCAACAGGCATTCTTTCTGCACCCACTTTCACACCATCCTGTCTTCCCACCCACCCGCTCCTTATGTACGTACTTCCCAGACACAACTTACTCCACCACCTACCCCCCTTCATCCCACACTCCCCCAAGCATTCATCCAGCATACACACACTAAACCTATTCCCATGCTACACACCCACCCATGGATTGGGGCAGGGCCATAGGTTCTGGAACTAGGGGGGCTGCTGCACCCCCTGGCTTGAAGTGGATTCCATTATATACAGGGTTTACAGTTTGGTTCAGTGACTCTCAGCATCCCCACTATACAAATTGTTCCAGCATCCCTGGGCAGGGCACTGCTTTGATGGCCCCTCAAAGACTGGTATGAGGAGGCAGTCACGCATCTCCTGAGCCAGGAGGGGAGTGGAGCCCAATGCAAGCAGGTATAGCACTATTATTCAGACGGCTCACAATAATCTCCTGGCGGTAGAGTGTGTTGAAGCCCAGCTGGACATCCACAAGCATGTACTCCGCATAAAGGATGCTGAGCCCATTCCCAGCCACTAATGGTATCCAGTCCTTGGGGAATGGTGACAGGTACATGGAGTGGGGTACAGGTCACATGGATAGCTGCAGAGCTGACAGGATGCAGCTGTTCCTCAGGGGGCTCTGAGATCAAAGGGCTGAGCACTTCATCACAGTTCAGACTTCTGCTTCACCTTCAGGGAAATGAAAGGCAGAGGTCTGACCATTAGCCTGTGTCGCAGCTCTGATTGGCTCGCCTCCCCTAAGGGGCAGGTGAATGGGAAATGACAGCCAAGCAGAGGGTATTTCCCCACTGATGTGTAGAAGGCTCTGAAAATATGTAGTCTACAGGGAACACACAGAGCTGGCAGTTCTGAGCAGAGCTTAGGTGACAGAGTGGGGTGGAAAAGCGTTGCCGGGTCTGTACTCCTGCCATTGCTAGTACTGGTGGAGCTGCACTGGTGCTGGACCCAGAGTGGGAGAACTGATGAATATTCTTGGTGCAAATGCAGCCTTTGAGGTCTCAGGCTTTTCTCTTTGCTACAGCCTGAAGCTCATCCCAGTTTAAGACCCAGTCCCAAGTAAAAATGAATGAGGACAAATATTAGACAACACTTGTCTAATAGAGGCTGTGCATTATAGGAAGGGCTGGCAGCACTGCCTACTCTGAAGGTTGCTCAACACTTCCCATTATACAACCCTGTTTTCAGTTGCTTAAACTTTGCCAAACTTTAACTTCTTGGAATTGTAAGCCAGAACAGTCCAGCCATTTCTGAGAATGAGGCATGGGGAAAATACCTTGTTCTGTCCATGTTAAAATATCCTGTCAGCCTTTTCTTTGAGAAGCTCTCTTTCCCCCCAGGCTTTGGAGCAGCAACTTGAAATTTGGCAGGGGGTAGCCTTTGTGTCAGGGATGTTCCTTTTGTCATTCTGGTGAATATCTGCCCAAATCTGGCCAATTTACACGCCTTAGAAAAATTGCAGTTCGCACATGCTCAGTAGAGACTTCTCAGAGTTTAGACCCTAAATTTCCTGATGATCACATGTGCACTGGGTACGCTCTAGACTGGGCTGAGCAGGACTTTCCCTGCAATTGCAGCTCTGGGCTGCTGCATGTGATGCCAGGCCTAGGCAAGTGAACTGAGAATAGGGAGCTTGTGCTCTCAGTGACCACCAGCTGGGCCCAGGCAGCAAGGAGGAGGAAGCTGCTTGATTAATGCAGAAGGACAATAGCCGGATCTGCAGCAGGGAGTGGAGGAGGTAGATTGGGACAAGGAGCCTGAGAGGCGGAAACTGGGACTGGGGGCTGGCAAGGGGGCATAGGTACCAACTCCGTGGGTGCTCCGGGGCTGGAGCACCCACAGGGAAAAATTAGCAGGTTCTCCACACCCACTGGCAGCCAAGCTCCCCTCTCCTCGCCTCCTTCTCCCCTCCCAGTGCGCCCCCACCAAACAGCTGTTTGGTGGCACTTAGGACTTTCCGGGAGGGAGGGGGAGGAGTGGGGACCCAGCGTGCTCATGCTCGCACATGCTCAGTAGAGACTTCTCAGAGTTTAGCCCCTAAATTTCCTGATGATCACATGTGCACTGGGTACACTCTAGACTGGGCTGAGCAGGACTTTCCCTGCAATTGCAGCTCTGGGCTGCTGCATGTGATGCCAGGCCTAGGCAAGTGAACTGAGAATAGGGAGCTTGTGCTCTCAGTGACCACCAGCTGGGCCCAGGCAGCAAGGAGGAGGAAGCTGCTTGATTAATGCAGAAGGACAATAGCCGGATCTGCAGCAGGGAGTGGAGGAGGTAGATTGGGACAAGGAGCCTGAGAGGCGGAAACTGGGACTGGGGGCTGGCAAGGGGGCATAGGTACCAACTCCGTGGGTGCTCCGGGGCTGGAGCACTCACAGGGAAAAATTAGCAGGTTCTCCACACCCACTGGCAGCCAAGCTCCCCTCTCCTCGCCTCCTTCTCCCCTCCCAGTGCGCCCCCGCCAAACAGCTGTTTGGCGGCACTTAGGACTTTCCGGGAGGGAGGGGGAGGAGTGGGGACCCAGCGTGCTCAGGGGAGGAGATGGAGAAGAGACAGGGCAGGGGAAGGGACTTGGGGGAAGGGGGCAGAATGGGGGTGGGAAAAGGTGGGGTGGGGACTTTGGGGAAGGGGTGGAATGGGGGTGGGGCGAGGGCGGTGCAGCGGCAGGAAGAGGCGGGGCCAGGGGTGATGGGGGTCGAGTACCCACCAGGCAGAGGGGAAATAGGCACCTATCCAGGGGGGAAGAAACTGGGACTAGAAGTTGGGGTGGGGAGAGGAACTGGGAGCTAGGAGGGAACTAGAGGGGTAGCCAGTAGGTGGGGAGGGAAACTGAGGTCAGACGAGGAGGATTGAGCTGGGAGGGGAGGAGGGGCAGGGACTGGCTGGGCAAGGAGACCAGGACAAGGAATGGAGAATGGCTGGGCAAAGAGACTAACGTATGGGAGTGGGGAGACACTGGGACTCAGTTTAGCTCCCATGTCCCAAACTCACCACCTACCTTTGTACTAATTGGCAAACACAACAGAGAAATCAAAAGTTATGTGCTGTGGAGACTGAGCTACTGTTGTTACCCCTATAGATAGTTGCCCCTACTCCAGTCAGGCTTGAGGCCTGCGGGCAGGAAAGTGCATGATGGGAGGCGGAGTGCTAAGAAAACAGTCCCTTATTTTTGAAATACAATGTTGGCATCCTAGTGTGATAGAGAAGATTTCACCCACCACAGCTTTTAATCTAACGAGGGGTCCTTGTGGCACCGTAGAGCAGGGATGAGCAAACGTTTTGGGCCGAGGGCCACGTCAGGGTGGGGAAATTGCTTGCAGGGCTGTGAATGTAGGGCTGGAGCAGGGGGTTGGGGTGCAGGAGGGAGTGTGGGGTGTGGGAGGGGGTGCAGTGTGCAGGAAGGGGCTATGGGCAAGGGGTTGGGGCACAGGAGGGGTGTGGGGTGTGCGAGGGGGCTCAGAGAAGGGGGTTGGGGTGCAGGAGGGGGTGCACAGTGCAGGAGGGGGCTCAGGGCAGTGGTGCAGGGAGGGGTGCACAGTGCGGGAGGGGGTTGGGGTGCACGAGAGGTGCAGGGTGTGGCAGGGAGTTAGAGTGCAGGAGGGGTGCAAGGTGCAGCAGGCAGCTCAGGGAAGGGGGTTGGGGTGCAGGAGAGGTGCGGGTGTGGCGGAGGCTCAGGACAGGGTGTTGGGGTGCAGGAGGAGTGCAGGATGCGGCAGGGAGCTCAGGACAGGGGGTTGGGGTGCAGGAGGGGTGCGGGGTGTGGCAGCAGGCTCAGGGCAGGGGGTTGGGGTACAGTAGGGGATTGGGGTGCAGCAGGGGGCTCAGGGCAGGGAGTTGGGGTGTGAGGTGCAGGAGGGATTCGGGGTGCAGGGTGCAGGAGGTGTTTGGGGTGCGGGCTCCAGCCCGGCGCTGCTTACCTGGAGCGGCTCTGGGGTGGCAGTGGTGCGCACCGGGACCAGGGCAGGCTCCCAGCCCCAGCCCCGGCCCCGGCCCCGGCCCCGCGCGGCCGGCACCACGTCCTTGTGGCTCCTGGGGGAGGGGGACAGAGGGCTCCACGCGCCTGTGGGTACCTCCCCCGAAGCTCCCATTGACCACGGTTACCTGTTCCCAGCCAATGGGAGCTTCGGGGGAGGTATCCATAGGCAAGAGCAGCATGCGGAGCCCTCTGCCCCCTCCTCCAGGGGCTGCAGGGACGTGGTGCCAGCCGCTTCCCGGAGTGGTATGGGGCCCGCGACACCCTGGGGGTGGCAATCCCGCGGGCTGGATCCAAAGCCCTGAGGGGCCGGATCCAGCCCGCGGGCCGTAGTTTGCCCACCCCTGCCTTAGAGACTAACAAATTTATTTGGGCATAAGCTTTCGTGAGCTAGAAGCCACTTCATCAGATGCATGGAGTGAAAAATACAGTAAGCAGGTATAAATATACAGCACATGAAAAGATGGGAGTTGCCTTACCAAGTGGGGGGTCAGTGCTAATGAGGCCAATTCAATTAAGGTGGATGTGGCCCATTCCCAACGGTTGACAAGAAGTATCAACAGAGGGATCACCAACAACCAATCACATCCAGTTTTTGTTAAACTGATGTAGTACATTATTTGCAAATATGTAAACTTGGTTCTGAAATAATTTCCATGAAGTATCACACATGAAGCTGAAAAATGTTGGCAGCTACAGAATGGTGATGCAAGTAACTTCTTTGGCTCTGTGATTTGTTGTTAAATAGTAATTCTCGTGAAATGTTGACTTTTGCGGGGGAGGGAGATGTACAGAAGTGTGTACTGTTCCTTTAAATCTGCAGCAGGCTAGAGAGGGTTGGATCAGGCTCTAGGCAGAAGCTTTAATGTTTTCCTGTCCCAGTACAGTTCCTCGTCCAGTTAGGAAACAGTGAATCTTTCTGGGCTTTATGTAGCATTATCACATGGCAGAGGACACTGCAGTGGAGGTGCTGCAGGCCTGCAGCCTCCTGGATTGTCCCTTGTCGCTGCTGGTGAAGACATTCCTGGGGTTCCCCCTCTGGCTCGCTGCTCTGAAGTGGTCATTGTTACTCAGAAGAGAGAAGGAACCAGAACAGTGCTGCCTGCCTCCCCCCCTTGAACACCAATCTCCACTGAGAAGTATCTTCACTCCTGAGCAGGTACAATAGTGGCAGAAACCTGACTTTTGGTTTTAGTCCCTTCAACACCACAGATAACTGCCTCCCTGCTTCTGTGATTAAGCTCAAGAAACTAAAAAGGTCCCATGGGAGAGTTTGTGGCCCCAGCTGGGTCCCTGAACTGCTCTCAGCCAAGTACAAGCAGCTGTTAATGGATCCACTGCCAGATGGTTTCTTCTGCTCTTGCTCTCCTGGGTATGAAGAAAGTGACTGGGCTGCTGAGAACCAAACAACCTTGCAACTGTGTCAGGTAGCCACCAAACCATCCAGTCCCAGATCCCAGTGCCGAAGGCCGTGCTGTCCTCATAGCCAGGAGACTGGAGTCAGCATCTCACTTATCCTGTGTTCAGTCACAGCTGACATAGTTTTGCTAGCATCCATTGTCCACTTACTTGCCCATCCTTAAGCAGAGATGGGTGGTCAACTGGCCATAGAGAGAACTGGGACTGTCGCCTCGTCCTGAAGTGCAGGCTTCTGCTAAGGGCAGGCAGGCTACCCAAGGTAGCAAACTTCCTCATTGCCTGCATCCATCACACCCTCTTCACAGCAGGGGTGCTGCCTGTCTTGAGGTCCCACACAATACAGGATGTGCTGCCTCCGAACCACACACAGTCTGGGCAATGCACATTTCCAGGCCCCCCCCCCCCCAATCCATCTGGGTCAACCCATGATTTAATATCTGTTCCTCCAAAGTGTTTGTGATTTTCTCCCAACTTGGTATCACGGCCCAGCAGAGTCTACACTCCATCCCCTAAGCTGTTAATGAAAATATTGACCAGGGCTGGACAGAGAGTTTGTCCCTTCTGGACGGATCACGCTCGATACCTCTTCCCATGGAACAATGGATACTTATTCTCTCAAGTCAGTGTTTAACTAGTTTGGTATTGCTCACTCCAGGGAACCCCCCTCCCTCTAGTTACCCTCAGAGAACATCAGATAAAAGGGTCAGATGCTTTCCTGAGGCCAGACTGCACCATGAGCCCTGCATTTCCTGTAGCCACTGGGCTAATTATCCTGTTGAAGAAAAAAATTCAGCACATTTGCCTTATAGCATGGCATGATTAAAGATGTTTTTACCTAAGGAAGGAGTGCTCTTAGTACTGCTATGATCGGAAGGGCTTGTAGATCCTGTGTCTGTCTTTGTGTAAGAGTTTGTGCAGCTTACAGGTGGGGAATATTTAGAGAAGAACAAAGAGCTTGATCTGTTAGTTACCAGCTGTAGTCAAATAGAATCTTATAATTTAATCTTTGTATTATAGTAACACCCTGGGCTCAACACAGGATCGGGGTGCAATTGTGCTGGGCACTGTGCAAACACATGACAACTTGGTCCCTGCCCCAAAGAGTTTACCATCTAAGCAGACCAATGACATATGGGATGAGAGAGACAGTTGAACTCTGATACCATTTGTACATACATTGGCAATATTCATATTATTATAAATATATAAAGTGACAACTCTCCCCAGCTGGCCCTTGAGCTCTCATCAATGGGCTGAGGTCCCATGGCATCACAGCAGAGGAGGGATTTGACAGAGGGGAGGGGAGTAGCTTTGAGGATAAGATCAGGGAGGGTGGATGGTGATGAACTTTTTAGAGCTGAAGTGAGCAGGAGAATTAGTTACCTCTGTCTCACTTCAGAATTTGTGGGGGTTAGACTAGATGACCCTTGTGGTCCCTTCTAACCCTGTGGTTCTATGAAGGCATGGTGGGAATGGGGATGAAGTTGGTGAAGAGAGAGCAGGGAAAGGAATCAATTAAATAGGCTTTTGAGCACACCACTGTGCAGCCTCAGGGTTCTCGTTTGTGTGCAGAAGGCAGAGAAGAACCTCCACTTTCATTCTCCACTCCTCAGTGCTGCCTGGCCAGGTGGAGAGCTCAGAAAATCATTGGGGCCAAGTGTGCTGTCAGTTAGGCTAGTGTATGTTCAGCAAGAAGGCACAGAGATGGCTCTGGACTCACACCGTGGTGTAACTGACAGCAGAATCTGCCTGTCAGCTATGCAAAGGACAGAGCTCACTCAAGCTTTTCATGCTTTGTCTCAGTTTTATTCTTGCTCATTGAATCTTTCAGGCTAGTTTATATACTTCCCCCTCCCCGCCCCCCTTCTGTCTCCTTGGTGGCTGGCTTGACTGTGAGATACACTTACCAGCTGTGGAAGTGGGGGGCCCCTTTGGCACATTAGCAATCCGGGGCTCCACTCTGGGGAAAATAGTGGCCCATGGAGACAGAAGCATCACAGGGAGGGAGAGGGGCAGGCACTGGAAAAGATGGGTGCTTCAGTTGTTTGGACACTAGCCTGGCACTTAGAAGACTTGGGTTCTGTTCCCTGCGTTGCCACAGGTTGCCTCTGTGATGCTGGGTAAATCACATAGGCCTACCTCTTCAAAAGTGATTGGGTAGGTGGGCCCCAGTTTGTAGGAGCCCAACATAAGATGCTTTTTAAGGTCCCGATGTTGAAAGGGGCGGTGTGCACTCAGAGCTTTCTGAAAATCAGGCCACTTCCAGGTGCTTCTGGTTGTGCAAACGAAAAACAAGGCTTCCCACTAGCCATTTGGGAAGCTGTAGGCTTTCATCTTTCAGGGTACATCTTCGCTGCAAAAAACCCCTGTGGCAGTGAGTCTCAGAGCCTGGGTCAACTGACTCAGGCTCATAGGGATCACGTGATAGGGCTAAAAACATCAATGTAGACGTTCCCTTTCAGGCTGGAGCCTGGGCTCTGAAACCCAGCCGGCGGGGGAGGTGGTCACAGAGACCTGAGCTCCAGCCCGAGCAAGAGCGTCCACACTGCTGATTGTAGCCCCGTGAGCTGGAGTCAGTTGAACTGGGTTTTGAAACTTGCTCCCATGGTTTTTTTTCCAGTGTTGACATACTCTCAGCACCTCCATTTCCTGTCTGTAAGCTGAACTGGCACTTCTCTACCACACCAAGGTGTTGGGAGGGTAAATCCATTAAAGATTGCAAAGTGCTCAGACGCTATGATGGTCGGGGCCACACAAATTAGCAAGGGTTTGTCTACACAAGGAAATTGACTAACCCAGCCATAGGGAATAATTATTCAGCTGTAGCCATGCCGGTCCATTTCCTTTGTGTGGACAAGCCCATAAAGAGCCACACTCATTTGTTTTCTTTCTCCAGTACCTGTCCATGAGAGGATGCATGTTGTGTCTATGAATGACCAAAGCAGGGAGTAACCACCCTGAATTGTGTAGCCTTCTGTGCCAGCCACCAGCATGTGCTCTCTGCTGCCCTGTTGGTTTGCTTTGCTGCTGAAAATAAAAATTAATCTGCAAACCCACAGCTCACAACATCACTGCATTACTGACTCGTTTCCACCCAGGCGCTCATGTTGGAACCCCACAGCTGTGACCTGCCTCGTTAGGGGGATTCTCAGCCTGTCTGTAACTAAAGAAAGCAAAGGGAACTCAATGCTCCGAAGTTTGGCCCGGTGCTGTTCTAGCATCCCCAGGGCTCTGCTAATGCATCTAATTCCTGAGCTGCATCACCGACTGCTAGTCCACTCCTGACCCCCCAATCAGCTCTGCCCACGCCCCTTAGGCTGGAGTTGCAGGATCCCCACTATTCATATTCACTCCTCCCATCCCAGCTCCCTCATTAATCTCAATGCTTCCCTGCTGCCTCTTCTATTCGAACCCTGGCCTTCCTGCTTTCTTCCCACTTGCTCTGCTTCCCATTCAAGTAGCTAGACATTGCCCTGGGCCGACTGAGGGGGGGAGAGAATGGTGGGGAGAAATTTGGACAGACTGGGGAGTGGAGAAGAATTGGGTGGGGCGGAGAGGTCGGGGGGCAGACGGACACTAAGGGGGAGGAGGAAAAGAAGGGGAGGGGAGAGAGGGCAAATCAGAAAAGATAAATGGGCCGAGCTCATCCCAGTGTTTTGTCCCTCTGGATCTGAAGACATGAAAGATTCAGAAGGCATTCCTGGGGGGCACTGCTGCACTCCAGTTATTCCAAGCTGTCACAATAGCCCCTCGGGGGCCCTCAGGCTACACCAAATGGCACCAGGGACTGAAGTATCCCCTGGCCAGCCTGGGGTAGAGGAGATACAAAGGTGACACAAACACCCTGAGCCCCTGCCGCAGCTCAGGGCTGGTGAAGGGATGGATGGGGGCCAATGGTGAATTTATGCTTTAATGGTGTTTTTAGTGCAAAACAAAACCAAGACACAATCAACCATCGCAACCCAAAACGTTCCCATCTTAGGCTGGTAAAAGGGCCCACATGTGAGCAAACGAGTGCAAGGACTGTGTCCTTCCAGGGCATACATCCCTACATGAGATGCTGGTCAGGTATCCTTCATTGGCTCTGGCCCCTACTACTACACCAGTGGTTATAGCAGTGGTTTGGGAGTCAGGACTCCTGTGTTCTATTCCTAGCTCTGGCAGGGAGTATGGTCTAATGGTTAGGGCAGGGGAGACTGGGCATCAGGACTCCTGGGATCTAATCAAAGCTCTGCAAGGGACTATAGTCTAGTGGTTGGGGGTGGGACAGAGGGTCAGGACTCCTGGGTTTTATTTCTGGCTCTGCTATTGACTCTCTGTGAAACCATGGCACCTTCCCGTCAATGTGCTGCAGTTTCTCTGCATACGTAACAGGGATAATATGATGTTCCTCCCAGGCTGGTGGTGGGGAGTTGAAGCTTAATTAACTAATGTTTTAAAGTGCTTGGAGAGCTTTGGCTAACAGAAACTACTAATATTGTCAAAGGCAGTCCCCACCCTGCTCCCAATGTCCCTCCTTCTGGGGGGTTTGGCATTCTCAGAGGCCTGTGTACCAAAGATGTAGAACCATCTGCATAAAAAGATCTCCTGTGCATGCACTTGCCAATGGCCCTGATCTCCTCTCCAGGACCCCTGCAAACCACGTCACTTCTGGGGACCTCAGCTGTTTGGTGGGTGGATGGCAGGGAAGGTGGGAGGTCTGCAACTCAGTCTGTCTGGGAACTTCCCAAGCTGGGCTTGGCAGATGGGGTGGGGAGCCCAGGGTACCTGGCACGTGATCAAACTCCCTGCTTGCTACATTTACAAATGAGCGACTTTGGCATTTTCTGTGTCTCCATGCGCCACCTCCTCCTCTCTGAGGGGCTGAGTTTTGCAGCTTGTGTTAGGTTTTTTTCTCTCCGGTTGTTTGTCTCATTTGAAACTTTGTCGCTGTTTCTCAAACCGCCTGAAGGTGTCGGGGGTTTTTCAAGCTATTTTGAAGCTCGTTTTTCCCAGATGTGTGTGTGTTTTTTTTTCTCAATGTAACTTTTTTTCTTCTTCGTAAAGTTTCCGCCCATGTGACTTTCAGCTTACGTCCCTCGCAGCTTCCGAGAAACCACAGGAGTCTAAGACCTAGACATCACTGCAAGGTGCAGTGACTGAGAGGAGAGTGGTGCAGGGAGGGACTGGGGCAGAGGGGCAGAGAAAGTGACACAGGGAGAGCAACAACGTGACAGAGAGAGGGACCAGGAAAGAGGCAAAGAAAGTAACCAAGGGAGAGAGGGAAAGACGGCAGAGGAAGGGAGGGGTGAGTAATAACCAAAGGAAACCAAGATCACCAAGGACACAGAGGAAGCAGAAGAGGCCCTGGGCAGAGGGACGCAAGCCATGCCCCATAGCTCTGACAGCAGCGACTCCAGCAGCTTCAGCCAGTCACCCCCACCTAGCAAACAGGTAACATTTTGCATTCTTTGCACCCATGCTCCCATCCTGGGATGTTTCCACAGCGCAGAATGGCAGGGCTTTCTAGGAACCAGCCTGGGGAGAGGCACGCTAACTCAGTCCACTGTGCACTTACTCCACTTTGAAAGTGGAGTACACAATTTGCAGCAAACAGGGAGTTACTGCGCTTTAAAGATTTGTGTTGTGTCCATGCAGGCGTTTTCAATGCATCCTGGCTTGAGTTAGTGCAAACTAAACCCCTCATGTAAACCAGGCCACAGAGAACTAAGCAGGAAGCCCCCGTGCAGGAACAAGCTTAAAACCAAAGGACAGAGTGAGGAGTGTTTTTGCAGAGGAACCACGTTAGCACAGGCCACTTGAGGGATGGCACCTGAAACGCCTGGTTCTGACTGCAGGGGCCACCCCACAGACTCCAGGCATCCAGCAGGCTGGGAGCTTGATAAAGTGAGAATACCAGTATCCCTGCAGAGACCCTGTTGTGGGCCCTGAGCCCTCCTCCCCCATGTGGTCAGGATCTCATTCTGAATCCAAACCCTTCCCATGCCATCAGACATCACTTAGGGCATGAACAGGGCTTCTATATCCTGAGCTGCTCTCTGCACCTTCTTTATTTAAGTCCCATAAGTTCTCCCTGTCTAAGTGCAGTTGTATGGAGGGATTCTTTGAGTGGGCCACTTCTGTGTGTTCCTCCGGCTGTCCAGTGGCATGCCTGCTATTCTTAAGACATGTCCCGGATGATTTCATCTTCTTTTCTGGATACCTGTATTGGTAATTTTATTCTTTGCTAGCTTTTCACCACATGGTGCTGCGCAGGACAGCAGATATGAGGCACCTTGCCCCCGAGGAGCTTACGGACAAACACTGAGTAGATGGTGCTGGCTGGGCAAACAGGGATTGGGAGAACATCCTGTCTCTTGAAGAAGGGAATAAGGCACAACAGCAGTCAAGGGGGAAGTAGACAAGTGAGGTACCCAGACTGGGATCTTCACTGTGCAGGGCTGGGGGCAATAAGGTAAGAGGCTAGGCTGGATATGTTGGCTGGGGTGGGTTGGCGGAAGGAAATTGAAGGTAAGGATGTGACGTTTAAATTTGAGGAAATGGAGAGATCACAAAGTGGGGGGAGGGAGAAAAGGGACAGACTGATGGTTCGGGAAGATAACTCTAGAGGTTGCATTTTGCAAGGAGAGGAGGGAGGTGGTGTACGTGTCAGAGAGTCCAGAGAGGCAGCAGTTACAGTGGGAAGACAGAAGATGATAAGAGCTGATGAGGGTTTTAGTTGCCAGAGAGAGTGGGAGGATCAGTTCTCAGCAGAGAACCTTCCATAATAATAATAAATAATAAAAATAAAAATATAATAACAATTAAGAATGCCGGAATGGCTGCTGAATGATGCTGGGGAGTGAGATCTTCAAGCAAAGAGACCTCACATCCCAGAGCTGGGAGGGCATCGTCCCTCTCTACATAACTCTGGTGAAAATGTGATCTGGAATATTGCCGCCAATTCTAGATACCACATTAGCAGCAAGACATTAAAACGCAGGGAGTTCGGAGAAGAGCAAACAAAGCCATCAGGGGTCAGGAGGGACTGAGTCAGGGGAAAGATAAAAAAAGCCGAGCTTGTGTAGCTGAGCTAAGCGGGGACATAACTCTGCAAATGTCTGAAACAGATAAACCCCTGAGTAGAAGGACAATTGTTTAGGGTGACATATGGGAACTAGGAGTAATGGGATGAAATAAAGAAAGGCAAAAATTAAGCTGCATGCCAGGATTGACTCCTTGGCAGTGAGATAAGTCAGGTGGTGGAATCATCTCCCAGGAGAAGGGCGGGAGCCCCATTGGCATGGTACACTACAAACTCTACTGCACAAAGCATAAAAAAGTGCTGTAGAGGAGACAGTCCTACCCTGGCCCTTGGGGAGGTTGGACAGGGTGATCCAACAGGTTTCTTTTTTTCATCTCTGACTCCTGTGGTTCTGCGGGTTACAACCTAAGCCTGTACCATGGAGACAGAGTTCACTTCCCAGTTCTACCAGCATGTCCAGATTATAGAATTACATCTCAGGGGGGGTGGCTGTTAAGTGCCTCACACCTCCTTGTAGTAGGAGAGCACCTCTACCCTGGTTTTGCACTGATGCTGTGTCAGTCAGGGATACATGTCCTATGTGGCCAGAAGAGTGGGTGTGGTGATCTTTGCTGAGAGGAATATTCGGTTGGGGCTGTTCTGCCCTGTACCCCTGACCTCATGCCTCTCTATGGTAGTGGAGGTGATGTCTCTGTCATTCCCAGGCCCTGTATTTTTCAGGATTCTTCTGATGACATGAGGAAAGTTCAGAGGAGGGAGAAGAATCGCATCGCAGCTCAGAAGAGCAGGCAGAGGCAGACCCAGAAGGCAGACACACTGCACTTGGTAAGAGCTTCTGTTCTGTGCCCATCTTGATCACTGGGGCCTTGCACACATAGGGGGACATGTTCTAGCACAGATGAACACACAGCACAGCCATTCAGTTCAGGCAGGGGCAGGAAGAGCATGGGCCAGCATAGCATGTGACGGCAGCTCTAGGAGCAGCTGGATAGTGAAGGTGAAGGGTGCTTCTTTCCAGAAGCAGCCAGATGTTCCCTTCCAAATGGAGCAGGTGTACTCTCTGCTGAAGCCTCTCCTCTTGGTTCCTCCTCATATTCTCTGGACCTTTTGTTTCTGCTCTTTCTGTCTTTTTGGGATGAGGTGGCTGAAGCTGACCGCAGGATCCTGGGTTGGGTGGGAGGAATGAGGAGTGTACCTCCCTTCATTAGAGGTATATTCTTTCCCATATTATTCTCCATTCTGCAATAACACGTTGGGTCTGATCCTGATCCATGCATGCCAATGGAAATTTTGCCACTTGTTGCAATGGGAGCAGGGTGAGGCCCCCTTTATTTGCAGTTTTGATTGCTGTTGTGCACACAGCAGATGCCTTCCCTGGCAGGTGACGTCTGCCTGTATTTCGGAACCAGCAGTGTGCACCTTCCCCTTGCACTTGTCCACAATGAATTTCCTCTTTCCAGTCATCTAGTGTTATGGGGTCCCCCAGGAATTCCTCCCTACTCTTGATCAGCCTTATTAATTCTGTGTCATCAGCAAATGTTACCACCCTTCCAGCTCATTGATAAATACAGTGAATAACCATGCCGCTAGGACTAATTTTAGAGTGACCCCATTCTCAACCTCTCTATGAGCTGTAAATTGCCCACATAGTCCTACTTTCTGCACCCCCAGTTTTTAATCTGTGGCAAGGCTTTACCTCTTGCCCTGAAATGATGAAGTTACCTTTTTAGTCTCTTCTGACTGTCTCAAAAATCCTTTAAGAGCCTAAATACGTGAGGTCTGGCACTCCCTCGCCTCGCACTTCTTGTCACCTCTCATGTCCATGCAAAGAGCATGTAAAACACTGCCATTCTGACTTGGTAGCATTTTATGTTTGCTGTGCATAGGTTTAAATGATGATACAATCTGCAAAGCCATGGAGAATCAAGCCCTAGAGCTGGAAAATCCCCATTAGGTTTCGCCAGTCCATTGCCTGCCATCTATGCAGGATAATTCCCCATTGTATGCTTACTAGTGTTTTGTCCAGTTTAAATTTAAATGTCCCCAGAGGTGAGGCTCGTACCCCTTCCCTTGGGAGAGAGCTCCATAGCTGAATACTTTGCACGGTCCTGATATCCGGCATACATTTTGCCTCTCTTAGTTTCACCCTGTTTCTTTGCCATATTGCCACACTGGGACTGTGCAATGGGGGTGGGGGACAAGGGGAGTCAGGCTGTTGACTCCCACCGTACTGACCAAAGCCACTTTTCTCAGTGTAAGAAATTTGGCATCTACTTTTCCAGGGAACCTGAGTATTTGGCTGCAGGTATCAGGTGTGGGAGTGGTGTCAGAACAGGAGGGTCTGACTTCTGAGTTCGTTTAATTAAATCTTAGACTGCCCTTTAAACAGAGAGTGTTGGGGAAGCTGTCCCTTGACCTTAGCAGCCTTCACACCCCCATATATCCCCACTCTGGGGAGGATTCTTGAGCAAGTGGTGTTGGAGCAGCTTCTGCCACAGCCTGATCGCACAGGTATCCTCAATGCTTCTTTAATAGTGGGTTCATTACAGGGAAGGTGTCACTCGCTATCCATGGCTGATGATCCTTTTAGAGAGGACACTGGTCCATGCTGACTTGGTTAGCTCTGTCAGTGTCCTGTGATACCACAATCACGGGGTTAGTCATTAATCTGCTGCAGCTCACAGCAGTAGATTGGAGAGCCTTTCAGTGGGTTTGTTATTTTCTCTCCCAGAGACTCCAGAGGGCAGGAATGAGTACTGACTTTGCCTCTCCTCCGGCTCTGCTGTGTCCCAAGGTGTTCCCCTTGCTGGAGGAGACAGTAAGGCATGTGGCTTGCAGTTTTACCATGGTGCAGATGACACCGATACTACAATCTCTTTGTTTTCCTAGTACCTGGCAAAGGTGGGGACATGGATGGGAGCAAAGTAGCTTAAGATCAACCTGGATGAGACAGAACTGATACTAATGGGTAGGGGAGACAGATGGAGGAATGGGACAGAGACGTGGTTGCACCTTTTTGCTGGAGATGCCTGTCAAACCGTGGTCAATATAGTTTCCAGTCTCTGGATTATAATGGATTCCAAATGCTTTTCATGTCTGATAGACATAGTGGTCATGAAAGTGCCTCTTGGAAGCAGGCCTTTCCAGTGTCAATGCTCAGTTGAGGCCACTGTAATAACTTAAAAAGGATCCAGAAGTTTTAACTGGTGCAGAACAGAGTGGCTTGTTGCTGGAGTGGAGTGAGTTACTAAGAGCCTATAACACACAAATTCCCCACACTGGCTTCTTGTCAGCTTCTGAGTGCAGAGTTGGTTAAGATCTGTGAAGCATTAGGCTGTGTGGGGCCCAGTGATCTGAGAGATCCCTTCTCCCTTCTGCAAGATCCTGCTGTGGCAGTTAATATCTGGTGGTGAGTTTGTTTTAATGTGCAAGGTGCCCCAATACTGAGGCAATAGGGACCTTTATAAATCAGATTCCTGCCACTAGCAATCCCAGCGGGGTGAGCAGGCTGCTTTGTTTTGGATGAGTGGCTAGATGGGTAGCTATTTAGGACTTGGGGGCCATAGGGCATGGTAAACAGTCATTCAAGATCGCATAGCACTGTTCATAGCGCCTCAGTGCCCTAGTAGCCTGGCTAAATTTCAACCTCGGTTCCAACATTCTGTCTCTCCAAAGCCCCACTGTGGTTTCAACTGGACATAGGATTCTTCAGGTCCTGTCTCAAACTGTTGAGTAGCATTGCGAGGTGCTGTTCAGTGGCCGAGGTGTTCCACGCTAGTGACGGCTGCATTTCAGGAGGGGTGCATATAGTCTGTGACGCATTTTGGGTACCATTAAGCAGGACTGTACATCATCACCACCATTATTATTCATTTTTTTCTTCTGAGGCCTCAGTTTCCCTCTTTCCTTCTGTCACATCAATGTCCCTCCACCCCCCCGCTGCCATACGTCTGGTTTCCCCAGGCGCTGGCAGGAAGCAGTGAGTCTTGTCTTACCATGGCAATGACAGGTTTCCTGTGACAGGTGGTTTTCTGGTTATTTCTGATTATAACGGCGGTTATTTATCATCCCCTCCCCCCAGGCCAATCTGCCTCAGGTCGGGATGTGGCCTGGGAGGTGTGTGCGTGAGAGGGAGCTGTGAGCGCCTGGGCGGGGAACGTGCTGGTGCTGCTGTCACTTCTCGTAAGCAGCTGCTGGGGAGAGAGTGCGGCTGAGGGCTGAGAATGTCACTGGCTCCGTGGCAGGACCCCTGGCTGGCTGGGGGTGGGGTGGGAGTTGCCCAGACACAGCGCTGCTTTGAATTTACAGGAAATGTGTCACTGTGGAAACTCTCCGGGGTAGCGAGATGAAGGGCTCTGACCTCTCTCCCCCCACCCAGATACTCCCAGCCCCTTCCCTGAGGCAGCTCCAACCACTCCTAGCAGCACTGAGATACTGCAGTGACAGCCAGACACTTGAGAGATGCTGATAGACAGATAGATCAGAAAAGCCAGCCCCTTATCTTCTTTCAAGTCCCTCCTCAAACTTGCCTCTTCTGTAAAGCACACAGGAAACTGCAACCTGTGAATTGTTAGGCAAGGGGCGAATTGTGATCACTGCTCCTGACTGGCTGAGAACTGTGTACATCCTACCCTGTCCCCCTAATCTGCACCCCTGCTTATTTGTCTTATCCACTGTCATGTTGGTCTCCTGGACTGTAAGTTTTTTGGGTCAAGGGACTGTCATTTTCCTGTATGTGTGTACAGTGCCTGGCATAATGGGGTCTTCAGCTGGTTGCTTTTGGCACCACAGCAATATCAATGTATAACAACAACATGGATGGGAGCCAGCTCCCCTTGCAGCTTGAGCTCGAACCCAGCTGTCCTCTGGCTGCTGCTCTGCAGACATGCCATCTCCCTCTACCTCCCACCCCCTCTGGACACACTGTTCAGCCAGTTTTCCGCCCAGAATTCCCCCCACCCCTGTGATGGCTCTGCAGGCGGAACGCTAATCTAGCCCCTGCTGCTTTTGTGCCCTCAGGAGAGCGAGGACCTGGAGAGGCAGAACGCTGCCCTGCGCAGGGAGATCAAGCAGCTGACAGAAGAAATGAAGCATTTCACCTCAATGCTGAGCTCCCATGAGCCCCTCTGCTCCATTCTGACCACGGTGCCCCAACCGCCCCCGGAGGTGCTATATGCCACGCACTCCTTCCATCAGCCCCACATCAGCTCCCCACGCTTCCAGCACTGAGCCCGGCCACAAGGACACACAGCCTGCAGGCTCCACAAATGGAAATCAGAGACCCCTCGGGGCTCACGCTTTGGTTCGCAGGAGGGACATGGACGGATACAGCTATTCCTGCCCCTCCTTCAAGGCGTCTACTGAGCCAGGCCCAGGGTCACATGTCTAGGACTTGGCCCCGGTGCAGATATGGCAGAACACCAGGAGGCATCTTCAGGGAGGTTAAATCTCAGATCAACGGAGAAGGGAAGCGTTTGCAAATTGGCACCAATCCCTGTTCTGTTGTTTGCACTGGGACCCTCGCATGGGTCTATGTGACACAGGAACCCTGTCTCCATGTGAGCAGCCAGCTGGAGGCTTCACCAGTGAGTGCTCCCCGGAGAGGAGCGCTGGGAATTAGGGGCCATGGGATAGCAGGGGAGACTGGTTTATTGTTTTTAAAATAAAGAGTAAAATGTTTAATGCTTTCTTTAAAAACCTGGCCTTCCCTCCCCTGAGATTCCACATTACACTCTGAGCGTGGCGGAAAATGGGGAAGACAACACTAGAAATTCTGGGGAACAGCCCTATACTGAGCAGCAGGGACCTGGGGCTGGAGAAGCTGTGCTAATGTCTAATCCAGACAACAGCAGCCTGTCCTCAATGTGTAACAGAAGGGCTGGCATGTCCCTGCCCTCTCTCTGGGCCAGGTGGGATGGGGAAGGGCCATTTATGTGTCTGTTGTGTCTTTTGGCCTTTCCTGTGGGAGATCTATTCCGCAGCGCTGCAGGGATGAGGCTGGCTGCTAACTCTGGAACCTGTACATACACAGTCACAGCTCACTTCTCCGCTGGCTCCCCCAGCTCTCAGCTGCCTGCAGACCAAATTCTTTCGCTAAAGATCCCTGCTGGCTCTGCCCTGACAGAAACACAAAGGTACAGATAACAATATGGACTGTATCTGCAGTAGACACACACACCAGTCAGGGAGCTGGCCACCCATGTTCCCCAGACCTATGCACAGGTCTGTGTGCGGCCTGCCTCCACAGACCCTGTTGCTACCGTAGATTAATGTTTGGTCATTCTCAAAATTACTGTCTGCTTTAAGGAATAACAGCCGGAGCTTTCTCCCAGCCGGGGGCGCTGTCAGCAGCTTTGCTAGCGGGGTAAGACATGGGCATTGTACTGAAACTCTGGAATTAATTGATCTGAGCTATAGGTGCCCTCCTCGCTCACAGGAGCTTGTTTCCAGTCTCTCTGCCAGAGAACAAACCCAAAAGTGACAGGCAGAAGAGCAGGAAACTCCCTGAAGTCCACTAGTAACCTCACTGTGCACCGGGGAAGCACCAGTGATGGGTGCTATCCTCCCCTTCCCCCATGTGAAGTTGCCGCAGGAGGGGCCCAGGAAACACTGCGAGGTTTCTCACTAACCCTCCTTCCAAGGACATGGCCTCCCAACCTTGCTGTTCCTGCTGATCTGCTGAGAAGGGAAGCCCTGCTCCCCTGGATGCAGGGGTGTCTATGTGGAAGTCTGGGCTCCTCTGCCAAGGGGAGGGGCATGCACAGGGGTAAGATGATGGTGATTCTAGCAGAACTGATTTAGAATCTGGAGAGAAGTAGGCAATGGAGGGCAGCCTCCTGCTTCCAGCTCCCCTCTCATCTCTGCAGAGGCAGGGTGGCAGGGCTTCCACTGGCAAGCACGGTTGGCCCAGTGCACATCCCAGGCAGGCAGCAGAGGAATCTGGATTTTGTTTGTATGTAATATGCCAAAGCAGAATACACTAAAAAGCAGTTGTAAATATACCAGCCATATAAAATCCAGCAGGCTTTGACTGGGGCAGTCTCAGGGCATCTTACAAATCCCTGGATCTCACACAGGTAGGAATTTCTTATATCCAGTCACACAGCAACCAGAACTGTTCACCCCCCACCCAATTAGTGCCCTGCTTTGAGATCCCCATTTTATAGGGTCTTTCCCAGAATGTGCTCGTCTGGTAGCTGGCCCTTTAAATCTGGGAAAGACAATGATCTGCAGCCCCAAAGTGATCATTTAGTGTGAATGTTGCAGACTGCACTTCCTGTCCTTCCAGCTGGTAAGTGCTTTGGGTCCTGTTGAGTGTTCTGCTGGCTTTTTCATTCTGTCATCTCTAGAGCTGTCCTTGCATGTTGGTCTAGAAGAGATTGGGGAGTATACAGTGGGTCTGTTGCTCCCATATTTGTTCTTTCCCAGGCAGGGATCCATCAGGTTCGGTCTCCTTACTGTGGGAGAGCACAGGCCCCATAGCAGTCTCCACTAATTTAAAATATCTCCTGGCTTATGGGGAATCTCTGTCCATCCTCACAACTTTAGTGCTTTTTCGCTGCTTTGAAATTCCAAGCCTGTTTTACCTCTAGGCTAGTGGTTCTTAAACTGTGGGTTGGGAGCCCAAGTTGGGTTGTGACCCCTTTTTAATGGGGTCGCCAGGGCTGTCGTTAGACTTGTTGGGGCCCAGGGTTGAAGCCCAAGCCCCCCTGCCCGGGACCAAAGCTGAAGCCCGAGCCCCACTGCCTGGGGCCGAGGGCAGCTGCCCTGGGTGGCAAGGCTCAGGTTACAGGTCCCCCACCTGGGGCTGAAACCCTTGGGGTTCGGCTTTGGCCCCCCTGCTTAGGTGGTGGGACTTGGGCTTGCCCGCCCGCCCAGGATGGCGGGGCTCAGGCTTTGGTTCCCCTTCCTGGGGATGTGTAGTAATTTTTGTTGTCAGAAGGGGGTCACAGTGAAATGAAGTTTGAGAACCCCTGCTCTAGGGTTGAAGATCTACCCTCCCTGCATCCCGAGGCCAGGATTTCTCTCACTGGGCTGTATCCATCTAAGACCTTGCAGATGGAGTGAGATTCTATTTCATAGCCTGCAGAATTGCTAGACTCACTAATCGTAACATTTCAGGCTATTTCTGCAACTCAGATTGGAAACAAGTGAAAGGGAGCAATCTCCTCTACAGGGACATGGCAAAGGATGTCAGAGCTCACTCTCTTCCTAAACAAACATGAGTCCCTTCATGATGGGACCTTCAGCCCTAGTGCCTGCCTCTAGTGTGGCTGTCTGCAAGTAGGAAGAATTCCTTCAAGCAGCTCTGTATGCAGCAAGATCTACCAAATAAATACCAACCGGGTTCTTTATGTGTGTGCCAGAGGAAATGTCTTCCAATCTGAACTGCTCTCACCATGACACTAGCAGCCAGTCACTGGTCCCAGTGGGTATTTTTCTATATTTCTTTTCCCCTTATTTGTATTCCTAAGGATTTTTGCATAAGAGCAGCATCTTGCTTTTCCTAAAGCACCTTAGGTATTGTCTCCCCACATCCAGCCCTGGGACACACAGTCTGCTGTCAGAGATCACAGTGGATTGGGGTGGAGATGATTATGATGTCACAATTGGAGAATTTTGATGTCATCTGGGGACATTCCAGTTTGCCCCTGTTTTAATCAAAATTGCTAATGGTTGTTCCTCTCTGTCCCTCTGAAAGATTCTCCTAGTCCCATCTGTTCAGTAGAGGTATGTTCTGATTTTTCTCCTTTATAACAGATCTAGAGGTTCTCCCCTTTTAATAGATTTTTCTGAGCAGCAATGGATGGAAGGAGGCATAATACACACAGATAAATCCTGTTTTCATTCAGAGGTCAGTGATGAAGAACTGAGGGCAGAAATATAGCGAATAGCTGCTATTTAAGGAATTAAGGATCCGGGGCCTTAAGCACTGGCATTGTGCTGACATCTACTGGATGTAAGAAGAACTGTTCAGACATTCATGGCTTCTTCGAGATGTTCATGTAAAACATTTTGGGGAAGCTTTTTTGCCTTCTGATCAATCAGAGCTGATTTAAAGCTCAGCCATTGACTAGACACCATGGAAGGAATCTGAATGATTAAAGCTACTTCCTGTTAAAAGGAAGCTTGGGCAGCAGCCTTTCCCCAGTTGATTTAATCTCACCTGGAATGACACTGTGGTGAGGGGGACCCATCTAAATGCCAAGACAGAAACAAGTTTCAGAGTAGCAGCTATGTTAGTCTGTATCTGCAAAAAGAAAAGGAGTACTTGTGGCACCTTAGAGACTAACCAATTTATTTGAGCATAAGCTTTCGATGCATCCGATGAAGTGAGCTGTAGCCCACGAAAGCTTATGCTCAATTACATTTGTTAGTCTCTAAGGTGCCACAAGTACTCCTTTTCTTTAGACAGAAACAAGAAGCTTTGTTTGCTTATTTCAGAACCAAGGGTTCAGTGGGTGAATGGGGGTTCTCCTGAATTATCCCAGCAAGTTTCTATTGCATCTGAAAAGTTTGGTGAGCTCTCCTCAGCTTTCTGTCCCCACAGCAACTTCCCTTCATTCCTGTATGGCACCGGCACAGTGGTGTGCAGCAGATGCACATACCAGATGTGGAAGGGACTAGGGTATGTCTACACTACGAAATTAGGTCTAATTTATAGAAGTCGGTTTTGTAGAAAGCGTTTTTATACAGTTGATTGTGTGTGTCCCCACACAAATGCTCTAAGTGCATGTAGTCGGTGGAGTGTGTCCACAGTACCGAGGCAACGATTGACTTCCGTAGCATTGCACTGTGGGTGGCTATCCCACAGTTCCCGCAGTCTCCGCTGCCCATTTGAATTCTGGGTAGAAATCCCAGTGCCTGATGGGGCTAAAACATTGTCGCGGGTGGTTCTGGGTACATATCGTCAGGCCCCCGTTCCCTCCCTCCCTCCGTGAAAGCAATGGCAGACAATCGATTCGCGCCTTTTTTCCTGAGTTACCTGTGCAGATGCCATACCACAGCAAGCATGGAGCCCGCTCAGCTAACCGTCACCATATGTCTCCTGGGTGCTGGCAGACGTGGTACTGCATTGCTACACAGCAGCAGTTTATTGCCTTTTAGCAGCAGACAGTGCAGAATGACTGGTAGCCGTCATCGACGTAGTCCTGGGTGCTCTTTTAACTGAGCACCTGGGCAAACATGGGAGTGACTCAGCCAGGTCATTTCCCTTGTTTCGTCTCGTGGCGATTGAGTCCTACCGGCAGTGCACTGTCTTTTAACCTCCAGCTAGCAGAAGATGATGGCTAGTCGTCATACTGCACCGTCTTCTGCCAAGCACCCAGGTGTTGACGATGGCTAGCGGTCGTACTGCACAGTCTGCTGCCAGCAAGATGTATAAAGATAGATGAAGTGGCTCAAAACAAGAAATAGACCAGATTTGTTTTGTATTCATTTTCTCCTCCCTCCTCCCTCTGTGAAATCAACGGCCTGCTAAACCCAGTTTTGAGTTCTGTCATTGAGGTTTTGAGTTCTCTCCTTGAGGGGGCCATTCAGTTTCTCACAAAGTCACCCCCTTTGTTGATTTTAATTCCCTGTAAGCCAACCCTGTTAGCCATGTCATCAGTCGCCCCTCCCTCCATCAGGGCAATGGCAGACAATCGTTCTGCACCTTTTTTCTGTGCAGACGCCATACAACGGAAAGCATGGAGCCCGCTCAGATCAATTTGGCAATTAGGAGCACATTAAACACCACGCGCATTATCCAGCAGTATATGCAGCACCAGAACCTGGCAAAGCGATACCGGGCGAGTAAGTGATGTCAGCGCGGTGACGTGAGTGATGAGGACGTGGACACAGACTTCTCTCAAAGCACGGGCCCTGGCAATGTGGACATCATGGTGCTAATGGGGCAGGTTCATGGGTGGAACGCCGATTCTGGGCTCAGGAAACAAGCACAGACTGGTGGGACCGCATAGTGTTGCAGGTCTGGGACGATTCCCAGTGGCTGCGAAACTTTCGCATGTGTAAGAGCACTTTCATGGAACTTTGTGACTTGCTTTCCCCTGCCCTGAGGCACAAGAATACCAAGATGAGAGCAGCCCTCACAGTTGAGAAGCGAGAGGCAATAGCCCTGTGGAAGCTTGCAATGCCAGACAGCTACCAGTCAGTCGGGAATCAATTTGGAGTGGGCAAACCTCCTGTGGGGGCTGCTGTGATGCAAGTAGCCAATGCAATCAAAGATCTGCTGATATCAAGGGTAGTGACCCTGGGAAATGTGCAGGTCATAGTGGATGGCTTTGCTGCAATGGGATTCCCTAACTGTGGTGGGGCCATAGACGGAACCCATATCCCTATCTTGGCACCGGAGCACCAAGCCAGCGAGTACATAAACCGCCAGGGGTACTTTTCAATAGTGCTGCAAACACTGGTGGATCACAAGGGATGTTTCACCAACATCAGCATGGGATGGCTGGGAAAGGTACATGATGCTCGCATCTTCAGGAACTCTGGTCTGTTTGAAAAGCTGCAGGAACGGACTTTATTCCCAGACCAGAAAATAACTGTTGGGGATGTTGAAATGCCTATAGTTATCCTTGGTTTCAGAGTAACAGCCGTGTTAGTCTGTATTCGCAAAAAGAAAAGGAGTACTTGTGGCACCTTAGAGACTAACCAATTTATTTGAGCATAAGCTTTCGTGAGCTACAGCTCACCCAGCCTAACCCTTAATACCATGGCTCATAAAGCCATACACAGGCAGCCTGGACAGTAGTCAGGAGCTGTTCAACTACAGGCTGAGCAAGTGCAGAATGGTGGTAGAATGTGCATTTGGACGTTTAAAAGCGCGCTGGCGTAGTTTACTGACTCGGTTAGACCTCAGTGAAACCAATATTCCCACTGTTATTACTGCTTGCTGTGCGCTCCACAATATCTGTGAGAGTAAGGGGGAGACGTTTATGGCGGGGTGGGAGGTTGAGGCAAATCGCCTGGCTGCTGGTTTTGCACAGCCAGACACCAGGGCGGTTAGAAGAGCACAGGAGGGCGCGGTGCGCATCAGAGAAGCTTTGAAAACCAGTTTCATGACTGGCCAGGCTACGGTGTGAAAGTTCTCTTTGTTTCTCCTTGATGAAACCCCCCGCCCCTTGGTTCACTCTACTTCCCTGTAAATTAACCACCCTCCACTCCTCCCTTCGATCACCACTTGCAGAGGCAATAAAGTCATTGTTGCTTCACATTCATGCATTCTTTATTCATTCATCACACAAATAGGGGGATAACTACCAAGGTAGCCTAGGAGGGGTGGTGGAGGAGAGAAGCACCAGGAGGGGTGGGGGAGGAGGGAAGGACAAGGCCACACAGCACTTTAAAAGTTTAAGACTTATTGAATGCCAGCCTTCTGTTGCTTGGGCAATCCTCTGGGGTGGAGTGGCCGGGTGGCCGGAGGCCCCCCCACCACATTCTTGGGGGTCTGGGTGAGGAGGCTATGGAACTTGGGGAGGAGGGTGGTTGGTTACACAGGGGCTGTAGTGGCGGTCTGTGCTCCGGCTGCTTTTCCTGCAGCTCAACCATACGCTGGAGCATAGTGGTTTGATCCTCCAGCAGCCTCAGCATTGAATCCTGCCTCCTCTCATCACGCTGCCGCCACCTTTCAGCTTCAGCCCTCTCTTCAGCCCGCCACCTCTCCTCCCGGTCATTTTGTGCTTTCCTGAACTCTGACATTGTCTGCCTCCACGCATTCGTCTGTGCTCTGTCAGTGTTGGAGGACAGCATGAGCTCACAGAACATTTCATCACGAGTGCATTTTTTTTCGCCTTCTAATCTTCACTAGCCTCTGGGAAGGAGAAGATCCTGTGATCCTTGAAACACATGCAGCTGGTGGAGAAAAAAAAAAGAGACAGTGGTATTTAAAAAGACACATTTTATAGAACAATGGGTACACTCTTTCACGGTAAACCTTGCTGTTAACATTACCTACACAGCACATGTGCTTTCGTTCCAAGGTCGCATTTTGCCTCCCCCCACCACATGGCTAGCCCCTCACCCCTCCCCGTCGCTAACAGCGGGGAACATTTCTGTTCAGCCATAGGCAAACAGCCCAGCAGGAACGGGTACCTCTGAATGTCCCCTTAAGAAAAGCACCCTATTTCAATCAGGTGACCATGAATGATATCACTCTCCTGAGGATAACACAGAGAGATAAAGAACGGATGTTGTTTGAATGCCAGCAAACATACACTGCAATGCTTTGTTCTACAATGATTCCCAAGTACGTGCTACTGGCCTGGTGTGGTAAAGTGTCCTACCATGGTGGACGGAATAAGGCTGCCCTCCCCAGAAACCTTCTGCAAAGGCTTTGGGAATACATCCAGAAGAGCCGCAAATGCCAGGGGAAATTAATCATTAAACATGCTTGCTTTTAAACCATGTATAGTATTTTAAAAGGTACACTCACCAGAGGTCCCTTCTCCGCCTGGCGGGTCTGGGAGGCAGCCTTGGGTGGGTTCGGGGGGTACTGGCTCCAGGTCCAGGGTGAGAAACGGTTCCTGGCTGTCGGGAAAACCGGTTTCTCTGCTTGCTTGCTGTGAGCTATCTACAACTTCATCATCATCATCTTCCTCATCCCCAAAACCTGCTTCCGTGTTGCCTCCATCTCCATTGAAGGAGTCAAACAACATGGCTGGGGTAGTGGTGGCTGAACCTCCTAAAATGGCATGCAGCTCATCATAGAAGCGGCATGTTTGGGGCTCTGACCTGGAGCGGCCGTTTGCCTCTCTGGTTTTCTGGTAGGCTTGCCTCAACTCCTTAAGTTTCTCACGGCATTGCTTTGGGTCCCTGTTATGGCCTCTGTCCTTCATGCCCTGGGAGATTTTGACAAATGTTTTGGCATTTCGAAAACTGGAACGGAGTTCTGATAGCACGGATTCCTCTCCCCATACAGTGATCAGATCCCGTACCTCCCGTCTGGTCCATGCTGGAGCTCTTTTGCGATTCTGGAACTCCATCATGGTCACCTCTGCTGATGAGCTCTTCATGGTCACCTCTGCTGATGAGCTCTGGCCAGCGTGGCAAGCTGCAGGTGACCATGCAAACAGGAAATTGAAATTCAAAAGTTTGTGGGCCTTTTCCTGTCTACCTGGCCAGTGCATCTGAGTTGAGAGTGCTGTCCAGAGCGGTCACAATAGAGCACTCTGGGATAGCTCCCGGAGGCCAATACCATCTAATTGCATCCACAGTACCCCAAATTCGACCCGGCAAGGCCGATTTAAGTGCTAATCCCCTTGTCGGGGGTGGAGTAAGGAAATCAATTTTAAGAGCCCTTTAAGTCGAAAAAAAGGGCTTCGTCATGTGGACGGGTGCAGGGTTAAATCGATTTAGCGCTACTAAATTCGACCTCAACTCCTAATGTAGACCAGGGCTAAGTGTCTAAGTGAATTGCCGTTGGAGGGATAAAGAAAAGGAGTACTTGTGGCACCTTAGAGACTAATAAATTTATTTGAGCATAAGCTTTTGTGAGCTACAGCTCACTTCATTGGATGCATTCATCGGAGGGATAGTAGCTCTATGCTTAGAATTTTTTTTTAAAAGGTCTTATTAATCTGATTAGGCCTGATCCTGTCTAAATATAAAACCTGGCATCCTAGCTTCCTGGTTTCTCTGTAATATCTGAGTAATGGCTGATCTTAACAACTGGTTACCCAGCCAGATAAGTTGTGTGTTGTGTGGTTTTTGGTTTTGTTATAATATTTGAGTGTGCAGGAGAATCTGGGTTTGATTCCTGTAATTGCTATCTTGGCTTGTGGGACGTGAGTGATACCATAGCAAAAGTTACTGCCATGGGCTGTGCTCTGGGCAGATCTCTGACTAGGCAGGTTGAAGCCTGGTCAGCCCTTGAGTGGGAGACCTCCAAGTTCAGAGAATTGGTGGAACACAGGTATCTGTTGTGCACTGGGCTGCAGATGTGCTTGCTATTCCTGCAGTCCTGGTCATTGCTGTCCTCACGATGATTTATTCATTTATTTGTTGTTATAGATTTTCCTCCACTAAAACAAAGTGAAGGAAATTGCCGTGTTTGCCAAATGTCCATCAATGCAGTGATCAGGTGAAGTTGTGAAATTGGGGGAGCTCTGAGTTATGCTTTTCTCAGCAGCCTTCCCCATGCCCATTCCCATATACAACCCATGCTAGGCTTTTTCACGGCACGCTCATGTAGCAGTGAAGAGCATGATGCACTGTATGGCATTATGCCCCTGGAATATCGAGGATGGAGCTGCCCCCACCACACTCATGCACAAACTCACTGTTTTGCAGCACAGCAGATGCTTGCTATTTGCATTTCAATGCTGCTTCTCCGGTCAGGTGTGTACAGATAATGAAACTCAGCTGCTGAGTTATGTTTAAAGCATCTCCTTGCCGCCTTGACTTTGCTCAGTGCCGCCCTCACTTCCTCTGTATGGTGTCTTATCACATTCCTTATTGTCTCCTTCATTATATACATCAGATAACTACCCACATTGTATCCTTCCTTTCCTCTGCTCTTAATGAGCCTTTTCCATGCTGTCCCCTGTGCTTGGAATGCCTTCCTTGGCCCAGTGTGCCTTGGGTGACCAGATAGCAAGTGTGAAAAATTGGGGGTGGGGTGGGGAAATATGTTGCCCATATAAGACCAAACCCCTCATATTGGGACAGTCTCAATAATATCGGTCACCCTAAGTGTACCAGATACACACACTCTTCTTTCAAATCCCTCTTCAGAACTCACTTCTGTCAAACCTACTTTTTCAGCCATGCAGTGGCAGCATTGCCATCACCCCACCCCACCCCCCGCAAATTTCATTAAAGCAACATGCTTTAAGAGAGACTCAGAGTCTGGGTCTCACAGTGGTGTACACTGTTAAACCTGGGGCTTGTCCACACAAGAAAATTGCATTGATGGTAGACTCTTGTGAGGCTACTAAAGATATGTCTACACTACGAAATTAGGTCGAATTTATAGAAGTCGGTTTTGTAGAAAGCATTTTTATACAGTCGATTGTGTGTGTCCCCACACAAATGCTCTAAGTGCATTTAGTTGGCGGAGTGCGTCCACAGTACTGAGGCAGCCATCGACTTCTGGAGCATTGCACTGTGGGTAGCTATCCCACAGTTCCCGCAGTCTCCGCCGCCCATTTGAATTCTGGGTAGAGATTCCAATGCCTGATGGGGCAAAAACATTATCACGGGTGGTTCTGGTTACATATCGTCAGGCCCCCCCCTTCTCTCCCTCCCTCCATGAAAGCAACAGCAGACAATTGTTTCACGCCTTTTTCCTGGGTTACCTGTGCAGACGCCATAGCATGGCAAGCATGGAGCCCGCTCAGCTCACCGTCACCGTATGTCTCCTGGGTGTTGGCAGACATGGCACTGCATTGCTACACAGCAGCAGCTCATTGCCTTTTGGCAGCAGACAGTGCAGTATGACTGGTAGCCATTGTCGCCGTACTCCATGGTGCTCTTTTAGCCGACCTTGGTGAGGTCGGTCAGGGGCGCCTGGGCAGACATGGAAGTGACTCAGCCAGGTCATTTCCCTTTTTAAGTTTCATCTCATAGAGATTCAGTCCTGCCGGCAGCCGTACTGCACTGTCTTCTGCCGAGCATCCAGGAGATGATGATGGCCAGCAGTCGTACTGCACCATCTGCTGCCAGCAAGATGTATAAAGATATATGAAGTGGATCAAAACAAGAAATAGACCAGATTTGTTTTGTATTCATTTGTATTCATTTTCTCCCCCCTCCCTCCCTCCGTGAAATCAACGGCCTGCTAAACCCAGGGTTTTGAGTTCTACCCTTGAGGGGGCCATTCTGTTTCTCCTTGATGCAAAGTCACCCCCTTTGTTGATTTTAATTCCATGTAAGCCAACCCTATACGCCATGTTGTCAGTCACCCCTCCCTCCGTCAGAGCAACGGCAGACAATCGTTTTGTGCCTTTTTTCAGCGCAGACGTCATAGCACTGGGAACATGAAGCCCGCTCAGATCACCACGGCAATTATGAGCACTATAAACACCGCGCGCATTATCCAGCAGTATATGCAGAAACATAACCTGCAAGAAAAGCGAAACCAGGTGAGGAGGAGGCGACTGCAGTGTGGTGATGAGAGTGATGAGGACATGGACATAGACTTCTCACAGAGTAGGGGCCCCTGAAATATGCACATCATGGTGTCAATTGGGCAGGTTCATGGCGTGGAATGCCAATTCTGGGCCCGGGGAACAAGCACAGACTGGTGGGACCGCATAGTGTTGCAGGTCTGGGATGATTCCCAGTGGCTGCGAAACTTTCACAGGTGTAAGGGCACTTTCATGGAACTTTGTGACTTGCTTTCCCCTGCCCTGAAGTGCAAGAATACCAAGATGAGAGCAGCCCTCACAGTTGAGAAGTGAGTGGCGATAGCCCTGTGGAAGCTTGCAACGCCAGACAGCTACCAGTCAGTCGGGAATCAATTTGGAGTGGGCAAATCTACTGTGGGGGCTGCTGTGATGCAAGTAGCCAATGCAATCACTGAGCTGTTGTTATCAAGGGTAGTGACTCTGGGAAATGTGCAGCTCATAGTGGATGGTTTTGCTGCAATGGGATTCCCTAACTGTGGTGGGGCGATAGACGGAACCCATATCCTTATCTTGGCACCGGAGCACCAAGGCAGTGAGTACATAAACCAAAAGGGGTACTTTTCAATGGTGCTGCAAGCACTGGTGGATCACAAGGGACGTTTCACCAACATCAACGTGGGATGGCCGGGAAAGGTTCATGACGCTCGCATCTTCAGGAACTCTGGTCTGTTTCAACAGCTGCAGCAAGGGACTTACTTTCCAAACCAGAAAATAACCATTTGGGATGTTGAAATGCCTATAGTTATCCTTGGGGACCCAGCCTACCCCTTAATGCCATGGCTTATGAAGCCATACACAGGTAGCTTGGACAGTAGTCAGGAGCTGTTCAACTACAGGCTGAGCAAGTGCAGAATGGTGGTAGAATGTGCATTTGGGTGTTTAAAAGTGCGCTGGCGCAATTTACTGAGTCATTTAGACCTCAGCGAAACCAATATTCCCATTGTTATTACTGCTTGCTGTGCGCTCCACAATATCTGTGAGAGTAAGGGGGAGACATTTATGGCGGGGTGGGAGGTTGAGTCAAATCGCCTGGCCACTGATTACGCGCAGCCAGACACCAGGGCAGTTAGAAGAGTACAGGATGGCGCGGTGCGCATCAGAGATGTGTTGAAAACCAGTTTCAGGAATGGCCAGGCTATGGTGTGAAAGTTCTGTTTGTTTCTCCTTGATGGAACGCCCCACACCCCAGGTTCACTCTACTTTCCTGTAAGCTAAGCACCCTCCCCTCCCCCCTTCAATCACCACTTGCAGAGGCTATAAAGTCATTGTTGCTTCTGTGACAGGGTCGGGCCAGATGGCTACAGGAGAGTAATAGAAGGCAGATATATTAGCCCCAGGCTCAGTAGGTCCCTTTTCCCTGGGTAAGGTAACAGGGAAGGTTCCAGAACAATCAGGAAACTTCTGGAGACAATTAAGACAGGCTGATTAGAACACCTGCAGCCAATCAAGAAGCTGCTAGAATCAATTAAGGCAGGCTAATCAGGGCACCTGGGTTTAAAAAGGAGCTCACTTCAGTTTGTGTTGCGTGTGTGAGGAGCTGGGAGCATGAGGCACTAGGAGCTGAGAGTGAGAACGCGGACTGTTGGAGGACTGAGGTGTTCAAGCATTATCAGACACCAGGAGGAAGGTCCCATGGTGAGGATAAAGAAGGTGTTGGGAGGAGGCCAGGGGGAAGTAGCCCAGGGAGTTGTAGCTGTCGCACAGCTGTTCCAGGAGGCACTCTGGAAGGCCAATGGCATTTTGGGATGTATAAGTAGGGGCATTGCCAGCAGATGGAGGGACGTGATCGTTCCCCTCTATTCGACACTGGTGAGGCATCATCTGGAGTACTGTGTCCAGTTTTGGGCCCCACGCTACAAGAAGGATGTGGAAAAATTGGAAAGAGTCCAGCGGAGGGCAACAAAAATGATTAGGGGACTGGAACACATGAGTTATGAAGAGAGGCTGAGGGAACTGGGGATGTTTAGTCTACGGAAGAGAAGACTGAGGGGGGATTTGATAGCTGCTTTCAACTACCTGAAAGGGGGTTCCAAAGAGGATGGATCTAGACAGTAGTAGCAGATGACAGAACAAGGAGTAATGGTCTCAAGTTGCAGTGGGGGAGATTTAGGTTGGATATTAGGAAAAACTTTTTCACTAGGAGGGTGGTTAAACACTGGAATGCGTTACCTAGGGACGTGGTGGAATCTCCTTTCTTAGAAGTTTTTAAGGTCAGGCTTGACAAAGCCCTGGCTGGGATGATTTAATTGGGGATCGGTCCTGCTTTGAGCAGGGGGTTGGACTAGATGACCTCCTGAGGTCCCTTCCAACCCTGATATTCTATGATTCTATGACTCTAGACAGCTGCATTCCAGAGGGCCCTGGGCTGGAACCCAGAGTAGAGGGTGGGCCCGGGTTCCCCCCAAATCCTCCCAACTCTTGGTCAGACACAGGAGGAGTCGACCTGGACCATGGGTTCAGAAAAACGGCCAAGCTGAGGGCTGCCATGAAGCTCCAAGGCGAGCAAATCCGCCAATAAGCGCAAGACCCACCAAGGTAGAGCAGGAACTTTGTCACACTTCACATTCATGCATTCTTTATTTATTCATCACACAAATAGGGGGATAACTGCCAAGGAAGGCTGGGAGGGGTGGTGGAGGAGGGAAGGACAAGGCCACACAGCACTTTAAAAGTTTAAAACTTTAAAACTTATTGAATGCCAGCCTTCTGTTGCTTGGGCAATCCTCTGGGGTGGAGTGGCTGGGTGTCCAGAGGCCCCCCCACCACGTTCTTGGGCGTCTGGGTGAGGAGGCTATGGAACTTGGGGAGGAGGGTGGTTGGTTACACAGGGGCTGTAGCGGCGGTCTGTGGTCCTGCTGCCTTTCCTGCAGCTCAACCATACACTGGAGCATATGAGTTTGATCCTCCAGCAGCCTGAGCATTGACTCCTGCCTTCTTTCAGCAAGCTGACGCCACCTACCATCTTCAGCCCGCCACCTCTCCTCGCGGTCATATTGTGTTTTCCTGCACTCTGAGATTGTCTGCCTCCACGTATTTTGCTGTGCTCTGTCAGTGTGGGAGGACAGCATGAGGTCAGAGAACATTTCATTATGAGTGCATTTTTTTCACCTTCTAATCTTCACTAGCCTCTGGGAAGGAGAAACATATGCAGCTGGTGGAGGAAAAAAATGGGGAGAGTGGTAGTTAAAAATACACATTTTATAGAACAATGGGTACACTCTTTCATGGTAAACCTTGCTGTTAACATTACATAGCACATGTGCTTTCATTACAAGGTCGCATTTTGCCTCTTATTGAGGGTATGCTGGTTTGGTGTCAGAGATCACTCACGCAGAGCCAGGCAACAGAATTTGGCTTGCAGGAAGCCACAGTCTTTGGCTTCTTTAACCTTCATAACATGTGGGAATGGTTTCAAACAGCAGCGCCCTCATTTCCCATACGAAGTAGCCGTTGGGTTGTCCATTTAAAATGGGTTGGCAATTTAAAAGGAGGAGCTGCAGTTTCTGGGTTAACGTGCAGCAGAAACCCAACTAACCTCCCCCCCCCACCCACCCACACAATTCTCTGGGATGATGGCTTCACCCCCTCCCCCCACCGCATGGCTAACAGCGGGGAAGATTTCTGTTCAGCCACAGGCAAACAGCCCAGCAGGAACGGGCACCTCTGAATGTCTGCTTACTAAAACCACCCTATTTCAACCAGGTGACCATGAATGTATACTTGTATAGATATATAAGATATAAGAAACTTTGTATACTTCCTCTGTTGATTGCATATGTGAATGTTAGGGCATTTGGTTTGGGTGGGGGGAGTTTGCTGGGGGTTGGGGAGAGGAAAGCAGTTGCATATTTATTCCTTCTGGATCCAGTGTACTCAAGTTACACGTCCAGAAGACAGTTTCTCTCTCTGCTGATTCTGCAAACTCCAACTGAGAGCTGAGACTCCAGCTGGGCTTTTACTGCCTCTTAGATAAGAATATAGCTGTTGATTCTGTGAATGCTGTGTGAGACAAAATCGAAGGCACCTTCTTCCCACCACCTGTCACCAATCCTCCTCACTCTGCTTAGAGCCCACTTCTTCCATGAATCCTTCCTTCACCCATCTCAATAACGATGGTTCCATATGCTCTTGTGTCCAACTTTTGGTCCACGATTGTTTTTGTGCTTGAATTCAGGCTCTCCAGGGAGGGATCTTGTCTTAGTATTTGTTTAGTTAAGTGTTGGGCACATTTTTGGCACTCTGTTTTTATTAACAGCTTCAAGCCTGATGGGAACAAAAATTTGTTTGTGTCATTGTAGTCAGCCAATATGACTCAGTGACATATAGGGAGTGGAGATGGTGAGTAAGAAGGGCTTGTTTTTACATAGTCACTTTTCTAACCACAGTTTAAAGGTGACTGTGAGAATCTGAAATCTGTGTTAACTGACTTTGGGTTTTTTAAGCTTCTCAACTTTGTGTTACTTTAATAACGATTGCTTGCCAGAGAGATGGGGGACTGACAACAAGTGCTAGTCCACACAGCTGACGTTCCTGCCAGTGCAATTGTGTGTAAGCAAACTGTATGTTTAAAATCGATGGATTTGCACACTTAGACATCAGGGTGTTTGGAATTAATCTAGGAACCTGATCTAGATTTTGACATGGATCAAAACTGTGGATGAGATTTGGATCTAGCTGGCTCTTTCTTCAGTCTTTGTTGTTTTTTCCCCCACTCCCCACCCAGACCCTTTGGTTGTGGGCCAGTTTTGGAGGCAGGCATATTCTTCAGCCTTTATTTTAAGAACTGTTAATTACAGGCAATTAATGATCACTACTCTCTCTGGTCTGAGACATCACCCTGGTTAGAGCATATCCCAGGAGGATCAGAAGCTGGTATTTCTTGAGGCCTTTAGGGAAATTCAAGAGACTGATTATTTGATCCTTTATTGATAGGTCAGTCGCACTCCGCCAAGTTAATGCACTTAATGCACTTAGAGCATTTTCTGTGGGGACACACACACTCGAATATATAAAACCGATTTCTAAAAAACCGACTTCTATAAATTCGACCTAATTTCATAGTGTAGACATACCCTTAGTTTGCCTATAGAGTGGCCCTTGCCCAGGACTGGAATAGATGAAAGTGTTTCAGGGGAGGACTGAAGGGCATTGACAGAGCGGTGTGTGACCCGACTGTATCAACAGAGGATTCTTTCTGAAGTGTACTTCCTACTCCTCCCACATTTCCAAAGATGCTGGTAACTTCCACTCTCATTTCTACCTACCCTGCTCAGAGGGATGCCTCCCTCTCCTTTTATTTCTAATTTCTCTTGTCACCCCTGGGCATTTCTGACATCCACCCCTTAAGAAAACAATTTCTCTTGACTTCCTTTCCTATGGCTTGACCCTATCTTCCCTGCCCTTTGCTCCCTGTTCTCACCACCCACTGCATGAGATGGACATGCGCCTTTGCCTCCAGTAACTTGTCTAACTCTCTCAAATCTGCCACTGTCTAACCCTTCCCTGACATGTTTCCCTTCTGCCCATCCCCCATGTTTAGCCTTCTAGTTGACTCTTGTTGCTGGCACAGAGTGCCCGAGGCAAGCAACAGCAAGGTTCGTTGCCCGGTGTGCGTCACCCAATAATCACAACGGGGTGGAGAAGCGGAAAAGTTTATTTGAAGCTTCAATATGGTACAGGGAGATATTCACCTCAAATCCTGTACACAGAGCAGGAAGTTACACAGACTTTTATACATCCTTTCTTCAGCATACTTATCCAATAGCAAGCTGCCCTAAGTATCCATATAGCCAGCCAATCCAGATACCAGCTAGTTCCCTTTTGCTTTGTACCATCTGTTAAACCATACATAAAGCTGCTTTGTTCAGCATTGTTCTGCCATATCTGCCCTGTCTGGCCTTGTTTAGTTTCAGACAGTCTGACTTTGTAAGATATTGTTGCAAAATCCCCAGCATGACTGTTGCGAGTGCCTCCGGGTTGGGGGGCCAAGGACACTTGGGCCTAGTGCAAGGGGGCTTCATCGACACTCATGGACTTCCATCCCCTTGAGTTACCTAATGGCCATGCCCAGTGTCCCCAACACTCTTACCAAAGTGCTTGAGATATTCTTGCCTCATCTCTCCAACAATATCCTCAACCAGCAATATCCTTGAATGTTTTCCATCTGGATTTTGCTCTGTCCAGAGCATGGGAGCAACTCTGATTCATGTAGTCATTGACTTCCTCCTTTTTACTGCTGATGGCTCCTTGTCTTCAGTGCAGCCTTCAACACTGTAGACAACTCCATCATCCTGGAGCTGTTGTAGTTTATGGATTAATTAGATGTTTCTTTGTCCATGGAATGCACTGTGCTAAAACTTTCAATCGAGGGTGTCTAAGTTAGGCTCTTAAATTCATATTTAGGTACCTAAATAAAAAATTTAGGTCAGCTTTCTTTAGATACCTATAGATTTAGGAGCTTAACAGTAGACTCTCCATTATGAAAACTTTGGGTTTAGGATCCTTGTTAATGCGTTTAAGCCAGAACTTATTTGAGCTGGTCACAATGATGCCCTGGGTTTTTTTTGTTTTTTGTTTTAGTTGTTACAGTTAATTCAGAACTCAATGTCTATTAATTTAGAACTCAATGTCTATGAATACATCAAATTATTTCTCATTGTACAGTACCTTGTATTTGTGAACACTGACAAAATAAGTGAAATATTTAATGCCATTTTTGCTTCATTCGTCACTAAAAAGGTTAATTGTGGCCACATGCTTCACACAATTAATATTAACAACGGGGAAGGAACAGAGGGCAGAATCAGGAAAGTACAAGTTTAAATAATATTTAGACGTATCCAGTTGAAAAGGCCTGATAAAATTTTCCCTGCAGTACTTAAAAAAAATCCAAAGTAATCTCTGAACCATCAGCAATTATCTTCGAGAATTCACGTAGGATGGGGTAGGTTCCACCGAACTGGAGAAGGGCAAACACAGTACCTATCTTTAAAAAGGGGAACAAAGAGGACCCTGGGAATTATAGACCTGTCAGCCTTATTTTGATACCTGGAAAGATACTGGAACAAATTATTAAACTATCAGTTTGTGAGCACTAGGAGGATAACAAGATGATAAGTAATAGCCAACATGGATTTATCAAGAACAAATCATGCCAAACCAAACTAATTTCTTCTTTGACAAGGTAACAAGACTAGAAGATGGTGGGGAAGCAGTAGACATGATATATCTTGACTTTAATAAGGCTTTTGACACAGTCTCACATGACATTCTCATAAGCAAACTAAGGAAATATGGTCCAGATGAAATTATTATTAGGTGGGTACACAACTGATTGTAAAACAATACTCAAAGAGTCGTTATCAATGGTTTGCTGTCAAACTGGGAAGACATATCAAGTCGGATCCTGCAGAGGTCTGTCCTGGATTACGGAGTGGAAGTACACTTATAAATTTTGTGGATGACACCACACTAGGAAGGGTTGCAGGCACTTGGGAGGACAGAATTAGAATTCAAAATTACCTTGATAAACTGAAGAATTGGTCTAAAATTAGTAAGATAAAATTCAGTAAAGGCAAGTGCAAAATACTACACTTAGATAGGAAAATCAAATGCACAAAACCAGATTGGGAATAACTGGCTGGGCAGCAGCACTGCAGAAAAGGATCTAGGGATGATAGTGAATCACAAATTGAATATGAGTCAACAATGAAATGCTGTTGTGAAAAAGGGAAATGTAATTCTGGGATGTATTATCAGGACAGTCCTATGTAAGACATGGGAGGTAATTGTCCCACTCTACTGTACACTGATAAGGCCTCCTGGAGTACTGTGTTCAATTCTGGGCACCACACTTTAAGAAAGATGTGGACAAATTTCAGAGAGTCCAGAATAGAGCAACAAAAGTAGGAAGTCGGAAAACATGACTTATGAGGAAAGACTGAAAAAAATGGGCATGTTTAGTCTAAAGGAGAGAAGGCTGAGGGGTGAGATAAGTCTTCACATATGTAAAAGATTGTTGTAAAGAGGACAGTGAACAATTGTTCTCACTGTCCACCAATGATAGGACAAGAATTGGCTTTATTTGCAGCAAGGGAGATTTAGGCTATATACTAGGAAAAACTTTCTAAGTATAAGGACATTTAAGCACTGGAACAGGCTACTTAGGGAGGTTGTGGAATCCCCATCATTAGAAGTTTTAAAGAAGAGATTAAACAAGCATCTGTCAGGGATGGTCTAGGTATACTTGATCCTGCCTCAGTGCAGGGGGGTGGACTAGATGACCTCTTGAGGTTCCTCCCAGTCCTACATTGCTGTGATTATATGATTGAATTTTATCTGCCACCATGTGCCACCATTTTTCTAGCTTTCTGAGGTCCCTCTGATGTTGCTCATGTCTTTTCTGACCTTGACTAACCTAAATAATTTTATGTCATTTGCAAATTTTGCTACTTGTGTGCACACCTCCTCTTCAGGATCATTAATAATAAAACCTTATGTTGCCCCACTGTTTATCTTTTGCCATGCTACAAATTGGACATTAATTTCTATTCGTTGTCTTCTCTTTCTTAACTCATCTTTAATCCATCACAGTGCTTTACCTTTCACTCCACGACTTAGTTTCCTTAATAGTCATGTGGGGGACTTTGCAAAAGGCTTTTTGAAAGTCCAAATAACCTATATTGACTTGTTTTCCATTTAATTATTATTTTGCTGACATGTTGGAAGAATTTGAATAGAACTGCAATAGAGTAGATAGATCACCTTGTAATTACATTACTATTATCCTTGCCGTACTCCACCACACTCCAAACCCTCCTTGCTGTTTATTCCCATTGCATCACTGCTAAATGCAGATTGTAAGTGTGTTGGGGCAAGTTCCCTTGTCCTTTTTGTCTCTGTTCAGAGTTTAACATAGCTTTAGTCACTTTAAAAATAACAGAATAATCTGAATTTCAATCTCATCTACAAACCACTGTTTTCTCCCTTACTGTTGCCTCTGCATTCTTCTCTGCCTTGGCTGTTATTTAACTTTGATAAAGCATTCTGAAATACTATTGTATCGAAGATGCTAACATTATGTTGTATCATCATTATAGGAATTGCAGACCAGCCTTTTGAGGTGCATTGGCAAAGTTGTGTGGGCTGAGGACTGGGGCAACAGGGGGAGCTGCAGATCAGGAATAAGGTTCTTTGACAGAGCTGTGTTGTAGAAGGTCTGCACCATTTTTGCCTGGCTTTAGGGAGCATTGTTTGTCCTTCCCTTAGATGAGAATTGAACTTCGGCCCAATCATTGAAGAGAAAGCTAAATTTAGAGAAAAAAGACAAACATATGCGGTAGGAATTGAGCTGTGCCAGAGTCATACATTTAAGGTGGATTTTCTTCTCTCTTGAGGAGTGTTTGTCAATGAGGATATAATGGAGCCAAAGAACCAATGCGGAGTACTCTGCTGTGCTTGTGAGTGACAGGGCTGGATTCCAGAGAGAAGTTGGACTCTCAGGGTATGTCTACACTACGGAATAAGGTCGAATTTATAGAAGTCGGTTTTTTAGAAATCGGTTTTATATATTCGAGTGTGTGTGTCCCCACAGAAGTGCATTAAGTGCATTAACTCGGCGGAGTGCTTCCACAGTACCGAGGCTAGAGTCGACTTCCAGAGCGTTGCACTGTGGGTAGCTATCCCACAGTTCCCGCAGTCTCCGCTGCCCATTGGAATTCTGGGTTGAAATCCCAATGCCTGATGGGGCTGAAACATTGTCGCGGGTGGTTCTGGGTACATATCGTCAGTCCCCCCTTCCCTCCCTCCCTCCGTGAAAGCAAGGGCAGACAATTGTTTCGCGCCTTTTTTCCTGAGTTACCTGTGCGGACGCCATACCACCGCAAGCATGGAGCCCGCTCAGGTAACCGTCACCGTATGTCTCCTGGGTGCTGGCAGACGCGGCACGGCATTGCTACACCGTAGCAGCAACCCATTGCCTTGTGGCAGCAGACAGTACAATATGACTGGTAGCCGTCCTCGTCATGTCCGAGGTACTCCTGGTCGCCTGTGTGAGGTCGATCAGGAGTGCCTGGGCAGACATGGGCGCAGGGACTAAATTTTTGGTGACTTGACCAGGTCATTCTCTTTAGTCCTGCAGTCAGTCGTATTGAACCGTCTAATGGTGAGCAGGCAGGCAATACGGATTGCTAGCAGTCGTATTGTACCATCTTCTGCCGGGCAGGCAAGAGATGAGGATGGCTAGCAATCGTATTGTACCATCTTCTGCTGGGCAGGCAAGAGATGACGATGGCTAGCAATCGTACTGTGCCATCTTCTGCCAGGCAGGCAAGAGATGAGGATGGCTAGCAGTCGTACTGTACCATCTTCTGCAGAGCAGCCATGAGATGTGGATGGCTTGCTTCTGCACCGTCCTTCTGCACCGTCTGCTGCCAGCCAAAGATGTAAAAGATAGATGGAGTGGATCAAAACAAGAAATAGACCAGATTTGTTTTGTACTCATTTGCCTTCTCCCCTGTCTAGGGGACTCATTCCTCTAGGTCACACTGCAGTCACTCACAGAGAAGGTGCAGCGAGGTAGATCTAGCCATGTATCAATCAGAGGCCAGGCTAACCTCCTTGTTCCAATAAGAACAATAACTTAGGTGCACCACTTCTTATTGGAACCCTCCGTGAAGTCCTGCCTGAACTACTCCTTGATGTAAAGCCACCCCCTTTGTGGATTTTAGCCCCCTGAAGCCAACCCTGTAAGCCGTGTCGTCAGTCGCCCCTCCCTCCGTCAGAGCAACGGCAGACAATCATTCCGCGCCTTTTTTCTGTGCGGACGCCATACCAAGGCAAGCATGGAGTCCGCTCAGCTCACTTTGGCAATTAGGAGCACATTAAACACCACACGCATTATCCAGCAGTATATGCAGCACCAGAACCTGGCAAAGCGCTACTGGGCGAGGAGGCGACATCAGCGCGGTCACGTGAGTGATCAGGACATGGACACAGATTTCTCTGAAAGCATGGGCCCTGCCAATGCATGCATCATGGTGCTAATGGGGCAGGTTCATGCTGTGGAACGCCGATTCTGGGCTCGGGAAACAAGTACAGACTGGTGGGACCGCATAGTGTTGCAGGTCTGGGATGATTCCCAGTGGCTGCGAAACTTTCGCATGCGTAAGAGCACTTTCATGGAACTTTGTGACTTGCTTTCCCCTGCCCTGAAGCGCATGAATACCAAGATGAGAGCAGCCCTCACAGTTGAGAAGCGAGTGGCGATAGCCCTGTGGAAGCTTGCAACGCCAGACAGCTACCCGTCAGTTGGGAATCAATTTGGAGTGGGCAAATCTACTGTGGGGGCTGCTGTGATGCAAGTAGCCCACGCAATCAAAGATCTGCTGATATCAAGGGTAGTGACCCTGGGAAATGTGCAGGTCATAGTGGATGGCTTTGCTGCAATGGGATTCCCTAACTGTGGTGGGGCCATAGACGGAACCCATATCCCTATCTTGGCACCGAGTACATAAACCGCAAGGGGTACTTTTCAATAGTGCTGCAAGCTCTGGTGGATCACAAGGGACGTTTCACCAACATCAACGTGGGATGGCCGGGAAAGGTACATGACGCTCGCATCTTCAGGAACTCTGGTCTGTTTCAAAAGCTTCAAGAAGGGACTTTATTCCCAGACCAGAAAATAACTGTTGGTGATGTTGAAATGCCTATATGTATCCTTGGGGACCCAGCCTACCCCTTAATGCCATGGCTCATGAAGCCGTACACAGGCAGCCTGGACAGCAGTCAGGAGCTGTTCAGCTACAGGCTGAGCAAGTGCAGAATGGTGGTAGAATGTGCATTTGGACGTTTAAAGGCGCGCTGGCGCAGTTTACTGACTCGCTTAGACCTCAGCGAAACCAATATTCCCACTGTTATTACTGCTTGCTGTGTGCTCCACAATATCTGTGAGAGTAAGGGGGAGACGTTTATGGCGGGGTGGGAGGTTGAGGCAAATCGCCTGGCTGCTGGTTACGCGCAGCCAGACACCAGGGCGGTTAGAAGAGCACAGGAGGGTGCGGTACGCATCAGAGAGGCTTTGAAAACCAGTTTCATGACTGGCCAGGCTACGGTGTGAAAGTTCTGTTTGTTTCTCCTTGATGAAACCCCCCGCCCCTTGGTTCACTCTACTTCCTTGTAAGCTAACCACCCTCCCCTCCTCCCTTTGATCACCGCTTGCAGAGGCAATAAAGTCATTGTTGCTTCACATTCATGCATTCTTTATTCATTCATCACACAAATAGGGGGATGACTACCAAGGTAGCCCAGGAGGGGTGGTGGAGGAGGGAAGGAAAATGCCACACAGCACTTTAAAAGTTTACAACTTTAAAATTTATTGAATGACAGCCTTCTTTTTTTTGGGCAATCCTCTGTGGTGGAGTGACTGGTTGGCCGGTGGCCCCCCCACCGCGTTCTTGGGCGTCTGGGTATGGAGGCTATGGAACTTGGGGAGGAGGGCGGTTGGTTACACAGGGGCTGTAGTGGCAGTCTGTGCTCCAGCTGCCTTTGCTGCAGCTCAACCATACACTGGAGCATACTGGTTAGGTCCTCCAGCAGCCTCAGCATTGAATCCTGCCTCCTCTCATCACGCTGCCGCCACATTCGAGCTTCAGCCCTCTCTTCAGCCCGCCACTTACTCTCTTCAGCCCGCCACCTCTCCTCCTGGTCATTTTGTGCTTTCCTGCAGTCTGACATTATTTGCCTCCACGCATTCCTCTGTGCTCTGTCAGTGTGGGAGGACAGCATGAGCTCGGAGAACATTTCATCTCGAGTGCGTTTTTTTTTCTTTCTAATCTTCACTAGCCTCTGGGAAGGAGAAGATCCTGTGATCATTGAAACACATGCAGCTGGTGGAGAAAAGAAAAGGGACAGCGGTATTTAAAAAGACACATTTTATAAAACACTGGCTACACTCTTTCAGGGTAAACCTTGCTGTTAACATTACATACATAGCACATGTGCTTTCGTTACAAGGTCGCATTTTGCCTCCCCCCACCACGTGGCTACCCCCTCAACCCTCCCCCCTCCCTGTGGCTAACAGCGGGGAACATTTCTGTTCAGCCGCAGGCAAACAGCCCAGCAGGAATGGGCTCCTCTGAGTGTCCCCTGAAGAAAAGCACCCTATTTCAACCAGGTGACCATGGATTATATCTCACTCTCCTGAGGATAACACACGAACGGATGTTGCTTGAACGCCAGCAAACATACACTGCAATGCTTTGTTGTACAATGATTCCCGAGTACGTGTTACTGGCCTGGAGTGGTAAAGTGTCCTACCATGAAGGACGCAATAAGTCTGCCCTCCCCAGAAACCTTTTGCAAAGGCTTTGGGAGTATATCCAGGAGAGCCGCGAATGCCAGGGCAAAGTAATCCTTTCACATGCTTGCTTTTAAACCATGTATAGTATTTTAAAAGGTACACTCACCGGAGGTCCCTTCTCCGCCTGCTGGGTCCAGGAGGCAGCCTTGGGTGGGTTCAGGGGGTACTGGCTCCAGGTCCAGGGTGAGAAACAGTTCCTGGCTGTCGGGAAAACCGGTTTCTCCGCTTGCTTGCTGTGAGCTATCTACAACCTCGTCATCATCATCATCTTCTTCGTCCCCAAAACCTGCTTCCGTATTGCCTCCATCTCCATTGAAGGAGTCAAACAACACGGCTGGGGTAGTGGTGGCTGAACCCCCTAAAATGGCATGCAGCTCATCATAGAAGCGGCATGTTTGGGGCTCTGACCCGGAGCGGCTGTTCGCCTCTCTGGTTTTCTGGTAGGCTTGCCTCAGCTCCTTCAGTTTCATGCGGCACTGCTTCGGGTCCCTGTTATGGCCTCTGTCCTTCATGCCCTGGGAGATCTTGACAAAGGTTTTGGCATTTCGAAAACTGGAACGGAGTTCTGATAGCACGGATTCCTCTCCCCATACAGCGATCAGATCCCGTAACTCCCGTCTGGTCCATGCTGGAGCTCTTTTGCGATTCTGAGACTCCATCATGGTCACCTCTGCTGATGAGCTCTGCATGGTCACCTGCAGCTTGCCACGCTGGCCAAACAGGAAATGAGATTCAAAAGTTCGCGGTTCTTTTCCTGTCTACCTGGCCAGTGCATCTGAGTTGAGAGTGCTGTCCAGAGCGGTCAAAATGGAGCACTCTGGGATAGCTCCCGGAGGCCAATACCGTCGAATTGTGTCCACAGTACCCCAAATTCGACCCGGCAAGGCCGATTTAAGCGCTGATCCACTTGTCAGGGGTGGAGTAAGGAAATCGATTTTAAGAGCCCTTTAAGTCGAAATAAAGGGCTTCATCGTGTGGACAGGTGCAGGTTTACATCGATTTAATGCTGCTAAATTCGACCTAAAGTCCTAGTGTAGACCAGGGCTCAGGTAGAGCACTACAGTATTAACCTCTAAGAGCATGTTCCACAGGGCAAATTCAAGTCCAAGAAATCTTACCCTTTGATACTGCTGCTTGACTCCTTTGCTCAGGAATGTGCTCCCTGAAACATAGGCCATTACTCCATTATACGTCAGGTGAACTTTGAGCTGCTTGTTCAATGTTGGAAGGGAATTAAACCAACGTATAGCCAAGTCCACGTTGGACGGTTTATGATGTTTAATGTTTATACAATACAGATAACACAATATCACTGAAATGAGCTGTAGATCATAAACCAGCTATAGACAATAAACTATCAACAACTTGTTCCTAGTGCCGGTGGTTTAGTCCCCAGTGATGGCAGCTGACAATATTGACTGGAAATCCTTTTTAAAAGAAGCCAACCCAAGAAATCCCCTTGCCTCCAAATCACTGGGGGTGAGCACTATGGCAGAACAGTGTTTGTAAATACCATTGGAGTAGAGCTGTATGGAGGACAGAAATCCCGTTTCATGGAGGATTTCAAGATTTTGAAATATGGCTTTATTCTCCGTCAGAATGAAAACACCAAACTTAGAAATTCTCCCTGAAGAAAAACTCAGAAAGAAATCATTTTAGGTTGATCAAAATGTTTTATTTGGACAAAATTGAAAAGTTTTTTGATTTTGACTTTTAAAATGTTTTCTTGTAATGTAATATAATATATAAAGTAAACAAAAAATCAAAATCAAAAAGTTGTTTCAAAACAACAAATATCAAAATGTTTCATTCAGAAAATGTCAAAATGGGACATTTTGACATTGCTGGAACTCAGTTTCCTTCCAAAAATAAATTCTAGTGAAATTGGGTAAATTGGACAAAGCATTTAGATTCAATGAACTGTGCATTCTGACAAAATATGGTTCCGTCAATGTTTCTCCAACACCTCTACATTGGAACTTAGCCGCAGGAGGGCAGAAGCTTCACTCCAAAACTCTGCATGCACTGGTATTGAATGGGATAAAGCTTTTGGCTAGTGAATTGCTGCATGATGTCTTGAGGATTAGAAGAGCTATCCTGCATCTAATACCTCAGCAGCATCAAGGCAGTGGGTCAGCCATCACACAAGGGATTCCAGCTCTATTGTCTGGTGTCCCAGATTGCACAGCATTAGGATGTCACAATTTGGAGTATGGAAAGTGGAAGCTCAAATGCCACAGATTTGCTGTTGCAGAGCAGAGCTGAGACAGAGTTATTGTTATGACTGGGCAGCCCTTCCTACACTGATGTTCTTCCACCAACATAAATAAAGGAATCCATCCAACCATACATTAAGCCACATTCATGCTTTGTTTTCTTTCCTTTCTTCTTTCACACATGAGACAGACAGAAGATGTTTTCCTGGCACTTGCGCTGAATTTGGTCTGATATTCATGGATTTGCCTCAAGAGAACTTCTGTCTCCTGCAGCAGTAGGAAGCCAGAGTCTGCTCTAAATAGGCCTTCCCTCCCCAATCTATTATTCAGAGTGGGGTGGGGGAGGTTCTCTTGGCCTGATCTTCCTATCCCTATTTACCTTTTTGTTTTAGGGGTAGGGCCCAGACTAGGAGAAGCTGCCCTCCTAATTCCCTCACTTTGTGCTCCCCTTCTGCACAGTCGGGAGGTAGCTTTGTTCAGGAGAGGTTGCAACCTCTAGCTTATCTCCTTCAGTAAATTCCAATTCAATAATGCTTTTTGGCATGATACCTATGATGAATGCGACAAATATGTAAGAGAGCCCACCCCGAGACCTCTGTTATAGGTGGATACAGTATCTCAAGCGTCTGCCAAGATGAGGCTTCAGTGTATTTGGATTTCTGTGAGACTTCTTGCCCACACCTGATTCAGTTTGCTACATAGTGTAATGCTGTCTCTCTCTCTTTCTTCATTTTTCCCTCATTGCTTTTAATTTAAGAGCCTTTTAAATTTCCTGACAGTTTGAAACATCTTTCTTGCACTGGGTATTAGAGTAGAAGATGTGTGTGTGCCGCAGTTTGTCTTATCTCACGTTGTTTGCAGTCATTATTTTCTTGAGTTATGCCTTGTATCTTCCACTTTCCACTCCAAGTTTATGGTCTCTGATATTGTATTTGGTGAGAGTCTGTCTTATGTCACCACAGCATAATATATAGAAGTATCTACTAGTGTGATTGTTCTGCATAAGGCTCTCCTGTACAGGGATAGTCAATTTTTTTTTGTCAAGGTCCACATTTCTTGGTCAAGGTATAGTCAAGGGCCAGACTCCAGAGAAAATAATAAAAAAATTAACAATAATGATGATAATAAGTAAATAAAAATATTTTGGGGTCCGTTCAAAAGCATCTGGTGGTCAAGATTTGGCCTGTGGTCTGTCTATTGACTATCGCTGGGCTACTGCGTTTGAAGTGTTAGTATGGTATCTTGAGCACCAGTTGGCTTTGGATGAGGTTATTTGCGCCTACTGATCAGGAACTTAGAAGTGCCCAGACCTAAGAGTAATGTATGTTTGCCTTTGGGTTTAGTTTGAAAACAACCTGTCCTGAAGGACGATCCCTCACTCTCACAGACCTTGGGAGACAGGCCAGTCCTCGCTTACAGACAGCCCCCCAACTGAAGCAAATACTCATCAGCAACTACACACCACACAACAAAAATACTAACCCAGGAACCAAACTCTGTAACAAACCCCGGTGCCAACTCTGTCCACATATCTATTCAAGGGACACCATCATAGGACCTAACCACATCAGCCACACCATCAAGGGCTTGTTCACCTGTGCATCTACCAATGTGATATATGCCATCATGTGCCAACAATGCCCCTCTACCATGTACATTGGCCAAACCGGACAGTCTCTACTCAAAAGAATAAATGGACACACATCTGACATCAGGAATTATAACATTCAAAAACCAATAGGAGAACACTTCAGGATCCCTGGTCACTCAATAACAGACTTAAAAGTGGCAATTCTTCTTCAACAAAAAAACTTCAGAAACAGATTCCAACATGAAACTGAAGAACTGGAATTAATTTTCAAACTGGACACCATCAAATTAGGCCTGAATAAAGACTGGGAGTGGATGGGTCTTTATAAAAACTAATTTCCCCCTACTGTTACTCACACCTTCTTGTCAACTGTTTGAAATGGGCCACCCTCATTACCACTACAAAAATGATTTTTCCTCCCTTGGTACTCTACTGTTAATTGAATTCTCTCCTTAGACTGACCCCAACTTGGTAAGGCAACTCCCATCTTTTCATGTACTATGTATATGTACCTGCTACTGTATTTTCCACTCCATGCATCTGATGAAGCGGGTTCTAGACCATGGAAACTTATGCCCAAATAAATTTGTTAGTCTCTAAGGTGCCACAAGGACTCCTCGTTGTTTTTGGTACTCTGCAGTGGCTTTAGTTGAGATGGCACCAGATGGATGGGGAGGTGACCCAGTTCTGCTATGTTGCTGGTGTTCCTCTGTAGGCAGAGTAATTATTTTCTTAACTGCAGAAGGGAAGGTTTCATAGGATTTTTTTTTTATCACAATCCGTGTAAGCAGCTGTTAAAGCTGAGCCCCAGGCTTCACTGCCCTGCATCGCAATGGGTCGGGTTGCACTGCCCATTGCTGTAGAAGTCGTTTTATTGGTGGGCTGTGTATCCCTAGCAGTGTCTTTCCAGAGCCTTCCTTTGAACTGCCCCCTTAGCCAGCCTGCAGCCCGCGATGGACCCCAGGGTGTGACCGTTGGGGCGTGCGCAATTCCCCCCGTCTCCGGGATCAAAGGCCAGGTCCTGTAGGTTGTTTGGACTCTTCCCGGCAGTGTCCGGTGGGGCCCAGCCGGGGCGGGTGAGGGGACCCTGCAGAGCCTGGTGTTGCAGGGGCAGCCTCAGCTGCACAAGCCCCAGCGGGCAGGCTCGGCATGGTTGCCATGGTAACTGAGGGACAGGGATCATGTCAGCCAGTCAGCGGGGAGGGGGCAAGGCCCCGTTGGCCAGGTGGCCAATCACAGCATCGCTGTGAGAGCACACTAGCGCGACGTGGCCTGGCGGAATGGAGTTGTGCTGACAGCGACAGTTCCGGAGGAGTGAGGGAGCGGGACCAGCCGGGCGCGCTGGGCGGGGCGAGGCGAGGCGCGGCGCAGAGACCGGCGACCCCATAAGGAGCGGGGTGGGGGCCGGCAGGGGCCGGGCACACGATGCGGGAGAGCGCTGCCCTGGGGAAGGGGAGCCCGTGTTGCCCGGCGTTTTCCGGGGGGGCCGTGGTGAGCGGGGGGCAGGAGCCCGGCGAGAAGGGGCTGATGTATCCAGAGACGCCTAAGCTTTTGCAGGGGGTGAAGCCGGTGCCTGGGTCAGTGGAAGCCGAGACCCCCAGTGGGTCTGCCCCCGGGGCGCCCCCCGAGGTGCGCCTGTCCCTACGCCGCTGGCCCGTGGTGCTGCTGTTCAGCTGCTACTCGCTCTGCAATGCCTTCCAGTGGATCCAGTACGGCAGCATCAACAACATCTTCGTGCACTTCTACGGCGTGAGCACCTTCGCCATCGACTGGCTCTCCATGTGCTACATGCTCACCTACATCCCCCTTCTTTTCCCTGTGGCCTGGCTGCTGGACAAGAGGGGCCTGCGCCTCATCGCCCTCGCCGGTTCAGCCTTCAACTGTCTAGGCGCCTGGGTGAAGCTGGGCAGCATGAAACCGCACCTCTTCCCTGTTACCGTCCTGGGGCAGGTCATCTGCTCGGTGGCGCAGGTCTTCATTCTGGGCATGCCCTCGCGCATCGCCTCCATCTGGTTCGGGTCGCATGAGGTCTCTACTGCCTGCTCTATCGCTGTCTTTGGGAACCAGGTAACCTGGGAACCAGGCCTCTCATCCCTAAATGCTTGGAACCTATGGTGCGCCCATTAAAGTTGGGGGGTGGAGAAGTAATGAAACTCACCAGTGACACTAAATTGGGAAGAGCTGCAATCTCCAGGGAGGACAGAGAAATACAGAGAGACCTAGTGACATTAGAAATAACAGGCAGAGATTCATCTGGGAAAAATATGGTTTGTATATTTGGCAGGAAATATACTTAGCTTGGCTATGATATTGCTTAGAGAGAAACATAACTCTACCAATCCAACCGAGGGAGAAGGATTATTTAGCATGGTACAAGGGGGTATAATTGGGAAGAACAGGATGATATTGAGAAGGACAATTTAGGCTGAAATATCAGGAAACTCTGATTCTGGGGTGTATTGGGCTGTGATATTTTTTTGCAGAGAAAGAAATGGGAGCCTTATTGCTTGGGATATTTAAAATTAGACTAGAAAAAAAGCTAGAAAATGTGTCAAAGGGAGCAGTCGTGTTGGGCCTTATCTCATGGCTCTTCCTCTGATTTTTCCGTCTCTCGTTTTGTTGATCCATAGTAAGGCAATGAGCTTCCCCAATAAGACATGCTAGACAGAGACTTTGCTTCTTTGCACAAGAATGGAGCAAACTCTTCTAAGCACTTTAATGCCAAGGCAGGTCAGTGAGGTGGTTGTGATTGACATTCCTGCAAGATGTAACATTCTTCACCTGCAGCCAGTTCACACTTGAAAGGAAAAGAAATTTTTTCTAACTTCTGAAATGAGAACAGGGAAATCACTTCTTGACCCTTGCACCTGAATGCCTCAATGATGCACATTGCATGAAATAAATGCACTAGCAACATTACAACTTGACTTTGGAAGGCAATTCATGCTGTATGAATATGAAAAGCAGAGGATCACTAAAACCGAACACTAACTATTGGACTGGCACATGTCTTCAGTGCGTAGGCAGTGTCCCAGATTTTATCTAGTTCAGACCATGGGTGGGGTGCAATAGGAATGGTTTGGCATTCAGTCTGCTTTGAATATATAGTTCTGTGTATGAGGCAGTGGCACAGTACATAATGTCCTCCCTGCCCAGTAGGAGTGTGTCATGGATTTGAGAAGGAAGCTGGGTGTGTGGGTGCCTCACACCATGTAGTGCCCCGGAAGCATGTAGAGCATTAAATGATGAGTCCTAAATAAAATGAAATAAAATGGAAAAACCCCATAGCGACAGCTCCTGTCTCAAGGGGCTGGGCCTGTCTCCCTGCTCTGGCTGTTGCGTTCTGGTCCATGGTCATAGCGTTTCTCGGGTTTGTCCGGCTCCCTGTTGAGGTAGCTCACTGGGCCAAAAATGAGTGAATGGCATTGTGACCTGGTCCATGGGGTCACAGCCCCACTCACTCAAATTTGTCCTGTCCAGTCCCCCCATCATCACCACAGAGGAGCAGCCGGGCCAAACCTGAGCAGCAGTGTGACCCCGAGGTGGGAAGCTGGGCCCAGGGCCCAGCACCCAGGACAGGAGACACTGCTGTTGGGTGACGGTGGGATGGGCTCGCTCTGCAACCCGCCCCCAGGGTCTCCCCGTTCCCTGGGGCAGGACCCAACACCCTCTACCGTTCCCCCTGCCCTTGGTCTCCCACCTCCCCAGGGGCTGGACTCAACTTGTGGGGCGGGGAGAATAGATAAGATGAAATAACAAGAAATTTCAGAAAACAAAACAAACAACTGTAGAAAATCAAAAGAATTTCAGGGGGTTCTATGTACCTTCCTCTCTCTTTCTGTTAGCATAAGGTGAGAGCATCTGTGTTTCTATGATTCCTCTTTCCTGCTTCTACCTCTGGAGTCTGCTTCTGTATCAGACTGGGGCTGGACCCTGCTTCTGGTTCTTGCCCTGCTACTCAGGTCATGCATGTTCTGACACCAGGGAAAGACACAACTGATGGGTCTGGAGTATGGACACTGCAGGAGAAGAGTGCGTGTCTATCTGTGGGAAGATTTTTCCTCTGCCCTTATTCTGTCTCTTTCAAGTAGTTGAAGACATTGATGTGGATAGGTCGGTGTGAGGCTCTGTACCTTGGGGGAACACCCAGCACTCCCATGTTCATCCTTGTAAAATGATTGTGTGGTATCCAATGCAAAGTTTGTCATGTCGGGTGTATTCAGAAGGCTTATAATGCACTGAGCATTGTTTTTATAGTGATGTTATAGTAATTGTTAAAAGAAAAGGAGTACTAGTGGCACCTTAGAGACTAACCAATTTGTTTGAGCATAAGCTTTTGTGAGCTATAGCTCACTTCATCGGATGCATCGAATGCATCCGATGAAGTGAGCTGTAGCTCACGAAAGCTTATGCTCAAATAAATTGGTTAGTCTCTAAGGTGCCACTAGTACTCTTTTTCTTTTTGCGAATACAGACTAACACGTCTGCTACTCTGAAACCAATAGTAATTGTTGTTACAGTAATGTTATAGGTTGTAATTTCATGTATATAATTGAGGCTGAAAACGTGCCTTCATGGCTTAAAATAAGCCCAGGCAAAAACTTTCCAGAAGCAGAGGGGCAGTTCACAGCTTATCAGGGCATGTGTGGGACAAACCCAACCATCCATACAGGAACAAAGGACACTGGCCTAGGCAACAACAAAGGATCTGTTGACTCTCGAGTGAGTCACCCCCAGGGGAGAGCCTGGCTGAAGGGCAACCAGCCAGCCTGTGGTGAGAAGCATCTAAGTTTGTAAGGACATTGAAAGTGTTAAGATCAGCTTAGAATGCGTTTTGCTTTTATTTCATTTGACCAAATCCAACTTATTGTGCTTTGATTTATAATCACTTAAAATCTATCTTTGTAGTTAATAAATCTGTTTGTTTATTCTACCTGAAGCAGTGCATTGGGTTTGAAGTGTGTCAGAGACTCCCTTTGGGATAACAAGCCTGGTGCATATCAATTTCTTTGTTAAATTGACAAACTCATATAAGCTTGCAGCGTCCAGCGGGCATAACCGGACAGTGCAAGATGGAGCTTCCTAGAGTTGTGTCTGGGACCAGAGATATTGGCTAGTGTCATTCGGTTGCACAATCCAAGGAGCTGCTTACATGCCAGAGGCTGTGTGTGAACAGCCCAGGAGTGGCGGGTTCTCACAGCAGATCAGGGGAAGGCTGGCTCCCAGAGTCAAGGATTGGAGTAACCTAGCAGATCACCGGGCTGGATAACACCAGGGGAATGTCATAGTAGGAAGGAGAGTTTTTTTTGACTTAGGTTGATTTGATTTTTGGCTCTGGGGAGAATGCAGCCACTTGATGTGTTCTTAGGTGGAGTCACTGTGCTGACTCTGAGGAGGCTGGACTGCACTGCAGCTGGTGTTCTAGGGCTTCCGAGGTGGAAGCTGCCTGGGGAAAAGCAGGATTTTTGTGTATCAGGGACGAATCCCAGCCCCACTCTGATTAGCTGGTCTGTAACATCCCAATCATGGATCAGTTGCTTCTGTACAGGGGGACTTCGCAGCACTGTTTGTACCATGCCTACAACTCTGCTTAACATCTCATTGCACAGGTGCACCTTGCTTGAAGAGTTTTCACTGCAGAATAATGCTTTCCCCTAAAAGCCTGATAAATGGTCAGGATCCCATGCTGAGGGTTTCTGCTCCTTCAAGCAACCTACTAATCATTATTATTTTTCTCTACTAGCTCAGCATCTCCAGCCTTCTAAATGAGGTCCGATTGGGTGTGGGCAGAACAGGGGGATAGTTAATTGGGAAGTGAGGCAGACTTCCCTTCCCTCCAGAGCACAGGTGCTAACTTTTATTTTTCCTGGTGGGTGCTCCACCCCCGCTCCACTCTGAGGCCCCGCCCCCACTCTGTCCCTTTCCCCTCGGCCCTGCCCTCACTCCACCTCTTCCTGCCCCCACTCTGCCCCCGAAGCCCCGCACCCACCTGCCGCTCGCTCTGCTCTGCCCTCCCCCAAGTGCCTCCTGCCAGCTGCCGAACAGCTGTTTCTGGTGGATGCTGAGCACCCCCTATTTTTTTTTTTTGGTGGGTGCTTGAGCCCCAGAGCACCCCTGGAGTCAGTGCCTATGCACCAGAGTCTGTGCCAGACTTCACCATGGATTGTATCCATTAGAGCAGGTATGGCTTTAATGTGGGACCACGAAGGGGCAGGAGGTGGCCTGAGTGACGTACCCAGCCTCCTCTGGCAGCCACGCTTCCAGTTTCTGCAGGAGGGTGGGGGGTCAGAGCACTCAGAGAACACTCTAATAAGCACTTGTACATTCTGGTCTCTAATTTGCAGGGAGTGTCTGGGCCCACATTGGAGGGTGTGTCAGGGCCAGGCAAAGATGTGGCTTCTCCAGGAATGCTTAGATTTCTATAAACAGTCTAGGCATTGGAGCCTGAGATAAACCTTCCTTTGTGTTTCATCTGAGTTCCTACTCCCAGCTACACACACCAACCTCAGACAGAGCCACAGCATAGGCTCAGAGCAGCTGACTTTCTGGTCTGCAGAGGAGCTCTCTGAATGGCTGCAGTATTTCTTTTGGGGAGTGGAGGGGCTGCCCCAAGCCTCTCAGACATTAGTACTGTTTGCTTCCTGTGTAGTTGAAGAGAGTCCTTGAAAGTGATGCATTCCTCACCCCTTCTCCAAAGAGTGAGCATCTCCACTGACCCTCTCAGCATCCACTGCCTAGCCAAAAACTGCTCTTGATCTAGGTTTCAGAGTAGCAGCCGTGTTATCTGAATCCACAAAAAGAAAAGGAGAACTTGTGGCACCTTAGAGACTAACAAATTTATTTGAGCATAAGCTTTCTTAAGCTACAGCTCACTTCCTCCCCCCACATCCCTGCTCGCTGGCTCTGCTCTCATGCTGGGATGTTGCTACATCAATGTTGCTGCTGTTATAAACTGGGAGATTTCCCTGACTCTGAGCTGGGTCAAAGGCAAATACAGCAGGAGTGGAACTGGGAGGCTCAGAGTGACTGGTGCAGAGCAAGGGACTTCTATGATGTCAGCAAGGTCACAAGAAGCAGAAGTGTGATGGAGTGGGAGCCAGGGAGTTTATTCTGTTCCCAGGACAGCTCTGGCTATTGAGATATAAGGCTTGATGTTTCTTTTCCAGTGGTGGTGGAGATACGCAAGAGCCCCGAGCCCGAGCTTTTCATCTCATGGGGCCTGAGTACAAGTGCAGTCTTGGTTCATAAAAATGAAGGGAAATTAGTTCAATTTCGTTTCCATTTTTCCTCCTCCTAAACCACCACACAAAAATGTAGCATGATTATTGGTCACTGTGTGAGAAGTCTAGCAGGGGAGTGCCGTGGGACAGAGCTGAGGTGTGTTGGCAGAGGGGTATAAGGGCCCAGATCTAGAATAACAGGAATGGACTAGTTGTATCAGCAGAACTTTTGCACCTGACCTGCATGTACTTACTATGCTTGGATCTGGCAAGTGCTTCACACTCATACTCAAATCCCAAGCCTATTGTCAAACTCTGGGATCCCAGCAGGCAGCTGGGACTCCTTTCTCTACTTGAAATAATTCAGCTACTGGAACTGAAGTTTGTGATGCAGGTGAATCTATCTATGGAGTGAGCCAATGAAACTCGGCAAAGCCAGAGATGCAGCATTCAGTAGGCCTGTAAACTCTGAAACCCTAGAGAGGCCACCAGACCTTTTCCATCTGTGCTTACTGAGTGTTTTGGATGATTAACTATAGGAGAGCAATAGGGACCATTTGTTGCACCATCTTACAGCTTCCTGTTAATTCAGAGGGATTTAACTGGAATTTGTCAGGCTCATTTGTGGTAAATCTGCCAAGCTTGAGAGTCCATGGCCTCTTGCTGCTGTGGTGATAAATGCACTAGAAACACACAGAAATTTGGGAGGTGCAGAGCTGGATTAACCTTTTGTGGGCCTGGTGCCAAACATATTTGTGGGCCCCCATGGGGGCAAAGGAGCATGATGTAGGGAGGTTGGTCCCCAGAGCAAGGGGCCAGCCAGGGGCAATGGGGCATAACATGGTGGGACCGGCCCTGCTCCACCCAGCCCAGAGCAAGGGCACTGTATACAAACCGGCAGTTGCCAGATGCACACTGGCCTGCCCAGCCCTGTGCTGCCAGCATGCTCCTTCCCCTCGGGGGTGGGCCCATGCCATGCCACACAGCCCCCAACTACCTATGCCTAGCGTCCCCCAGAACTGCTATGCCCAGCAGCCCCCCACAAAGACCCTCCATGACAAATGCACAGTGGCCTGCACACCACTACCCTTGCCCAGCACCCGCCCACACAGCCGCACCACTACTGTCCAATGTACTTCTCCACAGCCCACCACAACAACTACACAACATGCCACTCAGACCCCCCCACTGCCCAGCATCCCAACACACAGACCTCCCTCACCGCCCCCCAAGAGATTCCCCCACTGGCCAGCAGCCCCCCTCCCCCACCCCCGACCTCCTCCAGAGACACACTCCCTCACACCCTGCCCCCTGACCACACTCACTGGCCCTGGTGGAATGTGACGGTGTCTGCCAGGCTGAGCTGGCAGCGTGGCCGGGGCTGGTCCAGTGCCAGGGCGGGGAATCTCTCCGGCCTCTCGGGAGTGGCATGATAAGCCAGGCCAGGGTTTACACCCTACCCTGGCCAGACGCCCTCAGGATCCATTTGCCTGTAGATAGGGTGACCATACGTCCCCATTTGGCCGGGACAGTTCCCTTTTTAAGCTCTGTCCCAGCCATCTTGACTTTTTTGACAAAAACGGGCATTTATCCTGTTAGCTTTTGCCAACTGATGAGTTGTCAAGAGCAATTGAACAAAAGCCCAGTTTACCAAAAAAGTCCGATGCGGCCCCCTAGAGGGGCGTGGAGGAGTGTGTGTGGGTGGTCATGCAAGGTGTCAGGCAGCAGGGCTTGGGGGGTCAGCCCCAGCCAGAATGGAGCTTGCGGGGGTTAGGGGCCAGCCCCAGCCACTGGTAGCAGTGAGGGGAGGGTGTTAGCCCCCGCTCCTGGTAATGGTGCGGGGAACTGGGGTGAGGGCGGGGTCAGCCCCTGTCCTGGCAGCGGCATGCGGAGCTTGAGGAGTGGAGGGTCAGCCCTTGGCTGCGGCGTGGGGAGCTGTGGGGGAGGAGTCAGTCCCAGTGTCGGATTTAGAGTTAGTGGGGCCCTGGGCTCAGCTTCATTTTTGGGACCCCTTCTTGGGACCCAGCCAAGAAAAAGAACATTCTCTCTTATCACCCCCCAGCCCCTGTTTTTCATTCTTTTTTTTCTTCATATTTCTCCTGTAAGTAATAGCAAGTAAATGAAAATAAAGTGAGGTACCTTGATTGTTCTTGTAGACTTGAAAATCGCTGGGGGTCTTGGCAGACCATTTAATGATCTTTACAAATATTGTTTGTACTGTTAGCTAACTATTGTAAAGTGCTTTGGATAAGAGCGCTTTATAAAAAGAATGTAAAAAAAGAGTTGGGGTGTGGGGTCTGGCTGGGACTTAGGGTGCGAGAGGGGGCTGGGGGTGCTGGGTCTGGGAGGGAGTTAGGGTGCAGGAGCAGGCTGGGGGTTGGGGTGCAGGGTCTGGCCAGGAGTCAGGGTGAGGGAGGGCGCTCAGGGTTGGGGCAGAAGGTTGGGGTGTGGAGCGCTTACCTGTGGCAGCTCCCATTTGGTGCAAGGGGTGTATGTGGGGGGGGGTGCAGGAGTCAGGGAGGCCAGGGGGTTGTGGGGGACAGGGGGTGTGGTGGGTTGCAGGAGTCAGGGAGGGCAGGGGGCTGGGTGTGTGTGAGGGGGGTGCAGAAGTCAGGGCTGGAAGTGTGTGAGGGGTGCAGGAGTCGGAAGTCAGGTGGCTGGGGTGTGTGTGAGGGGATGCAGGAGTCAGGGCTGGGGGTGCAGGATCTGGGAGGAAGTTAGGGTGCAGGAGCAGGCTGGAGGTTGGGGTGCAGGGTCTGGCCAGGAGTTAGGATGCAGGAGGGGGCTCAGGGTTGGGGTAGGAGGCTGGGGTGTGGAGTGCTTATCTAGGGCAGCTCCTGTTTGGTGTGAGGGGTGCAGGTAGGAATGTGGGGGGGTGGTGGTGGCGCAGGAGCTCCTGTTTGGTGCTCAGGGTGGGGGTGAGGATAGGGATATGTGTGGGGTGTGTGCAGGAGTCAGGGCATTGGGTATGGGGAAGGCTGGGTATGTGAGGTGGGTGCAGGAGTCTGGGCAGGGGGCTGTGGGTATGGGCTGGGGTTGTGGGGGTGTTCCCGGCCCCCTGTCCTGAGCGGCTCATGGCAGGGGGCTGGAAGGGGTATGTGTAGGGGAGTGCTGGGACCCTGTCTTTGCTCCGCCCTGCCCAGATTCCACCCCCTTCCCCAAGGCCCCGCCCATGTCTCTTCTCCGCCTCCTCCTCCGAGTGTGCTAAGGCCCTGCTCCTCCCCTCTCTTGCGCTGTTCAGCAAACAGCTGTTCAGCTGCAGGGGAAGTGCTGGGAGAGGGAGGGGCAGGAATGCGGCACGCTCTGGGGAAGGGGCAGGGGAGCGGGGAGCTTGGCTGCTGGTGGGTGCAGGCGGAGCCTGCCCTGCAGCAGGAGTCTCAGGAGCTGGCAGGACCAAGCTTCTGCCCCCGCAGGAGAGAGCAGTGGGTGGGGGGCGGAGAAGAGCTGGTGGGGCCTTACTGCAGCCCAAGGAGCCTGGGTCCAGCACCATGGCACCAGTGGTGCCATGGTAAACCTGGCACTTGGGAGGTGACTGTCTAGATATGTGCCTTAATGAAGGTGCAGAAGAGTAGAGCAGCACTATGCCTGCTTGGAATGAGTACCCAGACAAGGCATGAAGGAGGCTGCCGAGCATTCTGGGGTGCCAATTTCTCTGCTCTGGACTAATCTCCCTACAATAGGGAAGCAATCATCTGGGAGCAGCTCTCAACCAACCTCACTCAGGAAACTTTCTTTGACAGGAGGCATTTGCAAGCTAACATGATTATCTTTGGTGTCTTTTAGGGAAGGGGGCTTGGTGCCTCTTTTTAACCAGGTGATGCCTATCTATCTAATCTATATCTATTTCTTTGGTCTGTGGCCCCTGCCTCCCCCATCCCTCCAAAATGTCAGAATCTTTCAAACATGAATGCATGTATCTTACCAACACCCTGGAGTGCTAGTTAAATACCATTGTCCCCATTTTACAGATGGAGGGACTGAGACACAGAGACATGCCCAAGATCATGAAGTAAATCTAGGGTAGATCTGGGAACAGAACCCAGCTCTGAGTCACAGTCCAGTACCTAACCACAACAACCCCTTTCTCTCCTCCTGCTCCCCAGACACAGTCAAGTGCTGCACTTTTAATCCTGCTTTGCTCCCCAATAATGTTCAGGCCAGGATCTGGATTTGCATTTGTGAAGAAGCTGTAGCTATTGTGTGTTGTGTTTGAGCTGGGTATCCTGAGAGCTGAGGGTAGCTGTGATTTGCGTAGAACACAGTGCCGACTCCCAGCCTGTGGAACTGTCCGTATGTGACAGGTTTCAGAGTAACAGCCGTGTTAGTCTGTATTCGCAAAAAAAGAAAAGGAGTACTTGTGGCACCTTAGCGACTAACCAATTTATTTGAGCATAAGCTTTCGTGAGCTACAGCTCACTTCATCACCGCTTCTGCTTTCGCCTTCAGGACTGAACTGTTTCTCAGGAGACCGTTAGCTGCTCACTGCTTTTGTCACAATGGCTGAGAAATGTCTCTCTTTCGTTCCCTCTGTGGTCGTTGTAACTTGGGAGATGGTGGTGGTGAAAGGGTCAGTTGCCCAAATACGTTCTATTTTCCTCTCTACAAGGCAACACGTTCGTCTGAGCAAAGGTTGGGTAGTACCCTTACTTCAGGCAGTCCAAGCACAGCCTGTCTATGCAGTCAAAACAGTAGTGCTTAGCAGTGGTGGTGGAACTTGCATGTGGCTGAAACAGGTCACAGCCAAGCTAAGAAACCGTTTAGCTTAGATCTCTACCAGCGCTAAAGCAAAGTGTCTTAGCAGGGTACTGGGCTGAACTGTGGTACAACCTGGTTGGCCCACCACAGAATTTAGCAACAATTGTAACCTTCTGTTATTTCTGTAGTTCATATAGCGGGGGCTCTGTGGGGGTTGGGAGGCTTCTGGGCCGTCTTGCGTGTGATCATGTTTCCTCTAATCATGCAGTTCCTATAATGTATTTGCATTATGTCCAGCTTCACATAGCCCAACTTACATGTGGTGCTACAGGAGCCCTGCCCTTTTCCATCTGTTACTTTAGGGAGCGGCAGAACGCTGTTTGTAAGAGTTTGGCTGGTGTTGACTCCAGCAAGTGTCTGGGTATTGAAATGTAGTCCTGAGCCCCATACTCCACATGCAGGGGCTCCCCTCTCACTGAATCAGCCTTTTGCGGTCCTAGATCAATGCTTCCCAGAATGGGTCCCATGTGTCCCCGGGGGGCAGGAGGGAGGTGGATTCCCAGATCAATTAAACTACGTTATTTTCCCTGTTGTAAAATGTAACTCGTAATGATGGAACAATGTATTTTGCACTGGTTTATATGGGCTGGTATAGAGCTACATTTCATTCTGATTGTAAAGGGTTCTACCCTCAGCCCATAACTGAACAGACCAGATGCTCCTGGATGAAGTACTCCTTTGTGCCTTTAGACTGCAAGCTCTTTGGAGCAGGACTCCATTATTTGGCCAGCTTGTGCGCCACAGGTCTGTAAAATTATCTGTCTCCTGATAACTAACAGTTACTGTATTCAGACTTGAAACTTGGTGGATTCTTTAATGTCTTGCTAGCTCTCCCTATTTTATTGAGAGTCTTGTGCCAGTTGGTTTTTTTTTTTTTTTTTTAAATCCCCAGCTTCTGAAGCCAAGGGAGTATGAGAATCTCACCTTTTCCCCCTCTAAGATTAAAACTAAATTTCTAAACTGCTTGGCTATGGAGAAAAGCTTGAAAATGTGACTACTTAAGAGCTGGTAATCCAGAAGGCAAATAAAGACCCAAAATATGTTCATTTTAAAAAATCGTGATTTTTAAGCTGATCTCATTTTTTATGGGACCTGTTTGATGATTTTTAAATGCATTTGAACATACCCCTGGTCCCCTTCCAAGGGATAATCTGGTTAGTTTGTTTGTTTGATTTTTGTTTTTTTTCCTAGCAGTTGCTACTCTTATCTATAAGTTCCTTGGGGGAAATGTTGGCATTCTGGGTTAAGTGTGAGGCCTTCAAATACTATTACTGCTCAGATCTGGTGTTGTCTGCAACCTGTTCCTAGCAGCTGCATGTGTTCTCCCTGTTGTGCTGCTCTGTCTGCTCCAATGCAGAGGCTCTGCCTGAAATTTCATGGTACCTGCTGGAAGTTACTAGTCTGCCTGTAGGATAGTCACCGGTAACAACCCGCCAAGAGAAGCCCCCTGTAATTGTAAGACAATAGGCAGCCCTTCTGCCGGTGAGTAGGATGGGGGCAATGGGAGGGCCTAGCAAGTCTCTTTGTCAGTGGCCAGCCCAAAGGCAGGGGATGAGTGCAAGGTACTGGAACAATTTGTATAGTGGGGGTGCTGAAAGCCATTGAACCAAACTGTAAACCCTGTATATGAGGGAAGCGATGCATTTGGTTGCTATTACTACTTCAAGCTGCGGGGGATGCTGTACCCCCAGCAACCATCATTCCAGCACCCCTGGAAGAAAATGTGTGTGTTAGTGGTGGATATATTCCCAGCCCCTGGGGGAAGCTGGGTGGGAATCAGGCCATGTCTTTAAAAGAAAAGGAGTACTTGTGGCACCTTAGAGACTAACCAATTTATTTGAGCATAAACTTGCGAATACAGACTAACACGGCTGCTACTCTGAAACCTGTCATGTCTTTAATCACTCACCCGGGAGCAGAGAGGTGGCGTTGCTGCCTGTCTGGTGTTATGGACACCAGAGCCTGTATCTGTAGCTGGTTCAGAAATTCCCATTCAGAGCAACAGTTTTTTTTTTTTTTTTTAAATTATTTATTTTTATTATTAGCCCCGGCCTCAAACCTTGGCTTTAAAACAGTAAAACAAAAGAGCAGTGTTTGCTGAACAGTGGCAACTGTGGTATAAGGAGAGGATTTAGGAAGGGCACTGAGGGAGTGGCAATGCTCAGCTCTTTTTGTGAGGGCAACAGCTGGAGAAATAACCCATATCTGACACCTGTGTAATTAGGGCTCTGGTACCTGCTTTAAGGCTGAACAAACTGAGGCATAGTGCTACTTCTAGGGATGCTGGAGCTCCTGATGCAGAGAGCAATCTTGGGGAAACCAGCATTAATGGTGGGGTTGGAGTTCTATATTCCTTGCTTGGGGTGGCTGGAGCAGGCTATGTGTGCTGGGGTATCAGTCACCTGGCACCTTACCCTGTCTCTCAGGCCAGAGGCTACTTCCCATTGTGCAGGACATATCTGGCTCTGAGCTCTCACTGCCTATGTAAAATTCAAAGCATTCATATGAATTTTGTGCTGGTCAAAGGAGCAGCACTGTGAACCCTACACTCTAAAGTTCTCTGTCCCCATAATGGGGACAGCACTTGTTGCTATGCCAGCTTTCCCCTCCCCTGCCTTGCCAATGTGCCCCTTAACCCTGATGGGGAGGGAGGGATGGGGTGAGGAGGAGCGGGACATTCATTCTTCACAATCCATTCAGACCTTGATCTTTCCAATGAGACTGCCAATAAGGTTGGCCAATTGGTGTCCACTGGACTGGTAAGTTCTATGACTTGGACACCTGTCCACTGGGACCTAGACTGAGAACCCATTAACTGACTGCACGCTAGGCTTGAGAGAAGGTTAGGCACACAACATAACACTCTTCTCACCACATCATCTCACTATTTCAGAGGGGGATTGCATGGATTTTATTTTCTCTTACCTGCTAGCTCTCTCCCCAGGCTTATAGTGCCCTTAAGTGAGCATGTTTGAGTATCTGGGGTGTTGGGGGAAACATCTTTTTTGTGTTTGGAAAGAATGTAATGGTGTTCCGAGAAGACACCAGTGGGAAGTATGGTGAGGAGCTGAGTATCCATGTGCACCTCCTTGTGGAGAGAGGTGAGGATCCCAATGCCTTCCAGAAAAGCTTCTCCCAATGCTTTACAAACAATCTCAGCACCACACCCTGTCAGGTAGATCAGTCACACCATCCTTATTTTTACAGGAAGGGAAACTGAGGCACATAGTCTTGTCCAAGATCTTGCAGGAAGCCTGTGGCAGAGCCAGGAATAACATAGAGATTTCCTGACTCCTGTTCTGTACTTTGGTCACAGAACCATCCTTCCCAGTGAGACACTGCAAATGGAACATGCTTGCTAACTTGTAAAATATATTTGGCCTATCTCATAAACTGGGCCCTTTGCTAACACAGGGGTTAAATCTGTAAAATGAGAATAATAATGCTTCCCTACCTCACACAGGTGTTGTGAGGACAAACACATTAAAATTGTGAAGTACTTTGAGATCTACTGATGAAAGTGCTAGATAAGAAATAGGCATCATTGCTGTTCATTAATATCCCTCTGAACTAGGTGTCAGTTCTGGAAAGTTGTGGTTCCCATCAGTAAACAGTTGTTTAGATCCTCTTTGTGCAGCTGCGTAAACTCAGTTCAAGTCCTTGTGCCTGAAGGTCAACAGCTTGTAAACTGAGAGAAGAGAGGGCGATATGGGGATACTTTAACTCTTTCAGAGCTGCTTCTCTATGTCCCTGCTGGTCCCTTGCAGGAAGGGACTGGACAGGGTGAAGCATTGGTTGCAGGGGTTAATATTTGTCACTACTGGGGGAATTCTGCACCACTGGGTGCACACAAATTGCCCCACCCCCTGCAGAAAATACATTCTGCTGGAGAGGTGCTGCAGTCATGCCTTTTGCCCACCAGGGACTGCTGTGGTGCCAGAACAGAAGGCATCCATCTCCCAGGCCATAGTAGTTAGCAACCAACAGAGAGGAGGAGAGGCTGCATTCCTCACAGCGCCCTGCTTGTGGGGCCAGGTGAGGAGGCATGGGATGCGGGGGTGGGGAGAGAAGGGACAGACAGAGTGGAACACATGGGGCTGCTGGGGGATCACAGCCTGGAATTCAGACTGGGCTTGTGGGGAGGAGGGGGCTGAATTGGCATGCAGGGCCCCACTGGGATGGGGGTGGCTAATTGAGGGCTTGGGGACACATGGGGACAGGGGTAGAGGCTAGGGGACAGCCAGGGTCTGTATGGGGGAGGCTCTCCAACTTCTTAACAATCCCCTCCCAAAAAAACTGTTCCATACTTGTCCCACCCACACCCAACAACCCTCCAGGTTCACTCCCAGGTGCCTTCCCAGCAATTACTTCCCTCTCCCGCATCAACTCCATTACCCCTGACTCCCCCAAGCCTTTGCATTGCTTCTGAGGGGTGCAGGAAATACAGTTCTGTAGTTTAAATGAATTGTTACTCAAAGTTCTGTATTAATATGTCTTGTAAGGAATCTATTTATCAAAAAACATTTCCTGAACCTGTTTTGTTGTCTGTGGTGTTAGACATACTTGTTGACAGGTATTTTGAAATAAATTACCAAAATAATTGAAATTGGTATGATTATGTGGTATTATTTTGACAAATAAAATATGCAGAAATTTGCAGAATTTTAAAATATTGTGCCCAGAATTTTTAAACTTTTGCTGCAGAATTCCACCAGGAGTAATTTATTAAGCCAACAAGAGGTCCATGGAATCCAATCCATCCCCAGAGAAGAATGGGAGATCTAGCGACCCCTCCAGCAGTTGCAGTGACAGGGCTAAGAGAAGAGGGGAAGGACAGAACCTGGTCTGGAAAGATTGGCAGCTCCCATGCCTGTGTTTTTAAGTGTGTCAGCTCCTGGTTCTCTTGGGAGCCATGTAGTCACCTGTTGATGTGTCTATGCCGGCAGTCCCTCCTGTCTGGCTGGAAATGTTTTAGCTTTAAAAAGTATCTTCTCACATGAGTTTATTTAAAACAAAGGAAAACGTGGAGCTTCTGGAAGCAGGCAGTAATTGGTGTTTAACCACCAGCTGAGGCATGAAAACTTTTGGTTCTGTGTGTGGGTCTACAGACAATCACAGGGGCTGGGCTATAACTAAGTTTAGGAGCATTGCTTTCCCCCCTCTTCTGTGAATGGACAGAACTGGGTTGGCTGTAGCTTATCTTCCCCTACCAGAAATAGAATAAAATGGTGATGAGAGAAAGAAGCAGCTTTAGCCCCTTTATCTTTTTTTTCTTCCCTCGAATCTGAGATAAAGCAAAGGAGCTGTCTCTAGGAGGGGGCTCACATATCCTATCTGGGAAGGGGTGTGGGCTCAAAGAGAACTTGCCTGCCCCTGTGAAGGGGTTTGTAGGACTAGTCGCTACGTCGGTTTAGGTGTATATCTTGAGGAGGGGCAGGAGCGTGGCTGAGAGCCAGTGTCATTACACTAGAATTTTTCTGAATCTCATGAAAATACTGTAGCTATGTGGCATGTTACTGTGCTGAGGGGGCAGATTGGAGTGTTTGAAGCTAAAGTCGTTAGCCATAAAAAGCACAAAATAAACTGATTGCAGGGATTAATAGGTCTCTCCACAATGGCTTGTTCTCCATGAAATTGGTGGGATTTGGTATAACTGCCTTGCTTGCTCAGTCAGGGAAGCCCTATGGTGATTTCAATTAATGAAGAGAAAGCTGAGATTATAATGTGGTAAAGAACATATTCAAATACCTGAACATTAGGCACTTAACTTCAGGTAAGTGTTTCTTCTGCTAACCTTGTATCTGAAACATAGGATGTGGATGTCACTGTATGAGGGTTCAAATCCAGACCAGCAAGGGGTTGTGTCACCACTTGCCCTGTAACTGTGGGTGTCTTGGTTTGCTTCTGGAGCTCCCAGCCTAGGCCATTCACAACTAGCCTCCAAGCATGCTGGTCACAACCTGAGTTTCTGTATGCTAGACAGCTCTGGTTCAGCAGGTCTGATCCCAGCAGCTTGTGTACAGCCCCACAGCAGCTTACACCAGCCTTGTTTACTACTTCCAGGGCGACCCCAATACACTCCCAGTCCTGAATTTTCCCCAAATGGTATCTCCTGAAGTGCCCAGCCCTCTTGTGAAGAGCTCAGAGAAATAGTAAGGTTCGTTTCTCCTGTAAAGAGACAAAAACACATCACAGATTATAAACTTACCTGGGAGTAAATACACCGTTCCTTCAAACCCAGCACTGAGTTGGTTATGGTAAAAATGAAATAAATTTAACAACTGAATATACATAGGATTAAGTGAGTTCAGGTGTAAGAAATGAAGAGAGAAAGAGTTACAAGTAAAACAAAACAAAGTATGTTGCTAAAAGTCTAAAACATAATCTAGCCAGATACAGGCTTTGTTCATGATGCTTTCTCTCACCAGTCGTCATTCTTAGTCAACCATGGCTGACTTTCTCTCTGTCCTGACCTTCCACAAAAGTAAAGGTGCTGGCTTCCCTTGTCTTCTTAGCTGAAAGATCTTTGCCTAAGAAGGCTTCTCACCTGTGTTCAGTTCCAGAGACTTCAACGCCCACTTGGTTGAAGGACCCATCTTTTTTGGCTTGCAAGAACTCTGGCCTCTTGTGTCTGTCTAGTGATGGATGCCTAAAATGGCTTTGTATCCTTGCCTATATCTCCCAAAGTTGAATGACTTTGCTTCAAGAGACAAGGTGGATGAGGTAACATCTTTTATTGAACCAATCAGTTAATTCAGTTGCTTATCACTTAAGGTGCTGCACTCTGTATTTCTAGACCTGTAAACCTTTGAATGGATTCTTCTGACAAGTAAAACCCAGACCATGCTTCTCTCTCCTGTTCGGTGTAGACACCATGCTGTCCTCTTCCCCAACTTGTTAGTGTGAAGTTTGCCTCCCATACCTTGTTAGCTTGATGGGTCTGTTTACTGCTTATATGTGAACTGAGGTAAATACACATTTTGTTTAGGATAGAACTGTTTAACAACTCCCTGACATACCTGGTTTCGTTATAATTCCAGCATATATTCATAACTCTTAATAGCCATTGCATACATACATCACACGAGAATATTAATGATCAGTGAGTTATTAGTTTTCACATGATACCTCACAAAGCATATTTTCTACAATGGTTATTACAGTACCATGTAGGGTGTGAATACAAGGGTGCTTAGTGTCACAGTGATTTGTATTTGACTAAATGTGGGAAGGTAGGAATTGCCACACCAGATAGGAGGAAACTTCCATGAGTAAGTTGTGTCCATCAGTGGGGTTTCTTGAACCTGAAACATCTGGTACTGCCACTGTCAGAGAGGACTCCTGGTCCTAACTCCCTCTTTAGTGGTTGAGTTGTGCTCTAAAACATGACATTTGTGCCCCTTCTGTGTGTATTGTTTTAATCCTGCCTAATGCAACAGAATGGCAGGGTTGGTCCCTTTTTATTAGTCATTCCCACTGGTTTACCTTGGTTGGCATCTCTGAGGTGAAGGTGAACCCCAAAGTGACGCCTGTTAGGAGTCCTGACCCTGGTTTACCACAGTGCCCCATAATAAGGATAAATTCCAGGGCAGCATCTGACACATGAGGAGCTTGGTCAGACGTTGTGAAGGTTAATAATTTGTACGTTAAATGTGTTCCAGCACTGAAGTGAGATAATGTCTGAAGGACAGAGCATTCTTCCCTGACCCAGGTCTCTTAGCTCTTGCATGGAGGAGGGAGAGTGCAGATAAATGGTTTGGTGTATAAAGGGCAGAGACCTTTCCTTTCCCAACTACAAGTGTTGGCAGATCAGACATATTTATTTGGAAACCTTGATGCTGCCGACACTGTTTAAAGAAAACATATCCCACAACGCACTGATAATCATTAAAGGAGTGTGAAACCTTGATAGTGACGATGAACGTTCAAAGTCTGATTAGTATGAATTACTGGGGAGTTTTGTTTGTTGGAAGGCAGAGTGGACAGTTGTGTGATCCTGGATAAGTCCCTTTCCCTTTCCTCTCTGTGCTTCTCCTTCATTGTCTGTAAAATGGGAATAGTGATACTAGCTGACCCTCTCAATGGAGGACTATGAAGATACTGAGGTCTATAGAAATGCTCACTGTTACAGTGGAAGGTAAAAGTTTACAGCAGAACTAATAGGTTTGTTGTGATGATCCTTCTGTGACTGGGGTGGGGAAGGTCAACACTTCATAAGGTTCCCTGCACTGGGAGAAGAGACTATCTGATGATGATAATAAATGCATCTCTCTATAACAAGGAAGTTGCCCTAGCTTGAATGCCCCCTCGTTTCCATATTTTTCATAGCTCCTGCTTCTTCTCCCACTGTGAGGATGGGGTTGTGGATGCTCCGTTGGTGATGGTAAAGCATGAATAACTGAGGTTGGGTAGGAAGAAGGTGTATTTTTCATTGCTTCTACCATTCTGGTTAATTTGATGCTGCTAAGTCACTTTCAAATGCTTCAGGCTTCAGAAGAGATTTGGAAATGTGTCAGGCAAGTGTGAGAATTGCTTCACGTGCTGCTCTGCAGCTCTCTTTCTGCAGCTCCTAGAAAGCCTTGTGTGTGCTTGGTCAAGTCTGTCACTACCTGGAAAATTTTTTTTAGCTTGAAAACAAGATAATGGAGAAATTTAGTGCAACACTGAAGTGAGTAACCACTTCTGCCCCATACAGGGGAGTGTGTGTAAATAACCTCTCTTTGGGAACTGGCAAGAGTTGGGCTTTACCCAAGCACTCTTTTATGATGTCATGGGGGAGGTGAAGGGGTGAAGAGCACTGGCACACAAAGCTGAAGGAGTGGGAGCTGAGCCTTGGTTGCAACACAGCTGCACGCAATGAAACGTGGATAAAAGAGCAGCTTTCGTAGGCAGCCACAAACATGCTGAGTGCACTTCGATTCCCCCTTTATTAGACAAGGGCTCAGGCATTTGGATCAATACAGCTGATTTCTCTCTCTTTCTTGAGGAGGGCATTTTAGGCTGGTATCACTATTAGTCCCAGATACTTGTGAGTACTTGGTCTACTGCTGTAAGCCTGATCTGCTATAAGGGTAAGAGCATCTCAGCCCTTTCCAGAAGGGGTTGCTGTGGGATGTGTCATAGCCCTAGTCAAGCTCCCCTTTCTGGGACCTACCAGGCTGCTGCGTTTGGATCCCAACACACTGGGCCCATGTGCGTTTAAGCCTCCCTTGGTCTAGGTAGTCTCCAGCACTGTGTCTTTCCTCATCTTAATTAATTAGCCATTTACTCTCCCTTTTCGTGTGTGTGTGTGTGTGTGTGTATATATATATATATATATCATCTTACTATATGTTCTATTCTATGCATCCGATGAAGCTGTAGCCCACGAAAGCTTATGCTCAAATAAATTTGTTAGTCTCTAAGCCCTGGTCTACACTAGGAGTTGAGGTCGAATTTAGCAGCGTTAAATCGATTTAACCCTGCACCCGTCCACATGACGAAGCCCTTTTTTTCGACTTAAAGGACTCTTAAAATTGATTTCCTTACTCCACCCCCGACAAGGGGATTAGCGCTTAAATCGGCCTTGCCGGGTCGAATTTGGGGTACTGTGGACGCAATTAGATGGTATTGGCCTCCGGGAGCTATCCCAGAGTGCTCTATTGTAACCGCTCTGGACAGTACTCTCAACTCAGATGCACTGGCCAGGTAGACCGGAAAAGACCCGCAAACTTTTGAATTTCAATTTCCTGTTTGCATGGTCACCTGCAGCTTGCCATGCTGGCCAGAGCTCATCAGCAGAGGTGACCATGATGGAGTCCCAGAATCGCAAAAGAGCTCCAGCATAGACCGAACGGGAGGTATGGGATCTGATCGCTGTATGGGGAGAGGAATCCGTGCTATCAGAACTACGTTCCAGTTTTCGAAATGCCAAAACATTTGTCAAAATCTCCCAGGGCATGAAGGACAGAGGCCATAACAGGGACCCGAAGCAATGCCGCGTGAAACTTAAGGAGCTGAGGCAAGCCTACCAGAAAACCAGAGAGGCAAACGGCCACTCCAGGTCAGAGCCCCAAACATGCCGCTTCTATGATGAGCTGCATGCCATTTTAGGAGATTCAGCCACCACTACGCCAGCTGTGTTTTTGACTCCTTCAATGGAGATGGAGGCAACACAGAAGCAGGTTTTGGGGACGAGGAAGATAGCTCACAGCAAGCAAGCGGAGAAACCGGTTTTCCCGACAGCCAGGAACTGTTTCTCACCCTGGACCTGGAGCCAGTACCCCCCGAACCCACCCAAGGCTGCCTCCCGGACCCACCAGGCGGAGAAGGGACCTCTGGTGAGTGTACCTTTTAAAATACTATACATGGTTAAAAAGCAAGCATGTTTAATGATTAATTTCCCCTGGCATTTGCGGCTCTCCTGGATGTACTCCCAAAGCCTTTGCAAAAGGTTTCTGGGGAGGGCAGCCTTATTCCGTCCACCATGGTAGGACACTTTACCACACCAGGCCAGTAGCACATACTCGGGAATCATTGTAGAACAAAGCATTGCAGTGTATGTTTGCTGGCATTCAAACAACATCCGTTCTTTATCTCTCTGTGTTATCCTCAGGAGAGTGATATAATTCATGGTCACCTTGTTGAAATAGGGTGCTTTTCTTAAGGGGACATTCAGAGGTGCCCATTCCTGCTGGGCTGTTTGCCTATGGCTGAACAGAAATGTTCCCCGCTGTTAGCCACGGGGAGGGGGGAGGGGCTAGCCACGTGGTGGGGGGAGGCAAAATGCGACCTTGGAACGAAAGCACATGTGCTGTGTATGTAATGTTAACAGCAAGGTTTACCGTGAAAGAGTGTAGCCATTGTTCTAGAAAATGTGTCCTTTTTAAATACCACTGTCTCTTTTTTTTTTTTTTTTCCTCCATCAGCTGCATGTGTTTCAAGGATCACAGGATCTTCTCCTTCCCAGAGGCTAGTGAAGATTAGAAGGTGAAAAAAACGCACTCGTGATGAAATGTTCTGTGAGCTCATGCTGTCCTCCCACACTGACAGAGCACAGACGAATGCATGGAGGCAAATAATGTCAGAGTGCAGGAAAGCACAAAATGACCGGGAGGAGAGGTGGCGGGCTGAAGAGAGTAAGTGACAGGCTGAAGAGAGGGCTGAAGCTGAAAGGTGGCGGCAGCGTGATGAGAGGAGGCAGGATTCAATGCTGAGGCTGCTGGAGGATCAAACCAATATGCTCCAGTGTATGGCTGAGCTGCAGGAAGGGCAGCAGGAGCACAGACCGCTGCTACAGCCCCTGTGTAACCAACCGCCCTCCTCCCCAAGTTCCATAGCCTCCTCAACCAGATGCCCAAGAATGCGGTGGGGGGGCCTCTGGCCACTCCACCCCAGAGGATTGCCCAAGCAACAGAAGGCTGGCATTCAATAAGTTTTAAAGTTTTAAACTTTTAAAGTGCTGTGTGGCCTTGTCCTTCCCTCCTCCACCACCCCTCCTGGTGCTTCTCTCTTCCACCACCCCTCCTGGGCTACCTTGGTAGTTATCCCCCTATTTGTGTGATGAATGAATAAAGAATGCATGAATGTGAAGCAACAATGACTTTATTGCCTCTGCAAGTGGTGATCGAAGGGAGGAGGGGAGGGTGGTTAGCTTACAGGGAAGTAGGGTGAACCAAGGGGCGGGGGGTTTCATCAAGGAGAAACAAAGAGAACTTTCACACCGTAGCCTGACCAGTCATGAAACTGGTTTTCAAAGCTTCTCTGATGCGCACCGCGCCCTCCTGTGCTCTTCTAACCGCCCTGGTGTCTGGCTGTGCAAAACCAGCAGCCAGGCGATTTGCCTCAATCTCCCACCCTGCCATAAATGTCTCCCCCTTACTCTCACAGATATTGTGGAGCACACAGCAAGAAGTAATAACAGTGGGAATATTGGTTTCGCTGAGGTCTAACCGAGTCAGTAAACTACGCCAGCGCGCTTTTAAAATGCACATTCTACCACCATTCTGCACTTGCTCAACCTGTAGTTGAACAGCTCCTGACTACTGTACAGGCTGCCTGTGTATGGCTTCATGAGCTATGGCATTAAGGGGTAGGCTGGGTCCCCAAGGATAACTGTAGGCATTTCAACATCCCCAACGGTTATTTTCTGGTCTGGGAATAAAGTCCCTTCCTGCAGCTTTTGAAACAGACAAAGATGCGAAGATCCTGAAGATGCGAGCGTCATGTACTTTTCCTGGCCACCCACATTGATGTTGGTGAAACGTCCCTTGTGATCCACCAGTGCTTGCAGCAGTATTGAAAAGTACCCCTTGCGGTTTATGTACTCACCAGCTTGGTGCTCCGGTGCCAAGATAGGGATATGGGTTCCATCTATGGCCCCACCACAGTTAGGGAATCCCATTGCAGCAAAGCCATCCTCTATGACCTGCACATTTCCCAGGGTCACTACCCTTGATATCAGCAGATCTTTGATTGCGTTGGCTCCTTGCATCACAGCAGCCCCCACAGTAGATTTGCCCACTCCAAATTGATTCCCGACTGACTGGTAGCTGTCTGGCATTGCAAGTTTCCACAGGGCTATTGCCACTCGCTTCTCAACTGTGAGGGCTGCTCTCATCTTGGTATTCTTGCGCCTCAGGGCAGGGGAAAGCAAGTCACAAAGTTCCATGAAAGTGCCCTTACGCATGCAAAAGTTTCGCAACCACTGGGAATCGTCCCAGACCCGCAACACTGTGCGGTCCCACCAGTCTGTGCTTGTTTCCCGAGCCCAGAATCAGCGTTCCACCGCATGAATCTGCCCCATTAGCACCATGATGGTCACATTGCCAGGGCCTGTGCTTTGAGAGAAGTCTGTGTCCATGTCCTCATCACTCACGTCACCGCGCTGATGTCGCCTACTCGCCCGGTATCGCTTTGCCAGGTTCTGGTGCTGCATATACTGCTGGATAATGCGCGTAGTGTTTAACATGCTCCTAATTGCCAAAGTGATCTGAGTGGGCTCCGTGCTTGCCGTTGTATGGTGTCTGCACAGAAAAAAGGCGCGGAACGATTGTCTGCCGTTGCCCTGACGGAGGGAGGGGCAACTGATGACATGGCTTACAGGGAATTAAAATCAACAAAGGGGGTGGCTTTGTGAGAAACTGAATGGCCCCCTCAAGGATAGAACTCAAAACTGGGTTTAGCAGGCCGTTGATTTCACAGAGGGAGGAGGGAGGAGAAAATGAATACAAAACAAATCTGGTCTATTTCTTGTTTTGAGCCACTTCATCTATCTTTATACATCTTGCTGGCAGCAGTCTGTGCAGTACGACCGCTAGCCATCATCATCTCCTAGGTGCTCGGCAGAAGACGGTGCAGTATGACGACTAGCCATCATCTTCTGCTAGCTGGAGGTTAAAAGACAGTGCACTGCCGGTAGGACTCAATCGCCACGAGACGAAACAAGGGAAATGACCTGGCTGAGTCACTCCCATGTTTGCCCAGGTGCCCGGTTAAAAGAGCACCCAGGACTACGTCGATGATGGCTACCAGTCATACTGCACTGTCTGCTGCTAAAAGGCAATAAACTGCTGCTGTGTAGCAATGCAGTACGACGTCTGCCAGCACCCAGGAGACATATGGTGACGGTTAGCTGAGCGGGCTCCATGCTTGCCGTGGTATGGCGTCTGCACAGGTAACTCAATAAAAAAGGCGCAAAACAATTGTCTGCCCTTGCTTTCACGGAAGGAGGGAGGGAAGGGGGGCCTGGCGATATGTACCCAGAACCACCCACGACAATGTTTTAGCCCCATCAGGCACTGGGATTTCTACCCACAATTCAAATGGGCAGCGGAGACTGCGGGAACTGTGGGATAGCCACCCACAGTGCAACGCTCCGGAAGTCGACGGTTGCCTCGGTACTGTGGACACACTCCACCGACTACATGCACTTAGAGCATTTGTGTGGGGACACACACAATCAACTGTATAAAAACGCTTTCTACAAAACCGACTTCTATAAATTCGACCTAATTTCGTAGTGTAGACATACCCTAAGGTGCCACAAGTACTCCTGTTCTTTTTGTCTTGGCCTCTCTGGCACACTTCCTGGGCACAGCCTTTCTGTTACCCTTTCACAGAAATGGGATCTCACCTAGAGTGACCATCTTTTCAAAAAGCAAAAGCGAGACACATGCAGGAGCGCTGCACCCCCTGCTCCTCCTCTGCCCCCTGGCCAGGCCAGAAACTGGAGCTTGTCAGTGGTAAGAGATGCCCAGAGAGCCCAGACCACTGTGGGGAGTCCTGGACCCTCCACCTACCTAGGCAGGGTGCCCAAGAGCAGCCCCCAGTCTGTGTCCCTGGTCTCTCCACCCCCAAGAGATCAGTCTCATACCAGGTGATCTGTTGCTTAGTTACCAGCCTGGCTGGGCAGAATCAGTTTTTTTGGTTTGGCCACATTTAGCATATTTATTGTGCTGCCTATATAGACCTGTTCAAATGTCAGATTCTTAATACTCAACACATCCAGCCATGCAGGTGCCACTCCTGTCTCCTTTGTACATGGAGTATGAAGCAAGAACACAGTACAGGTAACCTGAAGGGTTTAAGCACGCAGAGAATTCATTAGCTGAAACAGAATTTGTAAATTGTGTGTCGTCAGTTTCCCCAGATTGTCACAAGGTGAAAAAGGAAATGCCACCCTCTCCCTCTGAGACTGGCAAATTGGCAACTTATGAGACCGTGTATGCCATGGGGCTGCATACCATTTTCATGGTGATGTCAATGCCACCAATAAAGTGACTCCAAGGTCACAGGTGCTGTGCTTGTTGGACACTGGCTATAGCCAGCCTCAGATGCCTCTACTTACAGCCTTTCAAAGTAGGACATCTCAGAATAGGGGCAGGTGCTCAGCAAACACATCTTTGGATTTAGGATGTTATTGGTCTTAAGGATTTCAAACCCTTTGTGTGGCTTTTGATGCTCACTTTCCTCTTGGGCTTAAACGTCTTAGACTGACTTGATCCAGTGGAGAAGTTGACAGAGTTAGCAAGGCAGCTGGGGTTGGTTAGTGTCACTCCTACAATTGTGGGGGCCAGTAGGGTACACTTTCACACTGGTTATTTGTTGTGGATTCTGCTGAAATAGTTAGTTTCTGTTTTATTTTGATTGTTGGATGACTGAGTAGGGGATTTTTGGTTCGAAGACCAAGTTTGACGGGCCCTGGCCAGCCTCTGACCATGCGAAGGCAGGCCACATCTTGGAGCTGAGTCACTTGATGGTGGTCCTAGCCTGGGGATTGAGGAGGAGGTCCCCCTCACTCTCCATCTAATTCTATCTCTCTCTGATCTCTCTGCTCAGCTTGGAATTGCAGTGGGCTTTGTTCTCCCTCCCGTTCTGGTTCCCAACTTGGAGGACACAGAACAGCTGGCCTACCACATCAGCATCATGTTTTTCATCATTGCAGCCGTGGCAACGGTGCTGTTCATCCTCGTCATCATTGGTAAGGAGGCGAATGTAAATGTGTGGGAGGGATGAAGCTGAGAGGACCAGATTGTGTTTATGGGTCTCTGTATCAGGGAGGGCATGGGGCAGCCCACAGGGGCGATTTGGGGCAGTGCCCCAGCATAGCACCTGCTTCTGTTAACATACAGGGTCACTTCTTAAGCTGGTTAAAGCTGAACCTGAGAAGGGCAGAGGTGATGCCAGTGGGCAGAGCAAAGCACTTTGAAGAGTTTGCAGCCATGGTGCAGTCTCCTTTGAAGGCACACACCCCCAACTGGTCAGTTTGTTCAAAAGTTAGGAATTTTCTTAGATTCCTTACTGAAACACTTAACTCTCACATAGCATCTGCAAGCTTTCTAATCTCTCAGTTGGCGAGGAGACTATGTCCCATCCTGGTAGATGATGCCCTGGCCTCAGTTATTCACACCTTCACTTCTCAGGTGGACTACAGCAATGCGATATACCTGGGTATGAAGTCTTCAACACCTAGGAAACTCCAACTAGTACAGAACACTGCAGAATGTCTCCTCAGCAGCACAAGCCAACATGAGCAAACCTGTCCTCTACTCTCCCATGGAATTTCAGATCAAATTCAAGATCTTGGTCCTTATCTTGGAGGCACTGCATTGCCTGGGTCTAGCATATCTAAAAGATCACATAAAGTTCTGAGATGAAGACTGTGGTTGACAGCTCTGCTCCTCTGGTACAATGTAACTCTCTACATTAAGGGTCTTCTCATCTGACCAGGAGACAGAGCTTTATTGGGGGGCTGGTCTGAGACTGTGGAATGAACTCCTCCAAGAACTAAGGACCATAGAATCATAGAAATATAGGGCTGGAAGGAACCTTGAGAGGTCATCTCATCCATCCTGCCATGTTGAGGGAGGATTAAGTATACTTAGGCCACGCCTAATGGGTGTTTGTCTAATCTGTTCTTAAAAACCTCCAATGAGGGGGATTCCACAACCTCCCTTGGAAGCCTGTTCCAGAACTTAACTACCCTTATAGTTGAAAAGTTTTTTTCCTAATATCTAACCTAAATCTCCCTTGCTTCCGATTGGCTTGTTGCCCTGCTGTCCTCAGTGGATGAGGAAGAACAACTGGCCACCCTCATCTTTATAACAGCCCTTAACATATTTGAAGACTGTTAGCAGTCCACCAGACCATCTCAGACCTCCCCAGCCTTCCACTCTAAGTGCAAAGCATACTTCTTCAACCAGTCTTCTATAATACATATACAGAGCAACATGTATATTTTATAAAACAACAACAAACAAGCCCTAAAGTCCTACGAAAACAAAACACTCCATTGCACATGCTTCTTCTCATGGGGAGAGGATAAGAGAAGAAACAACATGTGACAGATGATGGTCATGTTACTTAATGTGCTCCTGAAAGGTGATCAGGTGATAAGCACAATGCAAAAATCTATATGGAATCAAGTTATCCCCTACAGCCTTTCTCAGCCTGTCTGAAGCCCCTGGAATGAGCAGGGCCCGTCAGAGCCAGCCTAGAAATTGCACCAGCAGGCAATGTATGCAGACAGGGTGCTGGGATCAGTCCCTGGAGAGCTGGAGATGCCCTGTGGGTGCTCCCCTCTCAGGGGAGAACAGAGGGCCATGCCATGGTACAGGAACACGCTGTGCCCAGCTGGCAGGGGAGAAGCCAGTAATGGGTGGGTGGGAGAAGGGATTAAGGGCAGAGAGTGGTGTAATGAAGCCTGGTAAACCATTAGATTAGAGGTGAGAGACCCCTCCCCAGCCACAAAGCCATCCAGGGGAGCGAATGGAAGCCAGGTCTCTAGCCTGGCAAAGCAAAGCACTAATCTGAGACCTGTTGAGTTCTGTTTTATTGTAACCTCATCGCCCCTCAGCCCATTCATCTTTCATCCACTTGTTGTGCCCTGCCTGACAAACAGATTGTGAACTCTGTGGAGCAGGGACTGTTATCTATCTTCTATGTCTATACAGCACCTAGAACAGAGGGACCCTTGGTTGGGGTTCCTAGGCACTGCCCTAATATAAATAACCACCTCTAGGGAGGTTGGCCAGACAAGCCTGGGTCCTGGAATGAAAACCAGGTCTCTGACCTAGCAGAGCAGAACACTATTCTCTAAGGCACCAAGCCTGGCCAGGGAGTGAGAGCCTGGGGTCTGGAGTGGAATCTGGTACAGCACAGCTTCCACCTTAGGGCACTGGGTTGGCCATGTTTTTCATTTCCAACATCCCTCTCACTCTGTCACGCCCAACTGCATGTTTTGAAGTTGGCAGCTTATCACCTTGTGTAGACAGGGATGTTAATAGGTCTGTTAGCCCTCTGTGGCTGGCACCACTGCTGAGTAGGGTTGCCAACCCTCCTGGATTGGCTTGGAGTCTCCCAGAATCGATCTCCCAGTGGCTACTGAAACCGATCCAGGAGATTTTAATAGGCTGCTACAAGTCAGGTCGGCGGCACAGCGGGGCTAAGGCAGGCTCCCTACCTGCCCTGGCTCCACATGGCTCCTGGAAGTGACCAACACATCCCTCTGTTGCCTAGGTGCAGGGGATGCCAGGGGGTCTCTGCATGCTGCCTGCACCCTGAGCGCCAACTCTGCAGCTCCCATTGGATGGGAACTGTGGCCAATGGAGCTGCGGGGGTGGTGACTGCAGGCAGGGGCAGCATGCAGAGCTGTCTGTCTGCCCCTGAGCCTAGGAGCCAGACATGCCAGTCGCTTCCGGGAGCTGCCCAAGGTAAGTGCCGCCCTGCTGGAGCCCACACCCCAAACCCCCTCTCATACCCCAACCACCTGCCCCAGCCCTGAGCCCCCTCCCACACCCACCCACCCACACCCAAACTCCCTCCTGGATCCCACACCCTGTCACACACGCCAACCTGCTCCCCAGTCCTGAACCCCCTCCTGTACCCCAAACTCCTCCCACACCCCAACCCCCTGCCCCAGCCCTGAGCCCCCTCCTGCACACAAACTCCCTCCCAGAGCCCTCACCCCCTCCTGCATCCCAACCCCCTGCCCGAGCTGGGTGAAAGTGAGCGAGGGTTGGGGAGAGTGAGCAACGGAGGGATGGGGGATGGAGTGAGTGGGGGGCAGGGCCTTGGAGAAGGGACAGGGGAGGGGAGGGGCGGGGCCTTGGGGCAGGGCAAGGGTGTTTGGGTTTGTGCGATTAGACTGTTGGCAACCCAATGCTGAGCATTGAACAGCTATAAAATTTCAACTGACAGGCAATGACTTTCCCAGCTGCTTCCTCTGAGGGTAGGAGCTAGTGGTGCTGGAGTTTCCTTTATCTTAGATTTCAGAGTGGTAGCTGTGTTAGTCTGTATCAGCAAAAGCAATGTGATTCCCCGTTGTTTTTGCTTTATCTTAGAGGCACTCCTTCCCTTTGCGTCCATGAGAAAGCTCACATGGGAAGGTTAGAGCACCAGGGAGGAGCGTGTTTTTATAAACTTTGGTTTCCCTGCCTCACCCCACAACATTTCCCCAACTCTCTGGGCCCAGATTCTCTGAGGCCCTGTTGTTGACAGGTCCATTCTGTTTGTTTACAGTGTTCCGGGAGAGGCCCCCGTTTCCCCCAAGCCGGGCCCAGGCCTTGATCCAGTTGAAGCCACCTGAGGAATATTCCTACGTGCAGTCCATCCTCAGGCTGCTCCGCAATACCAATTTTGTCCTGCTGATAGTCGCTTATGGTAAGGTCCAGTCTCGGCTCTGCTAAGTGACAGGTGAAGGTGGAGATCTTCCTGCTACTGTGTGTGCCAGAATGGGTCCTCCCTTGGCAGTGCTGACCAGTATCTGGCCTGGGCTGCTAGCAGGAGAAAAATCTTCCTTGCTCACAGTCCCTCCCCCAGGCAGATCTGGGAGCAAGTCATTATCTGGAATAACCTGCTCAGTTATAATATGGGTGAAGAGCTGCTAAACTCTTGGCAAGTGTGTGGCCTCCAAGAGACCCTGTGGAATCAGCAGGGGGGAGGGGTTGTGGAGGGACTAGAGTGGGTATGGACATAGCTTGTGGTCTCCAGGAAACCCCCACCCCAAAGAAGCCAGAGGGAGGGAGTTTGTTAAGGTCCCCTCTGCTTGTGTTTGTCCTGCTAAGTCTGGGTCAGGTGCTCACTTCTCCCTCTGCAGCACTCTCAGAAATGGGCCCCTTGATTTGTTTGCATGGGTATGGTGGGGGCCTGAGGTGCAGGTTCTGCTTTTGACACTGTAATTTTGTAATCTGATGAAGCAGTTCCCCTAGTAAGAAGGGGAGGATGACTTTGCTATGGCCTATTGGCTGTGCTCAGTGCCTCTAGTGACCCACCCAAGCGGTGAACAGCGGCCTCTGTACCCCAGTAGGATGTATTCTAGCCAGCTGCAGGGAACTCTAGGAAGTTGTTGTTCTGTGTGTGAATGTGTCACACTTGGTTCTAGCTGTGACATGGTTTCTGGCATAGGCTGGCTCTGTTCTCAGTGCCTGGCAAAAGAAAGCTCCTTGTTGGAGAGCCCCTCAGGAGAAGGAAATAATGGGATACACAGTACATAGGGAAAGCTTCTGGTTGCAGTCTGGAGCACAGTCAGGGATCTCCAGCCCCCTCACAGGTTTTTCTGCCAACACAGGTAGCTAATGGAACATCTGAGTGATTAACAAGGGATGGGGACAGTGTGATATTCGCTTTGGAGCTGCAAAAGGCCTACTAGGTCATTTAGTCCTTTCTCCCTGGGGAGTGCAGTAGAGCTTTCTGGAAGTGACCCTCAGATATCCCAGGTTACTCCTGTCATTTCCCAGATCACTTAGTCCTGTACTGCACCTTCTCTTCTCCTCTCCCATCCGGCTGCCCCCGAGCTTCATATCGAGGAGCTGGAGACAGTCCCAGGATTGTTCTGTGTCTGATGCCCTCTGAGAAAATCAGATACAGACGCTGGCTGAAAGTCTGTCCTTGATGTGCCCATCAAACTGTGTGGGTGTAAGTGTGAAGAAGGGGAAGGGATCAGTTACAAATTAGAGCGACCCAGTACTGGTGATGAGAAGGGCCTCTCAGTGTGAAGAGTTTCTTTAGAATCTGTTCTTCCTTGGATAATTTCTCCCTTTAGAGCAGGGGGTGGCAAACGTTTTTGGCCGAGGGCCATACCTGGGTATGGAAACTGTATGGCAGGCCATGAACGCTCACAAAATTGAGGGTTGGGGTGCAGGAGGGGATGAGGGCTCTGGCTGGGGGTGCAGGCTCTGTGGTGGGTCCAGAACTGAGGAGTTCAGTGTGCGGGAAGGGCCTCCGGGCTGGGGCAGGGTGTTGGAGGCTGTGTGTGCGGAGGGTTAGGGGTGCAGGCTCTGGGGTGGGGGCTGAGGATGAGGGTTTGGGGTGCAGGAGGGTGCTCCTGGCTGGGACCAAGGGGTTCGGAGGGGGATCAGGGCAGGAGCTTGGGAGGAGTCAGGGGTGCAGGCTCTGGGTGGTGCTTATCTCAAGCAGCTCCAAGAAGCAGCGGCATGTCCCCCACTCCGGCTCCTACACGGCAGCACGGCCAGGCAGCTCTGTACGCTGCCCTGTCTGCAGGCGCCACTCCTGCAGCTCCTATTGGCCGTGGTTCTCGGCCAGTGGGAGCTGTGGGGGTGGCGCTTGGGGCGGGGGCAGCATGCGAAGCCCCTTGACTGCCCCTATGTGTAGGATCCAGAGCGGGGCATACTACTGCTTCCAGGAGCTGTGCAGAGCCACGGTACACAGAGAGCAGGCAAGCCCCTGACCCCCGCTCCCTGACTAGAGTGGAGCAAACCTTGGACCCTTCTCCCTAGCGGGAGCTCGAGGGCCAGATTAAAATGTTTGAAGGGCCAGATGCGGCCCCCAGGCTGTAGTTTGCCCACCCCTGCTCTAGAGTCACTGGGGGATTCGAAAAGGCTGTTTAGTGACTTTGACACTTCAACTTCTCTTCCTCTTGGCTTGTGTTTTTTTTCTCCTCTGCTCACTTGGCTCTGCCTGACTCACCCTTGACTTTCAGTTCCCTAACAACAAAGATAAAGTGACTGAGACTTAGAGGGTCCAAAGCAATGAAGTGCTTTGTGCATGTCTGAGGGCTTGTCTGCACTTACAGCGCTGCAGCAGTGCATGGGTGCAGCTGCACCACTGTAGTGCTTAGTGAAGACGCTACCTACACTGATCAGAGAGTACTCCACCTCCCTGAGAGGCGGTAGCTATGTTGATGGGTGAAGCCCTCCTCTTAAAATAGTGCTGTCTACCCCAGGGGTTAGGTTGGTATAAATGCATTGCTCATGTGTGTAGTGTGACAAAGTTCTGTCCTTGTCTCCGTGGGTCCCATGTTTCCTGGCAGATTTCGCTAGCCTCAGAGGCTCACTGTGACCCTGCCCGTAACCCTTCTCTCTCTAGGGACAAGGGTCACAGTCTACTGAGCCATTTTCATCATAAGCCAGCAAGGGAGGTGAGGAGAAGTTATCCTTCCTTGCACAGTCTCTGTTGTCCCCCAGTCTCGATTAATCAGGGGGCAAAAGGGGGGAGCCCAGGCCCACCCTCTACTCCAGGCTCCAGCCCAGGGACCTTAATAGCATCAGCTATGGTAGCTTTTAGAAACATTACACGTACAATTCCCTGGGCTACTTCCCCCACAGCAGCCCTCACTTCCTCAAGCTCCACTTCACCCTAACCTCAGTGCCTCCTTCCTTGTGCCTGATATGGTGTGTACTATTCAGCCACTCCAACAGCACAACTTCCTCCCACAGCTCCTGACATGCACCCCCACCTGACTAACTGGGAGGCTTTTAATTAGTTTCAGCCAGCCCCTGATTGGCTTCAGGTGTCCCAATCAACCTAGCCTTCTCCCTGTCTTCTGGAAAGTTCTTAATTGGCCCCAGGTGTCTTAATTAACCTGGAGTAGCTGCCATTTCACTTATCCTGGTACCAGGGATTTGTTTAGCCTGGAGCTAATATATCTATCTCCCACTACTTTTCTATAGCCATCTGGCCTTGCCCCGTTACAGTAGATATTCCATAGGTTAACATGCATTGATTGACATGCAGCTTTGAGCTGAAACAACGGTAGGTAGAGGACATGTGCTGGCCTTTCATGCTCCTTCTTCCTATCCCTGAAGCTACAGCCAGTGAAGTGTCCCTTAGTAAACTCTGTGTTCCAGAGTGGGGGTGAAATGGGCCAACAGGCTGGTCAGATTCCTCTGCGCATTCCTTCCAGGGCCAAATCTTGTGAAGAGCAAGGTTCAGCACTGTGGGGTATGTTCCTGCTGCTGGCTCCCATTGCAGAGTTTTCCCTGGTGTCCCTCCTATCTTATCTCTCTGGAGGTTACTGACCCACCTGGAACTCACTGTTGCACTAGGTGGCTTTTGGAGTGAATGGGATGGGTGTTTCCTGTCCAGAGAGCATGTCAGGAGCTGATAACATGCGGATCCCCTCCTTTGCTGCTGCGCCTCTCAGGAGTTCATGCCATTCAATCTGGCTCAGTCTCCCTTGCGGCTATGTGTGTCTGTCTGCTGGATATATTCTACTCTAGTTAGATCCCTGTACCACACTCATCACCATGACCTAGTTCAATGTGTTGGCAGAGGCTGGACATGGGGAGATGTGAACTTCCCTCCAGCTGCTGCTGCACCACTCAAGGCTTTTTGAGGTCAAAGCGCTTCATAAACATTGGTGTGCGTGGTGAGGGTGTTGCCACTCTACTGTTGGGGGAAACTGAAGCACTGGGAGGGGAAGTAACTTGCTGCAGGTTGTAGAGGCGGAGTCAGTGTCAGAGCTGGGATTAGAGCTCAGGAGTTCCTGTCTCCCCATCGTGTGCTCAGGCTACTATACTCCTCCTTTCTTCTGTACCCTGGGGTGCTTCCTGCTGTTCACTCAGGTTTTGAGAGAGAGAGAGAGAGAGGATGGGGGTGTGGGAATTTTGCACTTGACTAGGTTTTAAGGATTGCAGATGTCTCAACACAGGGACTTTAAACCTTGTTTATCCCGAGCACAGGGATGTGTGGTCTGTGACTGGTGGAACCTATGATCCCCACCCACTGTCACAGTGATCACTGAAGCCTTAAAGAGAAACCAGTTGCAAATGTGCATGACTTTCTGAGAAGAGGATTGAATTGACCATTATGAGTTTTGCCCACATGGGAAAGCTTTTTCAGCTTAATTTATGGTGAGAAATTAAATCAGTAGAGTAATACAGGTATGACCCCCTGTGTGGACACTTTTATTCTGGTGTAAGGATGGCTTTTTTGGTGTAGCTTGTATCCCTTGGGAAGGGGTTTAAACTAAAGCAAAGCGATTCTTATACTGGAATAAAGTGTCCACACAGGGGTAGGGTTATACTGGCATTACCATCTCTTTAAGACATCAGTGAGCTTTATGTGTGACTGATCATATTTTCCCAAGTACACGAGCCCATAGTGGCTTGGGAAGGTGCTGTTACTGCTCAGCAAACTGCTTAGCTCCTACTCAGTTACTAGGACTTCTTGGCTGGAAGAGCCCACTTCTTCTGGCTATTGCTGTGGGGAGTGAGCGAGTTCCGCTTTGTGAGGAAACCTCCAGCTGGGACATCTCTTCCAGCTCACACTAGGTAACTGGCCTTGGCATTGCAATGTTAATTGGATCTGAGCTCCTCAAGGGAGGCCCTGCCAGCCCAGCACTATTCTGGGTGCGAGGTTGGAGTTCTCTCTTGGCTGGTTGGAGTAGGTGGTAAATGAGTTCAGTCAAGAATGAGTCCGACTGTGAGCAGCTTACTGACCCCAACATAGCCCAGGCCAGTCATTCTGCGGCTGTCATGCTAGGGCAGGACGTGGAGGTCAGGAGAGCTCATTTGTGAGCTGTGCCACCCAGTGGGTAGAGAAGAGCGATTGTACTAGAGGGAGGAGGTGCTGGGGCCTGGATCCACTGAGCCCCCTATCAGCTCTAAAAATGTGTGCGACCTCCCTCCACTCAGATAAAGAGCAACTCTGAGACTGCAGGGTTTGGCCCAATCACTGAGCTGAGATAGAACTCGCCTTGGCTGGCCCAGCAGCCCCTCACCTTCCCTCCAGATGTAGCCCCTCTGCTAGCTGACATGGCGAAGGCAGCCAGTTGTTCTGCAGGCTCCCCAGCCCCGTTGTAAAACACTGTGCTCACACTCTCAGTGCCTGATGCCTGGGTCTCTTCTGCATCTCTGGATTAGAACATCCACACTCAGTGGAGCCCTCTCTAGGTCCCCAACCTTTCTTCACCCAGCAGGAGAATGGCAGGCTGTGAATATGCTGTGTTTTTATCCACCTCTCAGGTTTGAACACTGGTTGCTTCTACGCCCTGTCCACTCTGCTGAACCGCATGGTGATCCAGAACTATCCAGTAAGTACCTGTGACATGCTCTCCTACAGCATTGCTGTCGAAAGAAAGTTTGTATAGGGCACAGTGCAACAGTACCTCCTGCTGGGAGAGACTGGTACTGGAGCTACTGTGCGCTTCCTCTGCGTCAGCCAGCGCTCCTATCCCTGTTCCTTGCACCATCTTCTGCTGGAAGAGAATTGGGCTGGTGAGCTCCACCAAGGGCTATGCCCCTATACCATAATCAGTTGGGCTTTCTTCTGTTAACTCACCCAATCACTGCTTGTGCCCTATTCCCTACAGCAGCAGTTCTCAATCTTTTTCTTTCTGAGCACCCCCTCCAACATGCTACAGAAACTTCAGGGCATGAGGGGTGCGAGGGTGTCTGGGCTTCAGCCACTGGGCCAAGGGGGAGGCGCTCGGAGTTCTGCCCTGAGGGGCACCAGGGCTCGGACTCTGGCCCCTGGGCAGGCCTCAGGCATAGGCATAGTTTGACTTCTGTTTTGGGGAGGGCGGGACCTGGCGGAGCTTGGGCCAGCTCTGTACAGTGAGGTCTGGGGAGGGAGCACCAACTCCACCCCGTGACTCACCTCAGCAGGCCACCCAGGATTGCAGGGGGGTGCACCCAAAAATTATAACTCAAAGGGGGTGGGGTTTCAGCTCAAAAAGTTTGAAACTGCTCAGGGTGCGGGGTGGGGATAGCTAGGAGCTGTGTGCAGAGAGGAGTGTAGCTGAGGGTGCAGGCAGAGGGGCAGCTAGGGGCTGTGTGGTTGCTACTCCCTGAAGGCTGTGCTGGTCCTGGAGCTGGGTCCCCCCGACAGGGCCGCTCTTACCAGCTGCAGGAGTAATCAAAGGGTGCTGGGAGCTGAGGAGCAGCCGCAGCCCCAGGCACTAGCAGCAGCAGGAGACGGGGAAGCGCCAGGGCCAACCGCTTCATGGCACCAGCCAGAGCAGCAGCAGCTGCCCTGCACTGCCCGTCTCCAGCTTCCCACCTCCGACCTGGCCAGGAGCAGGGGGGAGAGGAGAAGGTGGGAGTGTGGAGCCGCTCCCAGGGCTGCCCCAGTCTGGTTATGGTACTGCAGTTTGGCGGGGCAAAGCCCCTCATGCCCCCCCAAACTGCACCGATGGGTTATGGGCTTTGCTCTGTGGGGCACCAGGGCTCGGGCTCGCATACCCCCTGAGATCGGCTCATGGACCCCCAGAAGGCCATGGACCACTGATTTGAGAACCGCTGCCCTACAGCACTACCAGCTGGGAGCCTCCTGACAGTCATTGCTCCTGCACCTTTCACTACATTGCCTTCCCATGGAGGAGAGGGGAGTGCTCCATAGCTAGGACTTCTGTAACTTTCCCTAAAGCACCTACTGCTGGGAAAGGCTAGGACTGGGATACCTGGGAGCATCTTTTCCCTGGGGTTACCCTACATTCCTGGTAAATCCTGAACAAGCTGACCCAAAGACCAGTACTGGACAGCAAGCTTTGAAAGGCCTTTAGTATCTCCTCCTCTGAGGCCCTTTTAGCCATCCCTCCCTGCTTGCTGTTGGCCATTAACTAGTTCCTGTATTGATGTGTGTCTTCCCACAGGGGGAGGAGGTGAATGCTGGAAGAATTGGACTCACCATTGTAGTGTCTGGCATGGCTGGAGCTCTGCTTTCTGGCATCTGGTTGGATAAAACCAAAACCTACAAGTAAGTCCCTTGCACTCGTTTCTCCACAACTCCATCCTACTGTCTGCCACATGGAAGGCAAACCCCAGGGGAGGCAGCTCTGCCTTTCAATGGCTTGACAAGGTGGGTGAAGTAATATCTTTTATTGGACCGACTTCTGTTGGTAAGAGAGACAAACTTTCAAGCTTGTTACAGAGCTCTTCCTCAGGTCTGGGGCAGCGGGGTGGGGGAGAACAACTGAACAATCACCCTGCAGTAAAAGCAAGAATTTGGAGCAGCATATTAGCTCATTTTGGGAGTTTCCTGAGCCCAGGAGATACCAGCCACGCTTTTTGGTTCTGGAGTTACTCATTCCTTCTTTGATGCACAAGGTACTGGAGCTACTTCTCCAGGATTCCTGTGTGCCTCTGGTTTATTTTTGATGTTCGTGTTTAGGGATTAATGGGTTTGGGTCTGGCCTATCATGAGGGTAGAGATTATTTGTGTGTGGACAGACAAACATCTGCTTCCACCAGATAAGAACTTACACAGAGTTGTCTTGTCAAGGGCTGTACAGAGGGAGCTGAAAGGAGGAGAGCTGCTTTTTGGGAGCTGGGGCAGGGCCAGAGCAACCTGCATAGGCACGAAAGGCTAGGGTTCGGTTATGAATTGTCAGTGTGTGGGAGATTTCTTTGGGGAAGAGTAGGTGGGAGAGCAGGGGTCTGGGGAGCCCCTCCTCCTTGGGAGAAAGGGGGTAAGTTGAGGGTGCATTTCTCTCAGGGAAACAGAGTGAGGCAGACTTCCATGTCTGACTTCTTTCTTGCTGTCTTGTCTTGTGTCTGGAAGCTGAGAGAGAGCAGTGTGGTCTTCTGCCCCTGCATGGCTGTGGTCAGGTTCCCAGTACCCTGGGAAAGAAGGGGTAGAAATGGCCCAGGGCTGCTTTGTCAAGGCTGAGAGAGTTCCCAGCGTGGGAGGAATCATACAGTACCAGACCTGTTCTCTGCCTCACAAACCAGCATCTGAGAGTCTCTGTTCTACTTAGTGAAAGGTCCATTGAGTCCTGTGCTCAGAGACACTTTGTGTGTGTGTGTGTGTGTGAGACACTTTATTGAAGGCAGAGTCTGATGGAGCAATGCATGTGGGGGTGGGAACTGGGGTCAGATTAGGGTTTGGTACTTATGGGGACACTTGGCAGAACATGCTGCCATCTGCGAATGTACAGCTAAAGGTCCCTGTGTTGCCTGAAGCTTTAGACTGGGGGCTTTCCCAGGGGCCAGATCTTTCTTGGTGGGAGTCTCTGCTACCCTAATTCACTCAGTCTTTATGCAATGAGCCTTGACTGGCCTGATTACAGTGAGCCCCCGTATGCTAGCTAGGGATCTGGCTAGGAGGTGATCAACTTCCCCGCACCAACTGGCTTTGTTAAGGTGGTGGTAACCTGCTTCCCTTGCAGGCCAGAGCAGACAGGGCTTTATTCTAATAGCAGGAGATGGGAAGAAGGCTGCTTCCATGATCTTTCCCTTCCAGGACCCACCACAGCATTTATTCTGGCTCTGGTAGCATGGCCTATCCACAGCAAGGGAAAACTTCCCAGGACCTTCTACCCCTGGGTGGGTATGTTTAGGGCCCACAGCTTGTTTGGGTATCCCCAGCTGTAGTTCCAGCCATCAGTACTGGCAGGTCCAGGGACCAAGTCTAGAGCAGAAACTGATCTTTTGGGCCAACCCTGAGATGGCAGATGAGGACTTATGGGGGTACTGGGGAGCAGGGAGAAAAGCTGGAGCAAATGATCACTGGATAGGCTGGCTAGTCACTTACTTCTGTTTCTGGTGGCTGTGTGCAGCTGGGCTGGGTTAATGTGCATTTCTTTTGGCAGCTGTGGCTACTGTAACCCTAGGGGGTCGGAACATACTCTGTCACTAACTGCATTTTTGCTGCTCTGTAATTTGCAGCCCCTAACAACTCTGTCATGCTGGCAACATGGCCCAGACTGGCACAGCTATGGCATGTGACATTCCCGACTCTCCCAAATGGAGCTATATTGCTGCACAGAGATCACAGTGTAAGGGATTTGTGGTTGCACAGTAGGAGCTGGGAGTCCACTCTCAGCAGTGTGAAAATAATCCCCAGTTTGTTCGGAGGGCTGTCATGGGCAGAATGAGCGTGTTTTGTTAGTGCTGGGATTGCCAGCATGGGGTGGGCTAAATTAGTCTTCGGTGCAACCCTGCTGACTAACTTTAGGGAGATGGTAGGATAAACAGCCTAGTGTGAGGAGGGCACTGCCAGGAACTTGGGCTGGTTCAGGCTGTTAATATTTGCTGTTTTACAGAAACCCCTATGAACAGAACCTTTCCACTGAGAATAAATTTAAAATTCTGAAAAAGCCTGTTGTTTAAATTACCATTTCCAAGAGGTCAGATGCTATGGTGATGGGGGGTTGGGGGTGTTACAGTGTCACGGACCCAAAGGCTGGGCTATGAGAATCAGGAAACAAAACTACCAAATCCTGTGTCACTTGCCAAGCTGAGAGAAAAGAGTGAACATCCCCCTCCTCTTTATCAAAGTAGGGAAGGGCAGCATTCAAAGTTTATTTACCTTGAATTTGCATGAAAGACTAATGCCACTAGGTTGGCTTCCCTGTCTCCCTTAGCCAGGAATGGAATGGCCACGCATTCTCTCCTTCTGCCTGTCAGGAGGGTTTGTGAGTTAGCCCCAGGGTTTCAGAGCTGCTGTCTTTTTGGTTTTTTTTTTTTTTTTTTTTTTAAATCTGGGGCGCATATTTCATTCTGGAAAGCTCATGTTGTGCTCTCACTGAATGTGGTCTGTCAGCAATTAAAAGCTTTGGCAGCTTCTCTGAGTGCAGAGAGACCAGGCCAGCTCTCAAAATAACACATTTTGGCCTCTAGCTTGGTTCCAAGGGTGCGTCAGTGGGGTATATGTTCACTGTGTTGTGTGTAATTTCATCTCCAGTCAGATACAGTCTGTGGTGGAAACCAGAAACCTCCCTGCACCCTCAAGTTTCTGGTTCGGGAGACTTAGATAGTGGGAGGCCACTGGTTTACTCCTTGGGGAATTCTGCCCCACTGTGTGTGCGCAAAATTCACAGATTTCTTTGCTACCCTGCAGAAAAGTGACTTTCTAACAGGGAAGCAGAGGGAAGCTGCAAGAGTGGTCATGTGCCCCTCCCCAACAGTGGGGTCGTGTGTTTCAGGTGCCTGGAGCAGCAGGGGGAGAGGTAAATCACTGCAGAGGTTGGGGGGCATTCAAATGCCCTGGGCCAGTGCTGGGGCAGACCCCCCCATGCCCAGCCAGAATCCGACACTCCTCCCCGCTGAGCCTTACCCCCTGTACCCAGCCCTCCTCAGCCCCACCTGGTGGCTCCTACCCTGTAGCAGGCTCAGCTGCGAGTCCCAGCTGGGCTAGGGGTGGAGAAGAGTGCACTTCCCCCCCTGCACAGATTGACAAGGGCAGGGTCAGACCCACCCCCAGAAACCTTCCCTGGCTCCGCACCACCCCCTTCCCGCTTCCTGACCCCATCGCTCTTCAGCTGCGGCGGGAGGGGTCACTATATTGGGAGCTGCATCCCTGTCTGTCCAACCCCAATGCATCAGACTCCCCCATTCCCAGACCCCCCCTGCACCTAGCCCTACCTGCTGAGCCTCATCCCGCCTGCATCCGGACCCTGCCAAGCCCCTGCCCCCTCATCCCTGCATCCGGACCTGCAACCAGACCACCCCCTTACTCAGCCCCCTGCACTCAAACCCCCACCCCAGTGAGCCTCACCCCCATGCACCTGCTCCACCCGGATGAGGCCTCTGCACCTGGGTCCCCACTCCACTGAGCCCCAACCAGCTGCACCTGGACTCCCATCTCACCAAGCCCCAGGGTCCCTGCACCTAGACTCCCCCTTCCACTGATCCCCCCCACACCCAGACTCCACCTGCCGAGCCCCATTCCCCCACACTTTTAATTTTTAATCTAAAGTTAGGATTAACTGAATTATAAATGCTGTTTTGTTTTTAAATGCTCCTACTGACAGGGGTATTACTTGAATTTTATAAAACTAGTATAGCAAAATCCCAAATACTGAAAATGAAGGCCCCGATCCTGCAGATACTTAAGCAGGTGCGTAACTTGACTCACGTGAATAGTCCCATTGATTTAAATAATGGTTAGTGCTTACAGTTAAACATGCACATAAGTGTTTGTAGCACCAGGAGCTAAAATTATAATTTCAATTAAAAAAAAATCTCTTAGGGACATAAAATCTTTGTCTCGTCAAAACAAAATTGCTTCGGTTTTAGACTAAATAACTTTTCATTGTTTTCTGCATATTAAACCAAGATATTGTGAACTTTTTTATACATACCAGCCAAAACTTTCAAAACTAGGAGCCTAAAGTTCCAGAGCTGTATTTAGGCACTTAAGTGACGCAGGAGCATAAGTCCCACTGACTTCAAAGTATGCAAACCACGATGGTGTATAGCCTAGTCAAAGCATTTCACCTTTCTTGACATGTGGCAGTTCAGTATATCAGGATGGGGTGTTGGTTGCAAATATAGTAAAGGCGATTTGCTTATCAGTTTTGTGTTTGAGCATGAGGTGTTCTTACAGTAAGGGTTTTGGTGAGGCCCTGGCTTGTTTTTTCAGCAAAGATTAGCATTTTAAATGTGAAGCTTTTTATTAGAAAAAATCTCTATGCAAAATGTGAAATTCTGCTAACAATGAGGATACTAGAGAAACAAGTACAGAGCATCTACCGTAGCAATTGTAAGCTGTAAAACGGGAAGAAGGTAAAGAACTAGCAACATGTGAATAAAAAATCTGATTTAAATTAAAAATAGAATTTTTTAAATGTTTGTTTTGTAAATCCAAGTTTTTTATTAACGCTGATAATTGTTTTACTTCCATCAGTTTTAGTTTGGATACAGAATTCACTTTCACTTCCTGTCCTAACTATTGTGCTATGCTGCTCTGGGCTGCTAAGCAGTTGCTAGGTGGGGGAAGTGGTCTCTGTGTATAGGCTGGAATCAGTTTCTAAAGCTCTTGCTGGAAAACATTAGTTAATAGCCTGTCCCTTGGCAATGGGGAATTCTCTGGTAGAGCCTAGGCTTATCCCTCGTCTTCCACGTTGCCTCAATTTCCTTCTCTACAGAAGAGATGTTCTTCCCAAACAAGGGAATCTTCCATTTGGTCTTGCACCATTGGGATACAGGGGAGTCAGGACTCCTGGGTTCCATTCTTGGTTCTGCCACTGACCTACTGAGTGACCTTGGGCTGAGTCCCTTTCCTCTCTGTTGCCTCAGTTTTCCCTGTTGGTGCGCGAGAGATGCTGTTCCTCCTTTTCCTCCCAGGGAGGTGGAGGGTTGTGAAGCTTCCCTTGCTAGCATGTGTAAAGTGCGTTAAGATCCTTGGATGGGAAGGGTTAGAGAAGAGTATTGAATGAAAGCTAAAAAGGCCTGTTCCTGACTGTGCCTTGTCTTGCAGGCAGACGACGCTGGTGGTTTACATCATGTCTCTGGGGGGCTTGGTGGCCTATACCTTCACCCTGAGCCTAGGCCACCTCTGGGTGGTCTTTGTGACTGCAGGCATGCTGGGGTAAGTTCACATGCAGTCTGCTTTCCCGAGAATTTATTCTCCCTCCCGTGTGGGAGCTGACCCTAGGAAGGAATAGAGACTGCCCAATTTAGCCCAGGCTTTTTGCTGCCTCCCACATTAATCTGGAAACACCCCTTCCCTCTGGCCCCTGCAGTGGCATAGAAGGGAAGGCAGAGGTGTCACAGTCCAGAAGTCGCAGAGGCCAGAGTGGGGCAGGCTCTATAGGGAAGAAGGATAAGGTGTATTCTCCCCAAGTCTCTCCTGGATCCTCTGACTGGGAGACCTGAAGGACATGCGCAGCAGCCCCTACTACTCCTCCCTGTCCCAGCTGGCTCTGAACACTCTGCCAGGCTGGATACCTCTGAGCATGGTGAAATGTTTCTCAGGAAGCAGGTGGGACTGTGGCCTTCCAGACCTTGGAGAGAAGGAATGAGAACCATGGTCATAGCTGGGTTTCTAAAATAGTCTTCGGCTGGGCAGCATACCATCTAAGTCACTTCCAGGCTTTTACTTTCCAAGCTAGCATTAACATTCTGACTCCGATGCCACTGGCTGACCCCACTTCCTGGCAGCAATAGGTGGCTCCCTGCCCCCCGCGTGCCTCTCTTCTCCCTGCCCCTTCAGGCCTGGCCTTCTGCACTGCGGCTGCAGGCACAAACATTTGTGGGTTGGGACTAGAGTTCCGACCATGGCCGTGTGGTCAGTGAATCCGGTGGCTGGAGGGATAGCATGATGATGGGGGATCAGTCCTGTGCAGTCACTGAATTAGGAGGAAACAGGGATCAGAGCCACATAGTCCTTTCCCTGCTTCTCCCTCCACCAGCTGCTGACTGTTGCTTTTCTGTGTACCGCTGTGCAGGTTCTTCATGACAGGGTACCTACCGCTGGGTTTTGAGTTTGCGGCAGAATTAACATACCCAGAGTCAGAAGGAACATCTTCAGGCCTCCTTAATGTATCGGCACAGGTATGTTCTCCCCTGCACCTCGCTCAGCACTGCTAGAATGCCCTGCTAGGCTCAGGAGGATTCCTGTTCCACAGAAGTACAGTTCGGACCATTGGTCAATCCACTGCAGTATCCTGCTCTATCACAGAGAGCGTCTGATGCTCCAGAGAGAGGCCATGCCTCAGCCCCAGGCCTTTGTTTTCTTATTTTATTGCTGTCAAAACTGGAATTTAATCTTCAGCTTCAGTGGCTTCCCACCCCCTCCCTTGCCCCAGAAAGTTCTTCAGGATGCTGGAGCTCCTTGCCCCTCTGCACTGTCACTCCCAGCAGTTTAGGATCCCCCTCTCCTTGGGTGACAGGAGATTCCAGCCAGCAGGCTCTGTTGTCCTCCCCCTAGCCAGAAGGAGGCACGTCATCCAAATTCAGCCCTTGTTTCTAATCCAGCTTCAGCTGAATGGACAAACGGCTGCAAGTCTGGGGGGGTTCTAAGTCCTTATTAGACCTGGCAAGCTCTTCAGTAAGCTGTCTTTCCCTGGTGAATCAGGGGCAAAGGGTGGGGGGAGGAGAGGCTGAGGGATGGTGGCTAGGCAAGGACAGTACAGTAGCTCCATTCCATTCCTTACTTTTGTGTTAAAGGTTTTCGGGATCATTTTCACCGTTGCCCAAGGGAAGATCATCGATCACTTTGGGACGCAGGCGGGAAACCTCTTTCTTTGCTCCTTCCTACTCCTGGGGACTTTCATAACTGGTAAACCAGCTCCCCCAGAGATTCCTCACCTGACTGTGACCCGTGGGACTCGACACGTGGAGTGAAGGCAGCTCCCGCACTGCAGCGCCTGCAGGGCTGCTCCAGCTGAGCAAGCTCCAGAACAGCAGCACCCTGCTGATGCTTCCTTGTTGTGGCAGCTGGTCTGCGTCACTGGCTGAAGGTTCCAGTGGTGTGAGCTTCCCCAGTGCTGTCCTCATCCATGTCCCCATCCATGCTCCTGGCTCGGGACTCAGCCAGATGAGGCTCCCTCATGGCTGGGCCAGGGCCTCCCTCTGCTGCCTGACTGCTGTAGAAGTCCTATCTTCCTCATTCAGAACAGTGGATCCCCTGCTGGCCCCCCAGTGTCTCCTTGAACCCTGTGCTGCCCCTGTGTAACCCCGAGTTCTGTGAGACTTGCTTGTGTCCTCTGTTGTGTCCTTATGGGTCTCCTCTTCCCTCTACCTCTCAGTGTTCATTAAGGCCGATCTCCGGAGACAGCAGGCCAATCTGGATGGTGAACAGACAGTGAGTAAATCCCCTTTGCCCTCTGGCTCTGTCCCTACTATTAGCTTAGGGTGACCCCTGCTCTGTCCCCTACCCACCTGTTGGAATCTCTGTTTCTGGGTCATTACCCTAATAACCATGACTCTCTTCTGTTGTCCCCATGATTGGTTGTCAAACTCGCTAGGGGAAGTTCCTTGCTGGCATTTGCAGCCCTGTGGCTGTGATCTCAGCCCTGTCAGGTAGGGGGTTTGTGGATACTCTGAGCTGCTCTCATTGGGTGTCACTGAACATCGGCCCCCAAGGAGGCTGCAGAACTAGGCATGTGTCCTGTTTTTTACATTAATGGCTAGGGATAGATAAGGGAGGTGGGGGAAGAGAGGTGCACAACCCCCGCTGCTTCTGCTGAGAGGGAGTTAACACTTAACATGGAACTCTCTATGGCAATGCTTAGACCATTGTGCAGATATCCTCACAGCCCCCTGAAAAGGTGGGTAATTGCTTGTAGCTCCATTTTGCAGTTGAGGAAAGTGAGTCACAGAAAGATGGTGTCTTGTCCCAGGCTGCTTCAGGGATCCGTGGCATAGCTAGAATCAGAACTCTGGCCATCCTGGCTCCCAGCCCTTTGCTTAGCCTACTAGATGTGGCTGCAAAACTCTTGTCTATGCTCCTAAATGCTGGGCAGAGTGTTCCCATGCTCCGTGCAGTTAATGCAGCTCCATGTGTAAGAGAAGAGGCGTTTGGTGAATTAACCACTGTTGGATAATATCAATGTTTTCCCCTTAGAGGGGTTGGTTGTTGTCCTTACTGGCTCTGGGCTCCTCTTCCAGGACGTAAGCAGAGACGTCCACCCAGCGCTCCTGAAGCAGTCAGTGTCCAAGGCTGGCAAAATGCATAAAATAAGCTCCCTTCTGGCTCGAATTTTACCTTTTTGGAAGACAGTGCCGCCTTCCACCAGATAATCTCTAACGGCGCCGATCTGGAGAGACCAGTGGCTCCAAGATACCTCGTGGCCACCCTGCTCCGACCGTCAGCCCAGGAAGGTGTATTTTAAATAAAGTATCTTTTATAGAAATAGCTCGGCACAAGCATAAAACATACTGGACAAAATACATAAGGGGAGTTGACCCCCATGCAGCCCTCCAAATATAATCCCGGAGCAGGGATAAAAAACAGCCACCAAATCCATCCCATGTGGGGCCCTCCAGTATATTCACCTGGGGGCCCCTTGTTTAACCTGTACCATAGCAGGTAACCTCCCCTGTTTGTTGAATCCAATAAGCTTCCTGGGGAGATGAGCCCCAATGTGGCAAACAGCATGGATTAGGGACTGTGAAGTGTTGAGCTCCCCAGCATAGTAATGCACACAGGAAAGCCTGGAAAATCACATGCACTGTTTAGCTTGGTTGTAGAATACAGCTGGTCGCTACAGATACAAAATTGTCTGAATCACTCCTGCCCCATGGCTTTCTGAAGCTCCCTTTGGTCACTGAAGGAGGAAATACTGGATTAGCAGAGACCAGGCCTCTGGGGAGATGGATCTTCCAGCTCTAGTGCCAAAGATGTATTAATCTTGTGCCAAATTTCATCTGTAAGCCCACAATGCAACTGGGCTGCAGTGAGGGGTGCTAGTGCTGTTGCCTCTTGCTCAAAAAGAAGCCGTGGCAAGAGCCTGAAATATCCAGTCCTTTAGGCAGCAGATGTAAAGACTACTGATAAGGCCCCTTTCCTTTATTAGCCACAAGGTCTCTTTCCAAATGAATTGTGGGCCTGTGCTCAGGCCAGATAAACTAATGGAACATTTTGTGAAAATCTAAAATAAAATTAGTACTTGTGGCACCTTAGAGACTATCAAATCCGATGAAGTGAGCTGTAGCCCACGAAAGCTTATGCTCAAATAAATTGGTTAGTCTCTAAGGTGCCACAAGTCCTCCTGTTCTTTTTGCGAATACAGACTCACACGGCTGCTACTCTGACACCTAAAATAAAATTGTGGGCCTTCATCTGGGAGGTGTTAAAACAAAGAGAAGGAGGCATAGTTGCTATTTCAATAGGACTCACCCTCCCCTCCTGTGGAACTGTCAGGCAGACCCAGGAACTAATCCCATTAAGAACTGGAGGGATATGCCGGTGGTGAAGGGTCTTCAAACACAGAGTAATTCAGGGTAAATATCAAAACCATCCAGGAGCTGCTCTCATTGGAGGCGTCCGAGAGACTCCCCGATAGCTCTGACCTCTGTCTGGCTTCTTTGCATGAACTTTATGACCAAGGTATTTCCCAAGCAAGCAAGTGAAGCAGGTCAGGATTAAGAGGCTGGGTCTATAACAAACAACAGTGTCATAACGAAGTAAAGTTTTATGTACAGATTTATTAACTCCCAGTCCATAAACTACCTCCTGTTGGTTATATAGCCTGGGCTAGCTGGTCTCTCAGTAAAATAAATGGACTAAATGAGAGTCCAGTCAAATATGCAAATACTTTAAGTCCCCACTTGAGCAGATTTTGATCTGTCTGACTCACACTCTATGGGTTAAAATGGAAGCATCCATCAGAAGAGGGGAGGCTGAAGTGTTGCTCACTTTTATTGCCTCCTGGAGAGCTATGAGCTAAAGATTTTCCAACAGAAGATTCTGTAGTATTTGCCAAGTACCCCACTTACTCTCCATGCAGCTGGGTGTTTCATTGGTTTCCTCCTTCTCCAGGAATGGATTACTTTTCTCTCTCTCTTTCTTGCTTGTGTCCCCTTTTCTGGGATCATGACCTGTGGCTGTTGTTACAGAGACTCCAGGACAGCAGTCACATCATGGATTATGGAATGTAGCTTGTAGCCTTAACCCCATCACTTCCCATCCCCGCTCAGTAGCTCTCACACAAAGGTAGGAGAATCACACTAATCTGCTTATCTAATCGCTCACAGGAGTGGCACTGGCACCAAACCAATGGCACTAGCTGATGCTGCTCCCCAAGGCAATGCAACAGCTGGAGTGATTGAGGTGTTCGGGGTACAGAAGCTGCTCTTGGCCTCTCCAGGAGACAGGGTGGGGAGAAGAAGAGAAGAGATGGGTCTTGAGCTTGTGGGGTCCTGAGAAGAATGAGGACTGAAGCTGAGGCTGCTTGGGTAACTGGAGCTTAGGGACAGGTGGGGAGGGTGTTCCAAGGCAAAACTCTTGTCTTGTCAGAGCAGGTAGCGAATTCTACTGTGAGTAAATGTGCTGGGGAGAGGAATATTGTACAGCCTCTTGGCTGAGTAGTTATTTAAAGTCACCATCCAGCCTCCTCAGCAGGAGGTTCTGTCTGGGATTGTGTCGGAGAGCTGGTCCTGACAACATAGAGATATGATGCCAATCAAATGAAGTATTAAAGACTTTGGCAATAATAGTTGGTGCCTTTTGTTAGAAGAGTAACTGTAAATCGTAAAGCTCTCTGCTTTTTGCTCTGTAATTCCAGCCCTTTGCTAGAAGTGGCTTCTCAGCTGCTGCCTAGGGATGTTTAATGCTTTGCTGCTCTCTTGCTGTTTGAACCCTCTGCTGTGCCTGGCTGCCCTCCCCAAAACATTATCTGTCTTGCTCATGATGTTTGAAGGTGTTTTGTGCATGTATTTGCTCAGTGGTGTGCAGCAAACAAGCCGAGCTGGCAAGGACCATGTTCAGGCCTGAGATAGTATAGAATCATAGACTATCAGGGTTGGAAGGGATCTCAGGAGGTCATCTAATCCAACCCCCTGCTCAAAGCAGGACCAATCCCCAACTAAATCATCCCAGCCAGGGCTTTGTCAAGCCTGACCTTAAAAATTTCTAAGGAAGGAGATTCCACCACCTCCCTAGGTAACGCATTCCACTGTTTCACCACCCTCCTAGTGAAAAAGTTTTTCCTAATATCCAGCCTAAACCTCCCCCACTGCAACTTGAGACCATTACTCCTTGTTCTGTCATCAGCTACCACTGAGAATATTGTATAGAATATACAATATAGTATTGAGAATATAGTATTGGCAACACTGAGTTGTTGCATGGTGCGCAGCTGGGAGCATTAGGTTGTTGTGCTCCAGTGCAAGTGTAGGCAGAGACCACAGGTGGGTGCAGGTGAGTGTAAGCCGTGAGCTGTGGGTGACCGGATGTCCCAATTTTACAGGGAAAGTCCCAATATTTGGGGCTTTGTCTTATATAGGTGCCTATTATCCCCACCCTTTGTCCCGATTTTTCACCCTTGCTATCTGGTCACCCTATTTCAGCTTGAGTGCTTGTGAGACTCAAGTCCCCTGCATGCCTCGTCCCTTCCCTGCAAGAGCACAGGATAGAAAAGGGGTGGGGCAAAACATTGGTGCGTCTCAGGAGATCTGGGTTAAGTACGGTCCTCTTCGTGCTAATGAAGTGCTGAGCTGCGCACTCCCATCGTAGGCCTCATTCCTGACACTAGGTAGCAGTAACCTTGCAGCTGTGCAGCAGTATCTCGCCTTCTTATCTACGCACTCCCTATCCGTGGCCCCACGAAGTCACGGGACCTCCTTGTCAGTCTCCTTCTAGCCCTGGCCAAAATGGCCATCTACAAGACCAGGGAGAGGAGGTTGGCCGACGGGGTCTCCTGTGACGGTGGGGCCTATTTCTGATCCTCTGTCCGCTCATGCATCCAGGCGGAGTTCCTCTGGACGGTGTCCGCTGGCTCCCTTGACACCTTCAAGGAGCAGTGGGCGCTGTTCGAGGTTTTCTGCTCGGTGTCCCTGTCAGGTTCCCTTTGTTTAGCCCTCTGACCTCACTCCTGTCCCTGTTTTATCTTTAGTTGTCCCCCGTACTCACTTGGAATCCTGGACCTGTGGATACTCCCCATAGGCTGGGGGGAGGTCCTTTAGTAGTTGGCAGGCTCTGCCCGCCCACTTCCTGGATCCCAATAGGATCAATGCAGGATAGGGATTCCCCACATATTCCCTGTCCTATGCAGCACTGGGCACCCTGCACTTACACATTGCTCTGCACCTCTGCTGCACAGGGACAAGTCCAAGAAAATCCTGTTGCAAGGTGGGAAGCGCCAGTGTTCCTAAAGCTCTGATGCCCAGAGCAGTACAAAGCGTGGTTCTCCTGCCTGGTGGTGGGGTGTGTCTTCTGGGACAGTTCCAAAAAAGAGGCTGGAGGTGGGTGTACAAACCCCTCATGGGGCTATTTTCATTTGAAGCCTTGATCTCATGTATTTGGGAAGTTTGCAGTAGGGTCTGTGACTGGGATTTTAAATTGAATTTGGGCGTAGAGGGCTTGCAGCCTTGTATCTGCAGCTTGGCAGCCTAGACTAGAAGAGGGTGAAGGAATGGCATGGGGGAGGGAGGTTGGGGGCATGATGCTTAAGAACCTGGTTACTTCAAATGGGCTACAGAATTGGAGCAAGCAACAATTACTAATGGTTAAATTGTGAACTTCTGTATTGGCCTCACATTACAACCACACTTACGAATGTGCGTGTCAGGAAATGCATAAGTTAAACTGTGGCTCCACTCTGCCAGGTGGCCTGGTGGAGGGTTCATGGCTGTCATGTCTTTGTCAGGCCCGTACCAAATGTGCTCACTTTGCAACTAAAATGTTTTTTTCTAACTGCCAGTTCAGCAAACTGCATTTGGGCTCTTTCTTTCTCACATGACATCCCTAAAGAAAGGTGCTGCAGGCCCAATGCTGCGATCCCTGTGTAACCCCACTGTGACCTACGGGTTTGCACAGGGGTAGCAGATTGGCCTCCTCTGTGAGAGTGGGAAGCTGGCAGAGTGGTTTTGGTGAGGGTCCCTCACCTTTGGGGCTCACTCCTCCACGTTTAGGATAGACCTTATTTATTGACCCAGCAGAGCTCTTTTTGTTTTTCCTCTCTGGGAGGCACTGGGAGTACTCTGATGGGAAATGGAGTGGTTGTATGTTAATTGTGGGGCAAAGAGGGGTCTATTTTTAAAATGTGCCAGTGAGTACCTAAAGCAAAGGCCAGATGGCTCCTTTTCATGGAAGGAAATTGATTGATTAATTTCAATGGAGTAAAGCGTTCAATTGGTGAAAGGACTAGAAGCCAGCTCCTCTGAGATAGCTGTCTTGGCTCTGCAGGGGTCATAGGAACATAAAGCTGAACATGCATGTACATGTGTGTGTGTGTGGTGTTTTCTGCAGTTGAAATAATCAGCTCTGACTCTGCTACCCACAGAGGAGAGGCTCTGTGGGGTGAGAAGGGGCCATCTGTACTTAGTTGCTTTTCAGAGCCGAACCACACTCCTAACAGTGGTCTATCCAAGAGCTGTACAGTGTGTCTTTACTTATTCCAGCAAGAACTGCCTTGTCACCACACACAAATCGTCTTCTATTAATGCACCTCGCCACTTACATGGAATGGCTTTGCAACTGGAAGCTCTTTTTCAGTGGGAGTTAAATTGACTTAATGGCAGTGTGAATGCTTCACCCTCCAGTATAACTATGCCAGTACTGTTAGTCCTTTCACTGCTATCCCATCCAGCATCAATTCACATCTGAAGTTAGCAGTTTGTTTAGTTTTCTGTGTTCCACTGCTCTTGAGACATTTGGACCAAATGTCCCCTTCTCTTTAAATGCTATGTGCAGATGTCCAGGGATCTCTATTTGTGACTTGCTTTCATTACAAGTACATGGAATCTGAAGCCATCACAATCATCTTGTGTTAGCGTCCCATAGCAGTGTCAACTAGCTCATATTACCATGCTGTATTATAGTGGGTGCAGGTCGCACCACAGTGTATAACTGAGGCTGGCTTACAGCATCCATTCTAACCTTTCTTTTATAGTTTGCTTGCACTTTGATGTGTTGCTTTCTGAAACAAATGCCTTTTATGGGTAAAATTTTCCATGCTGGGTCTCGGCTCAGCAATGAAATTTTCAACAAAGATTTTAAGCAACATCTGTTCAGAAGTATGTTTAAGAATTTTTTTCATCAAACAAAAATGCCTGCCTAGAATTTTGAACGTGCATGATTCCAAAATAGTAGAACTGATTTTGTTCAAACTTGGCTTGTTTTGTAGATCTCCTTGAAACTTACAATTCATGCCAAATCTAAAGACTACGTGGAGTGCATTGAAATGTACTCTACAGCAGGTTTTGTAAAAAATTCCAACTTTTTCTATTGGATGACAAATAGCTGATATCTATAGACCATATTTTTAAATATGAGCACAAGGATGCTTCAGCTTTCAGCCACAATTCTTTCTCAACCGTAATGCTAGTTTTTCCCCCCCCCCATGGAACATGATCCTGTTGTACTTGAAAATGCTACACGTGTAATACAGGGTGAGTCGGCATTGCTGTGAGGAAACAACTGTATTTTCTGAGTTAGGGTGTTTAAAGGTCCTGCTTTCCTGATGTAGCTATGTTGGCAGGCTTGGTTGAAGCATGGTTCTATCTTGCAGTGAGATGACACCTTCACTGTGTCCTCAATGGCACTGGAACCCTATTAAGGTCCCATTTACACTGCATGATAGAACCTTGTTTTGGCTGCTTGTCGGTGACAACTTTGTGTTTTATTGTGCGTGCATGTGTCTGGGTGTGGCGGTATTTCTGACAGTGTGCTGATGTCTAACCAAAATCCTCTTAGCTCTGGTGAGGTGCCCTGACTCAGGGTTGAGATACTTACTTAGTGGAAAGCTTGGATTCCATCATCTCCCTGGCTCACCAGGGCCTCACAACTTCAGCTAACTATCTGGTTCTAGTGAAATATTGCAGCTAGCAAAACTCCTTGAATTTTACTGGGCAAGGACAGGGCATGGGAAGAATATTCCCAAGCACGTTCTCTTCCTCTTGCCACTCCCTGGAGATCACATGCCTCTTTGCTCTGCTGACCTTTCGTGTTAGCAATGTGGCAAGTAGCCAGCATCCCCTGCCCCAAATCTCTGTGCAGGCAGTTTCCACACCTCATTCCCAGTGGCGGTGTCTCCATCTATCCCCACTGCATGTGCCTGCTTGTGTGCGTTGCCTTTTCCCTTTCCCAAGATTGTGTAGCCATGTGTGTGTTTGCAGGTTTACTAACCCTTTGTTCCTATAGCTCAAGAAGAGGTGAAAGGTAAGTGGGGATGAAGCTGTGATGGGTTTGGTTTCAGACTCTACTGGTTCCCTGTTCATTTAAAGCCCCAGTTCAAAATCACCAATGGCCTCCCTGACCAAGCTCCCAGAGCTCGACTCTGCTGCCCTCCCAGCATATCTGATTTTGGCCTCTTCTCTCCCTGCCAACACTCTTCCCACTGCTGGTGAGAGAGCCTTCCCCTCTGCAGTTTCTGCTGTCTGGAAAAGCATCCTTCCATCCCTCTGACTTGCTGAAGCTCTCCTGATCTGTCTCCTCCCCTTGAGCTATTATTTAACTCTGTAAAAGCTTCTGGGCTGCAGTTTGTATGAAAGATACTACACAAAATAAAGCTATGTTTGTATCTCTTGCTTCTAAGCTGCCTGGTTTTCTCTTGAACTGTGGGGAGATGCGAACCTCTTTCCTGTGTGTTTCTGACCATGGCTCCTGGCTTGGACTTGTCTCACGCCACAGGAAGATAACTGCTTAGCGCTACCACACTCTGCCTGTACCTGCTGTGTCCTGAGGCCACCAAGGTCTCTTTGGTTTGTTTCTGCTTCAGGGAGCCCTATAGAGCCTGCCTTAAATGGTGCAGAGGGGGGTGCCTAGAAGGAAATCCTGGGGTAACTCTCAGTGGAACATCCTGGGATCTCTTACTGGCAGGGCTGTGGTAAAGGGCTTATGGGGCAGCTGCCTTTCTGACTTCTGAATGGGGAGGAGCTGGGTTCCACTTTTGCCTCTAGGTCTAATATGCTGGCCTAGCAAACACACCTATTTGGGGAGAGAAGGGAGGGCCCAGACCCATATGCCTCTCTAAAGGGCAGCAGCCTACAATACCTGCCTGTCTCTCTTCCCCTGAGCACTCCAGACAAACAATGAAAGAAGAGACCTCCTTTCAGACAGGCCCAGGAGGGTTCTCCAGGCTAAAGTCCTGTCCAGCGCTTGTGGGATGTTGAAGTGTCTGGTGTACTTGGGTAAGACGACGCAGCAGTGGCTCCATGCAGCACTTTACCCTGCAAGCCAGGCCTAGGTTAGGAGTACCTCCTCTGAAGCAGGGTAAGCTCTATGGCATGAAGCTTTGTTCCAGGGACTGTGCATAGTGCTGAATGCCAGTCTGTTGAACAGTGCCCTTTCTCTTGGGTTCTGTTCTCTGTCCGGAGCACAGGCCCATTGAAGACACCACTCCCTGCCAGTAAAATTCAGTGAGTTGCCTTATGTGACAATGGCAGTTAAGTTATCTCGTTGTAACTGAAGGGCTGACACCAGGAGCACAGGCAGCAGCAAGGGCCACAGCAGTAAGGAGAGGTGCCTACCCTTCTGTTACAACAACCCTGAAAAGTCAGGGTGGCGTAGGAAGACGCTGCTGGGGGGGCAGGATTTTCCTTTAGGCCTGTGTGGGGTTGTCTTATAAGGGCTGAGTTCTGGCTCTCCCAGTCGTTCCCTAGGGAAATAGGAACGTAAGACTGGAAAGGACCTCCTGGGTCAAATCCAGTCCCCTGCTATTGCAACCCTGTCATACAATCCCGTTCATAAATTTATAAAGCTCTATTTATTGGGTGGTTTTGTCCCCAGCACCCCTTCCATCTCATGGCCAGGGAGCTTTTCTAATTAATCAGCCTAAATTTTTCTTCTAAAAGGCTTAATATAGTTGTTTTCTTTCTTCTGATGAATCAACATAGTATTTAAGCACTGAGATGGGCTGGAGGTGCTAGCCCTGAGGCCTGAATGGGGGTAGGGTGGGGAGAGGGCAAGCAGTGTGAGCACTCAGCTTTGAGTTGGGCAGGGGGAGACCAGCGCACCAGGGCTGAAGTTCCTGTCCTGTTTAAATACACCAGGATGCACCATATGCCGCTTCTCCCCCACCACAGGGTGAATTTTGCCTCCCTTCCCCCCAAGTGCTGCACTGCACTTCCCCACTTGGAAGCTCCATTTGCAGTGGAGGTGGAGTCTTTTCTCTGAGCTGGCTTTGTGGGGCAAGACCCAGGTCCACAGAGCTGCCATGACTATGTATTTACAATAGCCCAGGGGGCTGCTCAAGAGAAAAGGCGCCCCTGCTCTGCCTGTTCCAACACCCCTCACCTGAGCAGTGGAGCTGTCTGGGGTGAGGGAGCTGGTGCAATCTTAGCTGAGCTCTAAAGAGGATGGTCTTAGCTATTGTTCCTTGGGGCCTCTCCTTTCCTCTGCAGATGTCTGACCCTCATGCATGATTTGTTGAGGATCTCAGGAGTATCCCAGCCTTTGGGCTCCAAGGCCTGTACTGAAGCCCAGCCCTAGCCACCTGGTGCTCTAACCATACCCCTTTTCTCTGATTTTGCAGAAAGCGCTGGAAGAGGTGCCTGGGGACAACATTGCTCCTGTGGTCCTTGATGAATCAAAGTTGTGAAGGGGTGGCAGAGCTGGGAGACACTGCCTACCAACCCCCCCCCCTTCCCATCTTTGTCACTTGCAGTATCCTTCTGGTTCCCGCACAGCATGGCATTGGGGGCAGCATCAGGGCCGGAGTCCAGAAAGCTGCTCATGGAGCCATCGGAAGGAACAGATCAGCCAGGGTTTCTCTCATCAGTCTGCTTTCCCCTCTGTGTCCTGCTGTGGGAGAACCTATTGCTCAGCAGGAAAGCTTCAGTGGAGCCCCGAGCCCTGAATCTGTTTGCTTGGGGCTCAGAGGAGCAGGGGCTGTGAGTCCAACACAGTACTCAGTATTTGGAGCCCACGGTGGCATTCCACGGTGGCCCTCTCCCCTTCCAGAGAAGCTGTATGGTGGGTAGCCAAGTGCATCCTCTGAAGGAACCTCTTGGTGGAGAGAGAACTAGACAGCACTGGCTTTGTTTCCAGCCCTGCTCTGAGTTGTGACCCTTGCTCTGGAAGTGATGGGTCTGCCCTGTATTCATAGTGACTGGAGCAGGTGGTTCACCTGGCCATAGTGTGGGGGGATGGCTCAGGCCCTCACGCTTCCCCAGGCTCTGCAAAGCATGTGACAACTGTGACGTTCCCATTTTTGTACAGGGACCTCCTAGCCCAGCAGATTTTTAGTCTGTGGACTAATGTGATTTTCTATTTTAATCAAACTTCCCTGATGGTTTTTGAAATTTTGTAGAGTAAAAATTTGTAAGAGGACTGGGGAAGCACCAATATGTGCCCTGGCCAGAGCCCAACTGTCAGTCACATCGTTTGAGGCCAGGGCCTGGCGCTGGGGCATGTGTACAAAGTGCACTGGGGTCTAGCCCACCTTATAGTTGACACCAGCCTTCAGGGCTACCGTGACAACACTACTGAGTTAGACTGTGAGCTCCTTTGGCCAGGAACCCTATCCTCTTCCTTGGCTGGAAAGCACTTTACACAAGCACAAGGTTGGTGCTATAAAAATAATACACATTTTGTGGGAGCCCTCTGCTGGTACAGACAGGAGGAGCTGTGCTCCTGCTTCCCCTCCTCTTACTCAACTAGCTTTGGGAGGCAGGCTCAGGTTGCTTTAGCACAGGGCATCCCAAACTTTTTTTCATAATTCGGAATCACATCACCTGAGTATCTTGTGGATACTTTCCCTCCCACTCACCATCAGCCCCACCAGTTGCTGTTGCCTGCTCTTCCACTCATGAGCACTGACCTCATCTCTCTTCCCAGCTGCAATCATGTAGTTTGCCTCCCTTTTTATTATCAATGCCGCCCCCCTCCTCCCATTGGGTGAGAGCCAACTAGCAATTTCCACAGTCAGTCACATGACAAAGATTAGGAAAACAGCGATAGGTATTTTGAAGTGTCCTGAAAAAGTTAATCATGCTCGCTGCCTTTGCTCTCCATTTTATCTCCCCTCCCATCTGTTTTGTTCCTCTGCCCCTTTCCCTAGCTGCACGTTTCCCAGCCACCTAGTCCTTTGGTTCCCCTGCTCCCCTCAATATATTTCTTTGGGCATCCTATCTTGCTGGTGGCTGGCAGCTCCAGGCCCCTGGATCGGTGGAAGCAGTTCCTGTTTCCTCTCCTTCGCAGCAGCTGTAGCCTCTAGAAGCAGCAGTTAGGCTGGCACCTCCTCATGTCCATCTGCTTCTGCAGGCCTCCAGGTGCCTCTGTTCAATAAAGAGCCTGGACGCTTGCTGAAGTCACTGGAAACAAGGAGAGCTGTCACCACAAGACCTGTCATCTTTCTGGACCACCAGAAAGTGCTGTGCAGGCTGTAGTTTTGGAGCCATTAGACTGATACTCAATAACGCAGAGTCTGCCCCTGGACCAGTGTTGTCTTCCCTCTATCTCTAAGTGGCCTTCCTCCACCAGTTACCTTGATTTATTATAATACAATTTTGGGGATTGTTGAAGTGGCTCAAGCCTGTGTGATCTCAAAAGGCCTTGGGAAAATGTTCACTGGATTCCTTGTATTTTTAAATATAATTTGTATTTAATAGTTATATTGGTGCAGCTGTGTGACAGTTGTCCATAAGTAATCTACCCCCAGGGAGCCTACCATTGGCAATGCTGTAAAGATGGAGCATACCATGCAGCTGTGTGAGCCCCCTAATAAAAAAGCAGAGGGACAGGCCCACATGGTACACAATGGGCATTATTTGGTTAACACACCTCCCTACACAATCCCCTCTCACTGGAACTGCTGTGGTGGTTACACTGAATAGGGCAGGGGCTCCTGGCCCAGAGAGCAGAAGCAACTATCTGTCTACTAGTGCCTATTCTCCCCCACATCCTCTAATATCCTCACTCCCTCTTCTGCACAGCCCCCCTGCCCTGATAACTCCCACCCCCTGCTTTCCCCATCTTGGGCCTGGCCCAGACCCTCTCTGCTTTCACAAGGAGCACATTATGCACAAAGCCTCTGCTGGGAGCTGGATGGCAGCCACATTAGAGGAAGGAAAGGAACAGCTGGGTTCACTTCATTCTCCCTCATAAGCTAGGGAAAGGGGAGGAAGCAGCAATAGATTTCCACCGCACTTCATGTCCGTACAGTGCGAGCAGTCTTGCTGCGGAGCAGGAGATTGGAGGGAGGCCTTGGCCAGGTAGGAGGGCTGACTTACACTCCAGGGTGAGGTGGGCTAAAGGTGGCTGCTCCTTGTCACTCAGGCTGGGTCTCCCTCTCTCTAGTAGAAGGCAAGACTCTGCACCTTCCACAGTTTTCTATTGTTTATTACAAACTGCCCCGTGAACATAGACACATACAAAACACAGCAGCACCAGGGGCTGGACTTGGTGTCTCCTCCCACACAGATCTCCAGCAGATCATGGATGGCTCTACTCCTCCTCCCTGCAGGTGCCCTGGGGGAAGAACTATGCTGGGCATGGCTGGGAACTGGTCCCCTTGCCGGCCTGGGAGCTGAGAATGTCTCAGGCAATGCCTACAGTGGGACAGCCCCCACAGGCTTGGGGCTAGGTTTTATCACTGGTCATCATTAAAACACTGCCTGTACAGGTGAAATCAATTACTAATGAAGAGTGATTAACGAGAAGTCAAACAATCATGTGATGGCAGGGGATAGAGAACCAGAGAGGGGGCCAGGGAGGTAAGCTGGCAGGAGTTTGGCAGGGGAGATGCAGATGCAGCAGGCAGGTGATTCTAACATACGTGGGACCCTTGGCTTCAGTTTTTCTTCTTGTTTCGTGACACTGCTTCCACGTCCAGGTATTGCAGCCCAATCAACATGCCCAGGATGGAGAAACCTGAGACACAGATGGAAAGCAAGTGGGTGCCAGAAACACTGCCCATAGGAAGGGAACTTTACCTCTCCACACTCCCCTCATCTGAGCTCTACCCCAGCCTCCTAGCTCTCAGGGGAATCATGGAGTGAGCTGTACTTACTTGCCACCATCAGGGGTGCCAGGACGCCAATCGTCGGGGCTGCTGTGCCGTACACAAACACTTCAGAGAGGAAGTGGCCCAGGGCTATGAGGAAGGTCAAGAGTGTGATGTGATAGAGGCTGCCAGGAGCAGAGAGAAACAGAGGGCAGTTAGTGGGTAGCATAGAGTGGGGGGGGCACAAGCCTAGCAGGGAAAGGGAAAGAGCAGGATGGAGAGAGCCAGCCCAGTCCATCCTCACACTGTGGAGTGAGATCCAATTCCAGCCTAGCAGCGGCAGGATGGGGAAACCTCAGCCAAGTCCCTTCCCAGCCTCTTTGGTGCCTGAGGCATTTTCTCTCACAATCTTCCTTGTGCCCACAAAAGTGTTAGAGCCTTTTTTACATGGTGAAAGTTACCTGTTGTTGACAATACGTTGTCCTAATCCCTGCCAATCAAGGCTAAAATGGCAGCTGCAAGTGCAAACGTTACTGTCAAGGAAGGGGCCTAGAGATGAGTAGGATGCTTTCAGTAATGAGAGCGTAAAGGCTTGGTCCTGTCTACACTAAACTCAAACAGTTACCAACTCCAGTTGAAGAGCTCTGGGAAGATCTGATAATTTCCTAATGTTGACCCTTCCTTATTCTGTAAAGTGACTATGTACCGATGGCCTCTTCTCGTTTTGCTGGGCCCTTCCTATCTTGGTAGCAGTGTCAGAACTGCCAACTTCTGTGACCAGTGGTGCTGGAACTAGGGGTGGAACACCCCCGGCTTGAAGTAATAATAACAAACACCAAATACATGGTTTCCATCATCAGCACCCCCACTACAAAAATTGTTCCAGCACCCCTGTCTGCGACTAAAATAAATCTTGGCAGCTTTTTACTCCTGTTAAGCCAGCTGAGAGAGAATGAGTTGGATTCTCTTCCAGCCAATACATCATAGTAAAGGATTCTGCTGAAGTTCCAATCTGTTACATCAAAACGGCTAGAATGGGGCAGCACAGGTGGCACCGAGGACAGAATCTGTCCTGATGAACCTTCCCTACTGATGATGTGCAAAAAGGAAAGCATCCTGCTTGACTCTCACAGCCCAGGGTGAGTTTTGAGAAGAAATGAGAAGAAAAAACATCTTTTTATTTGTAAACAGCAAATATGATATGGACCTCACTGCGACACAAACATGGGGCCAATAAGGCATTTTACAGCTTTTTGCAGGAGAATGGCACTTTAAAAAAGGAAATCTGAGTTGATCTGGGAGTACTAAGCAGGTTAGGCAGGCAGGATAAGAGATGCGGTGGAGTCAGTGGGGAGGGCAGGATCGCCCAGTGCACTGGGAAGAGAAAGTGGTCAGTCTGAGGCACAGAGCTGTATTGGGCTGAGAAGGAGGTAGGGGAGGCAGAGCCTTTATTCCTGGGAGTATGAGGCAACTCCAGAAGACCAGTGCCCAGGGTGGTGTCCAGCCCCCTGGGACTTCTGGGAAGACAGCACAGCCCATCTGTCCAGAGGAAGAGATGATGAGAGAATGTCTCAAAGGAAAGCAGGGGCAATGGGAACTTAGCCTTTAAGGACAAGCATCACCTCCTTGTCCCAAAGCTGTTCAATGAGGGGGCACCACAGGACCGTCTTCTGATGTTGCAGGAAGGGGTCCAGCTGTAGGCAGGTTTCACGGACGCGGAGGAGATCAAGCTCATCATCAAACAGAAGCGCACGGACATGCATGGATTGCCATTGTAGGGGCAGATGGGGATGAGGCGTATGTGTGCGCACAAGGGGACTGGTATGAACTTGAGGGGACAAGGGATTGGGAAATGGTGGAGGCACCCCATAATACAAGAAGAGAAGCTGATTTGGGCTGCCTCTGGCCTGGAGCAGTCCGCAAATCCAGCACCTAAGCTGATGTTATACCTGAGCTCTGCTGCCCTCTAGGGGCCACAACTGCAATTTGCTGCAGATTCCATTAGAACACAAAACCCTTCCAAGAAACAACCCGCTGCTCAGGATGTGCCCCCTCCATGGCAACTCACAGACCAGCTGGCCTGAGTTCACCCCCTCTACAAATATACCCAGCAGAGAGAACCACCAGCCTCCCACCTCCACCGCACACAGTCATTCATCCAGTGTGTACTAGAGATACATATGGAAGTCACCCTGCTCTGACACTACTGCCAGACAGAAGTTCCCCTATTACCAGAGGAATAAACAGCCAGCCTCAGTGCCCATCCAACATAGGCTATCCCCTCTAGTTACAAAGACAACCACCAGCTGACGCTGGCCCCAATCAATGTGTATGTGCTCCCTTCAGACCCACAGCTGGGTACATGGCACATGACTTGGGATGAGTTGCCATACAATCCTTAACAAACAGGCGCCATGCACCAGTATGATGGCAGTGTTGCTAAGCACCCAGTATCACCAGGGTAATGAAGCCACCGGGCTGAGGGTTCCAGAATGAGGATCAGAAACATTATAGCAGCGGTTCTCAACTGGGGTCTGTGAGCCCTCTCAAGGGGGCTGCAGGGCCCCGCAGCGGAAGCCCTGATCCCCAGCACCGCCCCGCGGGGATGAAGCCCTGATCCCCAGCACCCCCTACAGGGCTGAAGCAGTGAGGCACAGGGCTGAATCCTGGAGCCCCAAGCCCTTGTGCTCCCGGTGGGACAGAAGCCCTGAGTACATGGACAGAGTTAGGGACATGGAGGGCTCCCCCACGCCAACTGCAGCACAAGATCACGGCAGTTCCCGGGGGCAGCTCCACACCTCCCCTGCCCCTCCTCTCCCTGCCCCCTGGCCAGGTCGGAGGCAGGAACCCGAAGCTGGAGCCAGGCAGTGAGAGACAGCTGCTACTCTGGCTGGTACATGGTGCGGGCAGCAGCAGCATTTCTTCCACTCCTGCTGGTGCCCCAGCTTGAAGTTGCTTCTCGGCTCCCAGACACCTTTGCTCCTGTAGAGGTAGCCGGTAAGAGCCCCCAGGTTGGAGAGACCCGGCTCTGTGGCTGGCAGATCCCTCCGGAACAGGGACTGCAGGGGAATCCTCCCAGCACACAGCCCCTAATACCGCTCTCCCTACACCAGGGGTGGGCAAACTACGGCCCGCAGGCCGGATCTGTCCCATCAGGGCTTTGGATCCGTCCTGCGGGATTGCCACCCCTGTGGCGCCGTGGGCCCCGCGCCACTCCCAGAAGCAGCCAGCACCACGGTCCCTGCGGTCCCTGGGGGGGTGGGAGGGGCGGTAGAGGGCTCTGCATGCTGCCCTCGCCTGCAGGCATTGCCCCACACAGCTCCCATTGGCCAGGAACGGGGAACTGGGGCAGCAAGGACATGGTGCTGGCTGCTTCTGGGAGCAGCGCGGGGCCAGAGCAGGCAGGGAGCCCGCCTTAGCCCCACTGCCACCACAGAGCCACTCTAGGTAAGCGACACCGGGCCAGAGCCCACACCCCAAACCCCAACTCCCTGCCCTAAGCCCCCTGCTGCACCCCTACCCCCTGCCCTGAGCCCTCTGCCGCACCCCAATCCCCAGTCGCACCCCTCCTGCACCCCAACCCCCTGCGCTGGGCCCCTCTCGTACACCCGCACCCCTCCTGAGCCCCAACCCCTTGCCCTGAGCCCCTTTCTGCACAGTGCATCCCCTCCCGCACCCTGCACTCCCTCCCTCACCCCAACCCTCTGCCCCAGCCCTACATTCATGGCCCTGCATGCCATTTCCCCATGCAGATGTGGCCCTCGGGCCAAAAAGTTTGCTCGCCCCTGCCCTACACCCTGAGCTACTCCTGTCCTGCACCCTGAACTACCTCCCTGCCAGCACACAGTCCAGTTACCCCCCCCCAAGTTGAGCTACCCCATCTGCACACAGCCCCTAGTGATGCCCTACCTCCACCCTGAGCTGCCTTCACACAGCCCCAGCATCCCCCTCTCTCCACCCTAAGCTGTTTTCAAACTTTTTGAGCTAAGCCCCCCACCTTTGAGTTATAATATTTGGTTGTGTGCCCCCCCCCCCCCCGAACCCAGACAGGCTGGGTGGCCTGCTGAGGTGAGTCAGGGGGTGGAGGTGGTGCTACCTTGCTGGACCCCACCATGCGGAGGTGGCTCAAGCCCCACTGGCCCCTGCCCCCCCAAACAGAAGTCACACTACACCTATGCCCGAAGCCTCCCCACCCCGGCTGAGCCCTCGGAGGAAAAAAGGCTGAGAACCCCTGCACTATAGGGCTTAAAAGGCCATGTCAGACCTGATAATTATTAGCTTGATCTGAGAGTTGGATTCAAGTGAGCGGCCCTTCCTCCTGTGATTCAGGGGGCAGTAGTTAAACCTCTTACTCCAAGAGCTGCCCCATAAAGGATACTGAGAGAGCAGAGATTAATCCCCCATCTTGAGCTACCTGTTAAGATGATTCAAGGGAAGACTGTCTACCCCTACCCCAAGAGGGGCCCAATAAGGGGATTTCAGGAAGCAGTTATTGACAACCCCCAAAGCTGCCCCATAAGAGGACAGAAGAAAGCTGTTATAGCAGTGACAAGTGAACACTGTGGGGAAAATGGGACACCCCTTCTCTGGTGTTTCCCTTACATACGTCTTGTTGCGGATGTCAATGGCACAGCAGCAGCGAATCACTGATGAGAGCAGAGTCCAGATGCCAAAGGTCCGAGCTTGGAGACCATTCACTGCGCAGAGAAGAAGAAACAGATGAGGAAAATGAATGCTCCTTCCCATGAGCTACCATCCCTGCAGGCTGGGCAAAGTGGTGGAGGGAAGGAAGAACATGAGATCTCCTCCCAGCTAGTGCAGTCACTCTCTCCTACTTGCTGTGGGTGTAACAAGATTTCCCAGATGATTAAAGGGCACCTGAGTGGGTGTTTCTGTAGCTGCTGGGAACCATGCATCCTTTCCAGTAACCACAGACCTTAAGGGGAAAAGGAACCAAGGCCGGTTCCAGCCCTAAAGAAGCTGTACTAAGATCACCGAGTTAAAAGTGCATTGCTGTGGGTGCTGAACAATGCTGTCTGCTGCCTGGAACTGCTGAATAGCAGCATTTGCAGGCTTGGTGAGAGGGTCGTATCTAGTGCCAACCCTTCTGGAGAAAGGGTTCCAGATCTTGGCCAGCAGGTGACCTAAGGCTGTAGAAGATGGTATAGTGGAGACAGGTTGGCACTCTCCAGAGAAGATGAGGGCTCACTGCTGAAGAAGGGATGGTGCTGGTTGCCCTTGTGAGTTTAGGCTAGCATATGGCTCACAGGTGGTTAAGACCCGAATTGTGGCTCACTTCCGAGATGTAGACAAAAGTCCTCCAGGACTTGGGGCAGGATGTTGATACATGAGGTATAGCTGATATGGTAATGCCTCCTGATGGGCAGGAAGGGAACGTGGGCTCCTTACCAAGGCTGGGTGTGCCCGTGTACAGCTTCTCGGAGAGGAAGCTGTGATCACGAAAGCTCTGCAGTGTATTCCCCATTGCAATGATGGATACCATGACCAGCCAGCTGCGCAACACATTCAGAAAACGGCTCATCATGCTCTGGTACCTGCTCTTGGGGACAAAGGCAGGAGATCAGCATCATGAAAGAAAACCATATGGATTCCACCCCCTAGAACACTTCCACTTAAACCAGGGTCCAGGCTTTTCCACAGAAAGTCCCCGTCTCTTCCCACAGATTCCCATAAAGAGACCAGCTCCTACCAGATATGACCTGCACTACACCCCTCGTAATGCAAAGGTAGAAATCTGTATGTCCATCAAAAGGGGATGGAAAAGCATGATGCTGTCTCACTGTGGGAGGTCACTAATCCTCTGGGTCCTGGGCCAAACTTGACCAAGTAGGTCCTGTTCACAAACTTTTGGTGCATCCTCTCCACCTTCCTCTCTCCCCGATTGGCAGCATCAGCTTGCCACAGAGCCCCAAAGAGAGACGTCTGCAAAACTGATAGTGTATTGAGCTCCCTGTATGGCAAAGCTGGGCACTGACCCCACAACACCAAGGCTTGGCCTTCCGCGTTAATGCATCCTACTCGCCAATGCCAGTGTAGAGATTTGCACTCCCCGCTCCACTGTCCCAAGGCTGCACCCCACTTCACTTCCTCCTGCCCCATCCCCTCCCTGCCCCAAATCTCTCACACAAGTCCCCCAACCCCTTTCTGCCCTGACTCCCATCACCTCCCTGTTGCCCTTCCCCAACAGATCCCCGGAGCCCATCCATGCTCCAGTCCTCCCACGATCTCCCCCAAACCCCTGCACCGCATCCTCCGACCAGCCCTCATGCCACTCCACACCTGCTCCCAGCCCCACAGCCCCACCGACTCCCCACCTCTATGCAGCAGCAGCCCCGCCCCTGGGAGCTCGGCGTATTGATTGGTTCCCTGTTAGCCCTGCCCTTACTCTGATTGGCTGTTAGACCCACCTCTACTCACACGCCGTGTGGATTGATAGGTCAGTGTCCGAATCAAAGACACTAAGGGGGCTCCGCCCCTGAGGCGCGGTGACGTAAAATATGGACCCAGCCCATACTTCGGCTTTCTCGGTCGCCATGTTGGAGGAGGCGGAAGCTGTAAGTGGCGCGGGCATGGCGTGCGCTTGCGTCTGCGCCTGCGCGGCGGGAAGAGCGAAGGGGGGGTGCCGCTGGCGCCTGCGCAGCAGGGAATTAGGGCGGTTGCCTGCCTGTTGGTTGTTGTAGTAACCGGGGAAGCGTCAGGAGGAGGGCGCCGGGGCTGAGTTGCCCGGACCTCAGCCCCCGTCCCCGGAAGATGAGGCTGTAGGTACGGGGGGAAGGCGGGAGGGGTCTGGTGCCATCCCAGGGGCTCCTGGAACTCCCGTGGGTTCCCCGCGGCGGGGGAAGCGGCAGGTGCCGCTCGGCAGTGCGGAGGGCAGCCTGGTATGATCCTGGGCTCGCTAGCCCCGAGGCAGTTGCGTCCGGCGGGGCTGGCTGGCTGTGTGGCGCGCTGCGGGGCCAGGTGCCTCCCCGGAGCGCGGCCGGGCCCCCGGCTGGCAGGTGGGGTCGCGCGGCGTGGGGCGGGGCCGCTGCCTTGGGAAGCCCCTTATCTCAGGCAGCCTGTGGTGTCCCCTGGCCCCTAGGCGTCACCAGGGTGCGGGCCTCTCGGCGCATCCCGGACAGACCCTTCTGGCCGGGCTAATGGGGAGAGTCGGAGGCTCCCGCACGGGCAGTGACCAGAGGGAGGTGGGTCGGCACTGGGCCGCGTGGCGGTCTAGTCCTTCCTTCGTAGGCGGTAAAGCCCGAAGAGACCATCAGAGCCTCTCGTCTGAGCTCCTGTATAAGCCAGGCCAGAGAACTTCCGCCAGTTACCCGTGTGTGGAGCCCCAGGGCTTGTGTCTGAGGAAAGCATGTCCCTATAAGGAAAGCCTTTGAGGAAGAAAGTGCTGAAGCAGCTAGACCTTTTCAGGCTGGTCTCTGAGTCAGGCGCACAGGAAAGTCACTTTCTCCTCTGGGGTGCTGAATCAGCCCAATGACACCCGGGCAAACTAGCCTGGGACTCCCTGCACTGGAGCTGTTCTTCCCAGGGAAGGTCTCTCAGGGGGATTCTTTGTGATGGTAGAAAGCCCCAAAGGAGCATCATTGTGACTAAAAGATAGCAGTGCTATATCTCAGGTCAGCGCAGTGCCCCATCTAGTCAAGTGTCCTGGACTAGTGGCTAGAACCTGATGGTTCAGAGGAAAGTGCAAGAACTTAGTTATGGAAGTTTCTTCTTGCCTCCTGGCAGCAAGTAGGTTGGTTTATGCCCTGTAGCAGTAGGGTTTATGTCCCATGTAGATCTGTGTAGCTGTAGTGCTGAGCTGACTTATGTCTCTAGGCTATTCTGCTCAGTCATATACTCATAATCCTGATGATTATTGCAGGTAGCTGCACTGGCTTAGATCTACTGATTCTATATGAAAGGGTCTAGGAGACCACTGTGACTGGGCTGCATGAAAACTCCCATAGGAGATGCCAGTTGGGATGGCTCGGGACCTGGAGGAAACTGGCTCGTCCTTGGAGGAGGAAGAGGTGGAAGAAGGACCAGAGTAAGTGAAAACATACGTAGTGCCTGAACCTTAGTTATGCTTCACCTGGAATGTACTGGGGTCTTTGGAGATATTTACTAATCTAGTGTGACAGCTGCATTCTCTCTTCTCCCATCCGTCAAGTCTGTGTATTGAGGAGGGAAATAGATGGGGTGAGACTTGGGCTTTTAATCATAAAGAAGGATCAGGGTCACATGGTGTGTTTGGTAGGTGCATAACTCCTTGCTTTGGGAAGCCTAAAAGGCCCCTCTTTCCTGTAGAGAGGGAGCCTCTGGAAGGAGAGGAGGCCTTAGCTGTGATTTCTCTCGCTCCACTCATTTGCTGTCTTCCTATCTATTGCTACATTCTTTCATGACTCACTGGCATCCCCTTCTCACTTGGGGTGGATTCTCTTTGGTGCCATTCAGGGAAATATGGGTAGCCCCTGTTCTGCTGGCTGCATTTGCTTTTGTTTTCACCTGTGGGAGCACAAGGAATTGCAGAGCAGCCTGCTGTATTATGTCGGGCATTTGAGGGCTCTTGCCCCCCATGTTGTATTTAAGCTTAATTGGAGCTATGTTTCTTCCTCTCATCTTTGAGTTCTTGTCAGCACTAACCCCCAGCTTTGTCTAGCACCTCTTTCCATCTCTGCTGCTCCAGGGTTGTCCATTTCCAGAATGGTGTCCTGCTCCCACATTAGCTGAGTTTGCTTTAACAAGCTAGGTTCCCTTGTTTCTCAAAGACCACTCTCAGCATAGCAGGACTCTGAGGGAAAGGCTTCCCCAAGCTGACCATGCAAAGGGCCTCTACCTATTGCTCCAGACAAAATCGAGCTGGCCCGTTGTCCTCCAACATCCCAGGGAAGGGGTAGCAGGGCCCAGGTTTGTGTCCTTCAGTCAGACCACAGTTTGTCAATGTCTGCACCAAGTGACCAAGGTCATGGTAGGGATGAATGTGAACAGTTGCTTGGAGAATAGTCTGAGCCCTAGTGGCCTCACTGCAAATCCTCAGGGCAGAGCTTAACCTAAAGCCTCTTTCTGCTGTCTTGGCTCTATTTCCACTTATGTAAGGTGCTAGCCTGTGCTCTGGTGCTGCTGTACACTGGCCCTGGGTGAGCAATTGAATTCACCTAAGGGTGGGTGGGAGGATTCTGGGGCCAGATAGGAGGGCTCAGCTGTGAATGGTCTGGTTGGATGGGGGAAGGGAGCATAGATGGGGCTTGCCTTTATTTAGGGAAAATAAATGTTAAAATGTTCACATTTGGTCTGATACATTGGATGGTCTATGGGGAAAAATGATCTGTCCTATCCAATGTGGGGAGGGAGCCCATGCAGATTACTACTTTACCTCAGCCTTGAGAAGGTGCCCATACAGGAAGCTTCTTGTGCACCTCTGTCTAGAAATGCAGAAGTGGGGTGGAGGTAGACAGGTACCTCTCTATTCATTTATACCCAAAGGTACAGGCAAGCATATTGAATGACTTTTTTTAAGAGTTTATCACTGGTGAAAAGTCTCAGCCTATTTTAATATTGGGTTGGTGGGCAGGTGAGGGAGGGACCACTAAGCCCAGAACTCAACAGATTCAAAGAATGATAAAAACAGGGATCTAGCTGGGGCACAAGCAGAGAATCCTGTGTAATGCCCACTGCTCTAAAAAGGAGCCCTTGGAGACTGAATCCTTTGTGCCTCACCCACAGTGTGCCTTCCCCTGTCCTGGAGAGAATTCAGATTTTATAATTCTTTCAGTTATTGGCCTTTCTCCTGAGATTGTAAAGGTGAAGGGGGGACATTTGAGCTGGTGGTTTTTTGATGTAGACACCTGTTTGGCAGGAATTTGCATTGAAGCCAGGGATTTATTTCATATTGGCTGAACCATCTTCTATTGGTGAGAGACAAGCTTTTGAGCTTACACAGAGCGCTTCCTCAGGTCAGATCTGAAGAAGACATGTAAGTTCAAAAGCTTGTCTTTCATCAACAGAAGTCTCTCCAATAAAGGATATTACACCACCCATCTTGTCCCTCTAATTCAGGGGTCGGCAACCTTTCAGAAGTGGTGTGCTGAGTCTTCATTTATTCACTCCAATTTAAGGTTTCGCGTTCCAGTAATACATTTTAGAGGGTCTCGTTCTATAAGTCTGTAATATATAACTAAACTATTTTTGTATGTAAAAAGGTTTTTAAAATGTTTAAGAAGCTTCATTTGAAATTAAATTAAAATGCAGATTTTATCAGTTTAGTGTGATCCTTGCCCTTGCTTTTCCTTGCTGAGTTTTCCAATCTCTGGCATGTATTTGAATATTTTAAGCTGCACACAGGCTTCTGAGTGAATGGTTGTTAACTGGCTTCAAGAGCAACAAAGGACCGATTTCATGTATGAAAATACCTGTTCACACAGGTATGTGGATCCAAATGCTGAAAGCATTGCAAACGCAATTTTCTTCAAACAGTTAAATTTCACTGGCAGGGACGTCCAGCAGGTCAGAATAGAGGCCCCATGATCTCTCTCGGTAGCTTCAAGTGCACTCCGCAGATCTCCAAACTTTGATGCCCACAATTCTGAGCTTTTTAACTGAATGAGCAGCATTTTGAAATCTTCAACACCCATCCACTGAAATACAGACAAATCCAAGTTGTTCACTGAACTTTTCAGGTTTAATTAGAAAAGAAAGCACTGGGCCAAATTGCTGGAAATCTTGAAATCAGTCAGAAAATTCTGAGTCCAGTTTTTGCATGTACATTCTAATCTCAATGTCAAACGCAGTGTGCTGTTCCACGTGGCATGATAGTGATGTAAGCAGCAAATCAGGACTTAAAAATATACCAGAACAGTGGTGCTGGAACAGTTTTTAAGGTGGGGGTGCTGAGCTGTGTTCCCCCTTGCCCCTGTCTGCATCCCTCACGCCAGCTGCTGGCTGAGTGCCCCAGGACCAGGGGCCGGCAGCGGGCTGAGTGGGGCTAGCGGACGGAACCCCAGCTGGCAGGGGACCGGCGGCCAGTACCCCAGGCCAGCAGTGGAGCCTCCGGGACCAGCGGCCAGGACCCAGGCAGTGTGAGTGCCACTGAAAATCAGCTTGCGTGCCGCAGGTTGCCTACCCCTGCTCTAATTTTGTGGGACAAACACAGCTACAATAACACTGCATATTGGCTGAATAGATCTTTGGGGTCCACTATCCACCTGGGTGGGATTTGAAGCAAGGATTGGAGGTGGGAGCTCTATATCCTACCCATACACTGAGTCATCATGTACCATGGAATGAGTTCTACGGTGACCAGGGTAAGCACTTCCCGGGGCAAGGCTGCATTAGGAACTTTCAATATCTCCGAGCACACAGACTGATGATGCAGGCCTAGCAAACTAGCTGGTATCTGCTGCAGCCTTGTCAGCTCAGACCCTGGACTGTAGCCTCACCTAATAGAAATGTTGCTTGTTTTGCCTGACCAGCATCCCTCTGGCATGTGTCTGAAGAAGCTACCGATAATGCCAAAAATTTTACATATCTGCATGTCTGCCCTTCTGTATGTGTCTTTCTCTTCTGAATAATCCATGTAGATATAAAAGATGTCCTACCCCTTCTCAGGGTGTTTTTTCTGTAACTATTCATGTTTGATTTTCCTTGGCAGTGAGTTATAAGGACTCTGAGCTTTATCCACTTATTTTTGCCTTCTGTGCTTTTATATTTACACAACAGCTTTCAATAGTTTGTGCTGCATTTCTCTTCAGCTGCTTAAAGTCTTGTCACAGCTCTAGAGGTGTGCCCCCTCTTGGCCACCCACCAGACTGCTGAATCCCTGAATATTTTAATTACTCTCTCTGAACAGAGACCAGCCATTGCCACTGTCTTAGGATCTCTGGGCACACTCTTGGGGTGCAGATCTTCTTTCTAGCACTCCTGCCTGAGAGGTGCAGTCAGGTGGTTCCTTGCCCAGCCCCTAGGCTCAGTGCGGACCCCTCAGACTTACCACCTTCCAGAATTCCAGTTGGGTGGGTGTTCTGGGCCCACAGCTTACCTCTTCAAGGCACATGTAGTACGTATAACATGTTAAATGCAGACACTGTGTACAGGATTCTAAAACACAGGTTTTCCTCTCTACTTTCCCACTCCTTGCAGACAAGTTGGGGAATTATGTTCTCACAGCTCCAGCTAACCTGCTGAGCATATCTGTCTGGTCAGAGTACACTTGTTTAAAGTTAAGTACTCTCCATTGTCCTTAGTCTGGTGTGGACATTCTATAGGTTGTCAGTCCATGCTGGATATGCATAGAGGAGCATTCTGTGATAAAGTAGTTTTACAACTTCAATACTGTATCAACCAGGATTCATAAGTTGTACAGACACATTCACCAGACTGTCAACTCTAGCTGCAGGCTTTTCTCTTCCATGTTATGGAACTGGCTACCTCAGTGCAGGTAAAGCAGGCCACTGATCTGCTGATAGAGAAGGTGCTCCATCCTGGTGCTGAGCCTTTGAACACATACAAACTTCAGTGTGTTTACACTGATAGTCTGGGGCTTTAAGGCAATGTCATGTTGACACTGCATAGTGAGATGTGGCCCGTGCTAGGCAACAACAGGGCATGGTCAGTTTAGCCAATCTTAGTTTCTGTTTGGTACAATACAGTTTCTGTTTCCATTCCTGTTTCATAGAATATCAGGGTTGGAAGGGACCTCAGGAGGTCATCTAGTCCAACCCCCTGCTCAAAGCAGGACCGATCCCCACCTCAAGGACCAGGCCCACCTCAAGGACTGAACTCACAACCCTGGGTTTAGTAGGCCAATGCTCAAACCACTGAGCTGTTGCCAGGCTTATCTTGTAGTATTCTGTGTTTAGATACCTTAACAAAAAATAACTTTTAAAAAATCTGCAAAACCAAAGAGGAAGCGAGACTGAGGTGCAAAAGGGGCTATGCCCAAACTACCTAGCTAAGGGTTGGACTGAACTGGGATCAAATTGAACAGATTGCAGCTGTTCTCCCCTTTTAATAGGGGCTGCTGATCCCAGTATGCAGTGTGGCGTGGCTGCTTGGCTCAAAATAGATTATTGGATTCTGGCACCTGTAGCCTCCATAGGCGGCCGAGTGGCCATGGACAACCCTGTGGAATTCTGGGCTGCAATCCTACTGTCTTTGACATAAGTTAAAAAGAAAAGGTGCCGATAGCGTCACCTGGTGTGTAGAACAATGTGTGATTCTTGTTGCTTGTTTAATTTCTGAGCCCAGGATGCCACACAGTGGCCACATAGCACACTTGGGAGTACATATCTGAAGCCAGGCAGTAGTGAACTGGCATGCAATCCTTATACTGCAGAATGGCTCCTGCTTTGCTTGGGTTGGTGAGGCTAGGAATGTGGATATGGTGCTTGCTGTATTCCTCTGTTCTTGGGTATGGATCTTGCTTTGTGTAGAGATGTGATTCCTGAGACCTTTAGCAGAGAAGTGTGAGGCTCTTCTCGAAGTCATGCAAGTTACTTAACCAGTTATATAAATTAAATATAAACGCCAAAGGTAAAATGAAGGAAGGAAAGTAGAGATTTCAGGAGGGGTTGTCTGGATTGGCCATGTTTTGGGTTTGGTGACAGTTCTTTCTTGTTCTTGGTCAAGCCAATGCTGTCTGGAAAAATCCCGCACCTAGAGGCCTGTGTTGTGGAGGGTGACTGTTCTTCCTCGAATGAGACCTGCTTTGTTCTGGATTGGACTGATACAAAGGTGGTTTTGGGTTAGGATTTACTCGTACTTTAAGCATATCACACTTGCAGGCTGGTGTGCAAGCCTGGGACTGTATGACACTGCTATGGGGGGACTAACCAGGACCCCTTCATAGTGAGTAATCCACTGTGTATGCATGAGGCTCAGCTGCTCTCATGTTGTTAACCATCTCTCTGTTGCAGGGATCACCCATGCGTCATGTGGACTGGTGGCTGCAGGAGGATCCCCATACTGGTGTTTCATGCAGAAGCCATTCTGACCAAGGACAGTTACATCCGCCTGATTGGAGGTGGGTGCAGTGAGCTGTGCCAACTGTAGGCCTGCTGCAGTGAGGAGAGGGGCTGGGCAACCTCCAAGCAGGTGCCTTCCTCCTTTCTGAGGTGGGAAGGGAGATGTCAGGAGGGGTTGTCTGGATTGGCCATGTTTTGGGATTGGTCACAATTTTTTTTTCTTGTTGCTCAAGCCAGTGCTGGGAGCCACCTGTTTGGAAAACCTTCTGCAACTAGAGGGCTGAGTTGAGGAGAGTGGCTGTTCTCCCTTGAATGAGACTGACTTGGTTCTGGACTGGACCTAGTTGCTTCTAAATGGTTCATTGACCTGTGTTTGTATTAGAATCTAGATCAGGGTGGGCAAACTACGACCCATGGGATTGCCACCCCTGTGGCGCCAAGGCAGGCTTCCTGCCTGCACTGGCCACACGTCACTGCTGGAAGTGGCCAGCACCATCTCCTTGCAGCCCCTAAGAGAGCGGGGTTAGAAGGCTTCATGCACAGCCCTTGCCTGCAGGCACTGCCCCCCTGCAGTCCCCATTGGCTGGGAACGGGGAACCGTGGCCAATGGGCACTTCAGGGGAGGTACCCGCAGGCAAGGTCAGTGGGTGCAGCCCTCTGTGCACCCCACCCCTTTCAGCCCCACTGCCACCCTGGAGCTGCTCAAGGTAAGCAGTGCCAGGCTAGAGCCTGCATCCCATACCCCAACCCCCTGCCCTGAGCCCCTTGCACACACTGCACCCCTCCTGTGCTCCAACCCCTTGCCCTGAGCCCCTTCCTGCACGCTGCGCGCCAACCCCTTGCCCTGAGCCCCTTCCTGCATACTGCACTCCCTCCCTCCTGCACCCCAACCCTTCATTCATGCCCTGCATGCAATTTCCCCACCCAGATGTGGCCCTGGGGCCAAAAAGTTTGCCCACCCCTGATCTAGATGGTAATTCATGACTGCATAGTCAAGAAGTTAAAAACACACAAACCTGGGCAGTTTTAGTGGGACACATCAGAAATTATGCAAGTGCCCCTTGCTGGCCTAACTGCAGCATTGACCGTAACAAACCCTACTAACTTCTTGGTCCATCTCCATTATCAAGACTATTAGCAGAGAAGTAGATGTAAACAAAAGGAAGCCCAATCTCTTGTGATATTGGGGCTGGGAAACCAAAGCATTTTAGCTTCAGCTAGGGAGAGTAAAAAAATCACGTAGAAAGGTAGAGCCCTTGTAAATGGTCAGGAATTGCAAGAGTTGATATCCTTGCATTGGGTGCTGGGAGCATTTCTATTGCCAAGACTCAGGTTGTATGTAGAGAATTAGGAAAAAGCTGAATTCCCCTTGGCTTCTTTCACTAAGATGCAGACACTTTCCCCCTCCTATTGATAGATTGATGCTCTAATTGCTTATGTCCAGCCCAGGCAGGAATGCCTATGGCCCTTTTAGGTAGGATAGATAACCTGTGCGGGGAGAACTTTAGGCCCATGTAATCTGTGTCCGAGATCAGTGCTTGTGTGCTGGTAGGTGGGGTTGCTCTTACTCTGAGGACCTTATAGTGGTGTGGTGTCCTGTTTGTTTCATAGAAACTGGACATAGACAAGACTAGTCCAACCTGGCTTGTTCTCAAGGGTTTTGTCCAGTCCAGGTTTAAATGTTTTGAGTGGTGAGGCACCTACCCCTGCCCTCTGGAGACCAGTTCTCAGCAGTATGAACAAGTTCCCTGAGATTCAATCTACTTTTCTGCACTTGGTTTGCTTCCTTATTTCTAGCTTGAACTAACCTATGCAATTCCTCAGCCTCATGCTAATTCTTCTGTACCTTGGTTTGTCAATCCATTATTCCAGCCCCATGATGATTTCTTTTGTTGCTGAACTCCCTTAAATTAATAGGTCCACATAAATTACATTGTCTCCTCTATCCACTAATCTTTTAATTGTTAGTTCTTTATTTCTGATACTTCCAATGCTGCTTACTGCTCTTGGTTCTGTGATTCGCTGTGGATACTGATTTTTTCTCTCTCAAACTTTGTACTGTTTTACTCACCCCAGTCCTCCTGCTCCTTGCATTTGTACAGACTCAAAGTCCAATGCTGCTCCCTTTGCTCATGTCTCATTCATTAGATGACTGTGTAGTGTGGGCATTAGATGACTGCTATGGTGTGAGCATTCAAGTTCTGGGACCGGTGCCACATCCACAGCTGTGCATGTTAATGTGGGGCCTGTGGCATGAACCAAACAGTCTTGGCTACATGGACTTGTTTTGAGGTGTGCAGAAGATATTAGGATAACACTCTGGAGTGTTGCGAAAGAGCCCATGAGACCTGTAAAGAAATCAGGGGTTTGTTCAGAATCAAATATCTGAAAAGTCTGTGAACAGATGGTATCTCAGGCCATAAGAGACTGGACTGACTAAAGGCAGAAATTTGACCACTGAGGGATTGGTATAATCCACTGCTGCATCACTATGTGCTGTTCTACTCAGAGTTGCACAGGGATCTTGTGTAACCCTGTGCTTTGCCAAGTGCTATTGCATCTAGAGACTCATCAGGGATGTAGTATAACTGCAGGGTGCAAAGTGCTACTCCAAGACCCTACCTAACATCCTGTGTGGATGCCAGCACCACTCCGGAGCCTAGTGGCACTGTTACAACACCATCCAGAGCCAGCTGATGAAAGTCATTCAGCCATCCCTGGGGAAGATCACCATCAACTCTGCCATCCCCAGAACAGACAGCTGACTGTGACCTGACATCGTCATGATGATGCAGAAAAGAAGGTGGTCCTCATGGTGGACGTAATGGTGCCATTTGAAAACAAGTGACCCACCTTCTATGAGGTCTGGGCTCGGAAGGTGCTGAAATATACCCCGCTGGCCGACACCTGGAGAGCCCAGGGCTACAAGGTTCAGATTCATGCCCTGGTCATGGGGGGCCTTGGGCACGTGGGACCCGCACAACGAGCCAGTGCTGAGAGCATGCGGAGTTGGTCGGCGCTATGCCCAGCTCATGAGACAGCTTATGATGTCCAACACAATCAGGTGGTCCAGAGACATGTACACGGAGCACATCATGGGACATCGTCAGTACCAGGTCAAGTAATCAAGAACGCCAGTCAGGGAAATAACCCGCTTCCTCCCCTGATGAACCAACGGATGCACCCCACCCATGTACTTATTCACTCCACCAGTATTGACTTGGACTCTAAATACATTCTGTGGGTGGCGTACCTGAGACCACTTATCCACTGACATTTTAAAAACTCCCGCACCCCAATCTGGGTCTATGATGGTTATGTACTGTGTATGTATCCTGTGAACCTTGTAACCAATACTTGTAATCCCTCATAACTTGAGCCTGACCCCAGATGTACAGTACCTTCCCTCTTAATTTGTGTAAATTTGTTTTTAAACATTAGCTTTAATAAAATTTATAACTGCAGTGTGCAAAGTGCAATGGCACTCTTCTCCCTCTTGAAGCGGTGCAGGGTTCATGTATCTTGCTTTGCTATTCGATACTCAGGCTGTTGGTACCTCAGATGCTGTCACTAACTCCATCTCTTGCCTTCACAGAGCGTTACCGCTTGTCCTATAAGATTGTGAAAACAGACAGCCGCCTGGTGCGCAGCATGCTGACTGCCCATGGATTCCATGAGGTGTGTGCATCAGATCTCAAGGATATTGAGCCACTGAGTTTGGACACATGCTGCAAAGGTTGAAATTCTGGGCTTCTTTCCAAATCCGGATATAGCACATGATCCTGGGCCTGTGGTGCTTTTAAACTTCAGCTAGTTTATCAGGGAACACTGCACAATTCTACCATTCTGCAGCAGTGCTCTTTGTTCTCTCATTGTAAATCCAGTTTTTGAAGCATTCTTAGCTGGAAGAATACAGGTTGATATTTTTTTTCCTTTTGGAGCCTCACTTCATACCCTAAGATAGCAGGCAGGAGTGTGCGGTGGTGCCTTATAATGCTTATCATTCTCTAGCATCTACCAGGTTCCATATCAGCACCCTGTGTACAGTCCAGGATATTTCAGCAGGTACCTGTGAGTGTTGAGTTCTTTTGTTTAAGAGATGTCTTAAGGTTCAATCTCCCAGGGTTGTTGAGGGACTTCAGAACGCTTTAAAAATGGATTTAGACTGCCTATGAAAATAGCTTTTTCCCAACAGCTGTATCTAGCGTTGGGATGTGACTTAATAGCTCCTAGCAACACTGCAACATCTTGGGGTAGGAATATTTCAAACTGTAGTGGGACCAATCCATGAGTAGGTAGGTGGGACTCTTAGGCTAGAAAATTCCCAGGTCCCTCAAAGTAGAGGGCAGAGTGCCTATTACTAGTGGTGGTATGGTCTGGCTCATCTGCTCCTGGGCTTTGTCCCATCCCCAGGTACACCCCAACAGTAGTGATTATAACCTCATGTGGACAGGATCCCACCTGAAGCCCTACCTGCTGCGCACCCTCTCAGATATTCAGAAAGTCAACCACTTCCCCAGGTTAGTGAATTTGTTCAGCAAAGCTCTTGTGTCTGGAGGGGACTGAAGATCAATGTCTCTAAATAACGTGTGGGGTGGGTAATACACAGGTCCCAGAGCATCAGGACTGAGCCACACATTGTGTCTCATTCCTATCTGGCAATAAGAAGACAGTACTTAGGTTTAGTGCACTTGCCTTTCTAGCCCAGGTATTGGGGGTGTCATTTTATTTGGTGTACAATTGAAAGGGGTTGGGTGGGTTGTTTGTCCATGTCACTAAAATGGCAGTTCTGGTCAGTCTCTGCCTTGGGAGGCCTATGACAGGAATAGCATGAGTTGCTGCAGATGAGGATTGAGGAGTATTGGCAAAGCTAAAGGGAGACCCTGGACTGGAATAGAAGGGGATGCTGCAGGTTGGGACTGAGGTTTCTCTGGCAGAGCTGAGAGCCCTAGTAACTAAACCCTCAGTGTTAGGACACTGTTGTGTGTTGCTGAGGGACACTTCATGGAGAAGACATAGCTGCTGCTTTTGTAATTTCAGGTCATATGAACTGACTCGGAAAGACAGGTTGTACAAGAATGTTAGTCGCATGCAGTACACCCACGGGTTCAAGACATTCCACATCTTACCTCAGACCTTCATCCTGCCTGCAGAGTACCAGGAGTTCTGCAGTAAGTGACTGGCTGGCAATGCCCAGCCCCTGAGCAGCAGCCATGGAGTAAGTAGGTGTATGTGGGGGATTGTGCTTATTCAGTTTTGTGCTTGGGGCCCCTGAGAGAAACCACTCAGCTTGTGTTGTGAACAACAATTGGAGGGAAGGGAGGCTAGAATAACACTATCTGAAACAGGTTTTTTTGGCTTGTTTATATCCTTCCTGTCCTAGGAAAGTTGCTTACCCTCAGTGTAGGGGTGAGCCCTTCAGCATTATCAGTTGCAGATGAAAGAAATCCTAGTGCCGGAGGGCTAATGGGTCTGAGCATCAGAGGGCTTATCCTTAAGAATTTCTGTAGGCCAACACTATAGCATCTCTGGCCAACATCTGGGAATGCTAGGGGGAGGCACCAGGAGAAATACCAGACCGAGAAGAGAAGCCAGTTTCCAGCTTAAGCAATAACAGACCTATTGAGGGCACTTGGGGCTTTCTGACACCATAGGGAAAAGCAGGAAAAAAGTGAAGGAATTGTCCACATTCTTGCTAGAACTGTTAGAAGCCCTGTAAGAGTTCCTACTGTGGGGAACACCCTGGCAGCCATTACAAAAAGTTGGAAGACATTTTGGATTCATGCTTCTCTCTCTTGACTAGGTTCTTATTCAAAGGACAGGGGTCCCTGGATAGTAAAACCTGTGGCCTCTTCCAGGGGGCGAGGCGTCTACCTGATCAACAATGTAAGTGTTTAGCAGAATGCTGACCTTCCCCAGATGATGCTGCATTCCATTCCCTCCCCTCCCACTGTCACCTTTAGCAAGTGCCATGGTAATCTCACCAGCAGGTGGCACTGCTGTCAGTTTCAGCACCATTAGGTACCTGGTAGGTGATCAGCACCCCCAAGCAGCTGGCATGCCCCACAGCATCCTGTTTTTCCATGATTCATGTCCTGCAACATAGATCTTTTAAGTCTCAGATGCAGCAGTAACCAGAAGACTGTTCCTGATGCAATATGAATAGCTGTGCAGCTGCATCCTGGGCTTCCCTAATGGTGCAGGCTGCCTTGGGGAAGACTCCCAGAAAGCTGAGTGCAGATCCCAGGCTGTCTGACATGGAGAGCTGAATCCCATATTCATCATTGCCTTCACTGGCCCTGAGTTGTCTTCTCCCATGGCTGTTTGATCGCCCCAATTAGTTGAATAACTTTCAGCAAAATGAAATCCCCCAGTGGCAGGGAGAGGCCTTTGTTCTGTGTTCTGGACACAGAGGGTTCTGGGATTCATGGTGCCAATGGTGCCAGGCCTCTCCTGAGGGCTGATGCTCTGAGCACAGTGTGCTGGCTGTAGTAGTTGCCTTGCCCTTTGCATGCTGCGCAGAGGATCAGTTTCTCACTAGTGGCAATTGAGTCTCAACTGGAGCTGAGAGGGGTTGAGGGGATTCCGAGCCCTAGGGACTAACAGGCAAATGTTCCTGGCATACTACCAAGCTGGTTGCTGAGTCACTTTGTGTTCATTTACTCCCTCCTCTGTCCCTGCAGTGAAGGGGCCAGGTTGCCTCATCTGTCCTCTACCTGGATCCTTTCCCATGGAATAAGGGAGCAGCTAGCCAAGTGCATGAAGTAACTCTTTCCAGAGCTGCACTCCGCTTTGCTCTTTGTTTGAAGGAGAGGGAGTGCATGCTCAAGTGATGGGCAGGTAGCCATGAACTGAGGAAAGGGCCCTCCTGGGATCTCTTTGTATATCTATTCCAGTAGTATGTCAGCTGTTTTGGCCCAAAGATTTCACTTTTCTTAGTGTGACCTCCACACAGAGTATTTTCTAGAATCTATTCATGGAAAGTGGTTTTTTAAAAAAAATAAAAATCCTCAACTATTTCTCTGATCCAGAGTAAAACAGGCTGCCATTTTTGAGACATACCAAGAGAGCCTGAGCTCTCTGACTCTTTAGTTAGCCTAGATTGCTCCTGCTCAGGCCAAGGGAAATGTGGATCTCCAGACACAAGTGAGTGAAAGACAGGGAGGTGGATTAGAGTTGGCTCCTTCAGAAACTGGGACAAGAATCTGTTAACCAATCTGAACCATTTTTAGTGGCAAGGGGCAGAAAGGGATTTACAGACAGTGAAGTGTAAAAGTCTCCTGAAGAGGTTGCTGCTGCCTGCAAGTTGCACAGCTTCCCTTCCCAATCAGTGACCTGTGCCTGTGATGCTGAAGAGCATATCTGGTTGCCCAGGGCTTTGTGTATTTGTCATAGAAGTATAATGGAGCTTCCTATCCTGAGCTCCCATGTCAGTACAGCAGCATCACTGCTGTCTGACACTGGGATAAGGGGCTCTTAGCTAGGCAGGGTGAGTAGCTGGGTAACAGCCCTGGATCTGGCCACCGAGATTGAAGGTGTGAGGAGGTCATCTCCCCCACTCTTGGCTCTGCTCGTTCCATATGCTGGAGACCCTCAAAATTAAGATCTTGGCCCAGGATTTAGTCCTTCTGTTCTGGATCTGCCTCCACCAATAGCCAGTCCTGGATGCCTGAGAAGAAAGTAAGCCCCCTAATCCTGTGCTTGGTCAATATACCTAACATCAGAGTAGTAGGAAGTCAGTGTGACTCTCATTTGAGACTTCCAGCCCGTAACTTGTTGTGCATAATCACTGTGGAGCGGTTAAAGAGCTATTGAGACCAATTCAGGAGGACACGTGTGTGTGGTTTTAAATTTATATATTATGTGTAAAGCACTTTGGGATCTCTGGGATGGCATGTTCTTTGGAAATGTAATAACACCCTGATTAAGCTTCTGATCAGGGTCTAATTACCCTAAATACCCTCTTACTGGCCAGCCTTTTCCCTAGCAGCAGCTGTAATGGCACAGAATGACTTTAGAATGGAAAGGCTCTTGGTAAAGTCAGCCCTTGGATTCGTGGTTTCCTCACTTTTGGACTGATGCTGTGTCTTGTTCTGTAGCCAAACCAGATTTCCCTGGAAGAGAATATCCTGGTGTCCCGCTACATCAACAACCCCCTGCTCATAGATGGTGAGTGTGTAGGAGTTGACTTCTTCCTCAATTTCCTGACCAGATGGTCTCAGCAGCCTATGGGTAGCTATTTGGGCTGCCGTACCTGCTTTGATAGTTCTAAGGTGCTGGAGAGATTTACCTCTGGGGGGGGAAGATTCCTCAAACCCAGGGAGCTTCCCTGTTGGGGAAGCTCTGAACATCTCAAGTCAGCAGAAGCTGATAGACTCTGCTGTCTATTTTACACCTCCATCGCCCTCAGAAGGGTCTGCTGCTCCCCCCTCAGCTGGGTGCAGAGTCTGGAGGTTCTTGGGAAGTATTTGTGGTCACTGATTCCTGCTAATCCTCTTCCAGACTTCAAATTTGATGTGCGCCTGTATGTACTGGTGACGTCCTATGATCCGCTTGTTGTCTACCTCTACGAGGAAGGACTAGCCAGGTAGGATTCACACCCCTTCCCCCAAAGCAGTTGAACCTGAAGCTCTAGGATCAAGAGAGCTTCTCCCTACCCTTGCCCTGCTCATCTTTCATTCAGAGGCCTGGCAGAGAAGGAGCACCTCAGTTTTAGTTGTAGGTATTTAGTGGTGATGTGCCCGAAGGGGAAGTGACTGATTTTGATGACATGGTTATGGGAGGGGAAAAGCCTTGATAAAGCAAATCTTGGAGTGATTGTCCACACAGATTCCGTTTTTGGTGCACCTGCACCCCATGCACTTGATCAGATACTTTTTGGCTAGTGTCAGTTGGGCCATGCCTGGTCCCTAGATACCCTTCCCCCAACTACCCCCAGGCAAAGTGGACTCTATCATCTCTCAGTTCCTTCTTGCTATCCATGGAGCCCCAGCACTGTCTGCTTCTCTTGAGCAGTCTATGATTCACCTTTGATTTTAGGATTAGCTCATTAGTGAGTGAGAATTAGGTTTCCTTTTGCCAGTTGGCACAGGTACAAGTATATTTTAAAAAAACAAGAAATGTGGATTTTTGTCATTTTAAGCATAATCCCCCCCCCCCCCCCGCTGCTCTTAATGTCTACCCCATATAGGGGCTTTTAGATCATGGCAAAGGCTAAAGTCACCAAGGTTTAAAACCTGTCCCTTGTGACTGTCGATCAGCGATGGATGCTGTCAGTGCCCGATGTGCCTTAGGGAAGGACACATTGTGGAATGTTGTTCCATGGTGGTTACTTCTCCAGGTGCACCCAGGCAGTGAGTGAATGAGGGGAGGCTGAAGCTTTTCCTGCTGGAGAAGTCAGTGCAGGCTTCCTCGGACTCTGGAATATCTTTGGAGAAGCCTCAGTGTGTGGGTCTGTCAATCTCCCTCAGTACCCTGGTGAGCTGCACTCCCAGGCCGCTTCCTCTGAAAGGCCTAATTTGTCCACCAGTACATCAGCGTTGATGTCTGGTAGAAGCAGGAAGGAGCACTGTTCCAGAGATGATGCCAGACACAGGTTGGGCCTCCTGCTGGTGTCAGGGAAGGTGAGAAGTTATGACTTGTTTTGACTTCAGTTGACATAAGTTGGATAAGACACTTGATGGTACCTCAGTGCTGATATTTAAGACAGCTCAGGTGGTACCATCTAAGGCTTAGGAATGTACTCCCTCTTGTATAAGCGCCAGATACAGAAGTACACAGTGCTGGGGCTAGTACATTTATCACCTTGTTTGGTGGGTCCAGTACTGGACCCAATGTTAAGAGATTCAAGGAGGTAATTAACCCCCCCCCCCGACTTTAGAACCTCCATGTTTGGCTAGGGAAGAGACCTCTTGCAAACCTACCTGGTTCATAGGCAGGGTACTTCTGACAGAGTTCTTCTGTTAGAGGATCTATATTCCTTCTCCTCTTCCCTAAAATATATTGTGAAATCATCCCCTCATATTCCATCTCCCCTCTGGATAGCTCAGGGGAAGTCCAGGAGAAAATCTAGATATTATTCAGTTAGAGGAGCTAAGAACACAGTCATAGGGAGCACTCGTCCTGGTATCCTTGATGTGCACTCCTCCCCACTCTCCTACCTTCCCTGATCATACTGGATCCCCTGGGGATATTCAGCCCTATTCCTGAAAGCCAGCATTCCCCACTGTATCCAGAGCTAGGTCTCTGTCACTGAAGAGACAAATTCAGCTTCCACAGGTGAATTGAGTTCTATGGCTGCTGGGGAGGCAAGAGGAGGAGAATGGAAAAGAACAGCATTCTCCTGAACAGGAGCATCAAATCCCAGCTCCAATGTTGTCCTGCCCTGATGAGGCAGTGAACATACCTTCACTAGCCTAGGAGGATTAATTGTCTTCTAGGACCTGATAAAACAGATGGCTGATACCCTGCAGAGACTGTAGAAGAGAATCATAGAAATGTAAGACTGGAAGGGATCTCAGTAGGTCATAGTCAAGTCACCTGCTCTGAGGCAGGACTAAGTAAACTCTTGGATATACTTGATCTAACTTGAGGAAAGTTGGCTGTACCAGTCAGCAATGGTCTACTGTAACATGCCAGATGGATGTGGCACACACCAACTTCTGTCTACTAACTTCAGGAAAGCAGACAGAAGATATCAGGCCTCTGAATATTTTTATTAGCATCCCATACCTGGCACTCTTGTGGTACAAGCTGTATCAGAGAGAGCAAAACAGTAAGTCCTCCAAAATACCCATATGAGAAGACCCAACAAAAGATCAACCTTGTTGGTTGAAAGCCTACAAATGAAGGAAGCAAACTATCAAACACTACTCCCACAATAAGATTTTTTTTGAATTTGGACAGCTATCCAATTTGATGGCTAAACTACCCAAGAAGCATCAGGAGGAACCACAATTTCTTATGGCTGATGGCCAGTTAACTGCTAAACATCTCTACAGGCTGCACTAAATCTATCTAATAAGAGGTGCAAATAATGGCAACATCAATATCCATGAAGAGGTGGTCATCGCTTCAGCCCTTGGGGGGGGGGGGGGGTCCCAAGGGAGGTCGAAGCAATAATTGAGGCCCTCCCATTTGAAGGGAGCATCTATTTAGCAGTGGCACTGATGAGGCACTACATACTTTTGAAGAATTCCAGGCAGCTCTGATCTTCAGGGCTCTGTCCCATCCCCTAAAACAGTGGTTCTCAAAGTTTTCAGACTACTGCATGAAATTTTAGTTTGTACTGACTTTGCTAGTGCTTTCTATGTAGCTTGTTAAACTAGGCAAATATCTAGAGGAGTTGTACTCCCCTGGAAAACCTCTGCATACACCCAGGTTGAGAACCACTGCCTTAAAAGAAAGCAATGCAAGCAACAGCCATACCTCAGGAAGTGTTTCTCAATGCAGTATTGCCAATCTCCATGATTGTCTGAGCCTCAGAGAAAGATGTAGAGCAGGAGTCAGCAACCTTTCAGAAGTGGTGTTCCAAGTCTTCATTTATTCACTCTAAGGTTTTGCTTGCCAATAATACATTTTAACGTTTTTTAGAAGGTCTTTCTCTAAAGTCTATATTATGTAACTAAACTGTTGTATATAAAGTAAACAAGGTTTTAAAAATGTTTAAGAAGCTTCATTTAAAATTAAATTGCTTATCAGTTTAGTATAGTGGTTCTTAACCTGGGATGCACGTACCCCTAGGGGGTGTGAGATGCCCTTTCTCGGGGTGCGAGACGTGAGTTTTTTTGAGAAGGTAAATCATCGAAAATCACTTCCCCCCCCCCCCCCCGATCTTTGTCTCAACCCCTTTGCATACTATTTCAGATGCAAAATGGTAGACCAACTTCTAATGAAAGGCATGGTGCAGGTCGAAAGATATAAGCTATTCCATAAAATCTAAATGCCTATTTTCATATCTCCATATATCTGGTTCACAAAAAACCCTGCGATTCCTGATAGGAACATCCCATTATCAATACAGAGTTCTGACCTTTTGGCCACTCTACAGCTCTAAGGGTTTTCACTAAATGCCTGTCATTAGTGGCAGCTCATCTAAGGAGACAAGAATCCAGGTACGCCTTTACCTAGACAATTGGCTAATTCAAGGAAGATCACCACAACAGGTGACTTAGCACAGACAGTCCTGAAATTCTGTATCTTTCCAGGTTTCAAAATGAATAGAGTGAAATCCTCAGATTCAAATTGCTCAGGTGAAATCTATGGTCTGTTAGACTCCAAATTAGGGAGGGCTTATCTTCCATAGGAAAGATTTCATACAATGAGACCACCCAATCAGTTTTAGCCCACCCAACACCACAAACGAGAATGTCTGAGGCTTCTAGGGCACATGGCCATTTACACTTATAATCACACAGTATGCCAGACTACAGTATTGATCTAGGCAGGAAGTGGCTGAGATCAGTAGCTCTCCAGCTAGGGTGACCAGATGTCCTGATTTTATAGGGACAGCCCCAATTTTTGGGCCTTTTTCTTATATAGGCTCCTATTTTCCCCCTCCTCCCCCCATCCCAATTTTTCACACTTGCTGTCTCGTCACCCTATCTCCAGCAGACACCGCATGGACATGATGGTCTTGGTCCCACAAGAATTGTCAAATGATGAACAGAACCACTTTAGATATGCAGTGGAGTTCTATTATCTGTCTCTTCCTACAAAGATGCTGGTAACATGCCTTCACTCAGGAAGGGTTCCTCTTGAGCCATTGAAAAGTCAAGGACTACGGTCTCCTCAGATAGAAAGTCTGCACACACACACACATATTTTAGAGGTCAGGGCAATCTCCCTGGCATGCAGCTTTTTCTATCCCTTCTTAATGTCCATCAGCTGGAATTGCTGATTCAACACCACAGCAATGCCCTATATCAGTGACTCTTAACCTTTTGAGACTACTCTACCCCTTTCAGAAATCTAATTTCTTACATACCTCCACATTTCACCTCACAAAATATATATAGCTGTATATTTTTCTATAGGAGCTTCTCAGCACCAGCTTTCTCCCTGACCGCACTAGTCTTTACTTCAGGGCTAGCAACTAGTCCAGAATTGCTATCTGGACTTTCCATCAGCTCCATAAGAGTCAATCTGACAGCAGTATCTGCAAATTGCTCTCCTATCTGTGGCCACACTGTTTCCCCCCTCTCCGGTGACTGTTACTGAAGGTTCTCATGCATGTTTTTTCCCACTGTTTGAGAGCCCTGTCCTCCATGGGACCTTAATATGGCACTGGCAGGGTTAATGTGTCCCCTCTGAGTCTTTAGCAACCTGCTCCCTTTTAACAGCTGGCTGCTAGGAAAATGGTTTTCATTGACATTACCTCAGCTAGGAGGGATGGGGAGATTGAGGCTTGTATGTCAGCTCCCCTGTATGAAGTATATCGCAAGGACAGGGTTCTCCTTAGACCTTACTCTGTTTCTACCCAATGTTGTCTGAGTTCTGTGTAAATCAGTCCATTCACCTCTTTATTCTTCCTTAAGCCTTGCTCTAACCTGGAGTAAAGCAAAGCTTCACACACTAGATGTAGTGAAGGTATTGTCTTTCTATTTGGATAGAATGAAGTCATTTGGCAACACATACACACTAGTTGCATTTGTTGACAAAATCAAAGGGTGACCTTCCAAGTGGGTCTTGCAGTGTAAGAACTTGCTGTGAGTTAGGCCATATCAGAGCTCTTTCCACTAGGGCTCAGACAGCTTAAATTGCTTGTTTTGAGTAATATTCCCATACTTGAGCTAGTATGGGTCTCCAGACTGAATGCCAATTTTGGTAGGATTGTCCTGCAGTCACTATTCAAGCAGGACTCCTACCTGCCTCTAAGCAAATAGACAGCTGCTTGTTAGTCACTATGAGTGGAATCCATTGGCAATTGCTCAAAGAATGGCTACTTATCCCACAGCAACTGTGGCTCTTTGAGATGTGTTGTCCACACAGATTTCACAACTCGCCCTCATCTGCTAATGGGGAGTTCTATCCATGTGGGCTTTTGTATTGGTGAAGCAGTTGGGTCCATTCAGCCATTTGTGCCCTCAGATGGGGAGGTTGCAAGGGCACAGGCATGACCACCAGATGGACACCACTGGCCAAAAAAAATCTGACTCAAGCACGTGGTGCATGGGCACCGAGAGTGGAATCTGTGCCAAAAGCACATCTTGAACTAGTTACTGTAGGGTAAGCAACTGTACTTTCTCTGCTCCCACATCCACACCTTGTATTCTTTTTGAGAAGGGGCTAATGTAAGTGGAGGCCAGTCTGTCTGCTGTGGGGCATTGTGGAGGGTCTGCATGCTACTGTCAAAGACCAGGTCTCTTGTAGACATATAGTTCCACCAGCTATAGGATACCTGATGCATGATTATAGAATTGGTGCCAAAGGTAAAATCAGAAGCACATCCCTGGGTGTGTCACCCTAGGTCAGGGAACTAGCCTGACCCCTGGTAGAGTGACCCATAGCTCTGCTGCTGCCCCACAGTTGATAGTTCACAGTGTGGCTTATATGGAGTACTTTTAAATGACAAGAATAAGCCTACTTCTATCAGCTTCCTTAATGACTCGTCAACCTCCTCCTCCCCCCATAAATCTCTGGGGCTGGTGAGTAGGTGCAGCAGGTGATGGCAATCCCCCAGGGTATATCTAGCAATTGGATGGAACAGAAACAGTGTCAGTCATATAATGGAGGTTAAGGGTGGGGGAATGTGAGAGATTAGATATTTCCTCCTATGTGTGGCCTCCAGGTGGCACTAGCAACCTTTGTTGTTTTCAGGGTCTTGTGGTGATTTTCCTCTTGCCCTGGATTTGTGTGCCTGGACACAGAGGATCCTGGAGCTCCAGGTTCTTGTTTGTCTCTCTGGTGTAGTATAAATGCCTAGAGAGACCCCTTTAAGGGCTTACAGACTATTGGTGCTTTGGCTAAGGCTGGGACAACCTCAGGCTGTCAACACTTGTGGCTCTGAGTGGAGGCTGCTTTTCCTCCCCCATTGTAGAAGCTGCAGTGTTTAGGAGTGGAAACGGTGTGGCGGGGCTCCTGGGAGGTCTGGGGAGTGATATGTGGTAAAAGCATACTGTGGCATAGATGTCGTGGGGGTGCGGGCTTTGTGCATGTGGAGGCCAGGTTTAGGGACCTACCTTGCTGACCAGAGCAATGACATTGTACCTGTATTCTGCAGTTTTCCCAAAACCTGGCTAGTTTCCAGAACATGACTTCTGTATTTACCTGTATTTGTTCCCTTGCCAGCTTCTGCTATATCCCACTGAAAGCCAGTGTACAGCTCATGTCATGCCTCAGGGAGCCCCAGTGGCTGGTGCCTGGCTCATTCAGTAGAGCTGATGCCTCTTATCAGTAACTCTTCTCTGCCAATAGAACATGTGGAGGCTCCATAGGACATGACTTTTCTTGACTTGAGGAGGGACTAAATAGCATGCATCAGCTGATGCCTGTTTGCCTGAGTAGAAACCTCCCTGTGTCTGGCTTCCAGAGTACACCCTGACTTGACATGAGGTGATCTAGGTTTGGAAGTGAGGTTCTGGAACAGAGGAAATAGGTTTAGGCTCTGATGCTGCATTGCTGTGTGTTCCCATCTGTGGAATGGCAGGAGGTGGGGCATAGGAAAGCTCCCTCTGGCAGCAGTGAGGAAGCAGAGAGCCAATGATGAAGCCTTCTGGGTTATTCAGGCTTTTGAACCTTCTCAGAAGTTCTGAATGCAGCTGTTGCATTTCCACTGCTGAAGTCCTGTTTTCTTGCTTTGAGAAGTGTGTTGGGCAGAATTCAGGGTGCCCTGACCTGAGGTGCCAGACACAAGAGCAGGCTCTTTTGTGGTTTGCTCTTTCCTCAGAGGAAGTTTTTTGTGGGGTGTAACCTTAGGCCATCAAAGCTGAGAGCAGCTTTCAGAGCAGCACCAGGACTAACAGCATCAAACAGCTCTGTCAGTGCATCTTATCTTGCCTTGTAGTACCCCCTGCTATTCTGGTCTTGCCCAGCTCCCAACTCTGTCAATGTTCCTAATCCATAGTAGTCCACTATTTCAGTCGTGTCCCTTCTATGAAGGAAAGCTTGCCAATCATTTTGAATTGGTGGTGGTCTTACAGTTCTCTGTTGGTGCCTGAAACAAGAACAGGGCTTCTCTAGTGTGAGACAGACAGGGATATGCCATGCTGTTCCTTAAGGTCTTGTCCAGATTTGATTTAAAGGTGTATCATTAGAACATGTTAGCTGATACATTTTTAAAAACCTAATGTAGTCAAAGCATATTGCTTTTAATATGTGCTAAACTGATCAGGATTAAGATTTAAGACCAAAGGGATTATTATGATCTAGTCTAATCTCCTATATAACACTGACATAGAATTTCACCCAGTGATTTCTGCATCAAGCCCATGACTTCTGAATGAGCTAGAACATATCTTCTAGAAAGACTTCCAATCTTGGATAGTTAGAGCTTTGGGGAGCCTTGGTCTGCTGTAGACTTCTGAATTATGTTAGCTAACGTGTTCAAATACACACCTTTAAATCTTAGTCTAGACAAGACCAAAAAGATAACCCACAGGGGAGGGTATTCAAAGAGGCATCAAACTGATTTTGAATGCCTCATTGTATCCCAGGGGACTGCATAGCCATGTACTAGCAGGTAGATGTCTCCTCTGACCTGCTGTGAAATTGTCTGGTTGTCTTAATTTTGTTTTTGTTTTCTGTTTCTGATTCCCTTTCAACCAGAGAGCCTTGTGCTTGGAATGCGGGTGGGGGACGGGGTCACAGTTAGGGTTTGAATGTTTTCTACTGCCCATAGCTTGAAAAGTGGGGGTTTCATTCTGTCCCTCCCAGTTTTTCCCTCTGTCTAGCTTATGAAATGGAAATTAACCTGAATCTTTTTCGGGGACTTCCCATTTGTGTTTGTGCCCCCATCCTGCATGGTGGCTTTGGGAAATGTGCCTTGCTGCTGTGACCATCAGGGGGTGTAGATGCACAATGATCGTTTTTGGTGTTCTAGAAAAATGTCTGGTTTTTCTTTTCAGTTTTGTTTTAAACTTGGTCTTTACTACCTGAATTTTCTGCCTTTTTTTTTTTGTCAGCTCTGTTTCTGGTCCTGAACCACTGGAAGGGTTCCAGCCCAGCAGGAACTTTGTAGCCTGACTTTCACTGAAATTGAGAATTTTTTTTGTAAAGCAACAAATTGAGCTGAAAACCAAATGTGCTTGTGAAGGGCCCAAGGAGCAGTAGCTGAGGGGGAGGTGAATGTGTACTTTAGAATGACACGAGAGTTCCAGTAATGTCTGAGCTGGCAGCTGAGCCTCATAATGTCTGACAGTGGGCTGCCTTCCTGCCATCTGAGCTCACTGAACTCCAGAGTCTGCAGTGCCCCCTCCTTCGGTAGCCCTGCTTGCTAATTAGCACTGGCTCCGCTGGGATATTTACCTTTTCTCTGCTGGATTCCTGTGGTTTCTAAAGAATTCAGGTGCTCCCTGTGAGCCAAGGAATTCACATTACCTCACAGGATGTGCTGTGGCCAGAGCCTGCTGCAGCAGCCCAGTCCCCCACGCCCCTAGTAACCCCTGCCTAGCAGGCCCTGGCTGTTTGGGAAGCATAATGAATTCCTGCAATGAATGGCTGGGGATCATTCTCATGATCCTTTCCCAGGCACCTCCATCCAGCATAGCAGCCATGGACAAGCGCATCCACTTGGGGGGTTAAGCTAGGGTTATCACCACTGGCTCATCACTTCTCTTACATTAGACTGGGGTTTTGAGCTTAGAGAGGAAGGATGGTCTTGTGGTAAAAGCATAGTATTCTGAGTCGGGTGACTTGGATTCTACTGCCTGTTTAGCCATTTGCTGAGTCTCTTGGGCAGCTCACTTCCCTGATTGTGCCTGAGTGTCCTCCTCATGTAAAAAAAGAGATGAGGCCTAGTTCCATGCTATCTCTGTGGTGTTTGGGTAGGGAAGCCAAATAATGTTCTTGAAGCAGGGCCAGATGATGCCCTTGGCTACATCTATACAGCTCCCATGGGAATCAGAGAGGCACTGTGATGATAGGGTTCGTGGGCTGGGACTCCACAGTTAGAGCTGCATACTCCCACAGATAACAGTAGCAGCTCTGCTGAAGCTCAGGAGAAGTCTTGTCAAAGAATAATAAAGTGGAAAATGGCTCTTACACAGTAACTGTTTATGCTATAGTGATTGTTACTTTAGCATTTCACCATTGGGCAGTAAGAAGTCAGAGGGGTCCTACTAAGTCTAACTGTGTGACCTCCGTTTCTTCTCTTGTCTCCTTCTGCCTTTGGCACTTGGAGAGCCTTAAAGGAAAGGAGCTATCAGACCATCTTGCTCTACCCATTGGACTCTGCTCTTTGTTTTCTCTCCTTTTGCTTACTCTACTGTGGTGTTTTTCTTCTTGCATCTTTCTCCCTTCCTCCTATCCCCACCTTTTTGGCTTCCTCTTGGGCATCAGCAGATGCCTTATCCATGGAAGGGGCTGCAAAAGGCAACTGGCTAAGATTGCATTACCCTATTCCCTTTCCAACAGGCTTCATGTGTTGAATTGTCAGAAAAGGAGCTGGACTAGTCTTAGATTAGCTTCTCTTCACTGCAGATGTTCATTATACCCACAACATACTCTTAATGGTAGGATGCAAGTTTGAAACCCATGTGTTAGCTTGTTCCTGCATCTTTTCACAAGAGACCCTATTTCCTGCACCTGTTGGTCTCTCAAAGTTCTGCCCCAGTTTTTGCATTTCTTGCATTTTGGCTTTTCCTATTACTCTATTGCGCTAAGAGCATTTGAATAGATTCATCTGGCTTTTGGCAAAGGAACTCCGCCATATAGTGTCATCTGCACCAATGTGCTAATGGGGTTAACAGCTCAAGTTCTACTGCTGCACCTACCTGGTGTACTGCTCCACTGCTTGTTTTACTGTGGAGATAATTGATATCACAGGCAGGGAACTGGTGTGTGATTGTGGAGCAGGGGCAGGAACAGAGGCAAGACCCTGGACCAGTGTTGTGCTCCCATTCCGTATGGGAAAGAGCTCCCTAGCTGCACTTTGGGGCTGCAGCCTTTGTACTGCGTAAGGGTGAAAATATTTGTAACCTCTTTCCACCAGTTCTTAGCCCATGGAGCAGCTTTCTCAGGGCATCATGTTGATGTCTCTCTGTCCTGGTTTAGCAGCAGCTCATGGCAACTGGCTGAGCCAAGGGTTCCCAGGTGTCCGGTTTTCGACCGAGCGTCGGCTCCGCAGCTCCCATTGGCCAGGAACCATGGCCAATGGGAGCTGCCGGGCTGGGGCCTGTTGGGGCAGGCAACGCACAGGGCCCTCTGGCTCCTGCACCTAGGAGTTGGACTTCCAGGCGCAATGTGAAGCCAGGGCAGGCAGGGAGTCTGCCTTAGCCTTGCTGTGCTGCCAACTGGGAGCTGCCTGAGGTAAGTGCTGCCCGGCTGGGCCCGCACTCTGCACTCCAACCCTCTGCCCCAGCCCTGAGCCCCCTCCTGCACCCCACACTCCTCATCCCCTCCTGCACCCCTGCCCCAGCCTGGTGAAAGTGAGTGAGGGTGGGGGAGAGCGAGCAATGGAGGGACAGGGGAATGGAATGAGCGGGGGAAGGGGCAGGGCAAGGATGTTCAGTTTTGTGCGATTAGGAAGTTGGCAACCCTAGTTGAGACATTTGCATTAAACAGTAAGTCTTGAAAGAGTAAAGAATAGGGAAGGTGCAAGTGGCTTTCCGTTTAGTCTTAGTGCCCTAAGCAGGGAGCCCTTGACAGTCCAGTGGAGCCAAGAGCAGCTGTGAAGGGTAAAGAGGGAGATTCCAGAATTAGAGGTAGGGATACTTAGATCCAGAGAGTTGGTTTAGATCAGTGGTTCTCAACCAGGGGTCCAGGGTCACTGGGGGGCTGTGAGCAGGTTTCAGGGGGTCCCCCAAGCGGGGCCAGCATTAGACTTGCTGGGGCGCAGGGCAGAAAGCCAAAGCCCGACCACATGGTGCTGAAGCCTGGGGCTCCGAGCCCTGCCACCCTGGGCTGGGGCTGAAGCTGAATCCTGAGCAACTTAGCTTTGCAGGGCCCCCTGTGGTGTGGGGCCCCGCAACTGCCCTGCTTGTTACCCCCAAATGCTAGTCCTGGCTTTTATATGCAGAAAAACAGTTGTTGTGGCACAGCTGGGCTATGGAGTTTTTATAGCATAATGGGAGGAGGGAGGGCTCAGAAAGAGGTTGAGAACCCCTGGTTTAGATGGCTTTTGTGTACAGTTAGGGAAAAACCATTGCTCAGTTGTGTCTTGTGCTTTTCTATAGCACCCATGCAGGTAAAGAGGAATTAACTATACTGCTTCCCCCCACATCTGCTAACAGGCCCTTTGTCCTTTCATCCTTCTCTCCCAGGCTCTCCTTCGGTGTCCTGATTAATTACCCTATAGTTGCCTAGTTTACATATGACAGTAAATTTCACCTTATGGTTAATATACCCTTCCCTAAGCAGTGCGAGTAGAAGACCTGGAGCTGTACAAAACCTTGGAAGGATGGGGTTTTGGACTGATATCTGCAGGATTGGGGTTAGGGCTGCACAGCGACAAGCCCTGGAAATGGGAGTAAGTTATTGGGGAACAATATGACTTTGTGTTTCTCTCTCTGATATAAGCAGTGGGTAGCACTAAGTATGGGAAGGGGATTTTACAGCTATGCTACTTCTGGCTGTGATTCTGTCAGATTTCACAAGTACAGTTGACCCCAGATTCCTGTTGGATGGGTGACCTCTCTTGAAAACTCAGGGTTCTTCATGAAATAGTGTTGGTGATTTTTTTGGGATGCTTTTCCACTCAAGTCAGTACTAAACCCAATGCGTGAGTGTGGCATGAAGGAGTGCTGTGCTATTGGAGTTAGTGTCTCTTTGCTTTGTCACCTTTCTTGCTTCTAGAGACTGATGAATTCCCTAGAAGTTTCTGTTATGAATTTTGGGGGAAAATATAGTCATGTCATAAGGTCATAACACTCTTTCCATTCCACTAGTCTCTTAGGCTGTTAAGCAGCAGTTACTAAAGTTAGACATTTTTAAATAAGCATGTCCAGATAACTTGCATCCAAGAGTTTTATAAGAGTTGGTTGAGGAGCTCACTGGAGCATTAATTCTGATTTTCAATAAAACTTGGAGAAGTTCCAGAAGACAGACAAACAAAGTTAATATTATGCCAATATTTCAAAAGGGTTAACAGAATGATGGACTAATTATAGGCCTGTCAGTCTGACATTGATCCTGGGCAAGATAATGGAGGGGCAGATATGGGGCTCCTTTAATAAAGAAATAAAGGGAGGGTAATATAATACCAATCAATATCAGTTTATGGAAAATAGATCCTGTCAAACTAGCTTGAGATGTTTTTATGAGATTACAAGTTTGATAAAAGTGAACAGTGTTGATCTAATATACTTTTAAACTTCTGCATGGCATTTGGCTTGGTACTGCAAGACCTTTTGATTAGAACACTAGAGAGAGAGAGAGAGAGAGAGAATCTACATGCACACATTAAATGGATTAAAAGCTAGCTGGTAGGTCTTGATGTAATTATAAATGGGGAGTTATCAAATGGATGTGTTTCTAATGGTGTCCTGCAGGGATTGGTTCTTGGCCCTACAGTATTTAACATTTTTTTTAGCAATGACTCAGAAGAAAACATAAAATCATCACTGATAAAGTTTTCAGATGACCCCAAAATTGGGAGAGTGGTAAATAATGTAGAGGACAGGTCATTAATATGGAGCAATCTGGATCACTTGATAGACTGGGTGTGAGCAAACAATATACATTTTTATATAGCTAAATAGAAATGTGTATATATCTAGGAACAAAGAATGTAGGCCATACTTAGAAGATGGGGGTGACCCTATCCTGGGATGCAGTGACTCTCTGAAAAAGATCTGAGTGTTGTGGAGGTGAACCAGCTAAATGTGAGCTCCCAGTGCAATGCTTTGGCCAAAAGGGCCTGTGCTATCCTACATGCACAAATAGGGAATCTCAAGTCAGAGTGGAGGTAATTTTATCTCTGTATTTGGCACTGGTGCTACCACTCCTAGAGTACTGTCCAGTTCTGGCATCCACAATTCAAGAACAATGTGGATAAGTCAGAGAATTCAGAGACGAGCCACAAGAATTATCTAAAGGATTGGAAAACAAGCCTTGGAGTCAATGACTCAAGGAACTCCTTCTGTTTAGCTTAACAAAGAGAAGATTAAGGGGTGACTTGATTATGTCTGTAAGTATCTATATGGGCAACAAATATTTGATAATAGGCTCTTCAGTGTATCAGAGAAAGGTACAACATTGAAGCTGAAATTAGACAAATTCAGACAGGAAAGAAGGTGTAAATGTTTAACATTGACGATAATTAGCAATTGGAATAATTTACCCAATGTCATGGTTGATCTCAGTCACTGGCAATTTTTAAATCAAAATTGTTCTTCTAAATATACTTCTAAAAGGTATGCTCTAAATTTATTTTTGGAGAATTTTTATGGTCTGTTATATAGGAGTTCAGATTAGATGATCACAATGATCCCTTCGGGTCTTGGAATCTATGAACCTATACCTTGGATCTTTCATTTGTGACCCCAGGTCACTTTCTACAAGAGTTGGTATTGTGGGGGAAAGTACTGTTGACCTGACCCCATCCCATTCTGTGACAAGATCTATGCACTATATGCAAGAGCGGTAATGCAAGAGGCCTACAGGCCTGCATCCTGTAAGACTTAGCTTAAGCTAAGAGCATTTGCATATGCTGGGCCGTGGTATTTTGACCCAGATAACGAACTAGGCCAACCTCTAGCCTAGCTGAAGTCCCTAGCTGTCCATTATATGTACACCCCCCCCACCCCAAACCTGCAAAGGCCCCTAGACAATACGCAGCCACAAGCAAACCGCAGATCTTGATAATAACTAAGTGCGTTAGCACAGTGCTAATTATGAAACTGTTTATTTTAGCTCCTTATAAGGCTTTATTAACAATGCTTGAGTGATTAAAAAAAATTAAGGAAATGTATCATTTGACTTGGATGTAAAAAACTATATAAGACTGGTATTATAGGGGCAGGACAGAGAGAGACCAGGGTGGCATCTGCATGTGACCATCTCTATCTCCCTCTCCCTGCATGCTTGTATTCAATAAAAGGACCTCAGACTGTTTGAACGAAACAGATGGTGTGACTCGTTTTCCACAACCGTATAATAACCTTTGTGTCCTGGCCATATTCCAGCCAGGGAAATTGCATTCTATTTAAATCCCCCTTCATTTTCAGGTGGATAGATTTATTTCACCTACTGTTGTGCAGTGCTGTTAAACTGCCACCAATTCTGTCCTCAAGATGTCTGCATTTCATTGGTGGAGAGAGTTTTTTTGTATGTACAGAGTTGTAGTGCACTTTGAGATCCCTCTGAGGTGAAAGACACTAATAAAATGTAAGTTTTCTATCACTAAATTGTGCTTGGAATCTGGAACTGGGGCTATCCAGGAAATGGTGAAGCTCTCTAGGGAAGTGAGAAGTTGCAAGAGTGGGAGATAAAATGCTTGGGTTTGGAAGTACTGAGAACGCAGTAATCTCTGTGACCAGCAGTGGTTAGTATCACATAGCTGATTGTGGGAAGTGTGGAACCTGAATCACTCTCCTCTGTGGAAGGTGGCAGTTTCAAGCCCCTGGGGAAAAATAGAGCATAGTGTTTTTTTCTGAAATTGCTTTGTCTCTATTTACAAGTCGTGGGATGGCCTAGTTGCTAGCACACTACAGTTGTACCCCCTTTCCCATTTGTATTACTGTCCTATTTCTCACCTCTTTTTTCCCATATAGCTGTCCTGGTTTTCCGATTTCTCTGTGCTACGTATGTGATGCCTCAGGTTCTGGATGCACTCATGAGTGTGGGTTTTTTTAAAACATATATACATACAGTGATGTGGCTACAAAAATGGTCAGTGAGATGTTTTGGGTGGGCTTTGTACACAGAGGCATCACAGCCAGAAAAGGGAGAATAGTTACACTCTGACTCTAAGGCCACCATACCTGATAATGCTGCTGTTAGAACTGGGTATCTCATTACCAGAGTGATACTTGGACACAAGCTACAGAAATGATCAAGGGGTTGGAAGAAAGAATGAACTCTAACCAGGATGGTTAAGATGGCAGAGCTGGGAATGTCATAACCAACAAACATTTGTGGTATATTTCTAGACATAAACTGTTAAAATGGAGTTAAAATAGAGAGTACATTAGAGATGTTGTAATGATCCCAAATGTATTAAACTGAGGAAATCCATAGTCAAGGTTAAATATATGAAATCCAGTCATGTTAAAATATGGAAATATACATTGAAGATATCCAACCAATCTTAATTCTGCCCTACTACAGGCTCTTCCAACTTCCTCTGTAGATAAAGATAACTGGAATCTTTTGCATGGATTACATCTAAACTTTTTATGATTAATGCTAACTTTGCCCTTTGCTATTCTTTATAACTGAATGTTTATCCTTCAGCAGGAACTTTAACTCTGCCCTGGAATGACACCATGAGGGGGAGAAAAATGAAAAAAATCTGTTTAACAAATCAGTTTCCACAAACACTAAAATGCCTTAGTCACGATTGTGTAGTTTTTATAGAGAGTCAATACTCTGTCCCATTGACAGACACCCTTCTCAAAATGGCCACCAACTGAGGGCAGTTACGCTGAGAACAATGGGAGATGGCAGCCATTTTGAAAGAGGGCAGCCTCTTTCAGCCTCTGTGAAAGAAGCTTTCACTTATGAAAAATAACAGGGGGAATGACCATTAATAAAATTAGAGTGGCACACTTTATTGCTTCTTTAGGCAGAGTTCATTGAACACATGCCCAGGGCTTGTTGCATTCCCTGGCCACAAGCTCCCTGTGCAACTGTCCATTCCCTTGTATTTCAGGTCCCTCCCTCTTTCCTCTGATCCCAGGGCTCTGTGTGCTTAGGGTATGTCTTCACTAGGAAGGCTGCAGCTTTGTTGCTATAGTGCTTCACTGTAACCACTCACTACAGCAACAGAATCCCATTTCTGTAATTAATCCATCTCCACGAGAGGTGTACCTACTTTGACAGAATTCTTTCATTGATCTAGCACTGTCTACACCAGGGGTTAGGTCAGCTTAACTATGTTGCTCAGGGATGTGAGTTTTTCACACGCTGAGTGATGAAGCTGGGTCGACTTAACTTTTTAGTGTAGACCTGGGCATATTCTTCCACTTTGTTTGTGCCTTTCTCGCTCATGATGTCAACACTTTTAAACTATTGGTGGAGATGGGAAGAGCTAAAATCGTGGGTATTATGCTTGAATGTGTTAATGGCTGCCATCAACCAACAATTACAGAGGCAGCTGAATCTGGTAGCTCTGCTAACAAACTGCTCATTGTGTCCCCCATTTTCCCCCTTTTGGTTTTTTCTAGTTTTCATCAAAATCAGCAGGGTTCCCTGAAACTTGGAATTGATCAGATGGAGTGTTCAAAATTTATTACGTTACAGCCACACTGAGAGATGCTATCAAGTTGCATGTAAGGCCTTGCAAGCTCCACAAGAACAACCCCCAAACCAATCTAACACAGACAAGGTTTCAGTGTGTTTAGGGAGCCTGCTCAGATTAGAGGTCTGGAAAAGTATGACACTGAGTGCTATGTTTCTTAAATGGCCCATTTTAGTTAATTTTAAGTCCTAAATAAACCATTTTAGGGCTTGTCTACACTTACAATGCTGAAGTGGTGTAGCTGCACCACTGTAGCACTTAGTGAAGACACTATCTATGTCAACAGGAGAGCTTCTCCCATCGGTGTAGGATCTCCACCTCACCGAGAGGCGGTAGCTATGTTGATGGGAGAAGCTTTCCCATAAACATAGTGCTGTCTAAACCGGAGTTAGGTTTGTATAACTACATTGCTTCGGAGTGTGGATTTCCACACCCCTGAGAAACAGTTATAATGATGTAAGTTGGTAGTGTAAACCAAGCCTTAGTTTTAAACTCATATAGAAAAATAATTCCATGCGCAGTATTAGTGCTGTCACTTTCGGGAGGATACGCTATATTTTTCATGCATAAGAGATTGGATCCCCGTTTTAAATTCATACCTTAAATATAGACTTGCTACCAACACCTCCATAATAAAGCCACGGGTGGGAAGGAGAGGGTTAGGAGTAGTATCTCTGTAACTAGGAGAAATGGGATGAAATTAAGTAGTAGTCAGTTTAAACTGATTATAAGCAAAACTTCTTGACAGTCGGATATATGGTATTGGGCTGTGAAATAATCTCTTGGAGGAAGGAGTGGGAGCACCTTCCTTTGGGACACTGGAAACCAGACTGGACACAGCTCTGGGAAATAGACTGTAATTGTTCTTTGGTGGTTTGCATTAGATGGTACCTAATTTAGGTCTTTTACATCTGTAATTGCAGCGATTGAGTTGTCTGCCTAATAAGTCCCATCTAGCAAGCTGCTTGCCTTCCCCAGAAAGTGTAGCTTGAATTTTTGTCCTTGTTTTAGGTTTGCAACTGTGAGATATGACCAGGGAACCAAGAACATTAAAAACCAGTTCATGCATCTGACCAACTACAGTGTCAACAAGAAGAGTGGAGATTATGTCAGGTACTTAGAATTGCCAAAGAGATGAGAGGATGGGCTTCAGCTCTTGGAGGCGGAACCAAATTCACACCAGGGTGGGGGCACAAATTTGTACAACTGCATCTAAGTATGGCTTTCAAAGGTCAAGTGGTGATCCTGAGGCACAGGCCAGTTATGTGAGCCCTGCTTCCTTGGTTTGTTTTAGCTGTGATGACCCTGAAGTGGAGGATTATGGGAACAAGTGGAGTATGAGTGCGATGCTGAGGTACCTGAAACAAGAAGGGAAAGACACAACGAGTGAGTAGAGATCCCCTTTGGTTCCTTCCTTGTGTCCTCAGCTGTGTCCACCAGCAAGAAATCCTAGGAAGAGCCCTACTCGGTTCCATCTCAGGGCGGAGGGCAGGATTGTTCCCTGTGATGTATTCTCTAGAGCTATGGCCAGCCCTAGTTCTTAGTGTTCCCAGCGGGGAGGACCCCAAACCGTCTCTTGCATGGAATATAGTTCAACAGGATGTTTCCTGATATTCTTCCCAAGTTTCCCTTTCTTAATGTCATCCTGCTCCTCCTAGTTATAACTTCTGGTACCACCCTAAATGCTTCCCCTCCCTCCACGGCTCCCATGGCTTGTTCAGTCTGGTGAGTCATCAACCTCTTGAGAACCCTGCAATTTAATGAACGAATGACTGGTTACCTGAGTCGTTTTGAATGACTTTTCATGCCCCAGGTTTTTGCTGAGTTTTGTTTTCCATCTGAGTGCTTATGTTCTGTAGAACAGCTCCCTCTTCCACACCTTTGCCAGGTCTGCTTTGATGCATTTGCACAGCAGAATCCAAGTAATTTTCCCTTAAGGGACAACTTGCCTGATACTGAGTCCTTAACCAAATAGTGTTACTATGTCCATCCTATAAGTATTACCAGGGAATTTAGAGGATGGAGGAAAGGATTTGAATCAAACTTCTAAGTGGAACTAAGCCTTTCCCAATTTTATGTGCATGGTTATGCAGTCACTTGTGCTCACTTGCACAAATTAATGTTCTCTCAGTTGCACACGTGGTTAGATATTGATACAGATCATTAGAACATTCAGTTACACATGTCCAATGTAAAGTGATAAATTCTCCTAAATAAGCCAACCACTGAGAAAAATTAGGAAGGCATTCCAATGAATTGGTTATTCCATAATTGTCCAGCTAGGGCTTTCTTGCTGATGCTGGTGGTGTCAGACAGAATGCTGGGCTAAGAACACCAGTCTGATCTGGGACAGCAGATCCTGTATTCTTATGCCTGTGCAGGAACACTTGTGTACACCTGTCTACCCACTCATGTGCACACATTCATGCTTCCTCTTGTACAGATGCTCAAACTTGCAAGCATACTTGTGCTTACCTAGGCATATGCACACGTGTTCCCCCAAGTATGGAAAATAGTAATTGCAGTACTAAATTAGACCAGAGGTTTATCTAGTTCAGTGACCAGTATCAAAAGGGAGTTGCCAACAAAGAAAGTTTGTTTGTTTGTTTTTTGTTTTGTTTTGTTTTTTTCCTAACCCCCATTAGTTTGGCTTGAGCACTAGAGTTTCTCTAACACTCTCGATTTAGTTAATCCTTAAAACTCAGTGGGTGGGTGATCACTCATGCTAAATTGTACTGTCATGCATGCGACATTCTCCTGCTTATGCTTGCTTGCATTTGTTCTTGACCTCCTGTGAGAACTCACTTGAGTACTCCTGCTCTGGGGTATTTGTGTTCATGTATGCACTCATGATCTCTTGCTCCTCTGGGTGTCCACATACGCTCTCATTTGCTTGATGTTACCTGTGGAGTCACCCATGCTCAGATTCACATGCAAACCCAGGAGAGCATTTGCACATGAGTTCAATCCCTGCTTCACATCTTGTTTTTGTTTTTTCCCCCCTCTTACAGCACTGATGGCCAATGTGGAGGACCTGATTATTAAGACCATTATTTCTGCTGAGCTGGCCATTGCCACAGCCTGTAAAACCTTTCTTCCACACCGTGGCAGCTGCTTTGGTAAGGAGCCCAGGGGTTGTCTTAACATATGGGGCTATTGCAGGTTCCCTTTTCTCCTGGGTGTCTGTTACCTGCTGCTTCTAGCCCAGGTGTTGTGTGGAAAAACTTGGACTCCATATTGGGCTAGCAACAGAGGGAAATTTGGGTTTGGCTCTCTGTGCAGCCATCCCAGACCGTGGGATTGACCCCAGAGTCACTGTCACACATAGGGGGGTCCTATGATGGGAGGGGTGCTGGATTCTATGATGAGAGGAACAGGGCTACAGTTCAGAGGGAACCTATAGGGTGTTGGGCATACTGGAGTTACTGGCCCATTAGTGGTCCTGGAAAGGGTGATAAATTGAGCACGCATTGAGATTGGTCCCTAGAAGGAAGGCTTGTTGCATATGAGTGTTGGTGATGCCTGCTGGGCTTGCTTTAGTGTGACTGTACCACATGGCGGCGGCAGAGCCTACCTCTGGCTGAGGCTGTATACAGAGCTATGTGTTGGCAATGGGAAGGGGAAGCTTGGAACAGTTCCAAAAAGCGGCGGCTGGTACCAGTGCATGCCTCCTCCTGCTTTCCAATGGCAGCTCCTCAGCCTTCCCTGAGGTGGCCTCCTCCTGCTTCCAGCTGCTCTCTGCAAACACAGAAGGCAGGAGTCCCAGAATAGAAGATTGCTGAGTGCAGAATCAGTCTTATGCTCAGTCAGTGCTTGCACTAAAGGCTACTAGTAGCTTAGGCTGCCCTGTGTTCAGGGACCAAGGGGAATAGGCTGTCTGAGCACAGCCATGACACGTAAATCCCTTCTGCTGTGGGATTCTTGAAGGTTGGCAGCACTACATATATCTCCATGAGTGTAATGTTAATGCTGCCCATTTTGGATCCTGTGAGCTGACAGGATAGAGTGAGGGACCCAGGGAGGAGGTATGCCTGGGCATTTATGGTATCAGGTGGCAGGCTACCTCTGAAAGCTGGCGAGCTTGCAGGGTCTTTGCTTTTCTGTGTAGCTTTGATCCCTTCTTTCAGAGTCACCGAAATTCTTGGAACTGATTGGAAACTTAGCAGTCAGATGGAATTGTTTTTAGTAAAGTAGCAGTTTAGCACCTACTCCAAAAATATCAACAGCCCAATAGAGACCTGACCATCTCCCCTGTGTTTCTCCCTCCTCCTCCTCCCCCCCGCCCCATCTCAGCCCCTGTCTTAAGTTTACTCTGACCAGCTTGTGGAGAGGCTCTAATACTCTATGTCCTCTGTGCTGGGTCTGGCTTTGAGGTTATCCCACTTCCTGCTGCCCCCCAGGATTGGATTTAATCCTTGGTTGCAGCCCCCCCCCCACCTTCCACGGGGCTGCCGTCCCACAAACCAATTTCCATTCCATTTGTTTGAGTATAAACATGAATTAAGAGCTTCCCAGGAAAGAGTTTAAGCAGGAGCCGTGCTGCTTCCCAAGGGAGCCACAGGCATTCCTGGAGTGCCGTACTTGCTGCCACCTTCCCTCCCCCCTCAGCCAAGTGGTTAGTCATGGTCCTGAGGACCCTGAGCTGCCCCTTGCCTTCCTCCATTGCCCAATCTTCATCCCAGTGCCCTGGTCTCACCCTTTGACGCCCTGCCCCTGCTATTTGTTTACAACAAGGACGCTTGCCAGCTAGGGATGTTCAAGTAATTTTTCCCTTAAGATGGCTGACTCTGCAGTCACAAATGATAGTGAGAAAACTGAATGAGACCTAAATGGCAGAAGGTGGAATCCCTTTGGAGGCTATTTTCTCTGTTCCTTCCTCTGCTTTGGTAGCAAACAATGCAGCCTTGAAATGACGCGCTGGGAGGTATGGCCTATCCAAAAGACAGGGTCAGTCAGGCCTGTCTATTTGATCTTTGTACCTTACTGGTGTTTCTCCATGATCTCTCTAGTCAGGTCATACTACAGAACCTTGTTCTCTCCTCTGTTGGGATGGGGGAGAGGCTGGCCTCCCCTCTGCTCCTGGCCCAATCTTCCATGGTGTTGGAGATACAAGTCTTCCCCCATACCATCCTGGTTCTCATATGCTCTTTCTGTAGGTTAGACACTATCTCTCCTCTTCTACCTGGTTGGGGTACTGCTGGAGACTTTAGGAGAATGTTGGTAATGAATGTGGCAGTAGCTGGCCACCCTGCAGAGTCCTAACAGCAACCAGTCCTACAGATCTTCTGCCTACTCATGAGCAGTTTCACTGACAGGTCTGCAGTTCAGCATAGAAGAACATTGTAGGGGGCTGTATAAATTTTATGGCTGCCATGTTTGTGCATGGGGGTGGGGGAGCACAAAGCTCTGAGAACTTGTTGCTTTGATCTGTGCAGCTGCCAGTTGATGCTCCTGCTGGCTGTGGCTTGTGGTTTCTAAATGACTCTTCATTCATTAAAATTAGGCTGCAAGTGAAATTCTTAGCTTGTTGCTCTCAGGGAGACTAAGCTGTGGGGGTCAGACCTGATACAGCTGCCTGAACTAAACTATGAAGCCTGAGCCCATGTCAGTGGCTGCCCCAGATTGTTCCCTAAGAAGACTTCTCTTGTAATGGAATTGGTCTGACTTTAGAAACATGCTTATAAGAGGAATCTCGTCTTCTGGGGCATTTGCACCTTCTCACTGCACCTACTCTAGAAAGACCCACACAAGGTGGCAAGCTTGGTTTCTTTCTGAAGCCCTTTCCCGGGTGGTGAGAACTCCTCTGCCTAATCAAGTTCTTGGTTTTCTAGCCCCTTCATCCTGAAGGATCCCAAAACACTACACAAACAGTTGCTTTCCCTAACACTAAAATGCATCCCTTTCTGGTATGGGATGTGACAGCTGTTCAAGAGTGCACAGCAGTGCTCCAAAACTTTAAGGCAGGAAGTGAAGAAAAAAATTATATCCAATCAAAATTGCGGGGGGAATTTAGGGGCAGAAGTAATTACTTGTGTTAGAATTTGGCCAGAATCCCAGGACTAACTCAGCTACAGTTAAAAGAATCATAGGATCCTAAATGACCACAAATGGTCAGGCCCTTGATTTTGTCTCATTCCAAAGTCAGCGTTTCAAAGTGTAAATATAGTGACCACTGTCATCCCATTGGGGCATTGCTTTGGATTTAGAACCAGCAGGGAGAATGCCACCTACTTAAATCACCAGCACCACTTTCTGAAGCACCCTGAGTTTTCTGTGGGGGTGTGTGTGTGTGTGTGGGGGTCTTATTGAAGCAATGACCTGGTTTGACCCTATGTAGCTTGAGAAATGTGACTGAATCACAGGCCTAGGTGGTCTAGCTGCAGACATTATATATACATTCTCACTAAGCATTCATTTGGCAGGCAGTCTGCTTTCAGGGAGAAGATGTCCTGCTCCTTGGAGGTAATAGAGGAAATGGACACACCCTCCTTTCCCCATTCCAAAAAGGCAGAGGAGTAAGGTCAAACTAGCATCACATGGAAGCAGATGTAGTCTGGAGATAAGGGGTGAAGGTGTTAGATTCTCTGTAGGGAGGAAACTAACAAGTTGACCTGTGCTTTGTGCAGGCTCTGGGAAAGCTGCAGGATACAGGCTCTGACAGCAACAGGTTAACTCCGAGGGAGGATGGGATAGTACTTTGGGTAGGCCTTTGCAGAGGTGGTTCAGTATGAGGAGGCAGTGGTTTTGGAGTGCCTGGGTTCAAGCCAATTAAAGGCGTCATTGTTTGTTTTTGCTTCCTAGAGTCTGGGCTTCTGGGTGGGCTAAGAAAGGCCCCAGTGTTGTGCTGAGGCCCACTTTGAAGCAAACCTAAACCTTTCCCCAGGGTGGTTGGTGGGGGATGGTGTGAAGGCTGCAAGGCTCCATTGCTACAACCCTTCTCTGCACTCACTGAAACAGCCTGAAGAAGAGGTAATATAATGGGTCCCTGCTCACTATTGGCAGAGATCAATCCAGCAGCTAGGATGTTGCATTCTTTCCACTCTCAAAGGCGAAGGCCAGAATACTCAGGACATTTCTTGATCTTGGCAGGACAATGATAGGGTGTCTTAATCCTAGGGCTGAATTGCTCAGAACAGTGCTGCTAGCAAGCTTTCATGGGACTGTCAAGGTGTGGTGTAGTAGAAACAAGAGACACTCATGCATGCTCTGTGATGCCACTTTAGAGCCATGCACTACTGGTTATCTCTACTGAGACTTAATCTTATCATAAGCTCTCGATGGGTATTGCAGCTCTCTTGTCCATTGTTTGTGGGCATTACCACTCCCTGGATTGTAGTGTAGATTCTGCTGGGCATAATGGGTCTGCTTTCTTGTGAGAACTTGTCACATAGATTCTCCTGGAATCTACTCCTGTTTGTTTCACACTTGAATCTGGAGAATTCTGGGTGGCTGAGTGATCAACTTGTCCATCCCACTATGACTAAATGGCATGAATACAGGCTTTTGAAGTGGAACCTAGTGGACTGGTCCCAGGTTTGTATGGAAGTGCAGGAGCTCCTGCGCCTCTCCCACAGACAACTTTGTTCTGTTGTAGCAACTCGTGCTCCTATCAATGACCTTAATCTCTTTGGATATAATACAGGACAGTGGTGCTATGTCCTTTGAAGTCTCCTGGCCATTTTTCATCCCTTTGCCATCCAGTGATTTTCCAGGGATGCTATATGGAGATGGGGAAACTCTCTTTACACAGGACTTCAGAACAACTGTTTCTTGGAAGAAAGGATATGTCATTTTCTAATAGTGGGTATGTAGAACTAATGTGATGTAATGAGACATAATCCTTCCCCAAGCCAGTGGTCCCCAAACTGTTCAATGTTATGCCTCCCCTTACCCCTGTCTGCACTCCCCCCACCCCCACCGGGAGCCAGGGCTGTGCCGCAGCTCCCAGTGGGGATGGGTGGGGGAGGGACGTGGACAGGGGTAAGGGGGCCACAGCTGGGGGCAGGTCTTGGGAGAGGAATGGGATCTCAGCCTGGGAGTGGGGGGGCAGGGCTGGAGGCAGGGCCAGGGCAGAGTGGAACTGGGTGGCACTGGCCTGGGCCTGCTGTGCACCGTGCCCCCCCCCCCGCAAGCATTTCTTTGTGCCCCCCAGTTTGGGGACCACTGTCCTGAGCACTGGATCGCACCACCCATGATCTTATTGCTGATAAATTGCCCTTCTGTGGTCTGCATCACAGGAATCCTGGCTGGTACTGCAGATCTAGTGTATGTTCACCTTGCCCCCTAGAATACTCTGTCCATCACCGGTCTACAGATTAGTCATCACATATGGAGGTGGTGTAGCCACTCTTTCTCAGCTCAAATGCAGGCAGAGTTCATGCTAATCAAAATCCTTTGCATTAATCCACTTAATTTGTAAATCCAGACACAACACTAACCTGGAATCCTGCTGATCTTCCTCGATCTCAAGACACCAAAGGCCTCCTGAAAATAGATTTTTTTTTTTCTTTCAATGAAGCAGTGAAGTTTACAAGCCTCTCTGTTGGCTTGTATCATCTGCCTGGATATTGACGCCTCTAATATGAGATGGTGCTGGGCAATCTTTTGAGTCCTTTACCTTAACTTTTTCACAGGTAATCTCCAGCCTCTTAGAGCCTGCCACCCATACCCTGGACTGGATCCTCTGGCTGGATGTGCAAGAACTGTCTCCGTATAAGTTATTTATACTGTAGTAGCACCAAGGAGCTCCAGTCATGGAGCAGGTCCCTGTTGTGATAGATGCTGTACGTAAACAGAACAAAAAGGCAGCCCCTGCCCTGAGGAATTTGCTGTCTAAGACAAGAGACAACAGATGGATACAGACATGCAAGGGCGTGTAAGGAAACAATGAAACAATATTGGTCAGCATGAGTGGCTAGTCTTAGCACACCAGCAGCCTAACAGTTTGTCATGCTGTCTCAAGTAGTCCTGACCATGAGTTCCTATCATAGTGAAGACTGTCAAAAGCAGGGTAGACACCCTGAACTAGTGGTGTGTTCTGTAATTAGATTTCACCAAGCCAGTACCAAATGTGAACTCCTGGATCACTCGAACAGCCTTACCTTGGAGTCGTAGACAATACCCTTACACTTTTTTTTTCTCTCTCCCCCCCCCCCCCCCCCCCGGACAAACTGAACTTACTTATAAATGGTCACTTATACCAAAAATCACAAATAATCCAGGTTACTTGCAGCCCCAGAGACCAGTCACTCACCTAGGTAGAATTGCGTTCTAGATCTCATACCGAAGATGACACTAGTAGCTAATTCTATAGTAAACTAACTATAGATTAATTTAGCTAAGAAAAGGGAATAAGTTATTGAGAAATTTAAAACAGATAAAATATATGTACAGGTTAAGTCTGTAATTCCAAAATGGTGACAAATGTAACAAATGGCCCATTTTCCAAAAGTCTTTTCAGGGTACCCAGATTGTCTGGGGGCATCATTGCTTTGCATTTGGTATCCCTCCCTGTAAGAGTCCAAACAAGCCAGGCATCTTTGGCTGAATCCATACTTGTAGCTTCTTTTTATAGGAAACAAGCTGATGGTCACCACCCACATGGGTTCTTTCTTTAAATGTACCACCCCCCCCCAGTCAGAGTCTTTGATCTCCAATCATCACACACAATGACCACTTGCCTTCAAATGTGCAGGAATTAGTACTTTCCTGTTAAAATTCTTAATTTTCTTTATGCAAGGCTTTTTCTCATTTGATGGGTTATTTACTTAGGGGTATATACAATGTAAATGTTCGCTATTACTTTATAACAGGCTACAGATAAGTGAAAATAATGCATTTAACATCCCATTAGTTTTCATTAAGTTTAAACACTAAATACATTCTTATACAATTAAGAACCACTTTAATCTATTATATTAATACACAAGTGAAATGGCTGGGGGTTTTGGCATGAGCTGGTACCTAGTCTGCCAGCATGTCACTGTTTTCAAGTTTTTGTATGCTTTATGGCAGAGGAGAGTTTTAAGAAGAGAGCTGAAGGAGAATGAATTAATTGTGCCCTTATCATGATTTAGGCCGGTGACTCTTAGCCTTTCCAGACTACTGTACCGCTTTCAAGAGTCTGATTTGTATCTTGTTCCCTCACATTTCACCTCACTTAAAAATGACTTGCTTACAAAATCAGACCTAAAAATACAAAAGTGTCACAGCATACTATTGCTGAAATTGCTTACTCTCATTTTTACCATATAATTATAAAATCAATCAACGTGTGTAATATATATAAAAAATAATACTTTTCATTGTATAGTATATAGAGCAATATAGACAAGTCATTGTGTATGAAATTTTAGTTTGTATTGACTTTGCTAGTGCTTTTTATGTAGCCTGTTGTAAAACTAGGCAAATATCTAGATGAGCTGATGGACCCCCAGGACTACATGTGTCCCTGGTTGAGAACCATTGAGTTAGACCACTTTCTTCTCCAAGCAGAAATAAGAGCTCTCCTTTCACAGCAGGAAGAAACTAGCCCTATGGTCTGCCCTCAAACTTAATTATTTTTGGAAAACTCTGCCCCAGCAAGAAGCCAAGGATACCCTTGATGAAAAAATATTCCTGCACCGCCACTAAGAAGCTGTAGGGATGAAGGGGAAGGCCCTGAAGTGACTCAGTCTTTCTCAGATGCAACCCCAGATGGTTGTCTTGAGCAATTATCCCTCAATTTCCAAATTCCTCACCTGTAGAGTCTCCCAAAGCTCAGTATTCTCCCTCATGTTGTTCAACATCTATATGAAGCATTGGGGGAGCTGGGGAGACAACATGGACTGGAGTGCCATAGTATGCAGAGAGCACCCAGCTCTACTTCTTTTACATACAATGCAAACTGTACCATCTCTGAGCACTTGCAGGGCCTACCTGAAATTAACACCTGGATGAGAACAGCTGGCTAATGCTGAGCCCAAGCAAGATTGAGGTGATGCTGATAGGAATTGGGAAATGCTTTTGAAGACCATATCTGACATCCTCCATTGTCTGCTCTTGGATTAAGTCAGTTCTTTGACTCTTCAGTGGTACTGGAGGCCTAAGTAACTATTATGAAAGAAAAATGCCCACTTATATCTGCAAGCAGCCACGCTATTGTTGCAGCTCTTGATATGGTGTGGGTGTGTCCCTCCTTCTGTACCTGATTATTACAATTATCTAGGAATAAATCCTTCCTTCGTGCTGAAAAGCTTCACCTAGTATAAAATGCAGCAGCTTGCCTTGGTTATGCACCATCACCCTGTTGTTCTTCTCCCTGCTTTGGCTCTTGAGTGAATGAGAGTCCCTGTCCTGATATTTAAAGCCCTCTATAAGATTGATCCTAGCTGCTTGCAAGTTCACCGCTCCTGCTACTGTAACCTTCCACAGTGACTCTGTTCCACTGAATCAATTAAACTTAAGAAATAATGAGTCTTGTGAGTGCACTTTCATGGGAACTGGACCTAGTCTGAAATTCTTTCAAAAGAGAGTGACAACTTTGGACCTCACACAACTTGGAACTAAATCTAAAACTTTGCTTTCGTATGGCTTTCCCTCATAGTTACACCTCCTGCTATCTAATCAACTGACTCACTCCTACATGAGAAGAGTGTGATATTGTTTGTTTTTAATTCTGAGGGTCACCTGGCTGTTAGGGAGATTAGTGTTGTAGCAGAACCTGGATAGACAGATGTCCCCTCTTTCTCATGCTGTAGAATGCTGAGAATGGAAGCGTGGTGGAGGCAGCAGTTAGCCAGCTCTGAACTTTCTTTGGGGTGAAAAGAAATGTAGCTGTCCTCTTCAAAGTAGCTTAGCTATGTTGAACACTAAGCCTCATCTTCCTTATGGGAATTGCAGAGCCGAGTCTGGGGAGCTGAGCTGTGTCTGGACTCCTAGGGCTACCTCACACCTTCCAAGAGACTGCATGAGAATGGCTGGTAAAGAATGAGAAGTGTTGCTTTGCTATTAGTTATGCAGGAGGGCTTTCTCTTCCCCTGTAAGGGAGGGGGATATCCCTGAGCCTTCTGGTGGGGTGGGTTTGGGAGCCCTGGTTGCAGCGATCCTTTTGCTGAGTGGGAGCTCATGTTCCTAAGTCTTGGCATCAAACACTGCCTTCTGATAGCTTGCTAGAGCCTTTGAAATTGTGTGAGGACGAAATAGGTTTTTGTGGTTCATAGTAGCTGAAGAAGGGGAGTAGGCTAAGGATCTGAGGTGTGGAAACCTGGTTGCCCATCTGCCAGTTCCCCCTATTTCCTCAACATTAGGGATGCAAGGTGGGCTGTCACAGACCTGATGCTGCCCTTGCCACAACTAAGGAAAAATCCTAGAATACAGTCCTCTTTCAATCCGTCTGCGCTCGCTCGCGCGCTCTTTCTCTGATCCCTCTACAATGGGGAGTGACAACCAGGCTGCCTGGCTACAGCTGCAGAGGAGACACCTTTGCTCTCTGGTGTTCTCACAGGGGCTTCCCCTCTTCATGCTGCTTACATGTGAGTTCAGTATCTTTGCCTGCAGAAGAAGATAAGATGGGGTGAGAGTGAGGCATTTTTCGGCATGAAATCGTCCTCGTTCATTCTCTAAATTGCGACATAGGCTAATGAAACAGTTCTGGGAGATGTGGGATGCTGGATTTTTTTTACCTATGATTTGTGTGCAGTAGTTCCCAGCCAGTGTCAGGATGCCCATTGTGCCGAGTATCTCAGTTTTAACTGAGCTCTGCCTGTTGGACTTCTCATCAAACTACTGTGAGGGGATCCAGACACCAGATCCCCATGTGCCTTAAGCCAGGGGTTCTCAACCTTTTTCTTTCTGAGGCTCCTCCCCCCAGCATGCTATAAAAACTCCAGGGGCCGTCGGGGGGCCTCTAGGTTCCTGGCTTCAGCCACAGGAGGGGCTTGAAGCTTTAGCCATGCAGGGCTTCTGGACTTCAGCCACCAGGCAGGAGAGAGCTGGGGCAGGGTTCTGCCCTGCAGGGGCATCAGGACTTTAGACTGAGGGCTTCAATCCTGCTCCTTGGCTTTACCCCTACAAGGGGCATCTGGGCTCAGAGCCCCCCACGGCTCTGCTCCAGTTTCAGCCCCATGGGGTGTTGGGCCTTGGAGTCCCCACACTTCAGCTGCAGGGCCCTGTGGCCCCCTGTAACCAGCATGCGGCCCCCCAGGGGCCTCAGATTCCTGGCTGACAACCGCTGCTTTAAGCATCAAGAGTCTGAATGGAGTCCAGACCCTGCCCATAATGGATCTCTAGGCACATTCATGGGATGTGGGTCATCTGCCTAGTACTTCCCCTGACAATTGAGACTTCTTAGTCCAGCTCTCCAGCCCCTGGGACCAGTTCTAACCCCCCAGATATTCCCATATCTTAAATTCCAGCTGTGAGAATGGTCTAGATTTACAGTTCACCTCTTCCGGGTAATGTGATAGGTATAGCATATAACACACACAGATGTGACACTGGATTTTAAAACACCATTGCTCTTTACTTAGAGAGAGCACAAGAGTGTATAGATCCTTTAGAAAACAAACACCTGATCACAATGCCCCCCATTCTAGCTCACTCTTCTCTTGCAGAACTGTGTAGAAGCATTTGTGGTACTGTCTCCTTGGTCCAGTGCATGCCCTGTAAAAGTAAAAGGGATCAATCTTGGTCCTGTTAGGCACACGTGCCCTATCTTCTCTATAAGTGTAAGACCAGCATATAAATCGGCAACAGCAATGTACAGAAACACATAAGACATGGTTCCTGCCCCAGAGAACTTAGTATGTTAATAGATAAGACAAAGGGTGGGGAAAGGGATGCTATACAAGCAGAACAATCAGGGTGCTGACTAGCAAGTGTCTTCTTAGTTTCACTTATATATAGCAGTGGAGGAAAGGAGGGATGGGACATTGAGGGGGTGGGGGGAAGGATGGGAAAACAGGGGAAAAAGAGTGGGAGAGAATGATGGAGAGAGAAGCATGGAAGGTAAAGTTGGTAGCTAAGGTATTGTGAAGGGCAGGAGGAGAGACTGGAAGAAACAGCCAGGCAGCAGGGGAAAGTATGTCCAGTCTAAACCAAAGCCATTCTCTAGTTCTCGGCTTAGGGGGTGGAAGGTTGCAGACCAGCAGTTGCTATTGACCCACTCATCTTTTCCATCTAGCTGCTTGGCTGTCCCTCAGGTTTTGTTGTACACTGGGAACTACAGGGCCCTCACTCTGGCCTAGACTGTCTTTTGGAAGAATGTGCTTATCCTATTTGAGATTTTTTTTTCTTGTTCAAAAGCCTTAAATGTTCACACTCTCAATCTCTTCCTCCTTCCATCTCCCCTGCCACAGCCTTCCCAGCCTGGGAAACAAGAAACCCTGATGCAGATCAGCCTAACTTTCTTGGGCTGGACCAACTGATTGATTCTGTGCTGTTTTGCTTCCCACTCAATGTCTGGCTACAGGGCCCAGAAAAACATGCAGGCAACATTCACAAATTGTGCTGCTGTTTCCTTCTCCTCCAAGTCCCCCCAGCAGCTTACTATAGCAAGCTGCAGGAGCTCTTGAACAGCTGCCTGCAAAGGCGGATCTTGTCAAACAGTCCCGCTCCCCAGACATGAATGTCAGGCAGGCGACAAAACGCTGGGGCCAGAATTCAAGGAGAGCAGCATGGTACAGTAATTCTGTTGCTCTCATTCCAGGCATTAGGGAACTGATCAATTCTAAAACCATGGAAATCCTTCTCCTGTGCCAATCCCATGTTCTGCAATATTTAAAAAAAATGTGCATAAGTTGCACTGATGTAAACTCTCTCCAACACTTAGTACTGTTCCAGGAAATTGCCTTGGTGCCAACTTATTTCAGTCATATTTGTATACCATCTTTCTTGTAAGTTGTGTCCCAAAATGAGAGGATGTGCTGTATAGAATGAAATAAAATCAGTCTTGGAATGGGAAGCTGGCTTCAGTCTGACCTATTAGAGAGGAGTGCATCTAGCACATGTAATACATTCTGAGTGAGAGAGCAATTTAGAGGGTAGGGCGAGAGGCTTTTTTTAACAGTGATTTACAAAGTGGTGGAGCATCAGTAAAGTGAAGTTACTGGGAGGCTGTCAAAGTGGCAGGAGCTGCAGAGAAAAAGGATCTTGCACCCACCTGGGGATTATGTGGGAGTACGGAGGGAAAGCTAGTGGTAGATGGAGAGGTTCTGATGGTAAAAAGAATGGAGATGCATGTGGCAGATTAGGGCAAGACATGAAGCAAGGAGGGTGAATTTTTTGTTTTAAACAGGATCCTGGAAACAAAGTGTAGTTAGTGGAAGTGTTGGAAGATGGGATGATTTGGTTGTGTTGCTTTATGCCTCTGCGTGTGAAAATGTAGATAATTCTGCACATGCTAGGGTCTGGACAGCTAGGTCTTGGGGAGGCATGTGTGTCTAATTCTTCCTGTCTTCTACTTCTGTTTGCTGTTCCTGCCTGTGCTCCTCCATTTCTCATCCTTCTTTCTCCAGGTTTTCTTGGGACTAGTTTTCTGGACTCCCTCAGAGCTGGTAGTATCTTTAGCTTCCATTCTAGGGAAGCCAGACTCCCATCTGAGAGGGTATCTGAGCTAGAGGGATCAATAAGCCTCAGATGAGTCAGCTGGCAGGAGTGCCCCAACAGAGGCTCAAATTGGGCATTTTCTGGGCTCCCTGGGGCATTATTGTATATGAAAGAGACACCATTTGTGTTTTCAGAGCTGTATGGTTTTGATGTCCTTATTGATGCTACTCTCAAGCCCTGGCTACTGGAGGTGAACTTATCCCCATCCCTGGCCTGGTAAGTAATTCCCAGCTTCAAGAAATGGAAGGGCTGGGACCTCAATACCGATGGTGGAATCTCTGGCCACACTAAGTGCAGCACACCAAGTGCATGCCCTGGGCGGGCATGCCTGAGTGAAATCCGTGGTATATTGTTCCATTATTAATGGGCTTTGTCATAAATATAAAGGGAAGGGTAAACCCCTTAAAAATCCCTCCTGGCCAGAGGAAAAATCCTCTCACCTGTAAAGGGTTAAGAAGCTAAAGGTAACGTCGCTGGCACCTGACCAAAATGACCAATGAGGAGACAAGATACTTTCAAAAGCTGGGAGGAGGGAGAAAAACAAAGGGTCTGTGTCTGTCGGTATGCTACTTTTGCCGGGGATAGAACAGGAATGGAGTCTTAGAACTTTTAGTAAGTAATCTAGCTAGGTACGTGTTAGATTATGATTTCTTTAAATGGCTGAGAAAAGAACTGTGCTGAATAGAATGACTATTCCTGTCTGTGTGTCTTTTTTGTAACTTAAGGTTTTGCCTAGAGGGATTCTCTATGTTTTGAATCTAATTACCCTGTAAGGTATCTACCATCCTGATTTTACAGAGGTGATTCCTTTACTTCTATTTTATTTTTATTTCTATTAAAAGTCTTCTTGTAAGAAAACTGAATGCTTTTTCATTGTTCTCAGATCCAAGGGTTTGGGTCTGTGGTCACCTATGCAAATTGGTGAGGATTTTTACCAAACCTTTCCCAGGAAGTGGGGTGCAAGGGTTGGGAGGATTTTGGGGGGAAAGACGTGTCCAAACTAAATTTCCCAGTAAACCCAGTTAGAGTTTGGTGGTGGCAGTGGATATTCCAAGGGCAAAAGATAAAATTAATTTGTACCTTGGGGAAGTTTTAACCTAAGCTGGTAAAAGTAAGCTTAGGAGGTTTTCATGCAGGTCCCCACATCTGTACCCTAGAGTTCAGAGTGGGGGAGGAACCTTGACATGGTGGCAGTGGTGGGATTAACCTGAAATCATTTTGAGATCAATTTGAGATTTTTTTTGAACTAGAAATACAGATTTTAAAAAGGAATTTTTTTTTTCCTTTGGGGCTGCTGGAAAGGAGATCCAACTGAAAGCAGCTTGTTTTTTCTCTGCTTTGGGGCCAGAGCAGAGACAAAAGGGGATTATCTACGTGAATTGCAGGTTTTCTTTGCCTGGAGGCAGGGTACTTAACCTCCTGCAGGGAAATTCACAGTCTTGGTAAACCAGAAGTTTTTTTTCCCTAAAAGTAAATGGGGGGGGGGGGTGTTCTACCCATTTGCCTGGAGACAAAAGTGGCAGGGGCTTTTTTTTAAGATTTTGATTTTTTTTTTTTTAATTACAAGGAGCACATGTTTGAAAAGAATTTTTTTTTCCTTTGGTCTGCTGGTAAGCAGGTTTCCAAGTAGTTGGAGGTTTTTTGCTTTGATTTGGGGCCAGAGCAGAGACAAAGGGAATTGTCTTTTTCTGTAGGCTGACAATCACTATCAGAGGATAGGTATCCTATTCCAGCACAGCAAAATTTTAAAGCCAAATTTTGTTTATTTCTAAACCTCGGGTGTAAAGTTAGTTAAAAATAGAGAGGTTAGGATGACAGAATCCACGGCACAACAAAAGATGGAATTAGCCAGATTTCAGGCTGAGGAAAAACAAAAGGAACATGAAAGACAGATAGAACTCATGTGGCTGGAGAAGGAGGTACAGGAGGGAAATGGAGGCAAGGGACAAAGAGAGGAAACATGTGGAGGAGGAGAAGGAAAAAGAGAGGAAGCATGCACTGGAGATGGAGAAGGTAAAGGCTCAGCAGAATATACCAACAAACCCTAGCAATCCTTCTCCAGGTACCACTTCCCATCCCAGAAAGTTCCCCATCTACAAGGCAGGTGATGATACTGAGGCCTTCTTAGAAAACTTCGAAAGGGCCTGCCTTGGGTACAGCATCTCTACCGACCAATACATGGTAGAGCTGAGGCCGCAGCTCAGTGGACCCTTAGCTGAGGTGGCGGCTGAAATGCCTAAAGAACACATGAACAAGTATGAACTGTTTAAATCCAAGGCGAGAGTCAGAATGGGGATAACACCTGAGCAGTCTCGTCGGAGGTTCAGAGCCCTAAGGTGGAAACCAGATGTGTCATTTACCCGACATGCCTACCACATTGTGAAACATTGGGATGCCTGGATATCAGGAGCAAGTGTTGAATCTCCAGTAAATTTGCCCTTCCTAATGCAAATGGAACAATTCTTAGAGGGTGTTCCTGAAGAAATAGAAAGATACATCCTAGATGGGAAGCCCAAAACTGTAATCTAGGCAGGAGAGATTGGAGCCAGATGGGTGGAGGAGGCAGAGAAGAAGAAAACTGGTCGCAGTTGGAGCGGAGACCAGAAGGGACAACCCCAGACCACACCCTATTACCGGGGGCCGCCCAAAGCCCCACCTACCTCCCAAAGAACCCTCCAGACCCCTTATCGTCCCACCACCCCGTTCTCCAGCAACCCACCTCGCCCCAGTGACCCGTCAGCTGGACGATGTTTTAAATGTAACGAGCTGGGGCATGGAAAGGCCAACTGCCCCAAGAACCCCAACAGATTACAGTTCATTGCACCGGAATCGCACCAGAGGTCCGCAGGCCCAGATACCTCCCAGATACCCTTGGAGCGGAGGGAAACTGTGAGTGTGGGAGGGAAGAAGGTCACCGCGTGGAGGGACACCGGAGCACAAGTGTCAGCTATCCATGCTTTCTTAGTGGACCCCAATTTAATCAACCCAGAGATCCAAGTGACGATTCAACCCTTCAAGTCCAACTCTTTCAATTTGCCTACAGCCAAGTTGCCTGTCCAGTACCAGGGCTGGTCAGGAACGTGGACTTTTGCAGTCTATGATGATTATCCCATCCCCATGCTGTTGGGGGAAGACTTGGCCAATCATGTGAAGCGGGCCAAGAGGGTGGGAATGGTCACCCGTAGCCAGGCTAAACAAGCCGTGAGGCCTAGCTCTGTTCCGGAAACTTCTATTAGGACCCAGTCAGAGGTGATGGACCCAGACCCCAGGCCAATGTCTGCAACAGCAGTAGTGGATCTAGTCCCAGAGACCCAGACGGAACCAGTCCCAGAACCGGAACCAGCCGAACAACCAACACCAGACCCGTTGCCAGCACTGAATCCAGTACTTGCAACCTCAACACCAGAGGGCCCCACCGAACCTGAACCGGTAGCAGCCAATAACCCTACACAAGAGGCTCAGCCAGAGCCTGAACCCCAACAGAGTGTCCCAGCGGAAAGCGGTTCACAGTCAATGGAAACAGCCCCATCCCCTACATCGCTTCCAGAGGGACCAAGCATAGGTCCACAATCCAATGAGGAACTGATGTCTCCAGCATCAAGGGAACAGTTCCAGACCGAACAGGAAGCAGATGAAAGCCTCCAGAGAGCTTGGATGGCGGCACGGAGCAACCCACCGCCTCTCAGCTCTTCTAGTCGATCCAGGTTTGTTGTAGAAAGAGGACTTTTATACAAGGAAACTCTTTCTGGTGGACACCAGGAAGACTGGCATCCTCAGAGACAGTTGGTAGTTCCAACTAAATACCGGGCCAAGCTCTTGAGCTTAGCCCACGATCACCCTAGTGGCCATGCTGGGGTGAACAGGACCAAAGACTGTTTGGGGGGGGTCATTCCACTGGGAGGGAATGGGCAAGGATGTTTCTAGCTATGTCCGGTCTTGTGAAGTACGCCAAAGAGTGGGAAAACCCCAAGACCAGGTCAAAGCCCCTCTCCAGCCACTCCCCATCATTGAAGTTCCATTTCAGCGAGTAGCTGTGGATATTCTGGGTCCTTTTCCGGAAAAGACACCCAGAGGGAAGCAGTACATACTGACTTTCATGGATTTTGCCACCCGATGGCCGGAAGCAGTAGCTCTAAGCAACACCAGGGCTAAAAGTGTGTGCCAGGCACGAGCAGACATTTTTGCCAGGGTAGGTTGGCCCTCCGACATCCTCACAGATGCAGGGACTAATTTCCTGGCAGGAACTATGGAAAACCTCTGGGAAGCTCATGGGGTAAATCACTTGGTTGCCAATCCTTACCACCATCAAACAAATGGCATGGTGGAGAAGTTTAATGGAACTTTGGGGGCCATGATACGTAAGTTTGTAAATGAGCACTCCAATGATTGGGACCTAGTGTTGCAGCAGTTACTCTTTGCCTACAGAGCTGTACCACATCCCAGTTTAGGGTTTTCCCCATTTGAACTTGTATATGGCCGTGAGGTTAAGGGGCCATTACAGTTGGTGAAGCAGCAATGGGAGGGATTTACACCTTCTCCAGGAATTAACATTCTGGACTTTGTAACCACCCTACAAAACACCCTCCGAACCTCTTTAGCCCTTGCTAAAGAAAACTTACAGGATGCTCAAAAAGAGCAAAAAACCTGGTATGATAAACATGCCAGAGAGCGTTCCTTCAAAGGAGATCCAGGATATGTTACAGATGGGTGTAATCCGCCCCTCTGGAAGTGCATGGGCATCTCCAGTGGTTCTAGTTCCCAAACCAGATGGGGAAATACGTTTTTGCGTGGATTACCGTAAGCTAAATGCTGTAACTCGCCCAGACAACTATCCAATGCCATGCACAGATGAACTATTAGAGAAACTGGGACGGGCCCAGTTCATCTCTACCTTGGACTTAACCAAGGGGTACTGGCAGGTACCGCTAGATGAATCTGCCAAGGAAAGGTCAGACTTCACCACACATCTCGGGCTATATGAATTTAATGTCCTCCCTTTTGGGCTGCGAAATGCACCCGCCACCTTCCAAAGACTTGTAGATGGTCTCCTAGCGGGATTAGGAGAATATGCAGTCGCCTACCTTAACGATGTGGCCATATTTTTGGATACCTGGGCAGACCACCTGGAACATCTACAAAAAAGTCCTTGAGCGCATAAGGGAGACAGGACTAACTGTTAAGGCTAAGAAGTGTCAAATAGGCCTAAACAGAGTGACTTACCTTGGACACCAGGTGGTCAAGGAACTATCAACCCCCTACAGGCCAAAGTGGATGCTATCCAAAAGTGGCCTGTCCCAAAGTCGGAGAAACAGGTTCAATCCTTCTTAGGCTTGGCTGGTTATTACAGACGATTTGTACCGCAATACAGCCAAATTGCCGACCCACTGACAGACCTAACCAAAAAGAAACAGCCAAATGCTGTTCAGTGGACCGAAAAGTGTCAGAAGGCCTTTAACAAGCTTAAAGCGACACTCATGTCTGACCCTGTACTAAGGGCCCCAGACTTTGACAAACCGTTCCTAGTAACCACAGATGCGTCCGAGCGTGATGTGGGAGCAGTTTTAATGCAGAAAGGACCTGATCAAGAATTGCACCCTGTAGTGTTTCTCAGCAAAAAACTGTCTGAGAGGGAAAGCAATTGGTCAGTCAGTGAAAAAGAATGTTACGCCATTGTCTACGCTCTGGAAAAGCTACGCCCATATGTTTGGGGACGGCGTTTCCACCTGCAAACCGACCATGCTGCACTGAAGTGGCTTCACACCGTCAAAGAAAATAACAAACTTCTTCGGTGGAGTTTAGCTCTCCAAGATTTTGATTTCGACATCCAGCACATCTCAGGAGCTTCTAACAAAGTGGCTGATGCACTCTCCCGTGAAAGTTTCCCAGAATCAACTGGTTAAAATCGTCCTTGAGATGTGGAAAATATTGTTAGTCTTTATGTACTTGGTAGTATATTTAGAGATGCATGTGTCTTATTAACTCTGTTTTTCCTAGAGCTCCAGGAAGAAATCCCAGCCAGCGTTTCACCCTAGCTGAGATTTGGGGGGCGTGTCATAAATATAAAGGGAAGGGTAAACCCCTTTAAAATCCCTCCTGGCCAGAGGAAAAATCCTCTCACCTGTAAAGGGTTAAGAAGCTAAAGGTAACGTCGCTGGCACCTGACCAAAATGACCAATGAGGAGACAAGATACTTTCAAAAGCTGGGAGGAGGGAGAAAAACAAAGGGTCTGTGTCTGTCGGTATGCTACTTTTGCCGGGGATAGAACAGGAATGGAGTCTTAGAACTTTTAGTAAGTAATCTAGCTAGGTACGTGTTAGATTATGATTTCTTTAAATGGCTGAGAAAAGAACTGTGCTGAATAGAATGACTATTCCTGTCTGTGTGTCTTTTTTGTAACTTAAGGTTTTGCCTAGAGGGATTCTCTATGTTTTGAATCTAATTACCCTGTAAGGTATCTACCATCCTGATTTTACAGAGGTGATTCCTTTACTTCTATTTACTTCTATTTCTATTAAAAGTCTTCTTGTAAGAAAACTGAATGCTTTTTCATTGTTCTCAGATCCAAGGGTTTGGGTCTGTGGTCACCTATGCAAATTGGTGAGGATTTTTACCAAACCTTTCCCAGGAAGTGGGGTGCAAGAGTTGGGAGGATTTTGGGGGGAAAGACGTGTCCAAACTAAATTTCCCAGTAAACCCAGTTAGAGTTTGGTGGTGGCAGTGGATATTCCAAGGGCAAAGGATAAAATTAATTTGTACCTTGGGGAAGTTTTAACCTAAGCTGGTAAAAGTAAGCTTAGGAGGTTTTCATGCAGGTCCCCACATCTGTACCCTAGAGTTCAGAGTGGGGGAGGAACCTTGACAGGCTTACAGAGTGGATCTCCTTTGCTGTTCCTTTTCATAGTGACCTGGGTGCAGCAGGCATTCTGAAGGAGTCCAGTTGGGGTTCTGTTTGCTTTCTGACTATTTCTTTGTTACTATTGCTAATAATGTATCTCATAACCTAGGGTCCTATTTGACTACTCATTTTTCTTCTCCTCTCACACAAGTTGTCTCCATATCCACAATGCATCAGAGATGTCCCTTCCTGTCCACACAGCTATAAACTGTTGTCCATACAGTTTATCTGTTACTGGAACATCCTCCTTTCTAGCCTCCCCAATACCCATTTTGCCCATGTCTTAAGTCCATTCAGATTGTGGCCACTGAAATTATTTTTCTGATCCATTCCATACATACATACATACATGCCTGCATACCTGTCCTAGTATTATTGCATACCCTAGTCTCTCCTTCTGCTTTGCCACTGATGCCAGCCTCTGTACCCCATTCATCTTCCACAGAACTGCAGAGCATAGTGTCCTTATGGTCCAACAGTAAAGAACTCTTGGCTGCCAGGGCCTCAGGGGCTTAGCCTGTCTTTCACTCCAGATGATTTTCAGTTAAGCTCTGTGTACATACATGCTTTGTATTTCTCCTTCTATCTGACCCCTGCAGGGTCCATTTACTTTCTCTGATCATTTGTTCACTGCTCCTTAGCATCCATTGATCTGTCATTTTATATGGATGGGTGGTTACTGCTTAACATTAGTATTGCAATAACACCCATTCTGCTATGTGTTGTAGAGATACATGGAAAGCCAGTCTCTTCCCAAGAAGAGCTAACAGCCCTCCCCCAAATGATGCCCAAAGGGAATGTGGGAGAGGATTATAATGGAACAGATACAGTGTTTAGAGGCAGACATAATTCATCAACTGTTTTTGTGATACAAAGATGATCAACTAGACTTTCCCCATATCTCTGAGAACTGATCCACTGGGAATATGATGAAAGGGAATCTGTGTTGGACATTGATGCTTTCCATGAATTGCCAAATAACTGACTCCTCCTGTCTCTTGTTGCATATGGGGATAGTGATGCTCCTTTGGACCTGAAGATCAAAGCTAGCATGATTTCGGACATGTTTACCCTTGTAGGTGAGTGCAATAGAAACTTCAACATGCCTCTTTACTGCATGTTAAGGTGCAGTTTTGTGTGGTGTATTGTATTAGGCTTGGGTAGATGTGTCAGGTTTTGAGGTTTGTGTCTATATTATAATGGATGGGGGTGTTGAGTTAAGAAGAGTGGGTGCATTGAGTTATGGGGATGGTGTGTATCTTGAGTTGCATGGATGGAATTGTAGGTGGGTGGATATGATGTATTGGATAGTTATACTATGAGGGTGTGTGGGTACATGTTCTGGATTGTCAGATGTATTTGGACAGGAGGTGAGTTAGTGTGTTGGATTGTAGAACAAGATGGTATGTGGAGATGTGTTGTGATGAGTGTTCAGTGGTGGGTCAGGGTGTAATAAGTTGTGGGAATGGTGGTGAATGTATTAGATGTGAAGGGGACCAGAAGAGATGCTACCCAGTGGACTGCTGTTGTGCTGGCTGAGCAATTCGTTCTCCTAAATGTGTTGAAATCTCTGGTTTGGTTTGTGAAGCTATCTGTTTCCTTCACTCCCCAAAATGAGTGAATTTTACAGCCTACTCAAGGGAGTTAAAGAACAATGAAAAAATGTTTGTAGGGTTGAGTGCTCCAAAGTGAAGGCAGTGTTAGTAAGTTGTGATTAGACTGTACAAATGTGGAATTGTGGGTGTGAAAAACTGCATGATTGTAATGTATAGCAGTGTTTAGCTAGCAGAGCACCCTACGGCTAATATTTTACATTACTCGTTGAGAGGTGTTGGTTCAGTTTTTGGTGTCTTACTTTTTGGGCCCAAAAAGAGGTAGAAAAATGTCACCAATGCAGCATGCTTAGCCACTGAATGGAAGAGGGCACTCGTCTGTGTTTTTTAGCAACCCTTCTTTTTAAATGCTGGCTTTTTAAGGGCATCCTTTCTGGTTCTCAGCCAGAAATATTATGCCATGGGGGAAGAGGGGAGGACTTGAGAGTTAAATAAAACAAGGCATACTGAGGAGAAAAGACTTCTTGGGCCTTGTTCGGGGAAAAACACACCCCTGGGTTCGTGGTTGATAAAAATGTTGGTAGGAATGCTAGGTTGTGTTTCAGGGGCTGGCCAACTCTCCCAGAAATTAAAGGTGGTTTATGGAATAGCGTCCCTATAGGTGCTCCACTTCAGGTGTGCATGCATCCCACATACCTTCAACTGGAAATGTTCATTAGCAGCATTGGTTCGACCCATGCATGTGCCCTACACACCCTCATGCCCCAAACCAATGCTATGTAGGGGTTCATGGATGAACTGCCCTCAGTTTCTTCTTAACTGTCTCAGCCTGAGATGGAGCTTTAGCATGTCTGCCTTGAATGTGCTTCAACTAAAAAATTTGTTTTTCCTCCTAGTAGTGAGTTTAGTTTTTAGATAGTTTGCTAGTTAGTTTAGTAGTTGAGAGGATTAGTTTCTGTTCCTGTCCCCTCCCTCTGGGAAGGTTTGTCTGTCTTGAGAAAGGCATGGCCAGCTCACTAGGGTTCAAATGTTGCATCGCTTGCTGGGAGGCCATTTTGATTAGCAACAACCACTCCAAATGCTTTTGCTGCATTGGAGATTTGCACGTCCCTCAGAAGCATAACTTCTGTCTGATCCTTAAATTCAGAGCAAGCAAGAACCGGGAAATTAAGTTGAGGCTACTAATGATTAGTTTTCCCTTTGCCCTGCTTCAGAGCCAGATCAGGAAACACCCCCTTCCGCCTGTACACCAGTCTCTGGGCAGATCCAGCGCCCCTTTGATATTGGTTCAGCTGTTCCCCCAAAAGGGGAAGACTCCAGAGACTTCCTGGAAGGGTTCCAGGAAGAGGAGCTTCAACTTCCTCCTTAAGGAGCCTGTTCCTAAAAGACTTCTGTCTCCCAGTTGTTCAACTGTTTCAAAAACTTCAGCTTCTTGGCTTAGTACTGTAAAGGCAAAGGACTCTTTTGGTAGCAGCAGGGCTGGATAGCCCTGAATCTCTTCCAAGAGCAAACACTGCTCTGACCAAGCATCAGTACTGTTCAGACAAGAGGGCAAGGAGAACCATTCCTCCAGGCCAGTATTGATGGACGCACAGCTTTACTGTCAGCACCTTCCCCAATGGGGTCCTCTGTACTGAGCAAGCCTAAGTGTCTAACTCCATTGGCACTCACCTCAGAGCACTCTAAATCTTCAGTACCATCTATCTCTACAGACACAAACACTATCATATTGGTACTGTCTCTCCATTTGGTACCACAAACATTTTGGTACTTGAAGGATGATTTATCAGTGTCAGGTGAACAGGAGTCTCCAGTGCTCATGGGAACTGAGTGCCTCTTGTAATCAAGACCCATTCAGTCAACGGACTCCTGTCTATCTTCAATACTGCCTGATTCACCACCTTTTACTGCTGGGGTCCTCCACTGGATGATGTCGAGGATGATGATGGAGACCTTTTCAGTCTCTTGTCTCTGAGTGCAGCGCTCTCCTATCTGTCTGCATAGGAACCCACTCTTCGACACTCTCGGAGAGAGGAATTTTTGGAAAGACATCATGGGTGGTGGGAACAGCCTTGGATGCCACCCCTCTCCTATATGGACCCCCTCAATGACCATAATGGGACCCCTGGGTGGCATACTGATGACAATTTCCCAAGATATTGGGTCTTGCTCACTGGGACAAGAGAGATACATTTACCTCTACCCCAGCCCCTTCCTCAACAGGAGGAGACATTCAGAGAACAGGAAGCTAGGGCAGACGAGAAGGGTACCCCTCAAATCACCATCTCCTTGTCTCCGGATGAGGTGGTTATGCCTCATCACCATCTGTGGCTGATGATAGCCAGCAATTTCAGGACCTCATAAAACGGGTGGCAGACGCTCTCCCGATACCACTTGAAGAGGTCAAAGAATTACAACACAAGTTGATGGACATTCTGCAGTCAGCAACACCAACCAGATTTTCACTACCTATTAATGAGGCACTTTTGGGTCTGGTGAAGATGGTTTGGCAGACTCCAGCAACAGTACCATCTTGCCAATGGGCAAATAAAAAAAAAAGGTATATCCCCACCAAGGACTCCACATTTTTATTCTCCCACCCCCAACCCAATTCTGATGTGGTGAATGAGTGGGGAAAACACCACCATACCAAATCAATCCTGTATGACAGACCAGAACTACCTGGAAGTCCTACTCATCTGTGACCCTGCAATTTCAGATTGAGAATTACTGGGCTTTCATGGCAAAATATTACACAAACTATAGGAAATTTACTGCTTTTATTGAGCACCTTCCACCAGACCAAGGAGAGTGATTTCAGACCATCACTGCTAAGGGACAATTACTGGTCAAGACACCCTTCAAGAGTCCTGAGATGTGGTAGACACCATGGCACATTCCATCTCTATGGTGGTAGCTATGCGCAGGGCATCCTGGGTCCAACTGTCCAGCTTTCCCTGAGAAGTCCAGAGAATTGTAGAGGACCTCCCCTTCGATGGTCTGAAGTTTGTTTTCAGAAAACACAGAAGTCCCTGAACACTTTGAAAGACTCCAGAGCCAAATTACGATCTCTGAGTGTATACCCCTATGAACAAAAGAGAACCTAGTAGGTCACAAAGCACCCAGAGATACTGGCCAATCCAATTTTGTGGTTCCAAAGACACATTGGGCCCACCAGGAAGAAATATAGATTAGAGGAAAAGAATTAGTCATCTGTGTTGCCCAGGTACTCAACCAGAATCAAAACACCAATTTGATGGATTGGTCAAGGGTTTGACTCATCCCCTTCTTTAGTTCACATCTGCAACAATTTGCCCACCTCCCCCATTTGGACCCTGATTTACCCATTTTCAACATGCATGGGAACAGATTATCACAGAAAAATGGGTCTTGGAGGTTGTAAATTGGGCTACACCATTCCCTTTTTCCTTCCTCCCTCCCTCCCTCCTTTCCACTCCCCCCCCCCCTTACCCATCCCTTTTCAGGGACCCCTGTCATAAGTTCTTAGTGAGACAGGAGATAAACTCACTTCTTCATTTAGGAGTGATAGAGCCTGTTCATGCTCAAAATAAGGGAAAGGGTTTCTCCTCAAGCTACTTTTCCTATACTAAAGAAAATTGGAGAGTGGAGACTGATTTTTAGATTTAAGGCTACTAAACAAATTTGTGAAGTCTCAGAAGTTCAGGATGGTAACTCTGACAGCTATAATTCCTTCACTAAATTCAGGGGGTTGGTTTTCAGCCATCGATTTACAAGACACTTACTTCCATAAAGTGATACATCCATCTCACAGAAGATACCTGTTTTTGATTTAGGCCAGGATAATTTTCAATACTAGATGCTCCTCAGCTCCAAGAGTGTTTTTCAAAAGTATTTGCAGTGGCCACTTAGCTTTGTCGAGAGGCAATTTTAGTATTTCTGTACCTCGATTGGTCGTTTCAAGGATTGGTCTTACAAAGCAGTGCAGTCAGCCATGCAGAGTACCCTTTTGGTGTTCCTGGAATTGGGTCTTCAACTCCATGTAAAAAAATCCACGTTGATCTCGGTACAGAAAATACAGTTTATAGGGGTATCCTTTGATTCATTGAAGTCCAGGGCCTACCTTCATATGGACAGATTCATAATGTTCGGTCTAGCCAAGACTGTTTGAGCACCTTAAAATATCAGTGAGAAACTGCCTCAACTCCTAGGTCACATGGCAGCTTGTACTTTTACAAAAGATTATGCAAGGTTGTGCCTGCCTTCTTCAAGGGATGGCTCAGAGCAATCTAGTTACCAAAGAGATGCAGCTTAGACAAACAGGTTTCAGTTCCCTGCCAGTTGAAAGATTCCTTAGACTGGTAGAAAGATCATCAGAATATTGGTGCAGGCATTCCTTTTTTCCAACTGATTCTAATGGTCACTATAATGATGGACGTAGCCTTTTGGGATGAGGAGCTCATCTCGATGCTCATACAATCCAGGGCAGATGGTTGCCTTAAGAAACCAGTTTCCACATCACCTGTTGGAACTCAGGGCAGTCAGAAATGCCTGTCCTTATTTTCTGCCTCATCAGGGTCATGATGGACAATGTGGGCTGCATGTTTTATGTAATCCAGTAAGGCGGAGAGAGATCTGTCTTTCCCCCCGCCCCCCACAGATGCCGAAGCAGTAATGTTGAGGTACTAGTGCATGAGCCATTGCATACACATTTCAGCAATCTACCTCCCTGGTATTGAAAACGCTATGTTGATGCTCTCAGCAGGTGCTTCTCCCAGGCCTACAAATGGGAGTTGGACTCTCAGACCCTCCAAGGCATATTTCAGACTTGGAGTTTTCCAGAAGTGGACTTCTTTGCCACCTCTGTAAACTGAGCATGATGAATAGAATCAGATGGGACAAAGCCAGGTTATTCTAAGATTCCCAATGTGGTTGAGACAAGCTTGGCGTTCTTACCTTTCACCTGTCCCTCTGTCCAGTGATCAAGCTTCTGATCATCCCTCATTTCCTCTCCCAAGACTTCGGTCAATTGCTTCATCACAGCCTAGGAGTTTTCTGTTTTGGGGCATGGCTCCTCAATGGTTTGTGGGACTAGTCTGCCTGTTCTGTGGAGGTACAACAGGTGGTGTTAAAAAGTAGTAAATGGTCTACCCAAAATACTCACCTTCAAATAGATTTAGCCAGTGGTGTGAACTCCAGTGACTTGCACCCACATCTTCCTCATTCTTGATTATCTGAGATTACCTGCTGGAACCTAAGAAAACAGGATTATCAACCAGATTGGTCCAGGTTCACTTGGCCACCATAACAGCCTTTCATTCCCCAGTGGAAGTCTTCTCAGTGTTCACTCACCCAAAAACTCTGACTTTCATCAAAAGTTTTGGGAACCTTTTCCCTCAAATGAAAGACCCTACTCTGACTTGGGATAGCAATATAGTTCTTAGATGTCTCAACAAGACCTTCATTTGAACCAATGGCAACTGGTTCCTTTCTTCACCTGCCTATGAAAATGGTGTTTTTTGATAGCCATCACATCAGCCTGAAGAGTTGGAGAAACTGGGGCCTTAATGACAGACCATCCTTTCATGGTATTCTTCAAAGACCAGGTTTCCTTATGTTCACACCCTAATTCCTACCTAAAGTGTCATTTGAGTTGCATCTTAGTCAATGCATTCATTTTACCGAGTTTTCCCCCAAAACCACATAATTCTCAGCTGGAGGTTTCCTTTCATACTTTGCATGTTAGGAGAACATTGGCCTTCTATCTGGATAGGGCCAAAAAATGTCAGATGTCTCCTGGACTACTTACTTCCATTTAAGCCAGATCTAAAAGATCTACAATCTCCATCCAGTAGGCTATTGAGGTGGATCTCTCGGTGTATTTTTGCATGTTATGGTGCAGCTAGCATTCAACCTAAAATTCAAGGGTGTTAGTGCACTTTACAAAGTTGCAGTCAGCATCCCTTGCATTACTTACAGATGTTGCAGTATCTGAGATTTGCAGAACTGCTATGTGGTCTTCAATACATAGCTTCTCCAAACATTAGGCCTTGGTCCGTGCCTTTACATCTGATGTAGCAGCTGGCAATGTGGTTTTGTCTTCAGTGCTGGACCTGACTCTGGAGCTCTCTCCTCCCTGTGGGGATACTGCTCTGGAATCACCTGAAGTGGAGTACCCATAGGGTTACTTCTCAAAGAAGGAGTGCAGTATCTGGTTCTTTGAGGTGTATCCCCTTACTGATGCTCCATTCCCTGCCCTCCTTCCTCTCTATTTCAGAGTTTCCTTTGTGAGACTTTGCAGTAGAAAAGGAACTGAGCACAGTTCATCTGCACAGCTCAGTATAGACATGGTATTGTGAGCACAAGGGCATGTAAGGCCCTTGCTTGGGTCGAATGGACACTGCTAGTAAAAATCTCCAGTCAAAGGTGCATGGGGTGCGCATGCATGTGAAGTGGAATGCCCATGGGGGGGGGACATGCATCTTAAAGAACCACAGTTGCTGTGCCAGGTGAGTAACCTCTTCTTCTCACATGTCTCTCTACTTCCACAGGCTTTGTGTGCCAGGATCTGGGCCAGCGGTCAAGCCGGGTAGCCCAACACTCATCTGAGTCAGCCAGAAGAAATCCCTTTCAGAAGCCTCAGGTAAGCAAGTTCAGCAACCCAGAACTTTGTGTTGCAGCTCTGAGGAGAATACCAGGACAGCAGCTTTAATCAGTTTTGCCCAAAGGTGAAAGAGCCTGCAAGTGAATGTAGTGAGGCCCCTGGAATCCTAGCACAATTGTAGAAGAGGAGTCTCATGGGATGCGACTGTACTGTGTGTCCCAGCCAGCTTCATTGTGGGTGACTAGCTTCAAGAATCCCACAGCTTTTTGAGCATTTGTGAGACCTTATCTGACGCAGAAAGAGCTTTCATATTTGAAATTAGAGCCTTATTTCTCTTTTGCCCCTGGTTTCTCTCATCTCCTATCCCTTTTGACTGACCTCATATGGCTCCTGGTGAATGTCCAGTGTCCCTTCTGCTGTTAAAATGCTGGAGCTCTGAAAGTCTGCTTTTTCCCTCATCTCTCTCTGTCAGCCAGATGGATCCCACAAATGTTAATGGAGTGGGGAGCTCCCAGCCCATTTGTTTTTTCAGAGGCATTTCTCACTTCACAAGCACTGCACAGAATTTTAAATCGGAGGGTTTTAATTTCATTGAGAGTTTGTGAGCTGCCTGCAGTTGGCCACTGTGCTGCTGCAATTGACCTTTCCTGTGGCATAGTCTGTGACTGGAGCCCAGGTAGATGGAAATCTTTCTCTGTTCAGATTTCCATCTACCTGGAAACAGATTCAGAACATGGAAAACTCTATATGAATTGTGGTAAAGTACATCTCACAAAACTCAGTTCAGCCAAAATCTGGACCTGGAATTATCTTGTGGGGTGAGAATAACTGGTGAGGTGAGATTCCATTGGACATAAGGACACCGGGCTGAGGCTCCAGTTCCCATATCCAATTCAACAAGTGGGAATCAATATAGATCTCCATGACTTTCTAGACCACATTTTGAGGCAGAGGGAAGGAGTGCTGTGCCGTGCCTTCTCCTCCTTGACCTAGACTTTCTTGGACCACCCAGTGGGAGCCACTCTCTACAAGTGGCGATTTTATTCAGGAAACAAGTTAAATGTTAAGTAACCTTTTTTGCTAGGGCAGACCCCACTGGTCATTGAACTCCTGCTTGAATGCACACGCATAGCTCAGGGTGAAGAGATTAGGAAAGCGGAGATGTATTTGAAGCATTGGATTTTTAGGTGTTATGAATTTACAGAATGGATTTCTTATAAAAGCTGTAAATGGTGAGTAAATTCTGGGCCAGCTGAAAAGTACAGAGATTCACAGTGCTGAGTGGTGGCCATGAAGTGGACTGTCCTCTCTTTGCAATGGTACCTCAGCCTTCACTTCTCTTACCAGGAAAACCCTTGTAGGATAATGAGTAAGGATATGCAACAGGGGTTCCTGGGCTCTACAGAGGATCCCTTGAGCAGAGGTGGGCACAGGCCTGTCTCCAATACCCAAGAATTTTGGGGGGGCTGCTCTTTTCTCGATGCCTTTTGACCTGGTTCCTGTTTCATCATCTGTTCCTCTTCCATTCCTGGTCTCAACTGCAAAGGGAATTTTGGGTCATTCTCAGCTCCTCCATTATCTCAGAAATTTGGACAGTTTGTGACCTTAATCAAGGGAAGTTTCATTTGTAGGAAATAAATAATGAAGTTAGGATTGGTGATTTTAAGATAACATGGGTCTCGCCATAATGCACTGCCAGTCCCTTATGTGATTTCTTTGTGTTGACTCCCTGAGCACTGGTACCCTCCAGAGAAATGGAGCAATTACCTGCTCTCTTTGTAACGGACCATTGGTTTGGGCTACAGCTTTTTCAACGAATCTTAAGCAGTAAAGGGGGAGCTGTAGCTTCTTATGCTTAGACCAATCTATTCCTTTAATGGTTAGTAGGTGTTAATGCAGATGAAAAATATTTATCTAGTACAAAAAAGATAGGTTGGTTGCTTCTGTCACATGGAGTTGTCTTTTCTGTTGCGGATTGTGCATGTACTCCGAAGGTCTAAACATTTGAGCATTTGCCTGAAGGTGATTATTATGGTTGCTGGGGGTTGAGGTGATGCAGAATGCATTTGTGCAGGACATAGGCAAAATCGGAAAAGGAGGTGGTGGGACCACCTTACCATTCACTGGGACTTTTTAGCTCCCACCTTGTCAGAGGTGATGGTGTCTTGGCAGAACATGAGATTTTTATTCCAGTTATCTGTCTCTTGTAGTGCCCTGTCTCTGTGCAGTCTCGACTAACAAACACAAAGTTGGCTTCATTCAACTTAATTTACTGATGTGAAAGATAAAATTTTAAATTTTATCTTTTATAATACCTTTGATACAAATTATCCCAGAATGTATTGCAGAACTAAATAGCCCAGGTAAAGAGATTCAGAGGTAAAGGAGAAAAGATGTTTCATCTGAGATTTGAATGGAGATGGAGAGATATAGGAAGATTATTCCAGATGGCAGGAACTGCAGGGAGAAGATTCTCAGTAGTGGCAAGATTGTTTTAAAAAGTCAAGCTAGTGTGATCATCCATCCACAAAGGTGCAAGATGGTGGTACCAGCATTTGCATGCTGGAGCCTGGAGAGCTGGGATTCGGGGAGGCCATAGAGAAGGAAACTGCAGTAGTCAGGGTGGCGATGATGAAGGCAGTAGCAAATGGGAGCAATATCACAGTTGTGGGTGGAGAAGAGTATAGGATTTTGTCTAGGTCATGGAGGCCGGAGACAAGAGGTCTGAGTAAAGGAGGCTAGAGGAGATAGATTTGTACTGGAAAAGGGCTTCTCTTGCCCAAGAGAAGAAATAATTATTGTCCTTGAGACAGCCATCTGAAACGAGTTGAAGTCACAAATGCACTGGAGCAAGATGAGCTGAGAGGGTGACAAGAAAGGATATGTTAAAGGTGTTAAAAGATATTTTGAGTTGTATGTCCTCAGCATAAGTCAAAGCTAAGGTTAACGGTAAAGGTAAGATTGAAAGAAAAGAGTGGTACTGAATCGTAAAGTTCCATAGTGGGAGTGATCTTGTAGTAGCTGCCATGGATGGTTAGGTCAGGGTAGGACCATGGTGTGGGATTCAGAGGCATGTGCCCGTCTTTGGAAGTAGGTCTAGGAGGTGGTCTTGTCCACAGTTTTTTCTAAAGATGCACTGTGGTCAAGGAGGGAGCAAGAACCTTCTGAAATCATTATCTACACAGAGGAGAGAGGTTTCTGTACTATGATCAGAATGAACCTTACACCGAAATATTAGAGGATATTGTTGGGCAAGAGGTAAAGAAGATTAGAGAGAGCTTTTTTCTCCAGCACTTAGACAACAGTACTGTCTCTGTAGAATTGAGCACGTGGGTGAGAGCCAGAAACGACTGAGTTCTAGTTTCAGCTTTGACACTGAATAACTGACTTTCCCTTTCTGCTTGTTTTTTCCCATCTGCAGTGAAGAGACTGACTTACCTCCAGGGATAGATATGAGTTGATATGAGTCAGCAGTGTGCCCTTGTTGCCAAGAAGGCCAGTGGCATTTTGGGATGTATAAGTAGGGGCATTGCCAGCAGATCGAGGGACATGATCGTTCCTCTCTATTCAACGTTGGTGAGGCCTCATCTGGAGTACTGCGTCCAGTTTTGGGCCCCACACTACAAGAAGGATGTGGAAAAATTGGAAAACGTCCAGCGGAGGGCAACAAAAATGATTAGGGGACTGGAACACATGACTTATGAGGAGAGGCTGAGGGAACTGGGATTGTTTAGTCTGCGGAAGAGAAGAATGAGGGTGGATTTGATAGCTGCTTTCAACTACCTGAAAGGGGGTTCCAAAGAGGAGGGATCTAGACTGTTCTCAGTGGTAGCAGATGACAGAACAAGGAGTAATGGTCTCAAGTTGCAGTGGGGGAGGTTTAGGTTGGATATTAGGAAAAACTTTTTCACTAGGAGGGTGGTGAAGCACTGGAATGCGTTACCTAGGGAGGTGGTGGAATTGCCTGCCTTTGAGGTTTTTACGGTCAGGCTTGACACAGCCCTGGCTGGGATGATTTAGTTGGGGATTGGTCCTGCTTTGAGCAGGGGGTTGGACTAATGACCTTCTGAGGTCCCTTCCAACTCTGATATTCTATGCTTCTATGATAGGGCCATGGAAAGCCTTTAAGATGAAAAATTCTCTCCTAATGTTTTCTTTAAGAATCATTTCTGATGTGGTGGGTATAATATTGGAGTCAAGGAAGGGTTTTTAGGAAGAGGGTGGATGTTGGAAGGTTTTAGAGAGTTAAGATATTGAGGCAAAGGAGTTGATAGTGATGACATAGGGAAGCGAATGCAGGGAGAAAGGATATGGAATGACCAACATGCTCAGGGTCTGACTGATCACCATTTTTGGGCTCAGGAAGGAATTTTCCACCAGGCCAGATTGGCAGTGATCTTGGGGTTTTTTGCCTTCTACTGTAGCCTGTGTGTGTGGGTCACTTGCCAGGATCATCTGGGTATACCTCATTTAATCCTTTCTCTGCCGTTGCAGGGGCCTGGGGCACTGATGCACCTCGGTCTCTCCTATTCTATCCCGTGGCACATAATAGTCTGGTTTCCTGTGGGTTGTATACTTTGGTCTAATTGTGGTTGTTGGGTTTAGTGGGTGGTGGTGGTGGCGGCCTGTGATATACAAGAGGTCAGACTAGATGATCGAGTGGTCCATTCTGGCTTTAAATTCAATGACTCTAGTGTCTCCTGTTTACTCATTCATTTTTCCCCCCAGCCAGACCTCTTTGAGGTCCTTCCTTTCTAATCACTGTTCAATAGGCGGTAATGAAACATTTTCAGTTGGCACCTGCTATGTCAGCTTTCCCTCTGGTTCTCACCACATGAATTGCTTCTGAGTAGCTCAATCCAGCCTGCTCCAGTGCAACATCCATTCCTGTTGCAACTGCTTCATCCTCCGCTTCTGTCATTGTGCTTGTGGTTTCTTGGAGGTTGCCACAATGAAATTCTATTGTTTTAGTTATCAGCTCAGATGATCCTTACAAATAAGAATGCAATTGGATCCTGCACTCATCTTCATTTCAGTATGTGTTCTGTGGGATTACTCCCAAGGTTTAATCAATTTTGAGTTACTTCCTGATTCTTCTTTCACTTCTGTGCTAAGAGGTGGTTTGAATGCCATCTGGAGGAATGAGTTGGGCTCAGTCTTTTTTGTATCTTTCTACAGAGGAAGCCTACCTGAGCTGTGCCTAGGGCCCAGTTAAACTTTTCCACTATCCTGTCAGATTGTGTCCGGTCACACTGATCTAAGTTTTTGTCCATTTCTTAGGACCTGACAGTTTTGTTGCTTTGCAAATACTTTTGATTCCAGGCTCATCAATTGATCTATTGTGGCTTATCAGGCACTGACTTCAGGTTAAGACTTTGTTTGTTAGAACTTCTGCAAACCCTTCCTTCTTTAGTTTCTTGCTTTTCAAGTCTTTCTTTGCCTTCTGTGCTTGTCTGTGATACTGATAGCCACTTGGCTGTGGAGTATGGCTGTATGAAGAGAAAAGACCTTTTCTCAAGTCCCAGGAGCATCAGATTGTGGTCTTTCAGATTTGTGAGCTGAGAAGAGAGCATGATGGATATTGAACTGAATGTCTCGCCTTTTTCTCCCACAAGTTCATCTCACTAGCTAATTACTAGAGTCCTCGCAGCCTGACGGGGAGGGTGAATCCTGACTCTGGTGCCCCTGGGATGGGGATCCCATTTTGCCTGGGGCCTGGGACTGTTAATCCTGGTTCTGATGCCCATTGGGTATGAATCTTTCTGTGCTTGGGGGCTCGGAGTGAAAATCCTGGCTGCAGTGCCTCTGGGGTATGTGTCATGGTTTTCTCAAAGGGGTGAGGTATGTGAATGCTGGCACTAATGCCTGGGGTCCTTCTGTTCTCAAAAACTGGGAATGTGAATCCTGACATTAGTGCCTAGTGGGGTGTACATCCTGCTGTAGTTGGAGGCTAGGGATGTGAATCCTGGCTCTGGTGCCCTGGAGTGTGGATTTTGCTGAGCGTGGGGGCTTGGAATTTAAATTTAGCTATTAATTTTTAAAATAAGTTTAGAGAGGGGAAAGAGTGACATCTGGATTCAGACTATGTCTCTACAGCGTGCCTGCCCTCTGTCTGCCAGTGATGCTGAGGTGAAAAACGTGATGCCCTCAGTCAGGGAAAAGGTAGCCGGAAAGCAAAGTGGCTCCATGCTGGGTCTGTCTATGGAGGAGGTAAGGGCTGTTAAATACCTGATATTGTATGTACCTTGGCTTTGGGACAACATGTAGGGATGAGGGGAACACAAGTAATTTAATAATCTAATGTAATTTTGGATTAATAATTGCTGCTGCCAAGTATCCACTGCCTCATGAGAGAGCTGTCTGGCCCCAGAGTGGGGCAAACAAAAGTGATAAGGGAGACCTTTTAGAAAATGGTTTATTCTCTGAGTGAAACTGCTGAATTTTACTGATAATAGTGGCTCCATCCCGGAAGGGCCCCTCCCCCTGCTATGCCAAGAGTGCATATATGCTCTAAAAAGCCGTAGGATCCTTCAGTGCCTACATGTAGGATGACGTTGTATAATTATGTCAAATGTACACTAGTCACTCCCACAACTGCAGGGTTAATGGCAGCCTCATCCTCTGGAACCCAAGCCCTGCCCTGAGGATAATGTTCAGTCCTAGTATCTGTTTCACTTGGCTCTTGTTCCGTTCTCCGATCCCAGATAAAAGTTCTGCGTCGAGTGAAGGAGGAGAATGAGCGGAGAGGGGGTTTCATCCGGATATTCCCAACGCCACTAACATGGGATCTTTATGGGTGAGGAGAAATCCACAGTGTGTTGGCTACACAATGGACCTCACCCCTGGGTGACACTAGGTTCTGCTTTTCCTTTTCCCTTATGTCCCGGTTTCCTTTTTTTCACCACATACTGTGTCTGCCTCCCCCAATGTTTAGGTGCTAGACAGTGACTGCCTTTCTCCTCTCCCCTTGCCTGTCTGATTGCACCATATTTGTTTCAGTGCCTTTCTGTTAGGGGTGTATTTTATGAATGTCTTCATTCTGTGCAAGGCCTCCCTCGCCTTTTCATTGTGTTGGCCTGAGCTTTAATCAGTCCCCTCCACCTGCCTTTCCAGATCCTACTTAGAGCACAAGACAACAATGAATTATATGCTGGCAATACGTCTCTTCCAGGACAGGTAGGAAACAGGACAGCTGGCTCTGGCAACCTGCACTGTAGGGGGAACACCTTCTGGGAGAGGGACAGAGGGGACTGAAATAGAGCAAAGAGGAGTAGCTCTAAATAGCTACAATATTGTTGGCCACTGTGCTGTGGCCTACAAGGGCGAGAATAGCCACACACTATTTCCTCAGTACGCCAGTGAATACAAACCTACCTGTCCCTCCAAACAAAGTCTTCAGAGGGTCCCTAAAGCTTGGAGAGGCCCATCTTTGGACACTTGCAGGAGGGGAAGGAGATGCACAGCATGGTGTGCAAAGGGCATGGGAAAGCAACCACGGGGCAGGGGAGGAAAGAGGAGGAGGGTGCACTGCATGAGTAATGCTCAGTGGCATTGTATAACAAGGAATACAGATGTTTGCAGGTTTAGAAGCCACTGAGGGTTGTACGGAGGTTGCAGCAGTTCCTTATCCCCCTTGCTTTGAATTCAGCTTCACGTTACAGAATGCTCCCTCTTGTAGGGTAGGCACTGAAGCCTTTTCCAAGCACTGTTGGAAGCCCTGCCTCTCCACTCTGTACTCTGAAAGACACAGCAATGCATGCTGCTGTGTGGACCTCCACTAAAAGCTGCACCCATCATTAGTGGTCCTGTGTCTGGGCCCACCATAGTTTTCTCTCCCTGGCCTGGGCTCCACAGGAAGCCCATTTGGGAATGAGGAGTAATGTTGCTGATGAAGATGGGGCATCATAGTTGGAGCCCCTTATAGCAGGTATCCCAGCATCAGGAATATAATTTTAGCCTTATGTCCAAGTCTCACTTGCATTCGTGCTTTTGGGGATGTTTGTTGGCCCTTTGGCTCCAACTGGAAGATCCTTCAATATGAGCTAAAGGAAACAAATTCCTATTAAAAGAGCTGCTTGGGCTTCCTGTGTCAGGGCCTTTTTACCCTTCTTTAGGGTGGGGTTTTCAAGGAACTCTGCAAACTTGGGTGGCCTCGCTTTGTATACCAGGGAGTTGGAGAGCTTGGCAAATCTTCCAGTGATATAGAATGAGTTTGTGGTGCTACCCTGAAACCTGCTGCCCTGTCTTCTGCAGGGCCAGGATGAGAAGAGGCCCAGTTGCTGGAAGAGCCCGGTAAGTGGCTATTTAAATAAAGAATATCTGCATTTGTAGGGCTTTACTATTAGTTCATACTGCTCTGGCATCAGCTCACAGAACCCAGGTCAGCAGCTAGGAGCCCCAGCACTCATCCTGCCATCAGTAGGTGGATTTCTGTGGGAAGACCTGACAGACTGAAGTTGTCCCCCTCCTCATAACCAGCTATGTAAAGTGAGCCCTGTGAACAACCCATTGCCCTGCTCTTAGAGAGCTAAGTTTTTAGGGGACAGGGTATTGCAGCTTTTCCTCTCATGCTTGCTGCTGTGAGACTCATAGCACTTTGGAGGGTCTCTTTTGCTCATGATTGGACCCTCCCAGGTAATACAGAATGGTACAGACTGTTTCTTCTATAAGGGGTGAGATTCACAGACCTCAGGTGTCCCTGTCCCTTTTTTTGGTGTATCCTAAGGGCGGGGGAAGCAGAGGGGAAGGCAGTAGGAAGCTCTGTGGATGCTCTAGTTACACTCAGAGGTGCTTTCTGCTGGAACTCTTTGCTCTGGCTCAGTTGTCATGTTCCTGTCTCCACACAGAGCAGTGCAATGCCTCAGGGATTTTGCTTAGATTGGGACAGGATTGCACAAGAGCTGGTGCTTTGTCCACCTGAATCATGTTAAAATTCTGAGTTCTGACTTAACCACACTTACGAACAAGCTATCTGAATAAGAGATTGTGTCAGGTGGAATTTGGGTTCAGGATCTTCCACCTCGCTCTCTTGCATGACTTTATACTCCTAGTGCCTCTCTCAAGGCTCCCTACTGTTCTGCTTGGAGCAGCTGGAATCTGAGAAGGAGTTTCCTGAAGTGTGACTCTGCATCCCGTATGTGAGCTAGTCAATGGGGCATGGTGATGGAGACATGAATTTTGTTGGGTCTTGCATTGAGTCTACATCCCCCCCATGGTGGTTTGAGGAGATGCTATCCCACAGTCTGTGCAAGTCTCTGAAAGAGCCCTTCCCTCTAACATGATGTGGGCTTCACTGAGAGCAAGGTTAGGTTGGGCTTCATTGTTTTCCTAACGTAACAGGCAGACACTAAGATGTAGGCCATAATGGGGGAGAGAAGGTGATTGAGGCTGCTGTCTGTATTTTGCTTCCCAGAGCTGCTCTTAATGGGGGAGTGAATCTGGGGCTGGAAGCCATGGATTCTAATGCTGAACTTCATGCTGTGCTGTATGAGAGGAAGCTCCTGTCGCTGGAGGTACGGAAGCGCAGACAATGTCATGGCAAGATGAGAGCAGCACGGGCAAGACCACCAGGTATCTATGGCTAGGATCCTAGATGGCAAGAGGGTAAAGCCAGGCTAATGAGGGGTGTATGTGATTAGGTCCCCGGGGGGCAGGGCTGCAAGAGATCTAATGCAGGTCTTAGTGGGCTCTTTTGGCCCTGGGAATGCTGCTCAGAAGGTAGAGATTCAGTGGTCAGCATTGATTTTTCACTCCATTCTAGTTCTGAATGGCCGCCTTCTGATATGCCATTCCCTCCACAGTTCAGCTGCATATACAATGGCTGTGGGGGTAAACCTTCTCTGAAGGTGGAGTCACAGCCTTTTTCTGGGGACAAGAAATGTCTGTGAAAGCAGGGGTGTGCCTATGCTTCCTGTTACCCTCCACAAGAGGCTGAAAGTCTGGGGTGTTCCAGGCTGGATCTCCAATGTGGCACCATCTAAGCCCAGGGGGAAAGGGGCAAACTTGGTCATTGGAGCTTATGTTGGAAAGACTGAGGCCATGTCTACACTAGCAGTTATATCGGCAAAACTTTTTTTGCTTAGGGATGTGAACACCCCCCCCCCCCCCCCCCCCCGAGTGACGTAAGTTTTTCCGGCATAAGCACTCGTGCACACCTCTATGTTGGTGGGACACTCTCTATCAGCAGTATATTGGTGTACATGAGAGTAAACAAAGGCAAGGAAATCCAAACTAACATAAGAACCAGAGATCAACTAATATATTAACCCTCACTTTGCCATGGAGTCAGGATATGATCCTGGACAAGTCATTTTATCTGTTCTTACTTTACAGAGGAGGAAATGGAGAATAGTAAACTTCAGCTATCTCCTGGTGTTGGTAGGAGGGATTTATAAGCTGCTCTGAGATCCTAGGTGGAAAGCTCTAGAGAAGAAGGAAGTACAGTGGTGAAGACTTGGCTGTTAGAGAGGGTTCTTGGACTTCCAGCAGCAAAGAGTGTGGGCATAAACAAAGGGGTGATTGGTAACAGGAAAGATTTTTTTGTTGTTCATCACCATTGTTGGCTTCCTCCTCATTTTAGGGACTTCCAAGCTAAAGGAAATGCCTCTCAAATCAGACACAGAGAGTGAGGAAGAAGAGGAGGCACATGAGGATGAAGAAATAGAGGTAACTCAGGATGAAACTGCTGCCTCTCTTACGGCCATGCAGGTGAAATGCAAGCCAAAGCTGTCAGAGATGATGGAAGCTGTCTGCCGAGAGAATGTGCTGAAGAAGCCTGAACAGAAAGCTGGAGGTGGAGGGGCAGAGCTGCTTCTCCAAGAAGTGAATCAAGAGCCTCAATTTAACTTGCTGCAGATTCTGCAGGAGAATGGGAATCTAAGGTAAGAGTCTTTAGGCAGGTTATTTTGGTAAGCATAGCAACTAGTATCAATGAGTACATGGAGCCCAGGGACATTCAATAAGTTAAGAACCCAACACCACCCCCACTCCCACCACCCCCCGCCTCAGGACAGGAAGGTGGGAGAGTCTATAACAAACATGTCTAGATTTTGCTCAACTGCAGGCTGTATTGGCATCTAGTTTACACAAAATGGAGACAAATGCAGGAGCCTTCACCTTATCAGTCCTAGAATATGTGACCCCAGTATTGCACACTGGGACCTCAAGTCTCCACGGGCTGTACTTTTCTTAAAACACTTGGCTGTGAGCTGCACTTCAGCTACCCGAGCCTTCAAAATTCCTCTGATTCGATGCAAGGGGTCTCCCGTTGAACTGTAAACCTTCGTGTTCATTATCTCTTCTGTTTTTCATCGTACTGTATTTTTATTGTACATAAAGCCAACAAACGAAGACTGAGAATGGAATTCCCCCTGTTCTTCCCACCTCCCATAAAAGCAGACTTCCCATTCTTGTGCTTTTGTTCTTGAAGTGAATGTTTCTAAGGGCTTGTCCACATCGTGAGCTACTGCACAGCAAGCCAGCGTGTGAATATATAGCACACCAGCTTGCTGTGCAGTAACATCCCATTGGACACTGTTACAGCACAGTGAAAGTCCCAGAATGTGGCTTGACATACTAGTGAGCTGCACTTCTGGGACTTTCAGTGCACTTAAACAGTGTCCACATGTGATGTAACTGTGCGGCAAGCTGGTTTGCTGTAGATTCACTCTGTAGCTTGCTGTGCAAACAAGCCCTAACTCTGGCAGTAGCCACTGAAATGCCAGATTGCAGTGTCCTGAGAGCAAGACAGAAATGTTTTGAGGGTGATGAGGCATTGAGAGATTGGATTGTCCAGTTTTGGGAAGGGTGGGGTGGAGTGAAGTGTGCTCTGGTGCTTGGATGGACTGTTTGCAAAAAGGGTAGGATGGAAGGAAAGTTTGGGAACTCTCCAGCTTGTGGACTACTAGATAGGAAGGTAATCACTCTTCTGGACAAGTGGGGGAGACAGAGTACCTGTCTGCTGGGGGGCACATTATAAGGGATGGGGGAGAGAGTATCCCCTTACTGAATAGGGGAGGGGGATGGGAGCATTATGGGGATAGGGATGACTCTATTCCTCTTCTGGATAAAAGGTGTTCATTTTTTGTCATATCTTATGCAAAATTGTCCAAGCTTATAGAAAACAAGATTTCATTGACCCCTATGTGACCTGCCTCTTCTTTCCCAATTTAGTTTCCGTGAGGCTGGGAGGCCTCAGGAAACACAGGAGGAATTTGGGTTGCTCTATTATCTTGTTATGGCTGAGGCATGTGCTGCTGTGGTGTCTGTAGAGGGGAAAATTTGGAAACAGGTTTTCAAAGCAGACACAGCAGTACTGACCTCACCCACTCACACACAGGGCAGCCAAGTCCTGCTAAGAATGCAGGCTTCTGTCAAGAGTTGCTGGCAGATTCCTACTCAGCACCCAGCCCCATTGGGATTCCCCTGGAGCAGCAAAGGAGCTCCACACAGCGTAAGGCGTGCAGTGACTTCATGTGCAAGAATTGTGCTGGACTTGGCCCTGTCTGATTTGTCACTGATGGAAAGCTTGGCTGTGGCTGAGGAGCTGAAGTCATGAAAATCTCATCCGAAAGAAACCAGGCCTGTCCCATGCAGCCCTTCTGAGAGGCAGGATGTTCCTCAGTCCTCCAGCTGGGCCTGGCTAGCCAGCTTCTCTGCCTCTCATCCTTCTAGCGGTTTTGATGGGTGGTGACAATTATTGGGGATGAGTTATATTCCCCACTGTGCGATCCTCAGGGGAATCACCAGTAGAGGAAGCTGTCTGCCCCTACTTTTGAGGCCTCTGTTGAATGCTTTTTTCTTCTGGGTCTCAAGTGCAAGACAGATTGCAGGAGCCAAGGTAACATTCTATCAACAGGGCCCATTCTGAAGGGCCTCCTCTGATTCCATGTTGGGATTAAGAGCAGGTTCAAGTTCTGTGTTTTGAAACTGAGATACAGGCAAGGAGTTGTCAATGAGTTGTTCTCTAATCCTAGCAGCAAGGAATCTTAGAGACTTTATCACAAAATATTTTGATGCTCCTGGAAAGGATCTGCAACCCTAGGGAGGGAGGGAGCCCCTAGGAGAGAGGTGCCATGTAGTTACAGTGGCCTGGTATTCTGGGAGTTAATTCCTAGTCAGAGTTCAAAGTCTGCTCATGGCTGGGTTAGTCCCATGTGGGGGGAAAAGGGTTTGTTGTCTAGAAGCTAGGACAGGGAGCTCTGAGGAGCCACAAGGGTTGTTCTGTGTTGTGGAGTTCATTGCAGGGCAGAGACCAAGCTTGTGTTTTAGTTAAAGCAAACCCCTGAGATTACCCAGTAGAGAGGGATCAGCCTGAGCCTCCTATGAACTCATCTTCTCAAGTCCTCCCTAGCTCTGTGACAGGGCTTTAGAAATTTGAAGGACTAATGATCAAGCAGAGGCATAACTCCAGACAGTGCATGGCATTTAAACTTCCATGGTCATCAGCTTTAGGCTGATGCAGTGGTCCGTAGTGGTGCTGCTGCTATTTTATATGATTTCCATAGTACTAAAGTATGTATCACTGCACTTTGTAGATATGTGTGGGAGGGAGGCCAGGTTCCTGTGCTGAGGATCAGAGCCCCTGATGGGAGCAGGTGCTGACCTACTACATTAATGAGGGCCATATAAGTACTTAGACAAATAGAGAGCAGAAGGTGGAGGACCATGTCTGGCAAAGTGGGGACATACCTTGTCCTGAGTATGGGGAAGTGTTTAAAAAAAAAAAAAAGCCATAAAGTATGAAGTGGGTGAGAGAGGAGCAGAGAGTCCTTGGGAGTAACTGGAGGCAGGAAGCTGGGCCCACTCAGAGCTGGAGGAGGGTTTGAAGGCTGGGCTGCAGCTGGGTGAAGTTGAGCAAAGTCTTCAGCAGTTGTCTGTCTTAACATGTGTGTTCATTAAAATGACTATAATTGTAGAGGAGTGAGAATGAAACTGTATATCCCACCCAACTCCTGTACCATCTGGTCACCTTGATTCACTTCCACAGATCCCTTATGTGTTTGGCCAGCTGCATGGCGTACTTTGCTTACTTTGCTCAGTGAAGCCTGGCCTGTAACTCTGGGGTGGATGGGGAAGAGCTCATCTTCACAAATGTTGTTCCTTTGTTTTATAGAGGTTTTGTCTAGATGGAGAGAGGTCCCCTCACTCATCCAATAAGAACCGCAGGGCCTCCTTTAGAAGCTCTGTCATTGGGACAGAGCCCTTCAGCTTAATTTGTGATAGTGCTGTGTTCAAAATTGTCATAGAGACAGCACCATGGGAGCTTCAGAGTGGGCTAGGAATACTCTGTTCGGCTGGTGTGCACGTGGTTGACCTCCTGACTGACCTGCTAAGGATGTGGGAAGGGAAGGAGGGCACCCCATCCCCAGAAGTTGTCCTTGCTCAGAGAACACTGTGTTCCTCTGGAGCCCCTGGCCCAATCTGATGGAATGAAGGTACATTAAGAATAAATTAGGGACAAAGAAGCCCTCTTTCTCCTTATCCCCAGATGCTTTTGCATGTTGGAGGACTTGGGTGACTGAAATTAGGTTCATAAGTAGTCCAGATGGGGGCTGTTCGCTCTGTGATGCTGTGTATATATATGACCACTGTCTTGGCTTCCACAGCAAAGTGCAGGCTCGCAGGGCTTTCTCTGCCTACCTGCATCGTGTTCAACTGCGTCTGATGAAGGAGGCTGGGGACCAGATCCACAATGCTGCCTGGGCTGCTAAGGAGGATGAGCAAATGGTAAGAAGCTGTATTGGGCAAGAGGAGCCTATTGGGGAACTGTCCAGAGAGAGTGGAGTCCAGTTCCCACCCTCATAAAGAACAAGGTTAGAAAGCTCCTGGTTCCTGAAATTGTGCACACATCTCCTCCACCTCTGTCCAAGAACTGGTGCCAGATTCATAACATGCAGGCCAGGTAGAGATACTGACTGACTTCCGAGTAAGACCAGCACAGACAGCTCTTAGTGAACTGGGCATAGTTGACACTCCATCCAGCTCAGCCTCCTCTTCCTTGCATTCCTACCTCTGAACGTACCTGCTGTTGAATTCCTGTTTCCTGGCAGGATTTTCTCTGAGATGTCTTGCCAGTACCTGGGTTTTCCAGTCGAATCATAGAGGGACCAGCAGCTTCTCATAGAAACAGAATGCTTGAATCTGCTCAAGTTGAGTGGGTGCCTGGCTTAGCCTTCTTCCCATCCACACTCTTACTCTTTGCAGGGAGCTGTACCTTATAGGATCTTACACTTTCTTCTCTGCAGAGACAGAGGGGGGGAAAAAAATAGTTTCTCTCTAATGCTGCTGTTGAATATCCCTGGGTTTCCTCGGACAATACAAATAAGTCTCCCTATCTGAATCAGCCACTTTAAGGAGTTCAGCAAGTGCAGTATCCCCTCTCTAACACTCCTGAAAGACAGCATCAGATGATATGCTGGGCTTTTTGCAAACCCAAATGGGCTCTTTCTAAAAGCAGGCTGTGGGGAAACAGCCAGTGCAGCTTGAAGATAAAACCAAGTGTCAGAAATAATCAGTCGGCTCAGTGGAAAATGTTACCCCTGCTTTCCAAGTGGAAAATTGAAACTGGCTTTTTTAGATTCACTGTCTGCTGTGCTGTGAAAAATGTTTAAAATAACAGATCAAACCAGCCTAGTGTAATGGCAGTGAGAAGCGAGCTGTGAAATCCAATGCTCTGGCTGTGAGGCAGCTCATTTATGCACTAGCAGGGCATCTAACCAAAAACAAATCCAGAGGGGAGACAAAAAGGATTCAGAACTGAACACCCACAGCAGGCGTCTTGCCTTGGGGCCTGACTTGCTGTATTCCCTCTCCATCTGAGGTGGCATGAGGGGGTTGACATAGTGGGAGGTTGGAGTGGGAATCTGGCCAGAGGTCATACAGGGGACATGATGATGTAGGGAGCAGGAATTTGTTTCTTGACCAGAGGTGGTATCTGATCATGTGATGTGGCCAAAGAGCCCCAAGATTCTCCTCCATTGTGGTGGAGAGGAGAGGAGTGTGTCTTGAAGGGGTTTTGTCATATTATCCCTGGACTCCTTCTACATGATACTTTTGATGATGCTCTCAAAAAGTGTTTCTCTGGATAGGGAGACTCCATTATCGAAGTTGCTTGATTTTCCACATCTCCTCCTCGGCCACACTTTCCTCAGACACATATTCCCAAAGTACTCCCGTCCCTGTCCCAGTCCAGGAAGTGATGCACAGTTCTTCTCCCCCTTATCTTGGGAATTTGTGGGAGTAGGTTAAAAAGCATCCACCACCATGTCCATTCTGGGATGTACTCTTACCTGCTACGTGTCATACCACATCCACAGAACAGCATTTCTTCTCTACCCATCATAGGCTGATCTAGCAACCCCTGTGCCCTCCACCCCACACCTTGCACCTGCCCATCTAGACTCTCTTGATTAATGCTGTCTCCCTTGGCGGCAGGAGCTGGTGGTACGCTTTCTGAAACGAGCAGCCAGCAATCTTCAGCAGTCTTTGAGGATGCTACTCCCCAGTCGACATCTGGCCCTGAATGATCGTAGGCGCATCCTGGCTCACCAGCTGCGTGAATTCATAGTCTGTTATAACAAGGTGAGTGGCTTCATCTCAAATTCCTCTTCCTATGGCAGCTGAGTCCACTTGGATCCAGATGAGTGCATGATCCAGAGCTTTCTTGTTTCTATTACACATCCCACTCCGCATGGAAGTAACCCAACAACCCAGTGCCAAACCCCCCTTCCCCTCCATCCTCTACAGCAGCAGCCCCTTGATTTTCTAATTCGTTGAACGTTTAAGGACAACCAGTTCCTTAGTGGTCACCCAGACATAGACAGACAGATGTCTACCAGATTATTTAGGACTTCTAAGACTCATGAACCCTTGGAAATGTTTATGGCTTAAATGAAGATTTTTCTGTGTAAACTCTGCATACATTTATCATGAGGCAGAGCTGTTCATGACTGGGTTTCTGACATTTTCCTCTAAAGTGTCTGTCATTGGCCACTATCAAAGAAGAGACACCAGTCTCGGCAGATTATTGGTCTGATCTAATATTCAAGTTCCTATACCTCACTGTGGTTGCATGTTCAATCATGGTAATTGTCTATGGAAATTATCAGATGACACTGTTACTGCAATTGTATGTGTAGCACAGCAACTAGGTGCTCAACTGCACATGGAACTTTCTGAAATAACTCCATATAAATCTAGGCTACAGACGTACTGTATTGACCTGTGACAAACTCAAGATGACAAAACTAATTACATTTCTAATAAAATAAACTCCTGTCTGTAGACATCAAGAAAGAGATACCCAGTAAAGAAACATGTAACTGACTCAGCTTTTTCTGTAGGATACCTCAGTCTCTAGTGCATTATTGTGGTGCCCCTGCAGAGAACAGCTTTGAGATACAAATATATTAAATATTTTAGCATCAGCTTAATATACTGAAAAGAGAAAAATTGTGTAATAGTCTGCATGATCTCTGGTAGGAAGGGGTTAAAAGTCCCTCTGACATGCTTCACCTCTGCAGATGCAACCAACCCCATTCTCAGCACTGTGCTTTCTTGCTGATTTATGTTTTGTTTCCTTTTGGGGGTCTATGTTCTCCACCCACTTAACTGAGAGAAGTTAAAATAGTAACCCTGTCTGAGGGGTTGCTGTGCATGGTGCCTATGCAGCACACCCAGCTCTCACTGGTTAGGGGAGGACATCCACTCCCAGTAGTTTGTCTGAACTGACATCTGGCAACTTGACCTCTCAGAGCAAAGTAGGGAGTGAACCAAATCAGCTCCTGGGTATGTCCTGTTTGCCTAGTGCTACCTGACTTACTGTGTTAGGAGTAACCACAAAACACCCAAGCGCCTTTGTTGGTGGTCAAAGAACATGGCTACTTTGGATATAATTTCCACTCAAAGAATCTGTTGAAACACCAGGATTTTCTGCTAACTCTCAAGTAAATTTACAAAATAAAACTGGTAATAAATCCTTTTAGAATCATTTTCTTATTTTAGAATGAGAGAGAACAAATCACTTGGGGTTTTAGAATATAAACAATTTCTTCAAGTAGTGTCCCTGTGGGTGCTCCACTTTAGTTGCATGTGCGCCCTGCGCCTTTGATCAGAGATTTCTGGTAGCAGTGTCCGTTCAGCCCATGCTTGTGCCCTACACATCCTCATGCCCTGTACCAAGGTTATATAGGGCTGCATGGGCGAACTGATATCAGTTCCTTTTGAACTGCCTTTGGCCAAAGACTGAGTCTAGCAGTGTGTCTCATTGCTGTGTGCCTGTTCCCGCTTGTATTTGTGCTTTATCTTTTATAGTTAGGTCTCAGTAGTAATAAATTTAGTACCTTTATAGTTGGAACATTTTCCCCCTTTTTTCCCTTTCTTAAAAATAATACATTTCCCCTCCCAACCCCCTATTGATGGGCTTGAACAAATTTTCTTGTACAGGGATGCTGGGCTCTAAAGGTGCTTCTCTTGTTGAGAAGCAATCTGTGTTAGTGGTGGACATTCCCAATGCATTTGTTGGTTGGGAGATTCTCATATTCTCAGCAAGTGTAAGATTTGGTCTTCTTCTTTTAAAGGAAGACCCGGAGTAACGGAAATAAAGTATAGGCTCTTAATGGTGAAGCAAGCCTTGAGACCAGATGCTGATGTGGTGGTAGAAAATGCTGCATATAGGGACTCTCCACTTCTGTCAGTGCCCCATAGTCAAGATCACTGTCACCAAAAGGAAGACAGCATTGAAAACCCAGTCTCCATCAATATCCATGAGTGAGGTACCAATAACTGCACTGCCAGTACCGAGAGCTTTTCACTCAAAGTATAAGGAAAAGGATTAAAAGGAGCAGAATAGAGAGTTCTTCATCAAAGAAGCTCTGGTCACTGGAGACCTCAGACCCCGAGAGGAGTGCTAGTGATACTCCAAGTACTTCAGGAACCATGAAGCTCGCTAATACTTCAACTAAGACCCATACCACAGTGGTAAAGGGGTTGGTACCAAATGCTATTACTACCAAGAGATTGGCTTCAATGGAATCCTAGACCCCCTTGATACCAACAACATCATTAGTGTCTGCAATATCATTAGTGCCAGTACCAAGTTCTGTTGTGCTCCTGGAACTGCAGGAATTTCAGTACCCACAAGAGTTTTTGGTACCTAGTTAGCAGGGATCCTAGAAATCCGTTTGCCATGGAAAAATGCAGAATTTGTGTTTTTACAGAGAATCTTTAGTTTTTACATTTTGTGAAAAAATAAAAACACATAACTAAATTTTACTGAAAGTACCATATCACTTATTCAGTTAAATGCAACCTCCCCCTCTTGTGGTTGATTTTTGAATGCACTTTAAATTTACAGTGGAGCACCATTTATCTGATCTAATTGGGACTGAGGCCAGATTGCCAATTCTCCTGATTATCCAAATTTTTGATTATTCAAAGAGCTTTTTATCTCTTATTTTAAGATGGTGGCTCAAGTGGTTAGCCTGGGCAGCTGGTGGTTCGGTTAATATGGAGAGCTGGATAATGGAGGTTCAGATAAATGGGGTTCTACTGTATATTGTGGCTAGGAAAACTAAAGATCAGCATTTCATTTTAATCATGGAAACACATGGATTTTCATGTTTTTTGTTTTGTTTTGTTGGATAATTTTAGTTTTTTTATCACTGAAAACTAGAGTCCCTACTGATGGGCCTGAGTCTCTGCTCTTTGCAACCTCTGGACATTTTTCAGTTCTGGGGTCAGCTGGGTCACCAACTGCTCATGTTTCCATGAGACCTACCTCTTTTCCATCTTCCACTATCCCTGAGGAGGAGTTGCTACCTCTGATACAATATGTGGATGACCATTTTGACTCAGACTCTGAACTTTCAGTTCAAGGTTCTCCAATTTATTCTAGATGTTATTCCCCATTGCAGACGCAACAAAGGCAGGGCACCAGACCCCTGCCTATCAATGTTCGGGATGACCAGTGTTGGATACCTCCCTCCATGCCTTATGGTCTCCCTTATTAGCCTTGCTGGGATTCATGGACAATGTACTGCCAGCAGTGTCAAGGGACTGTAGCTCAGTCTCTCAGGGCACACAGAAGACCTTGTTCACCGGTACTGTCCATCCTTCCTCCCCATTCTGAGCCCAAGGAGACCTTTGAGGAGCAAGAGGCAAAGGTGAACAAAGAGGTTGCACCCATTACAAATATCTCATCATTGTCACCTGATAAGCCATTTCAATACCATAATAAGGGAGGGTCAGCTCTTAGCAATATCTTCACTGCAGCCTTTGCTCAATGCTGCGGACACTGCGGGTAGGTCTGTTTCCACCGCAGTAGTAATGAGGTGAGCATCCTGGTTTCATTTGTCTGGGTTTCTGTAGGAGGTACAGTCAACCATGGAGGATTAACCTTCTATGACCAGATGTTTTGCACGTATCCTGAAGGACTTTAGAACCACACTTGTGTATTTGAAGATATACACATCTGCAAATAAGATAGTTTAGCAGGTCTCAGTCGACACAAAGATCCAACATTGCTCAATTTTCCAGGACCACCAGCTAAGAGGTTGAAGTTTTCAAAGAAAAAGCCTGCAACTACCTCATCCCAGTCTTCAATATCATCCAAATGCCAGTTTTAATGGTTTGGTCATGAGTCCAGACTACCCAGTGACCAGGTTCTCTCAGCTGCATGACAACCTCCCTCTTTCTTAATTTGGACACCATCTCTATTTCATCAAGCATGGGTGGCTATAACATTGGACAAATGGGTATTACAGTCCATTACTTCAGGTTATGTGATCCAATTTACTGCCATCCTGTCCTTCCAACCCCTTTCCCTGTCCCTCTTCAGAGACCCTCTCGCAATCAGTTGCTGGCACAGGAGACTCCCAAGTCTAGGAACCATAGAACCAGCCCCACTTCAACACAGGGAAAAGGGTTCTATTCAAGATATTTTCTGATACCCACGAAGAACGGGGGTTGGAGGCAGATACTAGATGTCAGACAACTGAACAAGCATGTCAGACATCTGAAATTTAGGATTGTGTACCTAGCAGCTGCTATTCCCTCCCTAGATTTAGGGCACTGGTTTGTGACCCTCAGTCTCAAAGATGCCTACTTTCACATTGTGATTTTATTCCTCTCACAAAATATTTCTTCATTTCACGTTCAACCACAATCATTACAAGTACCAGGTCCTATTCTTTTTGGCCTGACATCCACCCTAAGGGTGTTCTCACAAATTATGGTAGCTGCCTACTTCTATTGTTTAGTAGGACTGGCTCCTCAAGGGGTGGTCTTATCAGGAGGTTTGGTCAGCAGTTCAAACAATAACTTTACTATTCCAAAGTCTAGGCCTGCAGATAAATCTTGAGAAATCAATCTTGACTCCTCCGCAATGAATTCTCTTTACTGGAGCATTTCTGGATTCGATAATAGGTAGAGCTTATTTCCCTCTCAGATTCCTTTCTCTGAAGGACCTTATACAAAGAGTGCAGCTCAACCCTCAAGTTCCAACAAGAACATGTTTGCAAGTGCTGGGACACATCGCAGCTTGTGTTTTTGTGACGCAAAATGCCACGTTGTATCTTTGATGTTGGCAGGGGTAGCTCAGGACAATTTATTACCCAACAATCATAGTCTTCCTGTAGTCCAAGGCAAATAGTCACAACAGGAACAGCGCTTGCATGTCAATCTGTTCGAGTTAAGAGTTCAGAAATGCTTCCCTCCACTTTCTTCCCCCTACTTAAAAACAAGTCCATCAAGATCTTGACAGACAACATAGCACCCATGTGTTTTATTAATCATCAGGGTTAAGCACGTTCCCCACTCACTCTGCAGTGAAACGATAAAGCTTTGGAACTGCTGCATAGCCAATCAGATAGCCATATTGGTTTCTTATCTCCCAGTTAAACAAAACACCATCGTCGACACCCTCAGCAGACATTTCTCCCTAAATTACTAATGGGAATTGGAATCTCGAGTCCTCCACAAAAATTTCCTAGCTTGGGGATTTCCAGAAGTCAACCCCTTTGCCATAGCAGCCAACACAAAGTGCAGGAAATTCTGTTTCAGAGGGGCACTCAATTCTCAATCTCTAGGTGACATTTTCCTCATTACGTGGACAAATGGTCTTTTTTATGCATAGTCTCCAACTCCGTTGCTCTTAAAGATCTGTGTCAAGATCAGACAGGACCAAGCCAAAGTCATTTTGATTACGCCGACTTGGCCAAGACTAGTTTGGTTTCCTTACCTCATCAAACTCACTTCCCATCCTCTGTGGTGGCTCCCCATCAAACCTTAACTGTTCTCAGGATGTTGGTCATACACTTCACCCCAATGTGAATGTTCTGCAACTGCAAGTTTAGTTCCCCAGTGGTTCTTGGGACTAGAGACTGCCTTTTTCATATGAAGTAAAAAATACACTTTTAAATAGGAGAACGGAATCTATGAGACATATTTACCTTCAGAAATGGAGACTACGTAATCTTCAGTGTAACTTTTGGATTTTTCTCCTATCCAGTCATCTGTTTTCTCAGTCTTGGGTTACTTGTTGGAACTGAAAAATGCAGGCCTTTCTAGGAGTTCCATCAAGATACATTTAGTAGCAATAACAGCTTTACATGTGCCAGTAGAAGGTTTCTTGGTATTCATTCATTTTACCACAGTGAGATTCCTAAATCTTTTTCCATAGATTAGAGCATCTACACTGCTTTGGGATCTCAGTCTGGTTCTTAACCATCTCATGAAACAGCCCTTTGAGCCATTGGCTATGTGCTCACTGCTACATTTGTCTATGAAGACAGCCTTTTTGGTGGCCATCATTTCTGCTTGAATGTTTGGGGAAATGGGGGCTCTAATGGGAGACCCTCCTTTTACTTTGTTCTCCAAGGAGAAGGTATCTTTACAACCCCACCCAAAGTTTTTACTTAAGGTATCTTCTGACTTTCACATCTACCAAATTATTCACCTTTCATATTTTTTTCCAAAGTCACATCCGTCTACACAGGAGTCTTCCCTCCATACACAGATGTTAAGAGGGCACTCGTCTTTTAATTGGACAAAACTAGGCCATTCAGGAGGACTCCTAGACTCTTTTTATTTCTATTGCATTTAGGTGCTCCCCTAGACCTATCTTCAGTCCGAGGCTTTCTAAATGGATCTCTGGTTGCTTTATTGCCTGTTACGGTTTCACTGAGATTACACCTCCCCTAAGAGTGGCCATGCACTGAGATTACAGTCTACATCTGTAGCCCTACTCAAACATTCTGCAGGGCTGCAACATGGTCCTCGGTGCACCCATTTGCCAACCACTGTGCCTTAGTTCATGCTGCAAGATCAGGTGCAGTTTTTTCTTCAGTGATGAACTCTTCCAAAACTCCCATGTCCTTAAAGTGTTACTGCAAGGGAGTCACCTAAAGTGGAGCACCCACAGGGACACTACTATTGAAGGAGGAGGAGAGGTTACTCATTTTGTACAGTAACTGGAGTTCTTTGAGAAGTGTGCTCCACTACCTGCCGTGCTCCCCTCTGCTTTGGAGCTGCCTCTGTGGGCTTTGCAGTAGAGAAAGAACAGAGGGAGGTTCGTCTGCACAGCCCTATGAGCCTCGGTACGTGGCACAAGGATGTGCAGGGCACATGAGCAACCCGAGTGGGCACTGCTGCCAAAAATCTTCGATCAAAGGTACAGGGGTGCATGCACACCTAAAGTGGAGCACCCACAGCAGCATGGATCTCAAGGAACTCCAGTTACTGCACCAAGGTGAGTAACCTCTCATTTTAAGCTACTGAGAGACTGTTTTGGCTACATATTTTTTCATGTTTGGTCCCAATATATAAACCCCTCTCTCACTGACACATGCCAAGAGACAAATCTAGAGGTGAGTTCTCGGAGTGGGGGAGTCCCCTGTAGACCCACTTGATTAAGCCCCTCCAATATAATTTTGTTCTTGCTTTCCCCTTGCCATGCTTTAGTTGGGAATAAGTAGGTTGGAACAAAAACTGCTAGGAGGAATCCTCCACTAGGGGCAGGAGCAGCAGAAATGGAGGGGACCCAGAGTTAGCAAAGGAGGATCCCCTCTGTCCCCATGTCTTAATAAGGAGGTCACATCTATAGCAAAAGCACTCACTTGATCAGGCTAGTCGGGGCTGTTCAGCATATCACTTTTAATAATGTGTGTAGAGTGAAGAGATTAACATGTGTCTCTGTTTCTGGGGGCCCTCTGCAATTACAGGTTCTGCAGCTTGTCCAAACCAGTACTGCTGGAAGGCAAGCACATATACAGAGTGAAATGCGCTATCAATTTGGCTGTTATGGAATCAGGCAATATTCTTGTTCTATATAGCATGAAATTGCTCTGAAATCCCTTCCCTTTGGGCAATACCTGTGTCCCAGCACTTGGTATTGGGGTGCATAGAGAGGTAGAGTGATAGATAACTAATGCTTATTTGCAGGAAACTGAGCAGATGGTTCAGACAAGATCAAAAAGGAAACAGGAAGAAGAGGAAGAGGAGGGTGTGAATGCTGAAGGTTTTCAGGACTTTGTTACTAAGGCAAGGTAGGAATGGACTTTTACCCCTTGTAATAAAGTAGCACATTGTACTGCCCCATCCTACCTCCCCAGACTGCTGCTGTGTCATCAGTATCTGCTGCATAGGGTGTATGATGGATGTTTTTGCCATTAGACCCAAAGGACAGTATGGACTCCATCCAGGCCCTGTAAGTGTTCATAGTCTGTAATATCCACTCTCTGTCACACTGGAGCAAATGCAGTCACACCTTGGAAGGAAAACAAGGCCAGGGCTGCTGCTGAGATTGCCCTGATTTTCGGTGGTTAAGCTTCCATCATGGCTTTGCTTCTCAAATTCCTGTCTTCACAAGCATTTCCCACCCTTGCCCTCTTTCCTGAATTCCAGGTACCATCTAGGACTATGCTTCCTAAGACATGGAGGGAAGTGAAGCACACTCCTTGCTATGACCATGGCTTCTTTCTCTTTCTGCTAAAACAATTAACTGTGAGCGGTTCATTAATGTTAAAGGACCAGCACTCTGCAGTTTTGTCAGTTCCAGATTTGACCTGCCTTAAACTTTCTAGAATCTGGTAGGAAATGTGTGTTACGTACAGGGTAAATCTTCAGTGTCAGTTGGGGTGTTATGAAAAACAATATTATGCAATATTACATCCATGTGATTATATTCAATTGTTCTTGAAGACAGCCAATGATGAGGAATTTCTTCTCCAAGGCGCCTCAAGTCCTCTGGGAAAATCTTATGCCGGCTCCTTTTCTTTGTTCCTTATTTAACCTATGGATGATGTGACCATATTGACAGACTTCTCACAACTTCGTGGGGGCCAGGGACTACAGAGGGGAACACTTCTCAATTGACTCTTAACACACTCTTCTGAGAGAGCTAAGGCACAATCTCCACCTCCTTTGTTACAACCAGTTGTGAAACTTTTCTCTCCTGCATGTCTGACCAACATTGACAGTGATTTACTGGGTTTGGATGAGAAGAAAGCAGGGGTGATGCCAGCTAGACCTCTGCTACTGATCCAGAAACTTCAGTATCTTCTCCATTTCCTGATGATATCATGATGACTGCATCTGTTTTACTTTCTGATGACAATAGTTTGTTTCAAGAGTTGCCGATTTGGATGATAGACTCTTTAGAGTAGGAGATTACTGTGGTCCAAGGAAACGTTCATCACCATAGTGCAGAGGAGGAGAAGTGGCTCAGAATATCTGGCTGACCTTAGCATCTATTTTGCTGTTACCAAGAAGGCAGATTGCTTGTTCCTTGTCCCACAGCAGGGATTCCCATTTCTTCGTACCAGGCTTTTGGTTCTCTGATGGTCTTTGTGTGCAGTAAAAAGACTGACTCTCTGGAGTTGGTCAGTCTGCAGTCTACTCCACTGGACAGGGATACTAAGAAGATTGATGTCTTGGGCAGAAATGTGTACTCTTTAGGAATATGGGAGTCCATGTTGCAGTTACCAGGCAATTGTGGCCAGATATTACCTCCAGCTTGGAATTGGACACTTCTTTTGCTGGGACCATCTGCCTGAGGTACAAAAGAAGGTGGCAAAAGACATTGCTGCTGAGAGTTAAACAGTTTCTAGACATGTTCTCTCTGCTTCATATGATGCATCAGGTACATCTGAAAACTATATGGCGTCGGACATTACTGTGCATGGGTACTTCTGGTTTAAATCATCTGGTCTGTTTCCAGCAGCTCAACCATCCCTTTTGATCGTGAGTGCTTGTTCTGCAACGTAATCAGAGAGACCCTTGAGAAGATGGAATCTAAGAGTTACCACTTGATAACTAGGGTTTATCCAACTGCCCCTTCATAACCTTGGTGCCATGATGTGGTCCTGTATATGTGTATATATATATATATATATATATATATATATATATATATATATATATATATATATATATATATGTGTGTGTGTGTTTTATTTAAATGTATATGCATGCTCAAAGAGTGCCTAGTAATAGGCTTTTGACACCCTTGACACAACTTAAAAATACAACAAAATTAATATCCAGCCATAATTGTTCAGTACAACTCACTGTAACCCACTACCAACAAACCAGGCAATCCAAAGGCTTAAATCACCCTTCCATCCAACAGTTCCTCACCCTTACATATTCCTACCCTTCAAATGCCTGAGAGAAAAAAATGAGCTTTGCAGTGTGCCCTGAAGGTAGAAAGACTTGTCTGAATAGGTGCTGCTTTTGCCAAAGCTTCATGACACCAGGAGCACGTCCCGTAAGTGTGCATATGCAAAGGGTATCTTGCGGAATTGTGACTGCTGGCAATTAATTTACTTTACCTTGCTGGACTGTCATGTTGTGACTGTTACTGGCAGTAACCCTCTGCTGCCTTGCTTACCCTGTGTGCAATTATCACATTCTGGGGTACAATCCAGACCAGTGAGGGTTTGTCACTGTCTGCCCTGCAATTTTGGTGCCTCAGATTGCTTTGCTATTATATGTCCCAACCTGGACTGCTCACAAAGAGCCAAACAGCTTGCAGGTCACACCCTGAGTGGCTGTATATAGTTGGTCCAGCAACTCTGACCCCAGCAGCCAGTCAGCATCCCACCAGTCACACTTTGGCTTCCAGCAGCCTTGGTTACTACCTGCAGGGTGACCCCAACACATTCCCAGTCCCAAATTTCCCCCAAAACATGTGTTCTGCATTGTCCAGCCCTCTCCTGGGCAGCTCAGATGTTGCCCCTGTAAGGGGTCAATGTGCAACAGTTTGCTACTTTAAGTGGAGTTACCCAAACAGTTCACTTTATACACAGTACTAGGTTAGTTTTGATTAAAAAAATAAAACAAGTTTATTTAACTACAAAGAGATTTTTAAGGGAGTACAAGTACCAAGTATTAAAGTCAGAAATGGTTACAAGAGAAATAAAGATAAAATGCTTTCTAGTAGCTAAAACTTAACAAACTGGACTTGGTTCAGCGCAAAATCCTTACCATATGCTCCCAGCAACATTTCTGACCAAAATTCCAAAACAGGGTCATCCCCCAAAGTCAAAGGCCTGGTTCCTTTGTCGTCTTAGGTGAAAGAGAGGAAGAGAAAGAAAGAGAACGATCCTGGGGTGGTTTTTGCCCCTCCCTTTTATAGTCCAGTCACCCTTTGAAATGCATTTTTCTGAGGGTTATACCTAGATAAAGTTCATTCCTGCTGTGGGGACAGAGGTATGGAATCTTGTGATGAAAGAGGTTCCATGTTGTCGCTTGCTAAAATGCAGATCAATCTGTTCCTGCCCCACTTGGTTGCCAAAGAATGGCCACTTGACAGGTGATTGGCAATCAACTTTGACACCTGACTAGAGGCATTAGCTTGTCCTTTGTCTTTTAGGAACAGGTTTACACACACACACACACACCCCCCACACCCCCCCCCAACCGGTCTGGTAAACACATTGCAGTCATAATTTCAGCTTGTGTTCATAATTGTACATATAGTGTTCCTACACACGTTTCACCATATTATTACATTATAGACCAGAGCATGTTCCAGTTCCAGGCATTCCTTCCCTAGAAGGCTGAGGAGATCAATAATTCCTCTGGCTTGTTCCTCTTCAGCCTCATGATCTGTTTCCATTGGCCAAACTGGACAGTCCCTACGTAAAAGAATAGATGGACCCAAATCGGACATCAGGAATGATAACACACAAAAGCCAGTGGGAGAACACTTCAGTCTTCCTGGACATTCTATAACAGATTTGAAAGTAGCTATACTTGAACAAAAAAACTTCAGAAACAGACTTCAAAGAGACAGCAGAACTAAAATTCATTTGCAAATTTTAATACCATTTAATTTGGGCTTGAATAGAGACTGGGAGGGGCTGGCTCATTACAGAAGCAGCTTTGCCTCTCCTAGAATTGACACCTCCTCATCTATTGTTGGGAGTGGACTACATCCACCCTGATCGAATTGGTCCTGTCAACACCGGTTCTCCACTTGTGAGGTAACTCCCTTCTCTTCATGTGTCAGTATATTTATGTCTGCATCTGTAACTTTTACTCCATGCATCTGAAGAAGTGAGGTTTTTGCCCACGAAAGCTTATGCTTAAATAAATCTATTCGTCTTTAAGGTGCCACTGGACTCCTTGTTGTTTTTTGTGGATACAGACTAACACGGCTACCCCCCGATACTTGATTCCATTGTGACTGTCATGCAATGGCAGAAGCTCCTGGAATCCTCACTTAGGCCCTTTCTTTTCCCCTCTGTCTCAGTGAGAGTGACCTGGAGGAGGTGCTGACATTTTATACACACAAGAATAAGTCAGCAAGTGTCTTTCTGGGAACAAACCCCAGGACCACGAAGCCTAGCAGTAGCATCAACCAGTCAGAAAACAGGGCCCAAGGAGGTAAGTGTATTGTGCAGTACTGAGGCAGAGAGCTTATAAGAAACAAGAGTTGGCCATGGTGACCCAGTATAGAGTTGGGAAGAAAGTAGAACCCTAAAGGGGCATTATCAAGGTCTAAGTAGGAAGTCCAATAAAGATATGGGGAGCCTGTGGGTGATGAGTGTGACACAGTTGTGCATAGGGTAAGGGTGCAGAGCCCAGAGCGGGTGGGTCTGATAGCTGAGTGATTAGTGATCCCAACATAAGGAAGTGGTAGGTTTCTAGCTTGCAGTCTGCATTAGCTAATGCTATGAATCAATCCAACAGACAGTGATGGTAGAAAAGGGGAGAGGGGTAGGCCACAATAAATATTGGGAAGAATCCAGGGTCTCTGCAATATTCAAACCCTGCAGTCCATTTCTCATGGTACAAGCAACTTAAAGTGTCCTGCTTCCTGACTTTCAAAACTCATTTAAGATCTTCCTGAGATGGTGGAAGAAGTGAAAAGGAATCCGCCCCAACATTCAGTGGCAGACTCAAGTGGAGAAGGAGAGCTGAGAGGCTACAAGCCCAAAGAAGCCAGGCCATCCCGTAAGTGAACCCATCCAAACCAGGGCAGAGTTAGCTCTCCAGCAAATGACTGAGGTAGAAGCCATACTTGCTTAGTAGATGTAGAACTATCTTGAGAAACTACAGTGGTCAGAATCTAGATGCAGAACAAGCTGAGAGAATCCCAGCCCCAGCTATGGGGGAAGATTACTGAGCGAAGGAAAAAAAACTGTCTTTTGTGGTAAAAGGGCTCTGCAAGATATTTTGAGCTTGGGGAAAGGATATGTCTGAATCAGAGCTTGGTTCTTGCCAGCCCTTGCTGGTGGTTGAGTTTTTTTTTCTTGGCTTCATCAGACCAATCAGCACAGGCCCCTTGGCCGTATTGCTGTTGTCTTTGGGGTTCTGGAAAGCTGCTTAACTTATGAAACATTCTGATTGGCTTGTTTGTATTGTTTTAACAGGGCCCCCGTCTTCCACAGAAGATGAATCAAAATTACTCCAGTGCAACCACCCTCGTGCTTCCTCCTCTGTTCCTGGTGCCACGCTCCAGAGAAGCATCAGTTCCCAGTTGTCATCTCATGCCACATCCTCTAAAAACATACAGGTGCCTGGTCACTACTCCTCCCTGGCTTCTGTAGCTGGTCCCAAACTGACTCAGTCCCCACCCTCCCCACCTTCTTTCCAGAGCCAGAGTACAATCCCTGACAACGGGTCTGTCTCCACAAACCCAGTGTCCCACCAGATGTCTAACCATGCAGGGTTGCATCGTTGTCGGTCTGGAAGCTACACCATTGGGCCCTTCTCGTCATTTCAAAGTGCTGCTCAGATCTACAGCCAAAGACTGTCCCGACCATCCTCTGCTAAAGCAGGTGAGTGTGCTGGGCAGTCAGGATGCATGAAAATATCATTGGGTAAAACCCATCTTTTGTCAGTCAAGGTTCCTCCTAGAATTGGAGAATTCTTCATACTGTCCAAGCTGGGCTTCTGTCCCTATGGCTGCAGTGATCAATCTCAAATTTTCTAATCCATTTGCCATGAAGAGTATGGTAGAGGCAGCATAATAACCCTTAAGGCTGCTTGGTCGGGGCAAAGTGTACATAGCCTTTATCTGCTCTGCGATAGCCAGAAATGTTTAATTTTCAGGGTTGTGAATCTAGCTCCTTTCATCAGCGCTAAATTCCTTTTTGGGATTAAAGCAGCCTCTCCCTACTAATTCCTGTTTTCTGTGCTGGTAAATGGGGAATTGAACTGGTTCAGTCAGTGTGGAATGAAAGGGTCTCGCCTGAATGGCAGAGGTGGGAAATGATGTGAGAAGGGGTAGTTGTGCCCAACTGAAACAGCATTGACACATGATGGTCTGTTGTTGTTAACAGTTTCAGGACAGTTTCAGTAGTATAAAAGTCCTCTATGGGGCTATGCAGGGTTCTTGTTGCTGGGGATTCCTATCTGTTCTGCAGGAGACTCATCCAGTAGAAGTGGCAGTTAGTCACAGATTCAGAAAATGGTCAAGGCATCCAAGTAAAATCTGAATGGGTCAGTGTTTAAGGGAATGTTGTTAACAATATAACTTCATATTTCCCTAGGCTCTTTCATCTTGGCATACCTCAAAACATCTTACAAATTACATGTAGGGATTTTTTTTTCTACATGGAAGCACAGACATCTATAGGGTGGAAAGAGGTTGAGCAATGCTACCCAACAGAATAAGATAGCTGAAGAGAAAAAGAAAGCATATCCATCAGAAACTGATGGAGGCAGAGGTTTAGGGAGGCAGAATGTAACCGATATTGAAATTTGGTTAGCACATCCACGCTACCATCCCTACTCTTGAGGAAAATGCCATATGTTCTTTACATATTTGCTTAGTAAGTAAATTAAAGCCACTTTAAGTCTGAATGAGTGTGTTCACACAGGGGTTTAATGCAGTTTAAATAATCCACTTTAAATTCACAGCTTTTCTTAATTCAGATCAATGTTCCTGAGTGTGCCCACGTATACAGGCTTTAACTGTGAGTGGGTTTCCCTCTGCAATAACCCTGAAGATCTGGGTTTGAAGTGGACAGCAAACTCTGTCACAAGTTCACTGAGACTGCTTTATACAATGTGGTGCGTTTTCTGGCATTAAAATAAACCTGATGCACCTGCTCAGTAGCTTATTTAAAGGGATCCATTTGCTTTTAAGCAAAGCCATTGTAGCTTTTGTATGAAAAATACCAGACATGCCTTTCATCCCATAGGCAGATTCCATGCTCTTTTGGTGAGGCCATCCTGTGTATAGTGCCTGCTAGGGGTGTCTCGTAGAGAGGATCAGGGTGTATGCCTGCTACCTCTGGAATCCTGAAACTAAATAAAATTGTCTGATCTACTTTCTGGAATTCAGAGAAGCCTAGAAACCAGAGCTGATAAAGTCCCATTAGGTGCCTTCCGAGGAGCAAATGCAGATTATTTCCTACTATGCATTTACCACTGTTTTGTCTGGTCTAGTTTTAAAAGTTCCTAGTGCTGGGGCCATGGGAGGTGATTTGAGAGACTTCCAGGAAAGGTTTCCCAATAATTCAGCCAAAAATTTATCCTTTTAACTTCATCCCATTTGTTTTACCTCTCTCTAAATAATTGTTCTCCTCTCCTGGTATTCACAGACATTAAGTACTTGAAGACTGTTACCATGTCCTTCTTCTGTTATCTTTCCTCATAAGCCAGTCTCTCAAGCTCCCTGATCATTTTTGTAGCTATTCTCTAAATTCCCACCAATTTGTCAGCAGCTTTCTAGAAATGGTGTAGTGTCCCAGGTCAGATCATATTAAAGAAGGGAAAGACCATAATTCTCTGATCTGTGACGTGATGCCACTGTTTGTGCAGCAGCAAACTGTGCTGACCTTTTTTACAACTGTATCACATTACAGACTCCTTTTCAATTTGCTGCCCACTCTCCTCACTCTCATCTGTTCCTACTTCATAAGTTTTTCTTCCTTCTGTAGAGTATCTGGCTTCTGTGTTATCTTCCCAGATGTATTACCTGCATCTTTTTCAAATAAAATCTCATTTTGTTACTTCCTGCCCATGTTTCTGATCTCTCTAGGCCCCTTCATTTTATTTCTTTGTCCTTATTGGTGTTTACAGCTTCTCCTAATTCACCTATGAATCTCAATATTCCTATCTTCCCAATCATTAATAAAAATATTAAATCCAGATCTAACACTATCAACCTGCCAAGACACCTCCCCAGCCTCATTCCTTTGCTGTCTATCATAATCTTCTGTTTATGACCCTCCAACCATTTTTCAATCTATGAATGTCTTCTAATTATATTTCTATATTGATTTTGTTCTTCATAAGAAGGTTGTGATGTCTGTGTTCTACCTGTTCCAGAGTAGCAGCCGTGTTAGTCTGTATTCGCAAAAAGAAAAGGAGTACTTGTGGCACCTTAGAGACTAACACATTTATTTGAGCATAAGCTTTCATGAGCTACAGCTCACTTCATCGGATGCATTCAGTGGAAAATGCCTGTTACTGATCCTTTTTGAATAGGGAGCCAAGTGTCCATGCTTTAAATTGTTTTAGGTCCAACTAACATAAGAAAGAGGTATGTTTCTTCAGAGGCAACTTCCCTCTACTCACTTGGCTTCCAAACATCTCCTCGCTTTCTGGGATGAGTGCAAAAATATCATCTCTCTCTCAAATCCCCACACCTCGGCTGCTTCAGTTCCAGTCACTGCTCTAATACAGATAATTAATACATGAGAACAAACAGCCAATGTCCATTGGAACTGGGTGCCATTAGCTGTTCTATCCTGAGGTGAATGAGGGTTCAGTGTTGGTGTGGAGAAGCTCAAATGTGCACAGTGGAGCCTGTTGCAGAAGTTTCCTGCCGGCTTTTATTTCTATTGTTGCAAATATACAAGTCTCTCCTATTTAATTCAGTGTCTTAGCTCCCTCCTCAGAGGGCATGAGGAGCTATCTCCAGCCCAAAACATTGCTTTACTTTTCTAAGTGGATGAAAACTGTGTGTTTGGCAGGTTCGTGCCATCGCAGTCCAAGTGGGCAGCGTGTAGGCTCAGCCAGGGTGCACAAGGATGCAGAAAACAGCTCTTCCCAGAGCAGACGCTACAACCACAGTATTGTAGCAGCAGAGCTGCAGCGGCTGGCGGAAAAGCAAGCAGCCAGGCAATATTCTCCACCCAGCCACATCAGCCTCCTTACACAGCAGGTATGTGAGCAGTAAGGTTTTCCTGGTGACAACAGAAAAGACTGGCACATCTCCTGAGTCAGAGCCAAGGACTGGGACAGACCATTCTGGGAAGGGAGAATCTCATGAAAGTGCATTTCCTTCCCTTTTGCTGCTGTGGGATTGGGGACTAACGCGCTCCTAGATTATAGTTAAATTGCATAGGGAAGTGCTTGAAGCCCTGTTGCTCAAATGGTTAGACTGGACAAAGTATTAAAAAATACATTGTAAGGAGAAATCTGCCCCAGCTGTCAGTGGAGAAGATCGATGGGGAAGTAGGTCTTTCCCAATCTTATTTCTTAATTTTTTTACTCCCTTAAAGTCCGCTGCCTCATTCCTCCATTGACTTGTCAAATGCTGGACTTTGGCATTGTAAGGGGAGATTTTAACAGCCCAGCAAAGTGCCTAGGCCATTGCCAGTAACTGGACTATCAATTATTATGCTTATTGCCAAGAGCGCTGTAAGGCCTTTATAGCAGTCTTAGCATAACTAGGCAAGCTAGGAGGGGAGGGACAGTGACCATGAGAATTGAGCAAGACTCTGCACCATCCTGTTGGGCTTTTTTTTAAACTGCTGAAGCATGCAGTTTTGAAAGACAGGAAGTATGTTTATATTTGATTTCTGGTGTGTGTTTGTCGGGGCCCATGAGACTGCAGACTCTCTGCAAAAACACATCGGTATAACTAATGGCTTGAAACTTCTTGCGTTAACAAATTGCTTGTTCAGTGGCTATTGGTGATTGACAAGCTATGTAATACTTTGAGCATAAAAAGGGGAAAGAGGGTTGGATCAAGTGAACTCTGCTGTGAATCCATCTTAAGGTCCCCGGGGCAGACAGAAGGCTGGCCATCAAAAGTCTGTTGACCACTCAAGACTACTCCAGACATTTGGGGTAACTATTAATTTGGGGTGCTCTATAACCTGTTGTGTTTGTATGTGCTTGAGACTAAATAAAGTAAAGGCTTTAAGTGAAAGCACTCTTGTGTTGTACTGCTTGTGCCAACCATCTATCAGATGGATGTACTGTACTCCCATTGATTTATTTCCTGACAGTACGTCATAAAGAGTAAAGTTACCAAGAGCTTTGGGTGTAGATGAACCTGCGTAACAGCATCATACGGGAATCAGGAAACAGTATCAGCACAGCAGAAGGTGTCTGTTTCCTTAGAAATGCCTGGGCAAGCAGAATGATAGCACTGGAAGTCGAGAGAGAACACGTGGCAGGTTAATGAGGTTTTGATAAAACATATTCCAATCAAATCCTAACTCCATTCTGAAATTCAAGCTAGTGTAGAATGCGGCAGCCCTTTTGGTAAAAAGGACATCTTTCCAGGAACATATGACATTGTACTTCATGGTCTGTACTGGCTGCCTGTGGCTTTCCAGCTAGAGTTTTAAGGGGCTGGTTTTGAGTTAGTGTCCTAAATAACCTGGACTCTATCTACATGAGAGACTACCTCTCCCCATGAAATACCTGCTGCACTTGTAGGCAGCTGAAACACTCAAGCTAGATCTCCCTCAGTTAATAAGAGATGGGCTGCTAGCAGTGTTTTTTTCCAAGTTGGATCCTCCACTTGGGAAATAACACTTTCCCATCCTGCACCTGGTACAAAATAGTCCAAATCAGCTGACTATCAGGAACACTGCAAAGCACATCTACTTGAAAGGATATTTGGGGAGAGCTGAGGTGGGTTTTGGATGAAGATATTTTGCTATGTTTTCTGATGAATAGCTGTTTGTTGTAGTGAGTTGTATATACTGTTCTGTTCCTGTTTTTATTTTATTGTTTTATTGGGTGTTTTCAAATGTCTGTTATGGAGCCTAGCACTGGGATAGGTGTGACTTATTTTGTTTTAGCATTTAAAAAAAACTTTTGGGCACCTGGCTGAGTCGGAGGGGTTGAATAGATTATGGACTCTTCTGCTTCTAGGCTAGTGGTCCCAGTTCAGTCCTAGTAGCTCTGACTAAAACTGACAGCTGTTCAGTGATCCTTCCGTGAAGTTCATTGATGATAGCCATGGTACCAAAACCCCTTTAGAATTTGGCCCTCTTGTTTGCAGACCCAATAGAGAAGACAAGGACTGAGTCAGTCATGGAACCTGAACTAATGTTTTGCCCCTAGAGAGGATAGTCCCTCTAAGTCTGGATTGCCATTGGTGGGAACGATGGGGGAAGCTTGAATTACTGCTGCCAATAGCGTTCAATCCCCAAAGCTATCAATCTGGCACTTTGCAGCAACTCTAAATATACTTGGAATAGAATATAGACTTTTCTTTTATTTCAAAAGCTTGTCAGTAGAGTTCAGAAATTTTCTGGTGGAACATTTTTTCTGTCAGACAGTGCTGATTCATCAAAAGTACAACGTGTCATGGAAATACATTGCCTTTGACAAAAATTGTTTCTAAATGAAAATTGAAAAAAGATTTTGATAAGATTGAAATGTTTCATTTCAGCATTTTTGGAGCATATTATTTTGATTTTCCGTTTTGAAATTACTTGGTTTCAGTTTTATATTATAAAATATATAATGAAAAAGTCAACAAAGTCAAAATATTTTAGTCTAATTTTGAAACAGTGTTTTGATTAACCTGAAACCATTCCCCCCGCACCCCCACTGTTTGGAATGGAAGAAATTTCAAAATCATGAAGCTTTCCCTGAAGTGAAAAATCTGACTCCCACACAGGTCTACTTGTTAGTGTCTCCTAGTCTTTTTGCATAGAGAGATCCAGCTGCCCTTTGGCCACTATTTACAAATGGCTGATGGGATTCTCATGGCTTTGTCTGGCTTCCCTTTTCCATCACTGCTGGTGAGACAAATTCACATGGAGATAATAATAGCTTTCGCCATCTTACAAAGGCCTAAATGCTTCCCTGGTAACTAATTGTGATGCAGAGTACACACACAGTTTTATGTTATGACTGACTGAATTGGGAATGGGGAGGAAGATGAGAGAACTGGTTTGAAGGAAATGCTTCCATCTCCATAATCAATAGAGTTGGCAAGGAAGATCCAGGCAGCAAACATGAATGATTGAATCTGAGGGCATTCTAGTATTTTGTAAAAGGTAGTTGTAAATCTGGAAATAGGTTGCTTGTATAAGGAGAGTGGCTAGTGTTGCTTTCATGCTTCCAGGGTCTCCCAAGCTATGCACTCAGAGTGGTTAGGTTTAGGATGGGTCCAGAGTCCTCTATAGAAGGAAACTCAGAGTGGGTGGAGGGACCTCATTTGAAGGCCACACTGCAATTAGTTAGGATCCCAGACCTTCCCTCACTTTTCTGCTGATTGCAGTGCCTCATTTTTTATATGTAAATACTGTCTTCAGAGACCACAGGTTCCAGCATGCAATGCTCCATTTTGACCTGAGCAACTGGGACACAATGTATTTTGGGATGTATAGTTTCTAAAAGCTTTGCTTCTGTATTGAAGATGAATATGGCCATGGTTTGTTTTAGAACTCTGTGGCTGAACTTTGACAACCCCAACACCGATCCAGATGTAGAGGTGTGAGGTAATGCCAAAGATAAAGCTGAAATAGATGTTCACAACTTGGGATAAGAAAGGAAATTCAGCCCAGAGCCTGGGCTCTATCACTCTAGGGAGAGGGGAAGGGTGACCAGAGTATAAACACTTGGGTACTTGTCTTTGGTGGTACAAGGGTTAATGACTGGAGTGCAGCCTGGTGACATGTATTGCTAGGCATCCTCTCAGGTGAGGCTTCAGAGATCTGGTATTGCCCAGCCAGCAGGACCTTGAGTTACAGAATGCCAAGGCAGAAAAGCCCAAGCAGGGAGCCCGCAGGTGAACTCAACTCTTGCTCCTTGCAGCAGCTGGAGAGTAACTTCTCAGTTCTGTGTCTGTCCCCATCTAGAGATGTCCTACCTCTTGAGTGCCTGGGTGGCTGAATGCTGCACTTAAGACCTACACAATCTTTTCAGCCTAGAAATGTATAAGAAATACCTTGAAAGATGACAGTTTGGAGGAATCAGAACATAACTGTAAAGCCCAATGGGACGTAGCTGAAGTAGGGACATTCTAAAAGGGCTTGTTACATAGAAGGCACCTGGATAAGAATATTATTAACTTATTAATAAAATTGTTTGGAAGTCAGTTCCACAGGCGTGGAGCCCATGCAGCTTAGTTGTGAGGAGGCTGGCCTGTAGGTCAGGGATTTGCTATTTGGATTTCATCATCGGTAATTCATTATTTGTTGCTTTAGGCTAGTAATTCTCAATAGGTGGCCCGCAAGCCAAATGTGACCTGCCAAGGCTTCCTGTGTGGCCCATAAGCTCACCTTAAAAAAAAGTTTATAATTAAATTTATGAACAGTGGTGTGCTCCCTATCATTTGCCTATGACTTCCTTAGTAAGTAACTTACTGACAGTGCTTAATTTGTAATGAAAGAGGTGCTGGGGCTCAGCACAAATTAAGCATTGTCTGGCAGGTTGGAGAGCGGCGGCTGCTGGCCAGGTGCCCAGCTCTGAAGGCAGCACCACTGCCAGCAGCAGCACAGAAGTAAGGGTGGCATAGTATGGCATGGCCATCCTTACTTCTACGCTGCTGCTGACTGTGGCACTGCCTTCAGAGCTGGACAGCCGGAGACCAGTGGCTTCTGACCAGGAGCCCAAAGGTGCCAGCGCTATGAACTGCCAAGCCTAGAGGTGCCAGGGTTCAGCCCTGGCAAGTCCCGGCACAAATTATGCTCTGCTTACTGGATCTTAAGTTCTCACGATAGCATCGGCTCTGATTGAGCTAGGATGCCACCTATTTTTTCATTAGTGATGAAAATGGAACAAAAAATGAATGTGTGGGAGTAAATGTCACAAAGTCAACAGCGAAAACCGAGCTCTTAACCCAAACTGGCAGCAGATTTTCTTTTTATTATGCCACCTCATTTAAACTCAAAAGCTTTGCATTTAATATTCCAAACCACTGTATACATCTATAAAGTCATCAACGTGAGGCACAACTTTGAATCAAAGCACAGTAACTTCAATGCGGCCTATCCTCCTGGCCGTGTTGCAAGACATGACAGAATTTCAAATCTGAAGTCTTCGTACCACACTTCAAATGTTCTCACTACTTCATTGACTGTATAGGAAAAAGCAACAACTGCTTCTCTTCGGATAATGTTGGTCCTAGCTAAAAAGAAAAAGCCTTTCCTTGATGCTGAGCTTGTGAAGGAGTGCATGTTGGAAATGCTGGAGGAGCTTTTTGCTAGAGATAAAAGCAAGGATGATGTGAAGCAAGTTCTCCTGTCTGATTCCACGGCAGTGTGAAGATTGGAGGTAATTTTACAAAGATTGTTTGTCAGCACTGCTTTCTGATTTTAAAAACATCAAATATGTCTCTTGCAGTGGATGAATCAAGCGATTTAAGTGACACTAGCCAGCTATTGTTAGGTTTTATGATGGTGAAACTTTAAAGGAAGAATTTTTGTGCTTAATACCATTAGAAACCTATGCCACAGGAGAGATCGTTTTTGAAAAGGTAAGGCTTTTTTGGGGGGAGGAGGGGGAAAAGGTTTAGATCTGCAGAAAGTAAACTTGCTTGTTACAGACTGAAGTCCCTCCAAGTCAGGGAAAGAGAAGGGCTTTGCTCCATGTTTGGCAGCGATACACCCTTCATTAAATACACTTCACTGCATCATTCACTAAGACTGTCCTGTGCAGTAAGTTGTCTGGAGAAAAAATGGGTATTGTGATGAGATTAGTGAACTACATATGTACAACTTCTAGCTTGCAACATTGTCTTTGAAAGCTCTTTTACTGTGTCTAATCCCTGCTGTTCCTATCTGCACTTTTCCCTTGCCCCAAAGCATCCAATTAACATTTATTTTCCTACTCTTGTATTGCACCCTCTGTACCAAGATGCTTAAATTTCTTGTAACTATTAAACCAACTGGCTGCTGAAATGGCAAGGTTCAACAGGAAATTTTAAGAGCTGATAGCTAAAGAGGTGCAAATATATAAGCAAGACATTTCTGAGTATATCAGAAGCAGGAAACCTGAGAAAATCAGTGGGCCCCAGTTCTGGACTACCAGAGGAAAAAAATTTAAGGAGAATAAGGGCATTGCAGAGAAGTAGATTTCTTTGCATCAGACTTCACCAAAGAGGAAGTTGGGAAGACACCAACCTCAGAATTATTCTTTTCAGATAATGAAGTTGAGGTACTGTCAGACTGAGGTGTCAAAAGAGGAAGGAATGAAATAACCTGATAAAGAGCAGGTAGTCCCCTGGGCTGGATGGCCTTCCTCGAAGAATTCTGAAAGAATTCAAAAATGAAGAGCTGCTAACAAAAACCTTCACTCTCTCTTATTAAAGTTAGTTACTCTACCAGAGGATAACATATGTGATTATTTTTTTAAAAAGGCAAAAGGATATTCCTGGTGAGCCTTGCTTCAATACCAGATATATTGGTTGAAATAATTTAAAATGTGAACTGTAAACCACCAAGAGAAACATAAGACAGGGACAAAAAACTCTGTGACCTATTAGAATTCTTTGAGCTCATTAGCAAAATAGTAAATAAAAGAGAGCTGGTTAATATTATTTGGACTTTCAAAAAAGCTTTTGACAAAGTCCCTTAAAAGAGGTAACTATTCATGGACTGAGAGGTAACATTCTATCATGGATTTGAAACTGGCTGAGACAGAAAACAAAGGGTAGGAATAGCTGACCAGTTTTTAACATGGCAAAAGACTAATGGGAGTAAAATATTGGAAGTGGGTGTTTAAAAGTGTTAATGATTTGGAAAAAAGGGGGGGCGCGAAATGGCAAAATTTATAGATGGTGCTTACATTAGTGAAGACTAGAAAAAACTGAGAGACTTGATGCTGGGTGACTGGGTAGCACAACGGACAAGCAAATAAGTAATGCATATTGTAAGTAATAAATTTAACTACTCATATATATTAGAGGGATCTAAATTAACTGTAATCACTAAGGAAAGAAGAGTTTCATTCTGGACTGCTCAGTGGAAACATCTGCTGTGTAAGAAGTCAAGAGAGAAAACGAAAGATGAGGATATATAAAGAATGGAATAGAAAATAATATGCTATTAAACAAAAAACAGTGCTATGTCCTCACCTGGAATACTGTGTTCAATTCTGGTCACCCTATCTGAAACAGGATACAGCAAAAATAGAAGGGATTCAGAGATGGGTGATTGAAATGATTAAAGGCAGGGAAAGATTTCTGTATAAAGAGAGATTGAAAAGATTAAGACTTTTTAGTTTAGGGAGGAGATGTGTTAGAGGGGACATTATGGAGATATGCAGAACAATGAATGGCATAGAAAACATAAATCATGTAGACTTTATTTACACTTTCTCATGATAGAACAAGGGATCGTTCAAATACATTGGAAGGCAACCAATTTAAAACTGATAAAAGAAAATACTTATTTACACAGAACACACTTAACCTGTGGAATGCACTGCCACAACGTATTATTAAGGCCAAGAGCTTAACAGAATTCAAAATCGTATCAGATGTACTTATACACAATAAGAACAGGCACAGTTACATTAGACAGGATAACAAAAATTATATAAGGAATAGACCCTCAGACTTTGGAGCATAAGCCAACCACTGATAGACAGAGATTAGAAAGAGACTTCCCCTTTAAGCAGGTTATTTCACAGTTGTCCACTATGTGATTTCTTGCACCTTCCTCTGAATCATTGATCAGAAAGAATACTGTATTTGCTGGACTGCTGCTCTGAAGTGATCTGGCAATTTTTATGTTCCTATGCTAATGTGAGTTCTTAACTCTGAGGAATCTGCATGCTCTGCTGCTTCTCCCACCTTTGTGACCCTTTCTCCTTTCCCACATTTTTTTGCATTCTAGACAAGGTAATCTTCATTTTATGTATAAGGTTATTGAGATGATTCTGGTGAAGTAGTACTAACAATATCTGGAGCAATATCTTGCGTTTCCCTGACTCTTTTCAGTGTTAGGCCTAGTCATGGCATTGAGTCTATACTTGTTTTTTTGCTTGAGCTGCTGGTGATGGACAAGATTGTGTTCATATTTTGATGAATGTGTGCAGTGGTTTGGGCTGCAGTGCTGTCAGTAGGCTGAGACACAGCTCTAGATCTGTTTCTCTGGGTCCTGACACTTCAGTTGCTCAGTTTGCGTGGCTGAGTTTGGGATATGAATGAAAAAGCTGTTTGAGGCTCATGACACATGAAATAGAAGCAGTGTTGGGGCTTGCAGCCTGAAGAAATGGCTGAATCAATACACACCCCTTCACCATGAGGGGTTTTTCCTAGTTTTTGGTAACTTGGTTAATAAACTAGGGATCTCACTGGATCCTCTGCTGCTTCTGGAGAGCCAAGCCAAGAAGCAGTAGTCAAAACAGCTTTTTTTCCATCCATGGCTATGGCCTTCCCTGTTGGAGAGGGCCTTGCAACAGTAATCCAGGCTTTTTTACCTACTGACTCAGTTACAACGGTGTTCTTTACAGTCTGTTACTTCTGAAGTCCACTCATAAAAAGTATCTAGCACACAAGGTGGCTGCTTGTTTTCATGCTTGGCAGAGCTTTCTGCAGGGAGCATGTTATAATTGTGTTTTGCTGGTGTGCACAGGGACAGGTGGGACATAGATGTGTATATGCCTCTTTCTGTGGATACTGTACAGCTTTTTCTCTGAAATATGCTGTAAGGTAAAAAGTGGGTCTCTCCTGAAGCACTGGATCTGTGTGAGGTCTCATATCACAGGGGTGGGGGGGTCTGCTGCTGCTATCAACCACGCTGTAGCACTTTGTGGTTATTAATGTTAGTGAACAGAAGAATGTGTTGAATTGGCCCAGCTTTGCAGGGAGGAGTAGGAGGGGAAACCTGAAGGGAGCACTGCACCTCTCCATGAAGGAGAGTGTGAGGTTTCAGGACCCAGCTATCGTTAGGAACAGCTCCAGCTTTTCCAGCCAGGGAGTTTAATTAAAGGGATAACAGCAGACCACCCAGGCAAGAGCTAGAATGAGCTGTCTCCTTCTCCACTATACAGCCAGCCAGTGCCCAAGGTCCAGCAGCCAGGCCTCCTGCAAACGTGTTGACAGATCCCCAGGAGAATGGCATTTTTCTTGCTCTACATTCCTCATTTGGACAAAAAGTGGATTTTAGCAGAAATCAGACACGTTTGCTAAGCCTTTGCTGGTGGGGGGGGAAGGGCTTTGGGGTGGCTAGCATGCAGTGCCTCAGGGTGACCTTGTTGGAATAGTCTGCCACAGGAACCCCAGAATAAGGACCTTCCACTAGGTATCAGTGATCAAACCCAATACTATGCAGTTTCTTTCCACGCTGCCTGTCTCTTACTGTGCAGCTTGGAGTCCCCTCGTCTTTAGCAAACTAAGGCTATGTCTACACTAGCACTTTTGTCGCTATAACTTATGTCGCTCAGGGTTGTGAAAAAACACTCCTCTGAATGACGTAAGTTACAGTGACAGAAGCGCACATGTGGACACTGCTATGTTGGCAGGAGATGCTCTCCCGCTGACATAGCTACCACCACTCATTGAGGGTGGTTTAATTATGTCGACGGGAGAGCTCTCTCCCGTAGGCAAAGAGCAGCTACATGGGAGGTCGTACAGCAGTACAGCTGCATCAATACGGCTGTGCTGTTGTAAGAGCACTAGTGTAGACGAGGCCTAAACATACCACAAAGCATAGCGCATGTGTGAATACACAGCTCAAATCCTATCCTGGACCTGAAAACTGTACATTCGGGCAGCTAAGTAGGGATTAGACTAAGACCACAAAACTCAGGACATGAATAAAAATCCATGTACCGCAGGGTTATTATCAGTGTTTAGTCCCTTGCTGTGGCTCAGCCTATCTCTTGGACATCTCAAGCTGCTTTGTTTCCCTTCTGTAACTCTTTGGTTTGCTGTATGTGGCTTTCTCCCTCTGTATCATTGTAGGGCCCACTATTCCTCACCCCTTAGCTGTTCTTCACACGCTACTTGTTCTCAGGGATGGGTATTACTTCTGACAGTGCTGACTTGTGCAGATCAGTAATAACATGAAGGGTCTCAGCAGAGGCTGTCGGAGCAGAAAATGTCAGTGTGGTTTCTGCAGCCCAGGAATTGTGCCCCTCCTGCTGCTCTGAGGCTCCAGAGGGAATGGAAGCAGAGGCTTTTGTTACAGTGAAGTGGCCCCTGTAATCTGCAGAGTTGCCAGGCTGCCAAATGGGGCAGGCTGTATAGCTAGGAACTCATGTCTGAGAAAGATTGTGCCCTGATCATCAATCATTTGACACATCCATGCCCCATCGAAATCACTCCCAGTGGGAAGTTTTGCGGTAGAGTGCTTAAATGAGAGCCTAACGCTTTGAAAAGAAGCAAGAGGCGAATTTAGCCATCCGTGGCAGCAGCACTAACTTTTTTCTTTTTTTATTGTTAAATGGATGCATACGCTGGAGACACTACAAAGAAATCTCTGAGTTGTCAGGTTTCCCAGGAATGTCTCTGGCAGGTCTTTGTCTGGAACGTTTTCTGGAGACTGAAACACTTGTGCTCTGTATGCATATGTATATCCTGTAAGCTGGTAAACTCGGCAAGCAGGAAGGAATGTCACAGGCCTTTGGCCAGATCAGCCTTGGTGCGCACACAGATTTCACACCTCCTATCCTGTTAGCCCCAGTTCTCATTTCTTCTGGCTGGTCTTCTCAGCAAATGCAAATCTGTGCATGAAATGAAACGGTCTTGGAGTGGATTTGTACTGATTGGGTGTGGCCAGAAAGCTGACCTGGGTCATGAGAAGGTGACCCTGGAGTAGTGAGTGTGTACTGTGTGGTTTCTCCGAAGGGCCTTTAATGGGTGTATTTTGTCCCACTATTCAAACAGTGAATTGTGGGTTTAGTAAGAGGTTGGTGGTTTGGGGTTTCCTTTCGCTGTCCAGAAAAGAGACAAGTTAAGATCCAGCAATGTTTCCCACATTGGGATGGCCTGTTACATTCTGGCAGCTCAAAACACGGAGGAAAGCAAGGCAGACGGGCCGGCTCCAGTGCTCCCAGTTCCTCCAGCACTATTGTTGGACCCACTCAGCCAGGTTTGGCCTAGACCAGAGATGCATGTGCCATCTCTGTAAAATGCAACACACCGGTCTGGAGTGTGGAATGAATTATTAATCATAATTAATATTTGTATTACAGTAGCTCTCAGAGGCTCCAGCAAGAACAGGGCTCCATTGTGCTAGCTGACATACAGAAACAGTCACTGCCCCAAATGGCTTACAGTTCATGAAAAGTAACTCATGAAGAATGGAGGAAGAGAGACACCATCAAAAAGTCCTTTTTTTTTTTTTTTTTTTTTTAATGAGTAAAATTAGGTGCCTCCTCTCCCCCCTCAGATAAAATTGACTGATCTCATAGGCAAGACTACAGAGGACGGTCTTGGAGAGTTTTGAAGGAGGCAGTTTAGTTGCCATACAGGTCGGTTCACAGAGGGCATGCCATATGTAAGGGGCAGCGTGGAAGAAAGCACAGAGCCATTTGTTTGAGAAGCAGACAAATGTGTGGATGATGCATTGTTGGTGACAGTAACCAACAAGAATGGATAAGCAGAGAGCAGCAAAATTATGGGAAAATATGTTCCAAACAAAACTTGGGAACTTAGTTCATAAAACTTATCTTAGCAGATGCTGAGGCATCCTCCCCTCACTACAACTCTGCTGCTGCCTCTTGATCTGAAATTACAGCTGCTAGCTATTCCAGCTCTGCCTATCTGTGCTGGGGAAGGAGGTGTCCATGAGAAGATGTGGGAATGTGCACTCCACAAAGAGAAGTCTGAGTCATTCCATCAACTCCAGTGGTGCACAACAGCTACCCAATGTTCTGTCCTGTAGAACCCCAGAGGGAATTGAATGGGGCTTGCCTATTTGTCCTTACTCACTATCCACTAGCAAGTCCTGTGGCCTTTCAAATAGCACATCCCTATGGTAACGTCTTAGCTTTCTTGGTATGACTAGAAGAAGCCCTGGTGAGGTGATGTAAAATTTTACAGCCTCTGATTTTGCTAGTGGAACGATCCTCTGTCCGAGCCCAGATATGGTGCTGTAATCTTATTCCTTATGAGGCACCAGAGAGTAAAGGGACTGATCCTGGACACGAGGAAGAGGAACTTCGGGCTGTGCCTGCCCTACAGCAATCTGCCTAATCTGTCTGAAAGGGGAAAGTTATCTCACTAGTGTGCTCTTAAAGGGGATGGGGTTGTAGGATGCATAGTGCTGCCAAAGAATTCTGTGGCATTGGGGTGCCACGCTCCAAGGCAGCAGGACTTTTCATTCCCTCCTTGGAGTTGAGGAGCGTCCTTGGAGGAGGCACTGGAGCAGGCCATGTTGTGGAGCGATGAGAGGCTGTACTCTTTAGAACACCTTTTCTTCCTGACCTAATTTAAAATGATCCACACTGAAAGCTGGGGCAGGTGCACAAAGAGATATATAGTGAGTACAAGTGGTTCCTTGAGCAAGTGGAATGGTCTGCTGGGGTCCTCGGGACTCCCTAGACAGTACCAATGGAGACCTGCACTGATGTAGAAACCAGCAGTAGGACCAGGCTAATGCAGCACTTGGGTTTAAGTGTCCAGCCTGATAAGGTCCATGTGTGAATTCAGCTCAGTATAGAAATCAGGTAAACGTTTTGCTTTAGTTCCAAAGTAATCACCAGTTCCCTATTTGGGCTCCACTAGTTCTGCTGTTCTATTTGCTCCATTTTCTATCCCTGAAGCAGCAGATTTTTCTGTATGTAGTTTCTGCTGCAGCCTTTGGGCTGGGTACTACAAACTGTACAAACTCATCTGTTGCTAAACACTTCCCTGTGTCTGAAACAGAGTAGGCAGTTTATCAGGTAACCAGTAATGACAGTCACCACTAGGAGAATCAAGGTCAAGCTGTATGGCACAGACACTGTGGTGAGGGGGTACCCAGGAATCTGCCATGCCAAGACTCTGGCAGGCTAATTTTAGCAACTGAAACTTACCAGAGGCATGGAGCAGTAAAAACAAGCTGTTGCACCCAAGCGGGTGGCCTGGCTGCAAGTAAGCTTTATGGTCTCTCTAGTTCTGTCTGAATCTGTTGCCTATATTTAATCCTGCTGGAATTTAAACACCTGTCTAGCTGGAATGTGTGAAATATCCTTACCCTTCACACGCCGCTTTTTTGCTCACCTGTTTTGCCTGGAAAGACAGCTTTAAAATATACAATATTGGGGTATCGGAGAAAAATGCACTAAGGTATCAGATGCGGGATGGAGAGGTGATACATGTCACTAAATGGACCTTGATATTGGTGTGTTGAGGGATGGGTTGGATCAAGTCTCCTCTGCATAGGCCTTCTTTAACAGAGTTGTCATCACTACTACTGACTGGCTAAGAATTGTACACATCCTACAGTGTTTGCCTCATCCACCTGTTACCTGTTTTTATAGACTGTAAACTGTTTACGGGCAGTTGCTGTCATTTATTAGATGTTTGTACAGCACCTAGTAAAATGAGGCCCAATCTGGTGTGATCTTTAGCTGCTACCATAATATAAATGCTTCATATTTATACAGAGCTACAGAAGGGCTCAGTGTTTGTTCTCTCAGAAGAAAGTTTCAAAATAACACTTTGTTGTTGTTGGTATAAGCAGGGCTGGTAGCGCCAACTAAGTTGCATAAGACTTCCCATAGAAAGACCATGTTTTCAGTTGCTTATAACTTTGCCAAACTTTAACCATTTGGGCTGAAATTTTCCATGGCAGGCATCTGCCTCAGGCTGAATTTTTGGAGGAAATTTTCAGCGAAAATGCTTGTTTTCAGAGAAATGAGGCTAGGAGAAATATGTTGGTTTGTGTATGTTTAAAAAATTCTGGCAGTTTTTTTTTGAGATGCTCTAGTTGCCCCATGGTTTGGAGCAGGGACTTGAAATTTGGCAGGTGGGTGGCTGGCCTTTGCATCATCCCTATGAAAATCTGTCCAAATTTGGCCAAATTATAAGCCTTTGAAAAACTGCAGTTTGAATATATTCATTAGAGATTTTGTAGATTCTAGCAGCTATATTCCCTGAAGATTCCATCCATACTGAAAATGCTTCATCTTTGGGCTTAACAGGAGTTTCTCTGTAACTGCAGCTCTGGGCTGCTGTTGGTCAGGCCTGGGCTGGGCACTGTAATGGAAAGTGGGGAGCTTGTCTCTCCTGTGTTCCATGACCACTTGCTAGGCCCAGGCATCATGGAGGAGAAAGCTGCTTGACTCAAATGCAGAAAAATGAGAGCTGAAGTTGGGGGTGGGGAGTAAATAAATACAAGGAGGCTGGATGCTCAAAGTGGGACCAGAAGATGGGATGATCGGGAGAGTAGGATTGATTGGGCAAGGAGACTGGATCTGGGAACCAGTGGGGCAGTGGGAGGGAGGGGAAACAGATTTGATGAGGAGCTAGGATGCAGGGAGAGAACTGGGACTGAATGAGCAAAAAAGGGTGGGACAAGGAGACTGGAGAGGTGATCTCCTGGAGGAGACAAGTGACTGGAGACAAGAAGTGGAGAAAAAGAGACCAATTGAATGAGGAGCTGGGGGTGAGGGGAGCTGGGACTGGCTGAGCAAGGAGAGGTGGGGTTGAGAGTCTGGAGCAGAGACTGGGACTCTGAAAGGATGAGACTAGATATTCTTGTGTAAAGAGGCTGGGACTGGAATGACAAGCCTGAATAATGGAGACTGGGACTGGCTAACGCAGGGGTCTCAAAGTCCCAGCCTGCAGGCCATCTGCGGTCCAAGAACCTCCCCACTGCGGCCCGTGGAGGAGAGACCCATACAGACACTCTCTGCCAGCAATGTCTGCTGCAGGCTCCACCCCTCACAGCTCCCATTGGCTGAGGGAGAGTGACAGAGGTACCATCACTAGTCGCCGGACAGAGTCAGCCATGGAGGCAGGATCATTAGTTGCCAAGTGGAGTCCACCATGGAGGCAGTGTCACTTTCTTCCACAATGAATATAAACAAGTCAAAATCCCATACACAACTATCTGATGCACACCTTGCTGCAATCCTGAATGTTTCAACTGCTCAGTCACTGAGGCCAAACAAACATCAACAAACTGACAGAACTGAAGCATTGCCAGGTGTCTGGCAAATACTAAAAACTCTCTGGCAGGCGAAGAATTGTATAAAGTTGTATGACAGTTTTTTATTATTTCTAAGAAAGACAAAATAAAAAATACAATATAAACGTTTTCTTTTCTGAACGCCATCTTCAGTGACATTATTGACCTGCTGGGAGGCTTTGAGGACTGGCACTGGCCCTAAGATAAATTGCGTTTGAGACCCCTGGGCTAAAGTAAGGAGCTGGGGTGGGGAAGAGACAGGACTGGGAGGGAATGGGACAGAAGGGGTCAACTAGGGGTTTTGGGCAGAAGTGTCTTTGCCCACTAGTGCCCCATCCCCCTCTAGTGCTGGTCCACATAGAGGATGACATCCTACTACTGCTCTCAGTTACTCCACTATCTCATGTGACAGAGATCTGGGCAGTGAATGTAAAGGTTCCAGTTCTCTGCTGATGATTCATGTGAATGTTAATATGATGCCATATGATGGAATTTGTGGGGGAAGAGAGGCTGTCAATTTGTTTTTTAAAAACCTAGGAAATTACACACACAAAAACTACATTAAAATAACACAGTTGGAGTTGCAATGTCAAGCACTCAAAAGTTAGCAAATGCTAGAAGGAAGGTTGCCTATGCAGCCTTAATTTGACCCACTTGTGTGTATGCATTATGATGGTCTTTAATTACACGATCACATGCTGTTTTTTCCAGAGGACCCATCTCATTCAGTGCACAGAACAGATGGTGCTTACTTAATGAGCTGCTATTCAATATTTTGTCTTCTCCTCATTGTTCAATGTATGGCCCCAGGCCTTATTTACTGTACATTGTTCAAACCCTGCTCTGAAGACAGAATTATTACTTTCCTCAAAATGGGCTTTTGTCAGTGCTCTCATCATAGTATCTGAGTTCTTGACAAACAATTAATTTATGTTCATAATCACTATGAAGTGAGGTGAGGTGGTGGTGGTATTATCCCCATTTTACAGATGGCAGACTGCGGCACAGAGAGAGTAAGGTCAAAAATATCCACTAATTTTGAATGTCCAATTTGAGACACCTAGGATCCCATTTTTCAGAATACTTAGCATTGTATAGCACTTTATATGTTCAGAGCACAGATCCCATTGACTTCAGTTGCAGCTGGGAGCATTCAGGACTTCTGCAAATCAGACTCCAAGGCCTCAAGTAGGCACCCAGAAAATGAGAAACACACAATCAGTGACCACCTATGAAAAGTTTGGTTTAAGTGATTTGACTAGCATCACACAAGAACACTGTGGCAGAGGCAGCAATAGATTCCAATTCTCCAGGTCAGCATTCAGCTGCTTTAACCTAGGTGTCCTGCATACAACAGTCTCTTTCAATATAAACCCTGATGCATCCCCAGAGCAGGTCCATTCTGTGCACTGAATGAGGCAGAGGTCCTGTGGAAAAAATAGCATGTGATCATGTAATTAAAGACTGTATCATAAATTCATGTACACAAGGGGTCTGAATTAAGATTGCCTGGACAGTCTAAATTCTAGCATTCCCTAACTTATGAGTGCTTGCCTTAGCAACCTTAATAATAGTCTTTTAACATAATTTTTTGTCTGCAATTTAATACTTATTGCAGTAGTTAGGATCAGTGCCCCATTGTTGCTGGGTGCTCTTCAAATATAGTAAGATGGTGCCAGCTCAGAGTTTGCACTTTCAAGAAGATGAGTGACCCAAGAAGGGTAATGGGAGAAGGATACAGACGAACAAGTAATATTTGTTAAGTATTATGCAATTTTCTTATAAATTGATAAAGGAAATGCAACAACCCCTGCCTCACTTCAGAGCTGACATTAATTGACCAGTTACCTAATTGGTTGAACAGCTTCAAGGGGGGTGGAAAATTTTTCTCCCATTTGGGGCAGAATTTGGTGGGAATTTTATGTAAGTAAAATGGTAATGGGTCAATTATAAATATATAGAGTGATCTGGCTCAGTGACCTGGGGAAGTGGGGGGGCGAGGAGGAGCATCTGGCTTTTGTAAATGCTTGCTGCTGGTTTGAGTTTCATTGTTCTGAATTATAATCAGTGGTGCAGGGGCCCAGTGCTGCTTTCCTTTGGGAATTCTGCCCCTGCCCTTGCCCTTTTCCTCCCCTATGCTCCACTGCGTGGGTGTGTTACAATGAAGTGTTGATGCTGGAAGCCATTCAGAGTGGGGTGGCTTTGATAATGGCCCTCCCCACTGCTTCATGCAGCCAGCACAGCTTTGCTCCAGTCCAAGAGAGCCTTTCTCCAGGGAGGAGGGGAAGGTTTCTACAGGAGTCTTCCTTCCATTATCAGACTGTCTAGCCAATGGTTTGTATCTTTCTCTGAGCCACCTGCTGTTACTTTCTTGGGTCTTCGTAATGTCTGATGTATTTTTGTCTCTCTTTTTAGTTAACAAACCTGAATCTGGCAAGCGGAGCTGTAAGCAAAAGGAGCACAGCCTCCCCTCTCAGCCACCAGTCAGCACTTAACACAGGAGGGTCAACGTGGGCTGTTCAGGCAGATACTTCCACAACTGACAGCAAGCCTACCTCCTCAGCAGTCAGGTAAGTTAATCTGGCTGCCTCTGGCTTTTTGAGGGAGATGAATGCAGTGCACAGGGGCCAGGAGCTTGTTCAGTTTCCTCATTAGCTTCTTGCTCAGGAGATCTTGTTCCAGGAGTAAAGAAACACAGTTCCCAGCATCTCCCAGATCCATCAGAAACATAGCCCTTGATCCCAGGTGGTGGCAGGGCCATGGTGAAGGGAGGAGGAGGGGCTGGGCAGGTTGAATGAGTAGGAGATATCTCTCTAAGCAGTTTCCCTCCAAGCACTTATCCAGGGCACAGTTCCCTACCTGATGGCATAGAAAACTCCATCAGGACCTGAGTTTGGTTAGGCTTTTCCCTGGATGCAAAGCTTGGGGGGTTTGAAGACAAAGGAACAATCAGCAGAAAACTTCTTTCCTGGGAGTCTCCCTTTGAGTGGTTTCCTTCTGTTCTCTCCTCATTTTTTCTAATCAAAGTAGAGCATAGGAATTTGCATTAGTGGTTAATATACCCCTTGGACTCTGAACAGAGGACTGTGTGTGATTCTCAATGGGGATAACTGCCCAAGGGTGAGAGAGGGGGGATGTGCCTGAAGGATTCTGAATGGGGCTTTGACTGGTGTTATTGAGGCTAGGAGCTAAGTGGGGCTGCCGTTTTGTACAAGACTGAATACAAGACTAGGATCTAGGTACTCCTGAGTTCTATTCCTTGTTCAGTCCCAACTACCTGTGGGAAGGTTGCTTCTCTTTCTCCCTTTCTGCCTCAGTTTTTGCCTTGTAAAATAGGGATAATGAGCCTAACCCTCTTAAGTGCTTGAGTTCTATGGATCGAAAGTGCCATGTTAAGTGAAAATAATTAGTAGTGCTTGTTAATAAAAGCAGGAAAGCTGCTGGGTGGTGGCTGATAAAACTTTAGAGGGGCACGGGGGAAGGAGTGTGCTCTGGGTGGTCCCCCCCTCAAATGGACCCTGCAACAGGAGGATTGAAATCTGTATTGGAAAGCTCAGGCTTAAGCGGCTCTTGTTTCACCAGTCAGTGCCTTTCCCCCTGCCTGTAGAAGAGGAATGTGAGAAATGAATTCTTTGCCTGTGCCTGCCCTAGCACAGTGTTTGCCTGTGGGGTTTAGGATTATTGAGAGAGGCAGCAATTCTGTTCTTGGAACCCAGCCAAGGGAGTTATTACCTAATCCAAATAAAGAACCTATCCAACAGGTGTACAGCCTCCTTTCTCTCCTGTGTAGCCTGTGAGAGCAGCAGAGTGCAGGCAACCCTGTATTGCTTCCATCTCCTCCTCCACACTGCCCATACCAATGGGATTGGGCCCCAGGTTTAACAGGGGAAAGGGCTACTCAGTAGGACTCTTCCTTCCTTTGCAGATCTCTGCTGTAGGCCTCATGATCATGGTATCACTCTAAATCAGTTTCATTGTTAGAGGCTGCACATGCATCAGCTGCAGATCTGACAGTCCATGGTTATAAAATCTTCTCCACCCCCATAATGCCCTACTCTGTGCTGGCACAAGCAGCCCCAGAACTATTGCCTGACTTCAGTTGTGTAGCTTAGTGCCTGTAAGTATTTTATATATTTTTTTATATATAAAATACTTTTTTATGTATATAAAACCCCCCAAAATAATTCATACCATAGCTCAGAGGTGGGCGAACTATGTGGCTCATGGGACCGTCCTGCCCGGCCCTTGAGCTCCTGGGCAGGGAGGTTAGCCCCTGGCCCCGCCCCTGCTGTGTCCCCTCCCCCGCAGCTTCAGCTTGCTGTGCCGCCAGTGCTCTGGCCCCGTTGTTCCTGCAGTGCAGTGGTGTGGCTGGCTCCAGCGGGGCTGCGAGCTCTTGCTGCTCTGAGCGGCATGGTAAGGGGCAGGGAGTTGGGGGGGGGGGTTGGATAAGGAGCAGAGGATCCCAGGGGGCAGTCAGGGGACAGGGAGCGGGGGCGTTTGGATGGGGCGGAGGTTCTATGGGGGACGGGGGATGGTCAGGGGACGGGGAGCAGGATGGAGGGGCTGGATAGGCATGGGAATCCCAGGGGGCCTGTCAAGGGGTGGGGGTGTGGATAGGGGTCGGGGCAGTCAAGGGACAAGGAGCAGGGAGGGTTGGATGGGTCAAGGGTTCTGAGGGGGGCAGTCAGGGGGCGGGAAGTGGGAGGGGGTGGATAGGGGGTGGGGGCCAGGCTGTTTGGGGATGCACAGCCTTCCTTACCCGGTCCTCCATACAGTTGCACAACCCCAATTTGGCCCTCGGGCCAAAAAGTTTGCTCACCCCTGCCATAGCGCCTTGCCTGTGTTAGTCTTGGTGCCTTTGATGGGACACTTAGGGTTTGGGCACTGAGAAAATTCCCTTCACAGTCCAGCACAGTAAGTGCTCACAATGCCTGCGAGTGATACATTCCTCCAAAGAGTGTTTGACCTATGGTGCCTTTATCGCCAGAGCACAAAGCAAACAAGCAAGGAGAGATGTCTCAAGAGACTCTTCGTTTGGAGGGGGTGTCTTGTCTGCATGGCTGCCTGCATCAAAGGGCCAGAATAATGGGAGCCAAAACCTTTAGATCTGTCTACAAATCAAAAGGGGAATTTTTGAGAGCTGCTGGACAATTCAGAGTGCAGAGTTCTGAGTACTGTTATCCACTTCTCTGAAGAAAGACTTGGAGTCACTGGAACTCTCTCTGAAGAAGTCTTGAAGGACTTCTCAGAATCAAAGCACAATCTTGTTGTTCACAGAAATCATAGAAATGTAGGACTGGAAGGGATCTCAAGAGGTCATCAAGTCCACACCCCTTCTATGCTGAGGCAGGACCAAGTAAACCCAGACAGGTACTGTCTAAGCTGTTCTTAAAAACCTCCATTGATGGGGATTTCACAACCTTCTTTGGAAGCCTATTTCAGTGCTTAACTATCCTTATAGTTGGAAAGTTTTTCATAATAAGAACATAAGAACTGCCATACTGGGTCAGACCAAAGGTCCATCAAGCCCAGTATCCTGTCCTCTGACAGTGGCCAATGGCAGGTGCCCCAAAGGGAATGAACAGAGAGGTTATCATCAAGTGATTCATGCCCTGTCACCCAATCCCAGCTTATGGCAAACGGGGGCTAGGGACACCATTCCTGTACATCCTGGCTAATAGCCATTGATGGACCTATCTTCCATGAATCTATCTAGCTCCCTTTTGAACCCCGTTATAGTATTGGCCTTCACAACACCCTCTGGCAAGGAATTACAGAGGTTAACGGTGCGTTGCATGAAAAAATACTTTCTTGTGTTTGTTTTAAACCTGCTACCTATTAATTCCATTTGGTGGCTGCTTGTTCTTGTATTATGAGAAGGAGTAAATAACACTTCCTTATCTACTTTCTCTATACCACTCATGATTTTATAGACCTCTATCATATCCCCCCTTAGTCACCTCTTTTCCAAGCTGAAAAGTCCCCGTCTTATTAATCTCTCCTCATACGGAAGCCATTCTATACCCCTAATCATTTTTGTTGCCCTTTTCTGAATCTTTTCCCAATTCCAATATATCTTTTTTTTAAGATGGGGCGACCACATCTGCACGCAGTAATCAAGGTGTTGGCGTACCATGGTTTAGAGGCAGTATGATGTTTTCTGTCTTATTATCTCTCCCTTTCTTGATGATTCCCAACGTTCTGTTTGCTTTTTTGACTGCCACTGCCCATTGACAGGTTTCAGAGTAGCAGCCATGTTAGTCTGTATTCGCAAAAAGAAAAGGAGTACTTGTGGCACCTTAGAGACTAACAAATTCTAAGGTGCCACAAATACTCCTTTTCTTACTGCCCATTGAGTGGATGATTTCTGAGAACTATCCACAGTGACGCCAAGATCTTTCTTGAGTGGAAACAGCTAATTTAGACCCCCTTGTTGTATTTGTATAGTTAGGATTATGTTTTCCAATGTGCATTACTTTGCATTTATCAACATTAAATTTCATCTGCCATGTTGTTGCTCAGTCAGTCACCCAGTTTTGTGAGATCCTTTTGTAGTTCTTCGCAGTCTGCCAGGGACTTAAGTATCTAGAGTAGTTTTGTATCATCTGCAAATTTTGCCACCTCACTGTTTACCCCTTTTTCCAGATCATTTATGACTATGTTAAATAGGACTGGTCCCAGTACAGATCCCTGGGGGACACCACTATTTACCTCTCTCCATTCTGAAAACTGACCATTTATTCCTACCCTTTGCTTTCTATCTTTTAACCAGTTACCAATCCATGAGAGAACCTTCCCTCTTATCCCATGACTGCTTATTTTGCTTAAGAGCCTTGTCAAAGGCTTTCTGAAAACCTAAATACACCATATCCACTGGATCTCCTTTGTCTGCATGCTTGTTGACCCCCTCAAAGAATTCTAGTAGATTGGTGAGGCATGATTTCCCTTTACAAAAACCATGTTGACTATTTCCCAACAAATTATGTTCATCTATGTGTCTGACAATTTTGTTCTTTACAATAGTTTCAACCAATTTGCCCAATACTGAAGTGAGGCTTACTGGTCTGTAGTTGCCAGGGTCATCTCTGGAGGCCTTTTAAAAAATTGGTGTCAAATTAGCTGTCCTCCAGTCATTTGGTACAGAAGCTTATTGAAATGATAGGTTATAGATGACAGTTAGTCCTGCAATTTCACATTTGAGTTCCTTCAGAACTCTTGGGTGAATACCATCAGGTCCTGGAGACCTATTACTGTTTAGTTTATCAATTTGTTCCAAAACCTCCTCTAATGACACCTCAATTTGGGACAGTTCCTCAGATCTGTCACCCAAAAAGAATGGCTCAGGTTTGGGAATCTCCCTCACATCCTCAACAGTGAAGACCGATGCAAAGAATTCATTTAGTTTCTCTGCAATGGCCTTATCGTCTTTGAGTGCTCCTTTAGCATCTTGATCATCCAGTGGTCCCACTGGTTGTTTAGCAGGCTTTTTGCCTCTGATGTATTTAAATTTTTTTTCTATTACTTTTGGAGTCTTTGGCTAGCTGTTCTTCAAATTCTTTTTTGGTCTTTCTAATTATATTTTTATACTTCATTTGCCAGAGTTTATGCTCTTTTCTATTTTCCTCATGGGATTTATCTTCCACTTTTAAAGGATGCCTTTTTGCCTCTCACTGCTTCTTTTACTTTGTTGTTTAACAACGGTGGCTCTTTTTTGGTTCTCTTACTATGTTTTTTAAATTGGAGTATACATTTAAGTTGTGGCTCTATTATGGTGTCTTTAAAAAGTTTCCACGCAGCTTGCAGGGATTTTACTTTTGGTACTGTACCTTTTTAATTTCTGTTTCACTAACCTCCTCATTTTTGTGTAGTTCCCCTTTCTGAAATTAAATGCTACAGTGTTGGGCTGCTGTGTAATTTTCCCCACCACAAGGATGTTAAATTTAATTATATTATGATCACTATTACCAAGCGGTCCAGCTATATTCACCTCTTGGACCTGATCCTGTGCTCCACTTAGGACTAAATCAAGAATTGCCTCTCTTGTGGGTTCCAGGACTAGCTGCTCCAAGAAGCAATCATTTAAGGTATCAAGAAACTTCATCTCCGCATCCTTTCCTGAGGTGATATGTACCTAGTCAATATGGGGATAGTTGAAATCCCCCATCATTATTATTGAGTTTTTTATTTTAATAGCCTCTCTCATCTCCCTGAGCAGTTCAGAGTCACTAACACCATCCTGGTCAGGTGGTCTGTAATATAGCCCTACTATTATATTCTTATTTTTCAAGCATGGAATTACTATCCACAGAGATTCTATAGTACAATTTAGTTCATTTAAGATTTTTACTCCATTTGATTCCACGCTTTCTTTCACATATAGTGCCACTCCCCCACCAGCACGACCTGTTCTGTCCTTCCGATATATTTTGTACCCTCGTATTCCTGTGTCCCATTGATTATCCTCATTCCACAAGGTTTCTGTGATGCCTATTATATCAATATCCTCATTTAATACTAGGCACTCTAGTTCACCCATCTTATTATTTAGACTTCTAGCATCGGTGTATATAAGTATTCTAAAAACGTGTCATTTTTTGGCTGTCCCCTATTGCATGATGTAATTGGGCCTTTTTTTTGTTTGACTGTTTCTTATCAGATCCTCCCTGTATTTTATCATTTTCCATCCTCCTCTTCTTATTAGGACATAGTCGAATCTCCATTTATAGATTGTCTCCTAAGGGATGTCCGAACCACAAGCTCCTCCGCACCTGTCGGCTTTCCCCCAGCCCTTAGTTTAAAAACTGTTCAACGACCTTTTTAATTTTAAGCACCAGCAATCTGGTTCCGTTTTGGTTTAGGTGGAGCCCATTCTTCCAGTATACTTAAAATTAAAAAGGTCGTTGAACAGTTTTTAAACTAAGGGCTGGGGGCAAGCTGACAGGTGCGGAGGAGCACATGGTTCACTAGGCAAGCTAAGCACAGAGGGGATCAGCTCAGAATCAGTGAAGGATTATAAAAACAAGGATGGTCTTCAACTGGATCCTGAGAAGAATTAAAATATGGTGAAACTGGGGGCTCTAGTGGTGATGGGAGGAAAGGCAGGTAATGGTGCTGTATTGCTGTGTACCGGTGACGAGGTGGTAGCATTCTACACAGGCTGGTGTAATGAGCTGAGACTTGGGGAATCCAAAGTATTAAGGCAAGATATGATGACAACCTGGATGGGGATTGAAGCAGGGTTGGGGTCAAGTTGGCTTGGGCAGCATGGCAGAGGCAGGGCGGAGGCGGCAACAGGGAGCCATGGGGTAGAGTTTGCTATAGGTAAGCTTCCAGTTATGAGAAAGGGGAGAGTTCTGGGTATCTTGGGAGCCAAGGGCAGAGATTTGGGGTGGGGGCAGGGGCTGTTTTTTGTCATCGAGACCTGCTCTTTCCTGTATCCCTGTGTCTCAAGGATGAATGTGGAGTTGCTGTCTTTGAGCTGCTTGCTTTTGGTGCCCCACAGTCCTGTGTGAGGAGCGGACAGCTTCCCCACATGACCAGGGCCTAACTATTTTCGCACAAGCTGGATGCAGGCTAACTTGAAGGCTGAGGAGCCTGAACTGCACTGATCCTTCCCAGAGGAAATGTAGGGCAAGAGCAGTAGCTACTGAATGCTACACAATAGTCCCTCAGTTCAGCCTTAGCAAACTCTGCACTGACCTTTGCACCTCCCTGGTGAGGCAGCACAGAAATGCCAGAACAGGAGCAGCAAGGCCCACTGACTCCAACACTGCATCATCTTAGCCGTCCGTCTGTCAGGTTCCCCTGACCCTGTCTGTGCCTTTCCCCTTCCTAAACTCCTCCCACCACCTCTCTGTGGGCCAGGGTAACAATGAGCTCTGTCTCTTTGCATTGCACAGCACATTCTGTCTGCTTCGCACTGCAGTCCTCACACAATTCCCTTTCTTTACACCCTAATCTCTCCACCTCCGCCTACATATGCTTCCCTCTTGTGCCTGCCAGCAGCAGGCTGTGCTACCCTAGGGTGGGGAAGGAAGAGTCTTTAGCACAAGGTAAATCTGGCCCAGGTTATCCTGGCGCTGCTGTCTGATTACCATCTATGAAGTCATTGGGAGTGGCCCCAGCTTGGTGTCCTCTGTGGATGCCTTTGTCCTGCTGTCTGCAGTGGCCAGCACTGTGTTAGGAAAAGTATCTCATAGAAGAGTCCCTGTCAGACAGAGAAAAGTCTTTTATATTAGGACAGGCACATTGTGGATCATAGGATCATAGGAATGTAGGGATAGAAGGGACCTCAAGAGGTCATCTAGTCCACCACTTGCATCAAGGCAGCCCTTGAGCTCTGATCCCACTAGAGGCCTCTTTCTTGGAGACTTGGATCAATTAACTTTATTGACTGGGGGAGACTAGAAGTGGACTGTAGTTACTGTTTGTTACTGGGCTCCTGTTAGTTTCCCCTTGGCAGTACCCTAGCATCTCAGCCCTGGGCTTTGGCATCAGAAGAGCAGTGTGTGTCTGAGAAACCTAGGTTTTTGAACTGAACTTTCACCTTCAGGAAAGTTCTAGGATACTAGGTTGGGGGGATACTGCCTGGGCATCTGTTAACTAGAGGCAGGATGAGCTTAAGTTGGTATGTGCAGCAACTCCATCCCTACACCATTTATGCATACATCTGCCTCCCCTACCACCACAGGCAGCCACTCACCCATATCTTGTCCTGCCCCCATGCACACTGATGACAACCTAACTCTGGGAGCAAACTAGGTCAGTCAAGTTTGGAGATGTATGACCAGCCTTGATGATTAGTATATTGGATAAATCACACTAGAGAAGCCTGTGATGGTAGGTCCTGTTATTCGCCAGCCTATTCTGAGCCTCAGCACCATGGGTTGCCACCATCTTGAAGGAACCCTGCTTCGCACAGCCTAGGTCTTGGCTCTGCCTGTCTGGAGCCTCTGGGAGAGGAAAGGGAGAAAGCTTGTGACTTGCCCAGACAGTCTGAGGCCTGGCCCTGCAGCCTCGGCTCCCCAGACATTGTTGAGTCGGACTTGGCTGGCAGCTGCTGTGCTGTTATTTTTCCGAGGTAATAAGTGAGAATAATTACAGGACCCTTTCCCGAGGCGAAGGGGGTTTGGTCCAAGTGCAGTGAGCATGTAGGAGCCAGTGCTGGGGTTGTGAGCTGGAGGCAAGAGCTGGGGCCTCACAGCAGGGCAGAGTGGGGTACAAGTCAGCTTGTGTGAGTGGGCCTTTGCTCTCAGCTGCTTCTGGGAGGGCTTTATAGGATTGGGAACTTGGGGGCCTCTTTCTCTGACTGGCTCTGGTTGAATAAAGAGTTGTCTCCCATTTACTCCACTTTCTCTGCTTGGCCCTGAGTGGTTATAGTCCCCTTTTGTAGTCTTGTTTGAGGTAATGTGGTGGGATCTCTTTCAGTACGCAGCCTTCACCCCTTTATTTCCTTCAGTGGAGGTGTTCTCATTCCCATGTCCCCAGGGCTTAACCCTCCTGGTCACCAAGCTCTATCATGATGGAAGCTATCAGGGGGAGGAAGTGGGAGATGGCAAATCTTCTTCCTACTTAAGGGCCTGGGCTAGCTCACTTAGTTACCTCCACAAACCATCTTCCACCCATTCTAAACATAGGAATTGCTATCTTGGATCAAACGGATCCTTCTCTTTCAGTATCCTGTATGTGGAACGACCAGGACTGATGTTTCAGAGGAAGTTGCAAGAACCTTGTAATGGGCAATAATGGAATAACCTATACATAGGGGAACCTCCTTCCTAATCCCCATCAGCTAGTGGTTGGCTTATGTCTGGAAGCAGAATGGGTTAATAATTCTTAAAATATTTTCTGTTCCAACTGTGGACATCCTCATTACCCATCAGCGTCTGGTCCTTTGTTTTGAATCCTGGTAAGATCTTGACTTTTATTATATGCTGTAACAGTGAGTTCCACAGGTTAATTATGCATTGTGTGAAGGTTTTCTTTTATCAGTTTTAAATCGGTTGCCTTTCAATTTCATTGAATGTCCCCTTGTTCTTGTATTATATGAGAGAGTAAATAGGAGTGCTCGATTTATGTTCTCTATACCTTTCATTGTAATGTCTCTCTCGTGTCCACTCTTATTTGTCTCCTAAACTAAACAATCCCAACCGTTTCAGTATCCATATGGAGGCTTTACAGGCCTCTAATTGTTGTCTGACTCTGTTTTTCTATAGCAGTTACTAGAACTGATGACACTACTCCCAAGTGAGGGCATACCATTGAATTATATAATGACATTATTATATTTTTCAGTATTATTTTCTATCCCATTGCTTATGCAACCTCAGATCTTGTTGGCTTTATCCATTGCTACACACTGAGCTGCCCACAATGATATCCAGGTCTTTAGCTTTGGTGGTTGCAGTTAATGTAAAACTCAGCAACATGTATGGACTTTTCATTCGGAAATAGCTACATCCTATTTCTCTTATTCCAATCATCTCCTGTCCATGTCTCTTGGCTACCATTCCTGGGTATGTTCCTCTGGCTAAGTGGCTAATTTCACAGGTACTGTTGTTTTTTTGCTCCTTCATATTTAACTTGGCATGGGAGTATTTAAATAGCTACTGTCAGACACTAGCACTATCTTATAGCTCCTTTCTTTCTTCTTGCTCTCCCTGGGTTTTATTCAAATGTCCTGTGGGGTTACAGAAATTGCACATTACAAAGTGGCATCTGGGTCTCTCTTCTTCCTTCCGCATGACTAAACCTCTCATTCAGTACAATGTGGTGCTTGTAGGGTTAATGTCCTGAGCTCCCATGTGAGTTTCACCATTGTGGGGGAGTCCAGCTGTTCAGTTTAATGCTCTTGAGGAAGGAGAGGGCCCTAGCATTTGGCACTCAGAGGTTTAATGTCCAGAGCAGCCTTTCATCCCGGGTGAGTGCTGAAAGGGTTACAAGGGAGCCTTGGCTGTTTCTTTGAGCGATTTGGAAAGGACGGGCCTCAGACAGCTTGGCAGAAACCTGGGGCCTGTTTTTTCCAGTCCAGCCCTTCCTTCTGCATGGAGCTGTCAGGGAATCCCACGAATGTCTGGCTTCTCCCCCTTCCTCTTTTTTTTTTTTTTTTTTCCCCCAGCAGTATTTTTATCCATCCCTGGCTCTTCCCCGCACAGGAACCTGGAGTCTTGTCTGTTGCTCAGCCTTGCAGGTAGTAAGGTGGGAATGAAATCCATGCTGCTGTGCTATAGCTGGTGGAATTAATTTTGAGCTAATTTGAGCTATGAAAGTGAGAAGGGTACCGGGAAGTTTCCCAGAGGAGAGTCCTTTCTGCATCACTTTCAGGGCATAACCACCTAGCTCAGGAACAAAAAGATTCAGGGGCTCATCTCTGAACTGTGCCATTCCTACAGCACAAAAAGAGGCACTGAAATATTAGAGCTGCGTTTTCTGCATTTCACCATCCTTTTGTAGAAATGGAGACACCTATCTATAACCTAGGCTTGGAGGGATGAGGCAGGTCAGCTACTTTCCCTCCACTGGCCTGAGACTCTCCAGGAGTGTCCTGAGATGGAATTCGGTGTGAATATTTTGGAGATTTCTTGACAGTGCAGATCTGGAAAAAATGAGGGAGCCTCCTGGGGAAAGGAACAGATGGCTCAGTGCTAGGTGTGTTTGAAATGCAAGATAAGGGGGTTCGGTTACGGCAGGAGACAGGCGTATGAGCAGCTATGGTCAAGGCCCCTGGTTTTTTACAGATGGAAACCTAGTTGAAGATGGATTGAGATAGGATTATCATCAGTCTCCCAGCAAATATCTCTCTCAGGAAAATGTGGAGAATCCAGAGGTTCTATGTAGGGTGGCACAATAAAAGACAGCCCTCATGAGGGACAGTCCCCACACAACTGTCCCTGAAGTCAGCTGCCAATGAAGCTGGACAGAGGGGCCCTGGAGTCTGGCTGAGATGAGGGGAGAGATCTCATCCAAATAGAACTTCAGTAACCAAGCAAGAGTGCCAGATCAGGAGGTAGCACAAAGGGCCTCCAACTCCCCTGACTGAGGGAAATCCCTCCTTCCCATCAGGCCTCTCTTCTGGGCTACCTCCTCTTGGACAGTGGAGTTTCCACCACAGCCTGACTGCTAAGCCAGTGCATGCTCACATTTTCCATCCAGCCCAGGGTCATGCTTTGGCTTAGCTTTTCCCAGGATGAGCACAGCATTCGCAGTTTGGTGTTCTTATCCTGTGATATAAACAAGACTCCCCTGCCAAAAGCATGAATTGTAGAAAGAAACCCATTTCCTGTCCCTGAAAGCCTTGGTGTTGTCCCCCTCTCCCCCTTCTCCTCCCTGAGGGTCCCCCAGAGCTCTGCACCAGGGAATCAGGCTTTGCTGCTTTGCTTTTTCCAAGTGCTTTATGTCCAGGGGAGTTTTGCAGCTGATGCTGGAGTTTGTGAGTTGTATGTTGTTGGCACCATGACAGCCTGTTATTCTCCAGGGCTTTTCTGGGCTGCAGGTATCAATCAGCAGCTGTTTGTGATCCATGCAAGGCTCCAGCATTTAACAAAAACCTCTTTTAAAAAGAGGGGGAAAACCTTTAAAAAAAAAAAAAAAAAAAAAAGCCAGGGAGTATTTCAGTTTTTCCAACATGTGGTGACAGCTTCGCCTAGAGACCCTCTTCAGAAAGCTGTTGGCCTAAGCTCGTGAAGCCTAAGCATGCTGTGTAATATGGGGGAGATGGGAAGGCTAGCACCCTCCTCCGACAGCCAAGTTTTTTTATGAAGTGTTAAGAGTTGTTATGGTTAGTAACACTGGTGCTAAACACCGTTTTCAATATTTCCCAGGTAGTTTCTAGTGCTGTCCTGAAACTAAGAATAGCTGGCCAGTTTGTACAAAGTGCAAGGGGTCAGGATATTTGAGCAGTGGGCAGAGCCAGGAGTCCAGTGAGGCCAAGTGACTTGGGTTGTATGCCAAATGGCTTGAGTGGTCTACCAAGGGCCCATTAAGAGGTGACTCCGATATAGTGTGGAAGCAGCATAGTCCCTGTAATGTGTCAGGGGTAGGGTAAGGGTAATGTTGAAATATTGGTCTCCAGAACCCCATATTAAGTGCAGATAGCTTTGTGATACTAGTCCCACACAACTGTGGATTCATGAAAGTAAGGTGAAGTAAAGTTGAGGTGTTACAATTTCCACTTACCATTGCACTAGATTCACAGAACTTGAATTAATAATATCTTTTCCCTCTGAGTCCATAGCAAGCCAAGCTGGCAGATGCCATGCTGACCAAACTGCTACAGGTCTACTGAAGTTCAATAACTGTAGTTAAGCAACTAAGGATATGTCTACATACAGATGCTACAGTGGCACAGCTACGGCACTCTAGTGTCACTGGAGTGCCATAGCATTAACATTTGTTACAGCGATGGAAGGTGTTTTTTCTGTCACTGTAGTTAATCCTCCCCTTCAAGAAGCAGTAGCTAGGTTGATGCTAGACTTCTTCCATCTACCTAGTAGTGTCTACAGCAAGGATTAGGTCGGTTTAACTATATCAGGAGTGAATTTTTCACACCCCTGAGCAACATACCTCGATTGACCTAAGATTTCGGTGTAGATCAGGCCTAAGTAATAGTGGCTACAACACAGTGAAGTTCAACATTCTTGAGGGAGAAATATACCAGATACTAGCCCTGTCATTGACCTTTAGAAAGGGGGATTTTAGAATGAGAGCTGCTGAACACATTATAGAGTTAGTGTTAGCTGTTAATGTCCATGATGTTGCATGGCTTTTATAGTTGAATCTGAGTTCTTATCTGGCTCAGTAGCAATCTTCTTCTGTCCTCTCTGTCTCTTGCCATCTGACATGGTGGACCTAATAGAAGGTGGGGATTTAAAAAGTTCATATCTGGCAATACATAGATGTAATTCATTGATTGTGATGTTCAGAATCTGGGTGAGGGTCACCACTAGGGCCATGGCTTATGTGGCCTTTACCCCCAGTACTCCTAGAGAGCAGGAGTCTCTACATAGTTTCCTACGGCTGGAAAAAGTTTAGCAGGCTAATCTGTTTCTCTGTGAAGAGTGCAGCATGTCTGAGCTATGAACAGCTTCAAAGCCGGCAATGAAAGTTGCTTCAAAATCCAGCTGTGAGAAGTCCTGGTCTCTAGAATATCTGAGGAGAAGACCGCCTCGAGTGTGGACTTAATCTACTTCCTCCTTAATGTAGAGAATAAAGGGGAAGAAGAGTAAGAAAAGACATGTCTGCTCCCCTTCATTTCACTCAGGATCCTAAAAGAAATTGAAGACGCTCAGGTTTGAACATGGATCAACTTAGAGGGACTCCTTGGAGTCGCTGGAGGTTGGTGCAGTGTGAGGTCTGTGCTTTAATTGTCATGAGGACTGAGGACAAATCATGAAAAATGCACATTCACTCTGCTGTAGACTTGGAGTTCATAGGAGCTGTTTGAGATTCCAAGTCCTCAACTAATCAAACAGATATCAAGAGATTCAGAGATCATTCACCTTTGAGATTTCCCATGTTTCACACTTGTGGGAGTCTTAAAATGGGTGAGAGTCTTTGGCTTGTGCTATACAGGACAGCAGGTGAGTCATAATGGGCTCTTCATATCTAAACTAATTTGTGAATAAGGGTCTTTCTGAAATTTATGGCTTCTTGCCCCATGGCACCATTTGCTGGACTTAAAATGAGACCTTTGCAGTGCTGGTTAAAGACAAGGTACTAGTCGTAGCATGATGACTTGATTTCCTCTGGTTGTCTCTGGAAAGATATAGGACAGTAATGGGCAATGTGCTGGCCACCGCTTCCCACAGCTCCCATTGGCCAGGAATGGCGAACCGCAGCCACTAGGAGCTTCCGGGAGCCGTGCCTGTAGATGGCCAACGTCCGCAAAATGTCATGCAGCCCGCAATCAGATTACCCTGATGGGTCACAGGTTGTCCATCACTGGTCTAGGACTTTATGTTGTGTTGGGCAAAACCTTAATATACAGTACAGTAGAACCTCTGAGTTACGATCACCAGAGTTACAAACTGACCAGTCAACCACACACCTCAATTGGAACTGGAAGTACACAATCAGGCAGCAGCAGAGACAGGAAAAAAAAAAAAGCAAATACAGTATAGTACTGTTAAATGTAAACTACTAAAAAAATGAAGGGAAAGCAGCATTTTTCTTCTGCATAGTAAAGTTCCAAAACTTTATAAAGTCAAGGTTCACTTGTAAACTTTTGAAAAAATAACATTTTGTTCAGTTATGGACATTTCAAAATTATGAACACCCTCCATTCCTGAGGTGCTCATAATTCTGAGGTTCTAGAGTAGAACCTTTCAAAAATTTACAGCTGAAGATTGACTTAATAGGACTTTGAAACTTTACTATGTAGAAGAAAAGTGTTGCTTTTAACTATCTTAATTTTAAATGAAACAAGAAAAACAATTTTCTTACCTTATCAAATCTTTTTTAAACTTTTCCTTTATTTTTTAGTAGTTTACATTTAACACAATAATTTACTGTACAGTATTTGTTTTTGTCTCTGCTACCTGATTGAGTACTTCCAGTTCCAAATGAGGTGTGTGGTTGACCGGTCAGTTCGTATTTCTGGTGTTCGTAACTGAGATTTTACTGTATGTGCTGTGCATTGCATGGAGTTTCATGCAGTCTGTTTCTATCAGCTGTGATAGTAACATGCTTTGGGCACTGGTTGCGGAGTTCAATTTGGCCATCACACAATTGAGACTCTTTTGGCTCCTCTGATATCCAAGCTTGCATAAATTCACTGGAGCTGAGAGTGATTTGAATGGCCTTTGAAGGCTTTCCTCCCCCAGTCAGGAACAAATTGGCCAACGACAACAAAGCCAGGTATTAGGTGACCTGGTGCAGATAATTTACTTTTATTCACTGCTGGGAAAGGTGTATTTAGCAGATCTAATCCCAAGCAGTTCAAATTCTTAGAGAGAGCACTTGAACAGATTTCAGCTGGAAGTACACGACCCCATGCAAGTGGTTTCTTCAAGGACTCTGATCACCTCATTCTCTTTTACAGATGAAGTGCACTATAAACAGACCCTTTTGTAATGGCAGAATGTACAGTATCTTCTTTATGTTCCAGGAGAGGGTGAGATCTGGCTCTCTGATAAATGCTTTCCTCCTAGAGCTGAGTCAAGAGTTCCTATATGCATCCTTTTCCATCTGTTTCCAAAAGTCATCAGAAAGGTCAAATGTGACAGAGCTCATCTGCTATTAATAGCTCCAACTTGAGGTCATCAGTTTGAGTTTTCAGATCACCTGACCATAATATCAAACCCTTCCATTCTGCTACCAGGTATTCCAGATGTCCTGTTATAAGATTGCAGTTGGGTTCTCCGTCTAAATCTGAAATTGCTGATTGTATGTGCATGGACTTTTTTCATCACTGATGGTTTTTACTGCTCTCTGTAAGTTCAGTTTATCTTTCTGCAGACTTCAGGAAAGAGCTATGGCTTAAAGTGGAAGAGGTATTCAGTTAGTAACTCTTGGCAGGGTAATGCTCCATTACTATCCGCAAATTTTTAAATTTTGGATTATTTGGATCTCTCTCAAGCAGTTTAGATTGTCCTTTACTGTTAATCCATCTGACAGTCATTTCAACTTTTCTTTCTCTCTTTCAGGGATCTTCTCTCTTTGCACATCCTGTTTTCAAAAGGTTTTTGTAATGTCTGAGTCATTTCTCCAATTATCGGGAGGTAGCCATGTTAGTCTGTATCCACAAAAACAACAAGGAGTCCGGTGGCACTTTACCCACGAAAGCTTATGCCCAAATAAAGCTGTTAATCTTTAAAGAAGAAGAACCATCTGAAGAAGTGGGGTTTTTAACCCACAAAAGCTTACACCCAAATAGAATCATAGAATATCAGGGTTGGAAGGGACCTCAGGAGGTCATCTAGTCCAACCCCCTGCTCAAATCTGTTAGTATTTAAGGTGCCACCAGACTCCTTGTTGTTTTTCCAATTGTTTGTGAAACTCCATCTTCCTGCCACTAGATTACATAGGTTAAATATGAAAAGGACCTGTAGTAGTTATTTGAAGAGAACTAAACATACACAAATCTCTTCGATTATGAAGCATAAGGGGATAAGTCATGGATCAGCGTTCACGTCACACTCCTGTCAGTACTCGGCCCAAACCAGGGAAGCTAATGATCCAACCCGTGGCCCAAATTCAGTGATGAATCCTAGTCACGTGCCACCTGAGGCATGTTACGCATACACTAAGACAGGTGTTCTCAAACTGGGGGTCGGGACCCCTTGGGGGTCACGAGGTCGTTACATGAGGGGTCACAAGCTATCAACCTCCACCCCAAACCCCGCTTGCTTCCAGCATTTATAATGGTGTTAAATATATTTAAAAGTGTGTTTAATTTATTAGGGGGGGTTGCACTCAGAGGCTTGCTATGTGAAAGGGTTCACCGGTAAAAAAGTTTGAGACCCACTGCACAAAGAAGAAGAAGACTAATGGAGTAGGCAGCAGTGTAATATGGGGGTCTTTATTTGTTAAAGCCCTGTGAGGCATGATGGGGAGCTATACCAATCTGGCTCCTTTTACCTCCCCTATGCCATCACACCCAATCTGTGAAGTTCTTGTTAAGGACTGACCCCACTTCCAGCTGGGTCTTCAATAGTCTGTCTTTAGGATAATGGGGAAGCGGAAGTTCTGTGGTTCCCATAGGGGTTAATCAGCTCTAGTTCTCGGTTTAGGAGCTCCTTCTCAGAGAGTATGTCTACACTGCAATGAAAGACCAACAGCTTGCCTGAGTAAGCTGACTCAGGCTTGGGCTTCAGGGCTAAAAACTGCAGTGTTGAAGTTCTGGCTCAGGCTGGAGACGGGGCTCTGAGCCCTACACCCTTCCTCCCCCTCTTTTCCCCCCACAGGGCTTCTGAGCTCAAACACCTACACTGCAGTTTATAGCCTGCAGCCTGAGCCCTGTGAGCCCAAGTCATTTGACCCAGGCTCTGAAACTTAGTGTTGTGGGTTTTTTTATTGCAGTGTAGACATGCCCTAAGAGTCCCAGGCTGGGGTATGTAGGGGAACCCAGGTCTACCAACTCCACTGGTTTGCAGCCCAGGGGCCCTTATTTAGAACTGCCAGAATCAGTCCTTCTCAGTCCCTTGCTGTTCTCTGAGCTACTTCCTACCTTTGTAATCTTCCCTATCATCTTTGGTGTGATGACTTGTCTGGCAGTTCCTCACCAGTTTGCTGGAGGGATCCTCTCTCTGCAATCCCTCCATCTCTCTGGCAGCCACCCCATCCTCCTGTCTTGTAGCCCTTTTATATTTTTATGCTGTGGGTCTGCCAATCAGCTCTGGGTGAGCAAGCAGGCATTTGGGGTGTTAACCCTGTGGCTGCTGAACCAGCATGGGGTAGAGACACCCCATGACAGGCAGGAAGACCATCTGTGCTTGGAGACCATCTGAGTGGATCAAATTGCATATGTAAATTTGAGATCTTTTGGGGGTGTCAGTACCTGAAAATATCAACAGATTCACCGGGTCTGGCATTTCAGAGGAATATCTCTATTATGGAAAATTAGAAGGCTGCTGTTTGAGCTTGATTAATTGCTCAAATGCAACTCTCCGGAGTATCCCGAGCAGCTTTCACTGGGCAAGTTTTACGTTATGGTCAGCATCCTTTAGCTCAATAAACTTAACCTTAAGTTGCTCTACTTAGTTCCTCAGTGCCCCAGATTGTTTGCATATCATTTATCAACATCCCACTTGGCTTTGAGGCATGTAGTTGTATGTTATACAGTGCACATGGCACAATATACTAGATAGCTCCTGCCACAGTGAACTGCTGCTGGCCTTGTAACCCCATTACTCACCTTTTCTCTATTTGAGATCCTACCTCTTGTCACTCTGTGACTGTTAGGATCTTTAGAAAGTCACGAGCATGGCCTATGTTACCAAGCTTCTCCTTTTAGCAAATGGCACCACCTTCCGCTCAAGCCACCTACAAACCATCTTCCAGTCACCAGCTCCATACTTCCTCATTACACTCCCCAGGCAATCCTAGTCAGTAATAATGTCATTTGATAGAAATCTGCTAACAGACTTTAGGAGCTTTGCTGAAGCATGGTTACTGGGGTCTGTATAGACGTGGCCTTTGTGAATGCATCTCAGACAAACACTCCACACCATTATAATCCCTGTCTGATGCACTGTAGACTTATCTACACTGAGAGGAAACTCCTGGAGTGTTATAACTATAAAAAATGGGTGGGCTTGCAAGGGTTTAGCATCTCCAACCACAACTATGATGTATCCACACACAGCACAGCACTATTGCTGTACCAGTGCTTGCTGGGATTCCTGCAACACCTATCCTATAGTACCCATCTCTGCTTCTGGGTGCAGGAGCTTCTGCATAACTAAGCAATTTCCTTTAAGTGTTATGGGGAACAATCCTGTGTTGGCCCTAGGAAGGGAGATTGAGTACCTTGAATAAGACTTTTTCATTTACAACAATTGATTCCAATGAGAAATGCTGCCTTGATTCCAATGGTACCTGGCCATAGGTGTAGCTGCTGCTCAGTCATTAAAAAGTACAAAATCCTTCTCAAATTCAAAAATACAAACAAATGAGGGCCCGATCCAAACTCATTCAGTCTGGAAACAATCAAATGTACACCTCCAATCGAGCAGCTTTAACTCCATCTTCTCCACGGTCGTCAGTCCTTCATCCTTATCACATTCTGGGGGAAAAGCTGGATACAGTGGCATGGAGCTGGGATGACTAGCTGAACTGTGGCAACAACAACTCCTTGCCCTCTTGCCCACGTTAGGGAGAGATCGTTGTAAATAATATGATGCCAGTTCAGCAGGACTGAAACTAAAACCTGACCTCTAGGTGTTATGAATTAAACCCAGTGCTTGCACTCCCCACTTCCTGGCTGGCAGTTGTGTGTGGAGGAACTGGTATTGTACAAGCAACTGGAAGTTCAAGATGTTCCAAGTAACCGTTTTGTGCACCTCTATCACCTAGTGTAGGCAGGGACTAAGAGGGGGGACATTTAATGAAGATAATCCTGGACAAGTGAGGCTGGGACTTGAGCATGTCCTAGCTCATGCTAGTTCTCCATGTCACTCTGGGTACTAGCTGAGGATTCACCCCTCCTCCTCACTCTATAGTGACAAGCCATCTTTGTTGTCAGACCCAACAGTTTGCTAGAGGACACTGGCCGCCACCCAACTCATTGTGGCAGTTCTGGGCCTTGGCATCTCATTTTTGCAGAAACGTGAACCGAGAGTCTGCAATGAGTATGCAGTACTTTGGTCCATCACTAGGGTTGCTTGGTCAACATGCACATTGTTGCCTGCTGGGAGAAGTGAGGAACAGGGAGACAACAGAGTGATCTGGGGCTCTGACATAATTTTCCACTCCACCACCTGCTCTGGAACTGGCTGCAGGGCTGCCAAACATGCTGAAATGGTTAAGTGTACCAACTCGTAGGGAAGCTGAAGGGGAGGAGTGGCTCCTGCCTGATGGGTTTTCAAAGGGAGCTGGGTCTTTTGAAGTTTTGTTTTAGCAGCTGCCAGGTATGTTGCCTCAACCTCGTGCTGTGCTTCTGCCCCCAGTCTTCCTGTTTCACATACTTCAGTGCACGTGCTTGGAGGGAGGGGGAATAGGAGAAAACAATTAACCAAAAGTTTTAGTGCTAGAACTAGGGTTTGCTATTACATTTGCACACTTCGGCTCAGGGCCTCTTATGCCACTCTTGTCTGTGAAGCACCTTGCACACAATTGACCCTATAAAAGTAATAGACAATTTAGTTGTCTTTGGTATTTGTAATGCTTTCTACCCAGTGTTCCCCCTTCTCTGCTACCTCCCTCAAGTCTGTGTAGTAATTTTAATAATTTACATTGCTATAGCCACCTGAGTGAGAAAGGGACTTACAACTACTAAGCCTCACAACCCCATGTGAGCATAGAGTGGTCAGTATCATTATGCCCATTGTAGAGAGGAGAAACTTAGATACAGAAAGGTGCAGTGACTTTCTCAAGGCCACACACTGAGTTTGTCAGAGCAGGGTATAGAAAACAGGAGTACTAACTCCCCATCCTCTGGTCTAACCAACAGAGGTACTCAGTTAAATAGAGTACAGGTGCTTTTCCCTCCCTCCACTCAGAAAATTAAGTGTCTTCAATGAGACACTATAGATGCCACCCACTTGCCTCAGTCTATTTCAGTGGGCCCAGTCAGTCCTCCACATTGCCTTCTAGTTTTCCACAGGAGCCTTGTAACCAAGGGAGTCTCATCTGGGAAAAGGCCAGGCCTCTAGTTATGATCCCTAAGGACAAGGTGCCAGAAACTGTAGAGATCTCTGCTCTACTGCTCTTGGAGACCATGCTCTGTTCAGGTGGGGCTTTAAAATAAATAGAACCACCTTTCCACTCCCTCATCACAATTCCTGGTGGTCCAGTCCAGATGTGTCACCACCAGCCTTAGATGCTTCTGGGAATGGAGGGGACAGATGCTTGCAAAGTACCAACAGATTGAGGAAGGGGGAGGGTGGCAATTCTAGCCTCTGATGTTCATTGAGGAGAATTTTTAATATGGTTTTCTCTTCTGGCACCAAGGGCTATTTAGTAGGAAGCCACAGTGGCAATGCTGTAGTTCAGATTGAATTTCCCATTCCATTTTAATACTTTTTTGATCCTACATCCCTAATTTCACCAAAATGTAACCAGTCTGCCTGTCAGCTGCTCTGCAGGCTACTTCAGCAGGTTTGTTTCTCTGTAAAGTGTGATTTTCTTCAAATGAGGTGCCTTCTAGCTCTGGGGACCTTCCTAGAAGGATCTGTACTGACTCTGAAAAGTTTACTCAGAGTATTCTACTACTTCTAGCTTGAAAACATCTAAACTGGGAAACTGTTGAAATGGCTTCCTCCAGGCAAAGTATTTTCCAATAGCTCTGGGGAAGTTGGTAGCTAGTTAGAGAGAGAGGATGTAATTCATGCCTATGTGGGATGAAGTTTGTGTTATAAATGGTGCAACACCCAAGTAGACTCCAAGAGATCTTCTAGCCTCAGAGCAGCCAGCATGGCAGCCCAAGACTCCCCTCAACTTAGTCATGGTTATCTTGCATCTGCTCCCTCCATACTGGCCCAGGTGCTCCCTCTCTCCCTAGCCCTCCCCCTCTCTGTGGTTCCCCTGCCTGACCTGTTCCAATAATGGTTGTGAATTGGCAATGTCAGACTACTTCAGAAAATCTTCAACAATGTTATGAAATAAAACAGAGTGGGGAAAATGTTGGTCTCAGTTCCACAACCAAAATATAGAGGAATGGCGCTGGTGTTTACTAAGACCAGAATTTGACCCAGTAACTTTGTGTAATGCTGCTGTCTGAAGCTTTGACCACCCTCTCAGGAACGGCCCAGTGACATAAGTCACAACCACACAACGCATAGATTATAAGACATGTGGCACATGTACCTACAGCCACGCTAAGGAGTTCATAACCAAAGCTTCTCCAGTGTGAGCCTTTACTATGATTTTAATATGTGGAAGGTGATGCAAAAATTTAAGGACATACTTCCTCAAGAAGCCAGACAGGAGCTCTCCTCAGTAGTCAAAGAGGGGAAGACAGTAGCCCGGACCTCCCTGCAGGCAGCCTTGGATGCTGCCGATTCTGCAGCCAGATCGATGGCCACAGCTATTACCATGCACAGAAGGTCATGGTTACAGTCTTTGGGGTTTCCTGAGGAGGTACAACAAACCGTCCAGGATTTCCCATTCAAAAGGCCCTTGCTCTTCTCAGAGGAAACAGATGCCAAACTCCACAGACTTAAGGACTCTAAGATGACCCTAAAATCTCTGGGTCTGTATACACCAGTGGTGTCCAGAAAACATTACAGGCCTCAACAGACTGGATGCTATTTTGCACAGCTTTTCTGGGAGGACCAGCAGAGGAGGAAGAACCAAGGGTTCGGGCATAGGTCCCCTCCACCAACTTCCTCCTCAGGGCCAATGTAATCTGCCCCTAGATACTCGGGCAGCTCGAAGCACTTGTTTTGACGAGATGCTCAAGGGCAACATCTCAATCCCCTCAGGTCTGGATCTAGTTATCCCTTTGTTTTCCAATTGACTGTCCTGCTTCCTCAGAGCCTGGACCCACATTGCCTTGGACCTTTGGGTTCTAAGCACAATAGAATTAGGTTATACCATCCAATTTTTCAAAAAGAAAAGGAGTACTTGTGGCACCTTAGAGACTAACCAATTTATTTGAGCATAAGCTTTCGTGAGCTACAGCTCACTTCATCGGATGCATACTGTGGAAAGTGTAGAAGATCTTTTTATACACACAAAGCATGAAAAAAGCATGCTTTTTTCATGCTTTGTGTGTATAAAAAGATCTTCTACACTTTCCACAGTATGCATCCGATGAAGTGAGCTGTAGCTCACGAAAGCTTATGCTCAAATAAATTGGTTAGTCTCTAAGGTGCCACAAGTACTCCTTTTCTTTTTGAGAATACAGACTAAATAGGCTGTTACTCTGAAACCTCCAATTTTTATCCACTCCACCTTCCCACCGCCCCTCCCCATCCCTCTTCAGGGACTCTTCTCATGAGCAGCTATTGGAAAAAGAAGTCCTATCCCCCTTTCGAGTGGGTGCCGTGGAAGAGGCTCCAGACCATCTAAGAGGAAAGGGGCTTTATTCTCTTTACTTCTTAATTCTGAAAGCCAAGAGGGGTCTCAGACCGATCCTAGACCTGCATCGTCTCAACCGCTATCTCAAGAGCTTGAAGTTCTACATGGTCTCCTTGTTTTTAATCATTCCTTTGCTGGATTGGTATGCTGCCCATTATCTAAAGGGCGCATACTTCCACTTTTTTTTTTTTTTTTCAAGGCCACAGAAGGTTCCTAAAATTTGTTGTGAACCAAGACTCATTACCAGTTCTCGGTTCTCCTGTTTCATCTGTGGGCAGTCCCACAGATCTTCACCAAATGTATGGCAGTAGTAGTGGCTTTCTTCGGGAGAAAGGGAGTTTGTGTATATTTGTATCTCAATGGCTGGCTAATCAAAGGCCAGACCAGAGCTCAGGTGGAATCCAACATCCATTGACCTTCCGGGCCTTAGGCTTACTAATAAATTATCAGAAATCCACCCTTACCCCTGTACAAAGGATAGCTTTCACAGGGGCAGTTCTCAACTTCGTATGGTCAAAGGCCTTACTTCTGCAGGATTATTTTCATTCAGTCTCGATAAGTTCCCTTCAGACACACCCAGTCACCACGGTCTGGATATGCTTGAGCCTCCTGGGCCACATGGCATCATGCACATACGTGGTGCAACATGTGAAGCAACATCTTGGACCCCTCCATGCCTGGCTGGCTACAGTATAGTCACCTTTGCAACATCACCTGGACATGGTACTTACCATCCCACTCCAGGTCCTCAATTCTCTGACTTGATGGTTGAACCAACGCACAGTCTGTGCAGAAGTACCTTTTTCGAGGCCCCAGTCGTCTGTGTCCCTGGTCTCTGACGCCTTGGCACTGGGTTGGGGAGCTCACCTATGGGACCATAGGCCTTGAATCCTGAGGTGCCAAGAAGAACTCTCTACATATCAATATCCGGGAACTCAGGACAGTCCACCTAGCCTGCCAAGCATTCCTGCCCCACATTACAGACAAGGTGGTTTCGGTTCTCACAGACAATACAACTGCCATGAACTACATCAACACGCAGGAGAGCGCATTATTCCCCCCTATGTCAGGATGCAATCCAGTTGTGGGAGTTCTGCATCACACACTCAGTTTATCTAGAAGCATCTTATCCACCAGATACACAGAACCAACTTGCAGATCGCCTCAGAAGGTCCTTCTCCACTCACCACAAGTGGTCCCTTCAACCAACGGTGGGGGAGTCCCCTTTATAGATCTGTTTGCTGCCCGCAACAACAGAAAATGCCATCAGTTCTGCTCCCTGTGGGGCCAAAACCCAGGGTCTCTTACAGATACCTTCCTGTTAGCATGGACAGCTCATCTGTATTACACCTTTCCCTCCATTCAATTGGTACATAAGGTTCTGATGAAGATCAAGCAGGACCGAGGACAGGCCATCCTCATTGCCCCCGTGTGGCCCAGACAGCACTGGTTCATCACCATGTCAAGCCTTTCAGCAGAGACCACAATCCGGCTTCCGCTACACTCGGACCTGATCTTCCGAGACCACAGTTGGCTGCTCCACCTGAACCTAAGCTCTCTCCAGCTGATGGCCTGGAATCTCCATGGTTGAATCCTGAAGAGCAAGCTTGCTCAGACCTGAAGAGCAGGTTGGTAGAATCGTACTGGGCAGTAGAAAACCCTCCACCAGGGCAACTTACCTGGTAGAGTGGAAATGATTCTCCACCTGGTCTTCCTAACTTGATGTTCTATCTGCACAGTCTTCATTGCAATTTATTTTGGAGTACCTTCTGCTCTTGAAGCAGCAAGGTCTGGCCTTTTCTTCAAACAAGGTCTACCTGGCAGCCATTTCAGCCTTCCATCCGAAGGTCGACAGCAGATCAGTCTTTTCGCACAAAATGGTAATCTGTTTTCTCAAAGGCCTGGAGAGGGTGTACTTTCCAGATAAAGGAGCTGATCCCTCCTTGGGGCCTAAACCTTGTCTTTTCAAAGCTTACAGGGCCCACCCTTTGAGCCACTGGTATCATGCTTGTTGTTGCATCTCTCCTGGAAAGTCGTCGTCTTAGAAACTGTCAAGGTTCCCTCCCTGCTCTGAACTCTGGGGTACAGATGTGGGGACCCGCATGAAAGACCCCCTAAGCTTATTTCTACCAGCTTAGGTTAAAAACTTCCCCAAGGCACACATTCTTCCTTGTCCTTGGACGGTATCACTGTCACCACCAAGTGAATTGGACAAAGATTCAGGAAAAGGACCACTTGGAGTTCCTGTTTCCCCAAAATATCCCCCCAAGCTCCTTCACCTCCTTTTCTGGGGAGGCTTGAGAATAATATACCAACCAAATAGGTAAACAAGGTGAGCACAGACCAGACCCTTGGGTTTTTAGTGTCCTAAAAACCAGTCAGGTTTCTAAAAGCAGAACTTTATTATAAAGAAAAAAGTAAAAGAAGCACCTCTGTAAAATCAGGATGGAAGGTAATTTTACAGGGTAATAAGATTTAAAACACAGAGGATTCCCCTCTAGGCAAAACTTCAAAGTTACAGAAAACACAGGAATAAACCTCCCTCTTAAAATAGGGAAAATTCACAAGCTAAAACAAAAGATAAGCTAACGCATTTCCTTGTAATTACTTACAATTTTTGTAATCTTGGATGCTTATTTCAGGTAGGGTTTTAGGAGATGGTTTTTCCTACCCTGGTCCCTCTGTCCAAGAGAGCACAAAACAAACCCCCACAGATTTGAAAGTATCTTCTTCCCTTATTGGTCCTTTTGGTCAGGTGCCAACCAGGTTATTTGAGCTTCTTAACCCCTTACAAGTAAAGGAGGGATTTTATGCTACCCTTAGCTGTATGGTTATGACAGTGACCATCACTTCGGCCAGGATGGTTTCGGAGATCCAAGCCCTCACATTGGAACCCCCATCTATGATCTTCAAACAATAAAGTACTGCTGCACCCACATTCAAAGTTCCTTCCAGAGGTGGTTTCACAATTCCACTGCAGCCAAGCAATTTTTCTACCAGTATTCTACCCTAAGCCACATGCGAACAGGGAGGAACAGCACCTATGGTCTTTGGATGTTAGACGGGCTCTGGCGCTTTATATTCAAGGGACCAAACTGTTCCGCAGATCGACTCAGATGTTCATAGCAATCCAGAGAGAATGAAGGGACTCCCCATCTCTGCCCAGAGGATTTTGTCTTGGATTACCTCATGTATCCGGACATGTTATGAACTCACGGGAGGCCCTCCTCTGGCTAACCTGACTGCTCACTCCACAAGATCTCAGGCCCCTTCAGCTGCTTTCCTAGCGCAAATTCCTATTCAAGATATCTGCAAGGCAGCACCCTGGTCTTCAGTGCACACATTCTCAGCACACTATGCCATTGCCCAACAGGCCAGAGATGATGCCAACTTCCGCCATGCAGTTCTGCAGTGATCTTGTACTTGAACACCAAGGCTGCCTCCTGTGCAACTTCTTGTGAGTCATCTACATGGGAATGGACATGTGCTAGCACTTGAAGAAGAAGGTTACTAACATTTCTGTAAGAGTAGTTCTTTGAGATGTGTTGCACATGTCCATTCCAAGAACCGCACTCCATCCCCTCTTACCTGATTCAGTTGGTAAGAAGAAACTGAAGGTACGCAGGGTTGGCGGGACCCTTTATACTGGTGCTATGAGCGCATGGTGCCAGAGGGCTTTGGAGCTGACCTGACCGATATCACTAGTAAAAAATTCCAGCAACTTTTCCTGGGATGCGCATACATCTACATTGGAATGGAAATATGCAACACATCTTGAAGAACAGCAGTTACAGAAAGATTAGTAACTGGTGGGGTATTTTTGTTTTTTTTAGCAGGTTGGGGAGGGCTCCCAAATCCACTTTGCATGTTTCCACACCCTCTGTTTCCCTATCAAAATCCAGTCTGGGGAGCAAGATGGAGGAATCTACTAAAAAAAAAAACTGGAATGTAATATGGGGAGGAGCTAGGTTCACCCCTGTACAGCTTGCAAGTTCATCATATTTGTGACACTGTGTAATGTTTACATCTTTTTAGAAGAGGGAAATTCCCCTAATGCTTCATTAAAATGGAGTTCATGAGTTAATCAAGGGAAAAGCCATTTAAGGAAGTCTTGTGTTTTTTTGAGAACTATGAACATTGGAAAACCTGGAAATGCAAAGTTGAGATTACCCAAACTACCGTCCCCCTGCCCTTGTACCATTGCCTGCCGAACAACCAAAAACCAAAAGAGTCTTGGGGCTTGTCTATGCTTAAAACATTGCAGCAGTGCAGCTGCAGTGCTTCAGTGAAGATGCTACCTATGCTGCAGGGGTACTCTCCCCTGTGTAGGTACTCTACCTCCCCAAGAGGCGGTAGCTAAGTCGACGGAAGAATTCTCCTGTTGACCTAGCACTGTCTACACCAGGGGTTAGGTTGGTTTAACTGCATCACCCAGGGGTGTGGATTTTTCACTACCCTGATGTAGTTATACCAACCTAATTTTCTAGCATAAACCAGGCTTTAACCATAAACACCCATTCTCATCACATTAGATTGACAGATCACCTTAACATTTTTGTTTTCTTCTCTTATTTTACTGTATTTTAGCCATTAGATATTATGGCCCTTAATGCCTAAGCTAAATTATATTTACAGAGCACCTTTCTCCTGCTGTATGTGTGCTATTCCACCTTTTATGGTGACGGGCACCTCTTTTTAGATCACTATAGTCAACTACTCTTACGTTCTTTAAGGCCATCTGCAATCGCCTACAAGATAGACTTTTCCATCTCTGCACCAAAACTAGATCACCTTCCAGACAATTCCCTCAATGTATACAGGCTTTCACATGTAAAAGTGTTGTCATTCTCTGAGGCTCAGCAGTAACCTATACCTTCCTTACCTAACACTGTGAACCTCTTAGGGTACATCAACAGTTTTGGAGCTCAGAGGATTAAGTCTCCCACACCGGCTCATTAGACTTGAGCTTCTGGGGCTCTTAAAAATACCTGTGCAGACAGCTCTTCGATGTTGCAGCTTGGGCTCGAAAGCCTTGTGGTGGTGGTATGTGCAAACATACCTTTAAGAGCTGGATTATAAATTAGGTACTTAATATACTGCGGGTAGAGAATTGATGAGATGCCACAGACCTATTTGCATGAAACCAAAGCTTCATTCTCCAGTGGTCCTAGCCTCTATTGGCACATCTTGCAAGCTGCTAACTTGATCAAGTCTTTCTCTAGAGAATTTTCATCAGAATGTGTCTGTCTCACACACAAGGAGTGACATGAATGGAATGGAAGGTCATGCAAATGGGACCGAGTTAGTTAGAGGCATGAGCTTCACTGGGCATTTCCTTGTATGCATGGGTTTTTAAGAAAATTGCCATATTCTCTAGGCATTTTCCCCTTAAATGAGTGATTAATATTTACAATTCAGACAAAAAACAAGGGCCACAGTGTGACATGAAACCACCAGCTCAGGTCAGGGGCAGTACTGAGCCGCTGCAGGAGCCATTGGGCTGAAGGCAGAATGATGCCTGGGCAGCAACCCTTGAAGCAGCACAGTGCCAGCTTGTCCTTCCCCTTATAGGAACACTAGTGGGGACAGTGGCACTAGCTCTGAGTCATTCTGCTTAAATTTAAAAAAAAAAAAAATTAATTTTGCATCCCTTCCCCTGTACTGTGGATGCAGGGATAGATGGAGGGGAGGCCCTTTGTCTCCCCTCCTCCCCCAGTCCTTTAGGCATCCATGCAGCAGCCAAGCATGGTCTAGTCTGGGTTTTTTGGTGGGAATGCTCTAGGCTGCACCAGTTTAGCCTAACAGTTACTTCTCCCTGGCGTCCTGGGAGAGGGGCTGGGGCTTCAGCCATTCCTTCCATCCCCAGTTTCTTTACTCAGTGGGATCTTCCAGATGTTGCTAGTGCACAAACAGCAAGGACTATGGTACTCTGGGAAAGGCAACACAGGAAGAAATTTAATGGAAAATATTAAAGAGGAAAAAAATGTTTCTTGGGCTTTTAATATAAAAAGGAAAAAAATAAAAGGGGGAGGGGGAGATTTATTCACTGTAATATGAACCAAATGTTGGCTGGGATGGCAGCTGCACTCTCACTCTCTTCCTGTAAACTGTGTAAGCGGCTTTTCAAAGGAGGCACTACAGGGCGCAAGGCTTACTTACTGGCTGTGCCTTAACCCTTTCGTTGCTGACGAGAGGTAGAGAAAGCATCTCTCCATGCAGGTGTTAGCTCATCAGGGCTTAATTATTGAGCCACAGTCAGAAGCATGTTCTAGATAAATAGTGAGATGTCCTCCTATAGTTTTGTCCTCCCCACCTGCTACTGCTACTCTCCATCCCCTTAATATGTAAAAATAGAATGGACAAATCACTTATACATGTACAATAGGGAAGGATTCTGTACTTGCCCTTGGGGAGGAGGACAGGGTGAGACCCAACCAGGCTTTTCCAGCCCCATCCTCTATGGGCTTGCCTACAGTGGGGGTTTTGGAGGCAGGAAGTCAGTGCAAATCACATTTTATGCCAGTGCTGTGCACTTATGCTATGGGTTTACACTGGAACAGTTACACTGGGGTAACTCTACCAGTGCCCTATGGTTCCTGGGATCCCTGTTTCTTGAGCTGTTCAAAAGGTGCTTTCCCTTCACACCAATGTGAGGAACAGAGACTTTGTATTGATTAGGAAGTGTGGCTGAGTTTGGGTCAGGCCTAGCTAACATGTATTGGCTAAGTCTGACATCACTGTGATCACTTTTCCTAGTCAAGGCAAAACCAGCCAGTGACCAGTGCAGTGGTGTGACTCACTCTCCATAAATGGTCCAGCTGCTCTGCTTGAGCTTCACATCTGTTTAATGCTTTGAAATGTGCGTGAGAGGCCAGTTCACGCAACTGCATGTCAGATTTAAGTAAACCCTCTCCCCAACATCCTTTCATGGAGGGAGGGAATAGTAGCACACTCCCTTTCCATCACTGCTAATCTCATTACATCTGTGCCATGCTGTTAAAATGTTCCAGCAGACTGGGCCTGTGTATGCAGGTGTGGGAGCATGTGCAGGCAACAGGAGGCCAGGACCACCTCCTTCCCCTCCACTTACACTAACTGAGAGTAAAGCTGCCATGTACTGTGTGATCTTGTTAATCTGGATCACATGGAGGAGACATGCTCGGCTGCCTTTGCTGAATCTCCAGTGACCTGATGAGCAGCAATGGGATGGAGGCATTGAACTTTCTAGCCAGCTGGCTGCTACTTTCTTCTTGATTTAGTCTCTGTACTAGAGAATTTTCAAAGCTGCCCTGTGTAAGGAGAAAAAATCCAAAGCTGCTTACCTGCCAAGTATTCCCCAGATCAGAGAGACTGGCAACACAGTGTGCTTGGCATGGAGCCAAGGATGCTGCTAAGGGCCCAACAAAAACTGGCTCCACTGAAAACTAAACATTTTGTTTCATTTCATTTCACAAGACTGGCAGGTTTCGTGCTTCTGAAAGTGAGAGGCTGATAATGCCAGCTAAATCCAGGAATAGTTTAGGTAAATTATCTTCAGGCTTCCCCTGCACAGCTGTGCCAGTGCCCCTCAATCCTGCTCTGCAGTACCTTCGGTTATTACAGTGCTGGGCTATCACACAGCTGTCTTGAGGCATGTCAATCCTGACCTGCGGCACTCCTGGCTATTCCATTCCCGGGCCTCCATGTCCAGTTCTGCCAACACCCTTCATTCCTAATCTGCAGCAACGGGGGGTAGACGTGACATTGCCTTTGCTCCAATAAAATTGGCTTTGTTCCAAAAGCCAGATACTCAGTGGCAGAGAGAAACAGGAATATCTAACAGAGACTGAGGGACGGAAGTGGACAGCAAATTAGATGTGAGTTTGCAATGGTATATGGCTTTAAAAAAAGCCCTGTGTGATTTTTTTTTTTTTGGGGGGGGGGGGCAGCATTTGTAGAATCATCAAGTTAAGGAGCAAGGGAGGAATGCCATTTCTCTCTACAGCTCTAGCACATTCACATCTGGAATATTGCATTCAGTTCTAGGCACCTCATTATCAAAAACATTGACAAATAGGAGAGAGTTCAAAAGAAGAGCAATAAATGATCATGGGGCTGGAGGGACTGAGTTATAGGGAGAGATTAAAGGCACTAAATATGTCTACTGAGGTTGTGTTGTAGCTGAGGGGACTTAAGTACAAGTAAGTGAAGGGTTAGCCCTAAGCGGGTAAAAGGATATAGCGATGGGTGATGTGATGAAACTGAGAAAAGGCAAATGTAGGCTATATTCTGAGGGAAAACCCCCTGATGTTGAGGTGTATCAACTTATGGAGCTCTCTCCTATATTCCATCACTATGGACACTGATCACTAGACTGCGCAAAGCGCTGGCAAATGTCCTGATCTTGCACTGGGTGGAGAAGGGCTGGATGCCCTCCATAATTCTTATGATTCTAAATTATCTTATTGTAACATTATCAGGGCTCCCAGCAGAAAGGGGGAAATAGCCAAAGGGGGCTCCTGACGGTTGCTGCGTACTGAGGTGTCCCATTATGCCTGGATTGTGCCTGTCATAGATAGTTTATTTAGGCAGTGAAATACTCTAGGGATTGGCAACAGGAGCTGGTCTGCAAAATCACTCTTGTTCATCTCGTTTTCCTCTCCCTTCTTTCTAATACTCTTGTCAATTCTGAGTCTGTCCTTCATGTTTCCCTTGTACCTCTCCTATTCTCTCATGGGACTTAGTGAATGGCTGCTTCTTTCACCTGTTTCTGTAACTGTAACTGCTGAGAAGGGGCAGGTAGGATACTGGAGAGGCTGGAGAATTGGACTGTTTCAAGTTGCCCACAGCTGCACCTCATCACAGTAAGGAGGGAGAGGCTGATTGATGCAGAGGGACAGGAACTCTCCTACAGCTCTGCAACACCTTCAGATATCACTGGAGATTGTATTTGTCACTGTGAACTGGATTTGAACCCAGGCTGCAGTTCCACTAGCCTTGCCAAGCCAGCCTGGACAGTCTGCTCATTAACTTTAAAAGCTTTTCCTTGGCTTCTCTCTGCAGTGTGGGGTTTTTTTTGGGCGGGGGGGGGGGTTCTTTTGGTTTTGTTTTGTTATGAAGCAGATTGCAGGCCAGATGATGGCATCTCAGTTTTATATGGGCCAGCTACAGCCTGCCCCTTTATCCATCTGCATGTACCTGGGCAGTTGAGAGTGGGCTCTGGTAAAGCTCTCTTTGTTACAGAGAATCCCCAATATACTGACAGTAACTATCTCAGGAATGTCAAAAGCACTTTGTTTTCCTCTGCATTTGGAGAGTCATCTCTGTTGCCAGCACATTCACAGCTGAGTGTTAGGGGCTCCCATGATACACCAGCCATACTACAGTGCAGGCCGTTGCTGGCCACTCTGGATCAAAGTCACTGATTCTTAGATATCCCCAGTAACATCAGGGCCTGGGAACAAGCCAGCTCTAGAGGCTCATTACTCTGTTTTTTAAAAAAGAGCCAGAGAGAAGAAGAGGACCGTAAGGCAAGTGGCACTGCCCTGCACCCCAGCCAGGACCCCAGTGTTCTGGGCTGTGTCCCACAATATTTATCATCACTTCACAGCCAGCATGAGTCAAGGGCCTGTTGTTAGGGATGGAGGAGGTACAGACTGTGCCAAAGAAAATGTTCTGTTTTCTCTGAATGCTTGAGCACAAGTCACCAGGATGCTGGGAGCTGCCACACCAGCCAAACTCATTCATTAGGCTATTAACTGCGTTGTGCCAGCTGGTGCCTGTGAGGGCTTTGCTGTGAAAGCTTCTTGGCTTTGTCGCAGCACCTGATGCCCCCTGGGCAAAGAGCTATTGCCCAAGGTTGTCTTGCATTCCATGGCAAGGTGGGAGTGCTGATTTCTAAACCGGCACTGGGCTCCCTTGTTGCTTCTTGGCACAGTGACCCTTGTTCCTCCTTAACTCCAGGCATTACAGAACAGGATGTGAAATACTTTCATTGTCAGTTTGTTTCCTCAATTAAAGGGAGGATAAATTTTTTTTTTGTTTGGTAGCCATGCAGCCATCCCACCTTTTGCTGTGATCCTATCAGTTCTCACAGGTTAGACTGGGGGTAATGTTTTCAAAAATGCTGAAGTCCCATTTTCAAAAGTAACTTAAGTGCATTTAGGAGCCTAAATTCCATTGACTTTCACTGAGACTTAGGATCCTGAGTTACTTAGTTACTTTTGAAAATGATACATAAGTCTGTAGTTGCACAGGCAACCTTCAAGGAACACTAAGGTACTGCAGGAAGTGGTGTTGGTGCCTGAGGTCGGTATTGAACCAGTGCCCGGCATGGAAGGGGTGGGAGGCGGACCAAAATTGAGGCTTTTGTCCCTTATGATCCTTAAAGATCCCTTGTCATAAGAGTGGAAGCTTGAGCCCCAGTTTCATGGCTAAATTCCAGTTTGAGTGATTACATTCTGTGCTCTGGCTTTCTCCATGCAGCTTCAATTGGATAAAGATTTGAATTTACTTCTTTCTGTTGTCCACTGTTAAATAGCTATCATGTCCCATCCTAGAGGTGACTGCATTGTAGTAGTGTGTGAAATGACCTTTAATTCAAATTTGTAAAATGATTTGAGATACTTTGGAATAAAAGATGCTATAGCTATGCAAACTGATATTATTTACTAATGTTATTCTTTCAGCAGGCACTAGTTCCAAGAGGGATGGTTCTAATCAATACAGCATTCATAGAGCCTGATCTGCTGTGAGTGTATGCGCTGTGCAGGTTTAGATTTTTAATCTTCATTTCTTTAAGAACCTCTCTCTAACTCCATTCCAGTTAGGCACAGAAATCCAATTTGGGTTCTTCTCACAAGGGCTGCACCCAGTATCCCTTCCATTGGGTGCAGGGATCCAGATGAGCTTTTTCTCCTCCTTCCCAGTCAATGAACAGACCCACCTCTAATATCTGGCCTCAGCACAGGCGTAGTCCGCTGGCTCCAAGGGTGTTGCTTGTGCCTCCATCCACAAGGTGGTGTATCAGTGAAGAGATCCGTAGAGATGAAAGGGAATTTCAAAGCAGAAGTCTAGGAAATGTTGCAAGGTGCTCAAGCACTGTTGGATTGAGTTTGAGCCACAATAATATGGAGCTCTGTTAGATTTGTCCCCAAATGCAACGATATTTTTGTACCCTCTGCTGAGGTGAAGGTAGGGTTGCCAACTTTCTACTTGCACAAAACTAAACACACTTGCCCTGCCCCACCCCCCCTTTGAGGCCATGCCCTTCCCCCATCCCTTCTTCGAGGCGCCGCCCCCACTCATACCATCCTCCCCTCCCTCTGTCGCTTGCTCTCCCCACCCTCACTCACTCGCTCATTTTCACTGGGGGGGCGTGAGGGCTCTGGCTAGGGGTGTGGACTCCAGGATGGGGCGAGAAATAAGGAGTTCAGAGTGCGGGAGGGGGGCTCCAGGCTGAGGCAGTGGGTTGGGATGTGAGAGGGGATGAGGGCTCCGGCTGGGGGTGCAGGCTCTGGGGTGGGACTGGAGATGAGGGGTTTGGGGTGCAGGAGGGGGCTCTGGGCTGGAGGGTGGAACCAAGGGGTTCAGAGTATGGGAGGGGGCTCTAGGCTGAGGCAGGGGGTTGGGATGTGGGAGGAGGTACGGGCTCTGTGATGAGAGTGCGGGTTCTGGAGTGGGTCCAAAAATGAGAGGTTCAGGGTGTGGGAAGGGGCTCCAGGTTGGGGCCCGGGGGGGGGGGTGAGGAGAGGGTTCTGGCTGCAGGCTCTGATGTGGGGATGAGGGATTTGCGGTGCAGGAGGGGGCTCCAGGCTGGGGATGAGGGATTTGGAGTGTGGGTGGGGGATCAGGGCTGGGGCTGGGGCAGGGGGTTGGGGCGCAGGTGGGGAGTGAGGGCTCTGGCTGGGTGTGCGGGCTCTGGATGGGGGTGCAGACTCTGGGGTGAGGGGTTTGGGGTGTAGGAGGGTGCTACGGGCTGGGATTGAGGGGTTTGGAGGGTGGGAGTGGGATTGGGATCAGGGTTGGGGCAAGGGGTTGGGGGGGGCCTCAGGGGTGAAGGCTCTGGGCAGCGCTTACCTCAAGCAGCTCCCGGAAGCAGCTGCACGTCCCCCCTCCAACGCTAGCAGTGCTGACCGGAGCTGCCGGAATCCCTTTTTGACTAGGTGTTGAGGTCAAAAACCGGACACCTAGTCAACCTAGGAGGAGGTAGAATTATTGCCCAGGGTCTCTGGAAAAATACAAGTCAAAGAAAGGAACGCAGTAGTTCTCTTGCCAGAAATACCATGTTGTCCTAAGAGCTGCTGGAAGGACAGAAGTTCTAGCTTGTGAAGGATGGGCCATAGCACCCAGGCTGAGATTGGCCTGAATCCTGGCCAGGCCTCTACTAAGCAATCCTTAAATAATTCCGAGTGAGCTGGGAGAAGATTGTTCACAACCAGCCTGACTGACAGAATGAAACACAGTTTTCTCTGGTGGGAAGTGTTTGTTTCCCATTTATGGGTGTGGGTGTGTACGTGCGCATGTGCATGCACACAGACAGCGACAACGTGCAAGTGAGTGTCTAGGCAAACAGCAGGCCTCAGCATACCAGTGACAATCCCAAGGTGGAAAAAAGGAGGACTCAACCCTATGAGGCTTCAGGTGGAGGAGGGAGAAACACAGATCACTTAAGTGAAAGCATTCCCTTGAAAAGTAGTAGTGCAGGTGCTAGTTACTGTCATGAGACACAAGTGATGGCTACAGCCATAGTGCAAGGGAGACCCTCTTTGATAAACCAGCTGTCAGACAGAGTTTGAGAGAGGAAACTAGAGCTCTAAGCTGCCCTGTTAGAATGGCAGACAAGGAAAGGAGGTTGGATGTTTAGAGCATGTAGCTGGCAATAGCATCATGATTCAAAGAGACTAACCCCAATTCCCATCTCATCCATGTGGGCACGCCTTGCCATGTATGGGTCAGAGCTGATTTTATAATATACTATATGTAGTGGTGCAGAGCTGAGAGGCAGGCACCCTTATCTGTGTAGGATCCCAAGTCCTGCACTGGGAGCTCCATGGCCTCTACTAGGAGGGCCACACTGCCACCTACTGAAGTTGTAGTTAGATTAAATGTAACTGTTAATTTCAGCTCCATTTAGAAGGAAACAAATGCCATGAAGCCTAATGGGAAAAAATATTCCCATCCCATCACAAACAGTTTTACAAACCATCAAAGTGAAACATAGGCAGAAAGCAACTTGCATTGATGTGGTCTCTGTAAATGGGCGCTGCTGGGATTCCCTGGGTGTAGAGTAGCATCATGGACAGTGGAGCGCAGGTGAGTTGTATATGAAACTGTGTCTACGCTACAGGAAAACTAGTTAGCCAGAATTGATTACAGTCCTGGCTCTTCCAAAATAGTGATAACATGGTTTCCATATGTTTGTTTTTTCTGGACAGGAACAACCAAGCTAAACTCTGCTAGAGACCACCCTATAAATCTCACTGTAGCCTATAGATCATACTCAGGTTAAATAAGAAGAGCTCAGCTTAGAGACCAAAGGCAAACATGTGCTTTAGAGAGGCATTTGGAGAGGGTGAACTCAAAATCACACCAATAATCCCATTGCTTTCATTGAAACTTGGACCAGCAATCCCCAATCTGTGCATTTCCATGATAGTTAATGTCCATCACCAGAAAGGTGAAAGAGAAAGGAATGCAGTACCTTTGTGGTACGGAACCTCTGGGAAATAGTCCTCTGAAGCATTCAGTTCTGCGACTCAGCCAGTGGCCTTCACTCCACCACAGGCCACAGCCCCTGAGCATCATCTGTAAGGCACAGAGCAAATACTGGCTGTAAAATGGGCAATGTCATTGTCAGGCTGTCTGGAGTGGCTCACGAAAGTGCATGCCAACCTCAGGGCAGATTGTTACAAACCCCAAACTGATTGTATGTTCTATAATTAGATTTGACCAACCAAGTATTAAATGTGAATGACTCAAGCATAATGACAGCCTTAACATGGAGTCACAGACTGTCCCCTAGCGCGTTCCAGTCTGTCTTGCCACCCATAAATATTTCTTTGTGATAAATGTTCCCTTACACCAAAAATCACAACAATATTCAGGTTACTCCCAGCCCCGAAGGATCAGTCACTTACCCCAGGTAACTTATACCTTAGATCTGTCACCAAAAGCAATGCTTGTAACCAATCCTGTAGTAAACTAATTAAAGATTTATTAACTAGGGAAAAGAAATAAAGAGTTATTTTTAGGGCTGTAAAGCGATTAAAAAATTAATTGTGTGATTAATTGCACTGTTAAACAATAATAGAATACCATTTATTTAAATTTTTTTGACGTTTTCTACATTTTCAAATATATTGATTTTAATTACAACACAGAATACAAAGTGTACAGTGCTGACGTTATATTTATTTTTGATTACAGTAACTCCTCACTTAACGTTGTCCTGGTTAACGTTGTTTTGTTGTTACATCGCTGCTCAATTAGAGAACATGCTCGTTTAAAGTTGCGCAATGCTCCCTTATAATGTTGTTTGGCAGCCGCTTGCTTTGTCCACTGCTTGCAGGAAGAGCAGCCCTTTGGAGCTAGCTGGTGGGGCTTAGAATCAGCGTGGGCTGCCAGCCCCCCTATCAGCTCCCCTAAGTTCCCTGTGCAGCAGCCGCCCAGCAGGCTATCAATTGCCGGGCAGTTCAGGGGTGCTGGTGTCAGGGTGTCCCCCTCCCCCTGCTCCTGTACCCCATCTCCACAGAGCAGGTGGGGACATGACAGGGTTCAGGAGGGAGGGAGCTTGCTGTCAGCAGCTGCTGTCTCAACTTGCTGATCTACTTAAAAAGGCAGTGTACTTAGAGTGGGGTCAGCGTACTTAAAGGGGCAATGCACGTCTCTCTCTCACACACACGGTGTGTGTCTCTGTCTCTGTCTCTCTCTCTCACACATGGTGTGTGTCTCTGTCTCAGGCACACATGCAGCCCCCGGCACTTTGGAAAGTGGAGGGAGTGGTGCGCTCCAGTGGGATAGTATGGGTTCATCATCACGTTCGGTTTCCACAGCCACTGTCATGTGTCTATTGTGTCTCCTACCTCCATTAGTTCTGCCTTGTAGAGTGTGAGGCTACATTAACAACAATGTGTTAACCCTTGAAGGCTCAGCCGAGTGCAAAAAAAATTTCCCTGGAACCTAACCCCCCCCCCCCCCGTTTAAATTCATTCTTATGGGGAAATTGGATTTGCTTAACATCGTTTCGCTTAAAGTAGCATTTTTCAGGAACATAACTACAATGTTAAGTGAGGAGTTACAGTACAAGTCTTTGCAGTGTATAAAAACAAAAAATAGTATTTTTCAATTAACCTAATACAAGTACTGTAGTGCAATCTCTTTATCATGAAAGTTGAATTTACAAATGTAGAATTATGTACAAAAAAAGCTGCATTCAAAAATAAAACAATGTAAAATTGTAGAGCCTGCAAGTCCACTCAGTCCTACTTCTTATTCAGCCAATTGCTCAGACAAACAAGTTTGTTTACATTTGCAGAAGATAATGCTGCCCGCTTCTTGTTTATGATGTCACCTGAAAGTGAGAACAAGTGTTCTTGTAGAACTGTTGTAGCTGGTGTCCCAAGATATTTATGTGCCAGATGCGCTAAGGATTCATATGTCCCTTCATGCTTCAGCCACCATTCCAGAGGACATGCGTCCATGCTGATGACGGGTTCTGCTCAATAACAGTCCAAAGCAGTGCGGACCGATGCATGTTCATTTTCATTATCTGAGTCAGATGCCACCAGCAGAAGGTTGATTTTCTTTTTTGGTGGTTTGGGTTCTGTAGTTTCCGCATCAGAGTGTTGCTTTTTAAAACTTCTGAAAGCATGCTCTACACCTCATCCATCTCCAATTTTGGAAGGCACTTCAGATTCTTAAATCTTGGGTCGAGTGCGGTAGCTATTTTTAGAAATCTCACATTGGTACCTTCTTTGCATTTTGTCAAATCTGCAGTGAAAATGTTCTTAAAATGAACAACATGTGCTGCATCCGAGACTGCTGTGACATGAAATACATGGCAGAATGTGGGTAAAACAGAACAGGAGACATACAATTCTCCTCCAAGGAGTTCAGTCACATATTTAATTAACGCATTATTTTTTTAACTAGTGTCATCGGCATGGAAGTGTGTTCTCTGGAATGGTGACCGAAGCATGAAGGGGCCTACGAATGTTTAGTATATCTGGCGCTTAAATACCTTGCAGTGCTGGCTACAAAACTGCCATGCAAATGCCAGTTCTCACTTTCTGGTGACATTGTAAATAAGAAGTGGGCAGTATTATCTCCCGTAAATGTAAATAAACTTGTTTATGCGATTGGCTGAACAAGAAGTAGGACTAAGTGGACTTGTAGGCTGTAAAGTTTTACATTGTTTTGTTTTTGAGTGCAGTTATGTAAAAAAAAAAAAATCTACATTTGTAAGTTGAACTTTCACAACAAAGAGATTGCACTACAGTACTTGTATGAAGTGAATTGAAAAATACTATTTTTTAATCATTTTTTACAGTGCAAATATTTGTAAAAACGGTAATATACACTTTGATTTCAATTACAACACAGAATACTATATGAAAATGTAAAAAAAAATCTAAAATATTTAATAAATGTCAATTGGTATTCTGTTGTTTTAACAGTGCGATTAAAACCGATAAATAGTGATTAATTTTTTAATTGCGATTAATTTTTTTGAGTTAATCGCATGAGTTAACTGCGATTAATCGACAGCCCTAGTTATTTTATAAGGTTAAAGAAGGGAAACATACACACACAAATGAGTTACAATTTTAGGTTTCAAAAGGTGATAGTAGCTGATGTATATGCAAGTGCTATATATCCCCTAGGGCTTAAACAAACTAAGCAGCTTAGGGATCCCTTGCTAATGCTTAGAAATATTGCCCCCTCTGAATTCTAAGCAGCATAGTGGTGATAATTTCTCTTTAACAAGGATTTTTATTCCCTTCCCCCAGCATTCAAGCTGTGGTGGGACAAGGGCTTGTGCATGACCAGCTTCATGGGGAAGCAATCATCTTTTGTCTTTGTCCACTGATGTTCCACAATGGTTTGTCTGGTGTCTTTAGGCCTTACTTTGTTGGGGAGGAGATGACACCTCTTGTGGTAAATTAGTAAGTCAACATTTGGTGATGCTTCTCCCCAGCTGTGGGGGTTTACAGTCTTAGCAAACATTTTTATATTTGCAGAACAAACACTTAAATAATACCTTATAACATGGGATACAGGCCTCTACTAAGCAAGTAAGATTATATAAGTAAGATTAATACATGCAGTATTCTACAAGCATTTCATAAAATCTACATTCTTATAACTCTAGTACCTATTTTAACGGTCCTAACACACAGGTGAGCCAGACTGGGTTCCATCTATGCATTTGTCAGTGTTCGGTGTGGTCCGGGGGCCTTGGCATGAGCTGGCACATGGTGTACAAGTGTCACAATCACCCCTTACAGCATCAAATGTGTAGGTTAAATATGATCCCTTCAGATCTTTGGTATGACACCTGCCAAAAGATTGCTGCTGCTACTCACTGACTTTAGCTCAGTGAATATGTCTCATATCTTATTGCCTTCATATCCTGCTGCTGCAAGATGTGCACCCTTTTCCTGAAACACAGATTTGGGCCTCTTTGTGTTTCATCCATTCAACAGCAAGTCTTGCTGGTTAGACGGGGGGCAATTTAAAGCTATCTTCAAAGGTGTTCACATCACATCAGTGTATCTCTTTCACTTAATCATGGCTTGCGTAAGTTCAAGAAAGCAACCCTGTCTTTAGCTTCTCAGGCATTCTTATTCATTAAAGGATAGAATTTATGCCGTGCAGGTTCTTAACTGGAGGAAGATCTCTGGGAGATTTGGAGCAGGCACTGAACTCCAGGATCAGTTGGGTACCTTGTCTGAGTGCCCTGAGAACTGCTTGACTCACTTCACCTTCACAAGCCTTAGTTCTGTATTATGTCTTGATTCTCAGTCAGGATGGGAGCTGCACTGTAGAACTATAGGTGCCCGTCCCAAAGAGCTTTCAGAAAGCAGCCATGATCAGCAGGACTCTTACTCTTTATTGAGCACTGTTAGGAAGTGTGACCCAGGTAAATACACCAAGGAGAAGGAGGATGCTTAATGTCAGTCAGACAGTTCAGACCCCTAACATATTGATGACCAGAGGAATGTCCAGGCTCTAAATGGGGTGAGCGTTACTTGTTTTTCCTTGTGCTTGGTAGATTCTTAGTGGGAAGCTCCAGGGATAGAATGGGGTTTAAGGAGAGATGTGACCATGAAAATTACTAGTCAGGTACAAAATCGACTCACCACCTTTTACTATGGCAATAAGGAGGAGAAATTGAAGGTGTGAGAAAAATTACACACTACAGACAAATGGGCAAGTAGAATGTAGTGTGGGTAGTTTGTAACTGAGGGACCACAGCTCAAGATCCTTCATTGCCATTGATGAGAGGGTCCTCTTCAGGCTTCCTGCTGAGTGCCAGATTAATTCCAGCTTTGCTTTTGAGTGACCTTCATATCTACTGGGGCCAGTGGGCATTGGTGTTTTGCTTTTTGTTTCTTCAAAGAATGGTCTGCAATGATTCCATCTGTCCTCACAGGAGTGTGTTCCAGTCCCAGCAACATCTCCTCTGTTTCTCAACTGTGAGCATGACCCCCCCCCAGTTTCACTGGGAAGAGCACAGCTGCTGCAGCTGTTTCACATGCTGTCAGAAGAGTCCAGGGGCTTTAGCCCCTGGAAGTGGGGATAGAGTCAGGATCCATGCAGTGTGAGGGCCAGTGTTACCCCAAGGATATGGGGAAAGGGCCAGATGACAGCAACTTGATAATAACCAGTGTTGGGAGCAGGCAGGTCTGATGAGGCAGCAGATGGAGATCATTTCCAGGTTTCTCAATATGCCTTGTGATTGCGATACATTTCTTTGTATTTACACTTCTGGGGCATCTTGTGCCCAGTAGGGGGCAGTGTTGAGGGGCTTGCAACACTTCCCCTGCTCAGCCTGTGGCATATGCATGATGCACAGAGCTGAGCGATTGTAGGCAGAGCCGCAGGACAGGATCCAGCCATGTTGGAGAACAAGGACTACACTGTTCACCTGAGGAAAAGAGGGGGCATGCATTCCTAGGCACTAGACACCCCAGAGTTTGGCTCTTCCTCATTTCGTTTGGGTATAACTGGGAAGGAGAGAAGTGACCAAGGAGCTGCGACAGAAACAACAGGAAAGGGAATATCTTGAGGAGATAGGATGGAAGGAAGGAAGGAAGGGGACAGTGGAGAAATAAACCAGGTACCGTAAGAGGGGGAAACTGAAGAACCACAAAATGCCAAAGACAGAGAGGACATTTAAAAGACATAGATAGATATAGATATATGTTGTGTTAGGTACAGTACAAACACATAGTGAGAGACAGTCCTTGCCCACAAAGAGTTACAGTCTGTTTAGAAAAGAAAGACAAAGGGCAGGAGGGGAAACAGAGGCCCAGAGTGGCGAAGTGACTTGCCCAAGGTAACCCACTGAGTCAGTGGCAGAGCCAGGATTAGAACACTGATCTTCTGAGTCCCAGGTCTGTATTCATTAGACCACACTTCCTCCCAAGCACTTGGAAAAGAGGCAGAGATGACAATTTAAGACTCAGTGAGGTGGGAGCCAAAGTCATTTGTACAGGATTCTAATCGGTTTTTTATATGATGATGAAGGGTGGCCTGTGGTATGGGGTCCCCTGCAGACAGCACAATGGAGGGGCCTGGAAAGCGTCCGAGATAGGACAGAGGGGCGTGGGTGCCCCACAGGAAGCAGGATGGAGATGCTGACAACCAATGTCCCTTGCTAAGCAGGGCTGCTTTGCTCCATTGCTGCTGAGAGTTTGGGTGTGGGGATGGGTCCACTTGAACCTCTTCCAGTGTCCCTGCCCTCTCCTAGTGATTCAGCCACAGAAAGTATGTGTTGGGGGCTGGGTAACTGAGTTTGGCCCTTTTAAGATCATCCTCAATATGAAAAGGAGTACTTGTGGCACCTTAGAGACTAACCAATTTATTTGAGCATAAGCTTTCGTGAGCTACAGCCCACTTCATCGGATGTAGCTGTAGCTCACGAAAGCTTACGCTCAAATAAATTGGTTAGTCTCTAAGGTGCCACAAGTACTCCTTTTCTTTTTGCGAATACAGACTAACACGGCTGTTACTCTGAAACCATCCTCAATATGTTACTCTGGATCAGTTTGGTGGCCAGGATTGCAGGGGAGACCATACCAGGTTCACGGAAGTCTGGGGTTTATAAATTCATAGATTCCAAAGCCAGAAGGGGTGACTGTGATCATCTGGTTGGACCTCCTACATAACACTGGCCATAGAACTTCTCCAAAATAATTCCTAGAGTGGATCTTTTACAAAGCATCCAGTCTTGATTTAAAAATTACTGTTGGTAAATTGGTCCAATGGTTAATTGTTCCAACGGTTAATTGATGGGCTTTGGGGTTTTTTTTTTTATTTGAACTCTATGAAGTGAAGAGACGGGGGTGGCATTCCTCCACCCAGAAACACTATCCCCTCTCTGCACTCGTGGTAGGATGCAGCAGATACAAGCATCATCTGTATCCCAGTCAATTACAGTGTGCATAGGAACTTTAAGGAAAGTCTGTACTTCTCAACACATGAGATCCAAAGGGAGTGTCTAGACATGGGGCACGATGGGAGAGAAGAATGAGCTCAGTGGGGACATAGGAGGCTCAAGCAATGGGACTTAAAGGTTTTATTGGTCAGGCTCAGTGGACCATGTGGCATCTGGTCAGTTAGCGCAGGGAATCTGGATTGCTCGACTATCCCAGGTTCTCCAGGACACCTTGTGACCCTGTCACTCTGTCGCCTGCTCTCCACAAAACCCATGGGCCTAGTGGAGAAGAGTGTAGGTCCCCAATTACAGAAATCCTTAGCTCGGCCACGTAACTCTGTGGAACCCTGACTCTGGGGGCTACAAGGCTGACTGTCTCCCCTCAGTGCCAGCTAGATAGCCATGGTCATGTCCTAATGTCACTCTTGGATTTTCCCTCTTGTTTCTCTGCAATTGTTCACCTCAGGCATGGTAGTAAGGATAGTAACATAGGCCCAGTCCAGACTTCCAGACTTTTATTGTTGGAGGCAGGTCCTCCTTTCCAGGCTCACAGCTGACATGCAACATTTGTATCATGTGTTCTACTTGCCAGTGCCACCCACTTGTTGCTAATCGCATGCCTGTCAAGATACTAGTGACTCCTTTGGGAGCAGTGATGCCCTGTGGGCAGCAGCTCCCCTGGCCTCGCATGCAGGGTAATGGAGATGGATAACATGTGTGATGGCTCTTCTCTTCTCAGGGCTCTAAAGAGTGACAGCTTCGCCTGGGAAGGAGAATTAGAGAACTGTGTCTACAGCAAGGTGACAGGAAGCCAGCTGGCACATCCCAAGTATCAGCCAACTGCTGGCAGCTATCAACTCCATTTTGCCGTGCAGCAACTCCAGCAGCAGAAGCTTCAGTCCCGACAGCTCTTGGAGCAAAGCCGAGCCCGGCACCAGGTAACTGAGACAAAAGTCTGCCTGAGAAGGACCACTGCCGGTTTCTACACCTGTGGGCCGGCATGGGGCAGTCTCACACCCAGGACATGGCACAAGGTTTTGTGGGGAGGAAGCACCACGTGTGGGTTATGAGGACAGGACTGAACTTATATTCAGTGATTCGGATAGCAGCCTAATGCTGCTGTCCCTCTTGGCCTCCCTGCTGGGTCAGGATCCCTCTCTAGTTGGCTATCTGAGTGCTGCTGCTCACTATCCTACCTAGTTCCTGAGTCAGAGCCCAGCCTTACCTGGCCCAGAGATTCTTTGTCTGTAAATCCCATAGTTGTGGTGGCATGTGTTTGTGTCCACCAAGAGCACATGTGGTTTACCTATACGAGTGTCATTGCTACGTTTGTGTGTCTCCATTCCCCAGAGTCTCATAGCTGTGTTGACATGTGTCTCTGCCTTGTGAAGTTGGTACTAGTGGTCTCTGTTTCAGCTGCAGCTTGACCAAGTCCTCTCCCACACACCACAGTACCCATGCACCAAACAATGTAGACTGATAGGAAAAGGACTTCACCACAGTGAAGACCAAACATTACCTGGATTGCTTCATTTCTGGGGAAGTCTCCACTCTTCCTGTGAGGGAATAAGGTTCATCTTTGCCAGGAATATTCTAAGTGCCTTAAATACACAATAGACACAGGTATAGAGCCTGAGCCGAGGTGTGAGCTTCTCCCACACCTTCCAGGGCCTGCTACACACCATCATTATCAGTCAGTGCATCTAATGTTTCCTTTAATTGCTAGGCACTCAGCCATATGGCACAGAGTCATTCCCTTGACACCATTGGAAGAGACAGAGGGAGACACAATGCTGTCAAGGCAGGAAGAAAATGGAAACGGGATCAAGATCCTTGAGTCCTGTATGATTCCCATGTAATGAATGGCAGTGTTTCAGCAGCTGTGTCTGGAGCAGAATCTCCACACCCTAGATGGAGACTCTGCAGGGGTTTATAAAGCATGAGTTACCCCATTTCTCATGGAGGGCAGGGTTTCCTTCATTTTGATTGGTGGCTGCAACGGCAGTGGGATTCTTCATGTGCTTGGACCTCCACTCAGCACAGATTGCTTGACCCAAGTTAGGTGGGAGCTATTGGTATTTGCTGGGCAGTCTGGAAGGGATGGCCTCAAACACAAGCAAGAACTAAACATGTGGGGCCCCTCCACCCCCATATCAGGGGCACGAATTACAAGTTACTGCAGGTCCCTAACAAACAGCTTATGGCTCAATTTCCCACCATTCTGGGAGGAAAATCAGAGAGGGAGGCAACTTCTGTCTGTACTGTGTCCTTTCCTTCCCCAAACTCCCCCTCTCCGCTTGCTACCCCTTTGAGCAGGAGCAGAAGGCCCTTCTTTCATCTCTGTCCAAGGGGCTCTGGGTGGGCAGCCGTGGCTGCTGATGAGTGTAGGGTAGCACTGCAAGCCGAGCTGAGCTGTGCCTGTGAGGAGGCTGGAGCTGACCATGGGGGCCTGGCTGAGCCCTCTTCTAATTGCCGACATTGAGCTGATGTTATTTTTGGCCTAGGGCAGAGCCATTACTCAGGAGTTTCTGTTAAAGTGATTCTTTGTTAAGCCTCCACTCCTCGCCCCCGCCCCCCGAGCCGAACAGTTCAGAGCTGCAATATCGAGGCCATTGCCTTGCCACGGGCTCAGGCAGCTCTGAAATTGCCATTAATGAAGAAAGGGATTTGTTTAACACTCAGGGTATGTCTACACTGCAATTAGACACCCACGTCTGGGCCATGCCAGCTGACTAGGGCTGACACTCCTGAGCTAAGGGGCTGTTTAATTGCTGCATAGAAGTTCAGGCTGCAGCCTGAGTTCTGGGACCCTCCCACCTTGCAGGTCCTAGAGCCTGGGCTTCAGCTCAACCTGAACATCTACAGCACAATTAAGTAGCCCCGCAAGCCTGAGTCAGCTGGCAGAGGCCAGCTGCAGGTTTTTAATTGCAGTGTAGACATACCCTCAGACTTCCTTGTATTGAAAGCCAGGTCTTAATAGAGAGAGTGTCTCTCGGATACATCTCCTCCCACTTGTCTTTGCCTGGTGCCAAACAGATCTCCCATCTCAGTCACAATTGCACTGACCTCTCCTGCTTAGTAGCCAGAGCACCCCAACAGACTCACCATCGCCTACCCTACCACCACCTCCCTCTCCTGTTCACTGTTGCCTTCCCTGTCCCCGTCATTCACCACTGTTTGGCTCCCCCAACCTACCCTTACAACTCACCCTCCCCCATCCCATTACCTCCTCTCACTCACTTTGGTCCAAGCCCCAGCCCTCACTCCCTTCCATTCACCACTGCCAGGTCACCATCCTGCTTATTTTCACTGTGGCCTCCTGCCTTCCCCTTCCACTCACCATTATCTGTGCCTCCCCACTTCCTCTCTACTCACTGCATTTGGGCCCCCACTCACCTGCTCACTATCACTTGGGCCTTACCCATCTCCCACTCATTGTCACCCAGGCCTCCTACCCCCATACCTACTCCATTGTCCAAGACCCATCCCACTCCACTCTTTGTCTGCCCCCCATCCACTGTCCTGCTTGCTGCACCCAGGTCCTCCTACTTTTTTCCCAATTCACAATGCCTGGGCCTCACCCCCTTGTAACGATAAAACATCCTTATGCCAATGACACCAATGGCTTGTGTATGACACCAGTGGCTTGTGTGGCAAAAGGACATTAGGAATGTATTTAATCACTGTAGTAGCTGGACATAAGGGGAGGAGCCAGGAGCAGGTGACCAGCCCACTCTGCACACAACACATTTTGGAAACCTCTGGCTTAAAACTTTTCCTTCCATCTTTCTCTCTTTGTCTCTTTCCTTCCCCCATTTGTCACTTCCTTCCTCTTGCTTTCTCCCTCTGTCCTCCCTTGCCATACCTTAGATCTGCACTCACAAAAAGCCCTTTTCTGAGGTGGCATCTCATGACGATGAGTTTTCCCCCACTCCTTTACCCAAGCACTCTGGCTTGGAGGTTGGGAATGAGAAGTGTTTATTGGCATCCTGAGGGTAGGGCCCACAGAAACCATGTGTTCTCGCAGGCAGGGTGCCTGGGGTTGGAGGAGGTCAGTGGGTAGCATCAATGGGTCTTTCACAGCCTTCCTCACCTTGCTGAGGGCTCCCTATGTACTGCACACTCACAGTGCTGGGAGGGCAGCCTCAACACAACCAACTCTTGTTGCTCTGATCCAAGAAAATTCATTGCACAAAGCCAGAAAAATTCTGCATTCATCTGGGAATTGCTCCTGCTTCTCAGAGCACTTAGAACACTGTGTGTAATGTGGGGGAAGGGAGAGAAGACTGGCAGGAGAATTTGGAGACTCCATCAGCACAGCCTTGGGGAGTGGTACAGAGGAGAATAAGGCCTTCACCTCAGACCTCTGGGTTTAGAGAAGTGCAGCACACCAGCCTCCAGGTTCCCTGGCTTTGGGTTTACCTCTTCTAATAGATCCTGAGTTCTTCCCTCAGAACCTTAATCAGGGTTGAGAAGTTTTACTAAATCTAATTTTATTCATTTTCCAGACTGTTCAGTTCCTGCTCCCTGGCACCCTTTATTCTGTGGTCCCGTCGATAGGATACTGGACTGGGACTCAGGACACCTTGTTTCTATTCCTAACTCTGTCAGGTCACTTGGGGACCTTAAGCAAGTTATTTCATTGCTTTATGCATAGGCACTGACTCTGTGGGTGCTTCACGGCTGGAGCACCCATGAAAAAAAAATAGTGGGTGCTCAGCACCCACCAACGATAGCTGTTTGGCGGTGCTGCCGATCAGCTAATCAGGGGTGCTGCTCCAGGAAGTATTTGGGGGAGGGTGGAGAGCAGCAAGTGGCTGGTGGATGGGGGCAGGAAGAGGCTGAGCAAGGGTGGGGCCTTGGGGGAAGGGGCAGAGTGGCGGGGGAGGGGGGGTTTCAGGGTAGAGCCGGGGTGGAGCAGCACTGAGGAAAAATAAAAGTTGGTGCCTAAGGCTTTGTGCCTCAGTTTCCAATCTGTTACTGACACACTTGTGTGAATTGCTCTGAGAGCTGTGGATGAAAAGAGTTATAGTAGTGCTGAGAACTTGATACTGTTAGGAGCAGGAGAAATGAAGCCCAAGTGGAAAAGGCCTATCATTTGCAGGCAGTATCACACTATCTGTTACTGTGAGTGCTTTGGACCCTGCATTCTGTGTATCTCCAGGCCACAAAGAGGGCATTTCCATATGATGTTGCAATTCCAGTCATGGCTTCGGAATTGCCTTGGTGAGGCAACCCAGCCATTTCCCAGCAGCCTAGGTGCTCATGCCACGGCTTCTCTGGTCACCTCACTGATATGTCATGTCCTTGAAAGGTGCCTTGCTGTACTGAGAGCAGTTTCTGTTTTCCCCTTCTCTATATGATGTCTGGTTTGGATGTGTCTGTTTGTCCACAGGCAGTGTGTGAGTGAGTAACAGCAGCACCACTGTGCATGATTCAAGGAAGGGCCTGCTCTCTGTGCTGCTGAAAGCCTGATGTGTTGGAAGTGAGCTGTATGAATGGAAGGACAGGAGTGTCATATTTAAAGCCATATGTATATGTGCAAACGGAAGGCATGCTTTGTGCTGTACAAACTCTGAGGAGTGCACAATCTAAGACAAGTAGTCAGGGGAAGGGGAATAACAATATAGGCAATTTATATACAAGTCAACTTGATTCACTATAGACAACATGGCAAAAATGGGTCTTAAAGAACTATTTAAATTTGGAAGAGAGAGGTCCTTTTTGGAGGAGCTCAGGGATATTGTACCATTCATAGGGGCCTGCACGGGAGAAGGCACAAGGGTGATTGTGTGAGAATCTGACAGACAGATGGAGGAGGTTGGGAGCACTGGCAGAGTGCAGGGGACAGAGAGCCAGCATGAAGCTTGACAAGGAAGGATAAGTAGGGAGGGGCAGAGTTATGTAGAGTTTTGAAGGTGATGACAAGAAGCTTAAATCTGATACTGGAGTGGTTCAAGGAACAGGAGTTACATGATCAAACCAACAGGAAAGGAAGAAAGTTTATCAGCAGCTGAAGGGAGCGATGAGTGACGTGATCTGACCTGGATGTTGTTACCAGAGATGCCCTTGCCTAGGAAATTAAACAATCAGTGTTTACTTTCTAATTGTTCCCTCTACTGGGGAGTTGCCACTAACTGTCATGGAGGCTTCTTCTCCCCTATGTAGGTTTGTTCTGTTTAGCCTGTATCTATTTTATGTGTATGGGCAGCTACTGGATCTAGAGCTTTATCCTAAACATTGCATATGGGAAATGAGAAATATGTTAAATTAAAACAACCCTAGTTCAGTCATATAGTAAAATGATTCCTATCAATGCAGCCTTGTGTCAGAAAGGGTCAGATAAAACATTTAACAAATGATAATGAGTATTGGGGTCACTCATGGTTACAGTTTCAATCAGTAGTTTAAATAGTTTTCTGATATAAATACTGTGTCCAGTTCATCCCCAGTTGCTAAATAATTCCTCTCTTCCCTTATACCCTTCAGAAAGTTGCATGGTCCCAAGTTAGTCAGCACATAGCTAAGCTAAGGAGATTTAACTTTCCTCATAACTAATTCCTTTTACTCTTTTCTGGATGTCTTCCAATTTGTCAGTGTCTCACTGGGAATGTGGGGCATTCAAAGCAGGTGTGGCTGCACTAGAAAAAAAACCCTCCCCCCCTTTGCTCTGGGATGCAAGGCCTCTCTGAGAGCAGCCTAACCTGCATTGACATTTTTTGCTACCATGTTGCATTAAAGACTATTTAGCTCCCTCCCTGATCTCCTTCATACATTTCTTTTCCCAGTTTTCTCCCTTGGATTATTTTTCTGCAAATGTGTTAACTGCAGTTTTCCAAGGCAAATCCAATTTTTATTTGCTACCTATGGGGTCATATCTTTAGTTTATGTACAGCAGAACCTCAGAGTTACCAACACCAGAGTTACAAACTCACCAGTCAACCACCCACCTCATTTGCAACCGGATGTACTCAATCAGGCAGCAGAGACAAAAAAAAAAAAAGAAGCAAATACTGTACAGTACATTACTGTGTTAAACGTAAACTACTAAAAAAAGGGGAAAGTTTTTAAAAAAGATTTGACAAGGTAAGGAAACTGGTTTTGTGTTTGTTTCACATAAATTAAGATGGTTAAAAGCAGCATTTTTCTTCTGCGTAGTAAAGTTTCAAAGCTGTATTAAGTCAATGTTTAGTTATAAACTTTTGAAAGAACAACCATAAAGTTTTGTTCAGAGTTATGAACATTTCAGAGCTCTGAACAGCTTCCATTTCCAAGGTGTTAGTAACTCTGAGGTTCTACTGTAAAATAAAATAACTCCACTGAAGTCAGTGATGGTATGTTGATTTATACCACCTGAAGTTCTGCCCCCTGTTTCTAATCTCATTATATTTATGTATTTATTTATTTATTTATTTCAGCACACACAATGTGCTGAATACTTTACAAATATATAATAAAACCCAATTTGTGTCCCAGAAAGCTCACAGTTTAAGAAAACAAACTTCGTGATAAAGGGGTTGGGTAGAAGGAGAAAGCATACAGTCAGTTTATTTTAACATATATCAAGACAGTCCCTCTCCTGAATAGTTTACAAAGTAGGACCCACTGTACTATAATTTGTGAATTCTATTAATGTGCTCTCCTTTTTCTAGATCATTAATGAAATCCTTACAGCAGATTGGCCCTTACACTGACCACTGTGGTTCCACACTAGACTTCCCTTCCCACAACTCAGTATTTTGCCAATTATCATTACTTTTTGCCCCTTTGTTTGGTCACTCAGCCAGTTTTCTACCATATCCACGCTGATTTGACTGAACTTTGTAAATATATTTAATAGAAAACTGTAGCAAATGCTTTACAAACATCCAAAACCTCATCACATTATACACACGTATTTTGTAATTCTGTCCCAAAAGGCAATTATGTTTGTCTGGTGAGCTAATCTTTATAAATCCTCATTTCTGCTTGTTGCTTGTGATTCTGTCATTCTCAGGTTTAGTGATTATTTATTGATTTTACTTGCGGCATTTGTTCTATTATTTTTCTAGGGATAGATGTTGGATATATGGGAGGGTAAGTGGCAGGATCCTTCCTTCTGTTTTTGAAGATCATTAGCATAACTGTTTTAGTTCAAACTTCTGGTACTTCCTCACTTTAATTGTGAGTGGGTACAGGAAGCTTGGTTTCTGCTTGCTGATACCTTACCATGTGCCTCACCCTGACTGGCAAATTGTACATGACATTTTCTAATTAAAAAGCATTCTTTTTGTGCAGCTATCATTCTGTCTGTACTTTATTTCTGTGTAAAATGAGGAGAGGTGTGATCTACTGGTGTGAGTACAGGACTGAGACTCAGGAACTCCTGAGTTCTAACTCTAGCTCTGAGGGTGGCTCCATCTGTGGCAGGTCACTTGCCCTCTCTGTGGCCCAGAGTGCCCACCTATAAAACGGGGTTAATACTCCAGACCTGTCTGCCAGGAATGTTGTGGGGATTAATTAGCTAATGTTTTTGCAGTGTTTTGAAGATGCAAAGTCCTGTATTGTGCTAAATATTATGCAGATTTGTGTTCTTGGCACCTTCCACAGGGGAGGGCATGAGTCTCCTCAGGAGCCAGTCCAACTCTCCAGCATTGTAAGCCCTGTTCTGGATGTTTCCCTTAATAACTGTTGGGTACTGGATGCTCCTGGGCTGTTTATATCAGAGTTTCTTCCATGCTACAGTCCTCCCTAGAACTGGACTTTGTGGATCCTGAATGATGAGGGCGCACCTCCTTGTGTGTATGTGCTGAAATCTCTTCCCATCCCTTTCTCTGTCTGGCCTTTGTTTGCACAGTAGCTTCTTCTGGTTTCCTGCCCCGCCCCCATAGGGTTCACAGCAGGGCAGCGTGCTTTGTAGCTGGATCCAGAAGCCATGGTCAGTGTCAACCCCCTAGTCTCTACACCCTGGCTGCGGTGGAAGGCAGCCAGGATCTCAGCACAGTCTGGAGACAGAGGCCTTTCAGAAGTCTATTGTCCCGAAGCAAAACAGCCCTAACCTTTCCTTAGGCAGGTCTCGGCCGTGCCTCTGATGATCAGCCTGTGTTATAAGAATTCCTGTTTGTTCTTCCTTCTGGGTGACTGACCTTCTTGCCTGAGCATGTTTGGGGAGGTGACGTAGACAGTACAGTGCAAGAGTTTTGCAAACTCCAGGTGTCAGGATTTTAGTAACAAGGGAAAAGCACTTAAAAAAAAAATTCTTGTGCATGGATGCAGTGAGGAGCGGTCTCTGGGTCAGGGGAGGAAAGCTCAGTGAGTGGGGAGACTCCATCCCTTCCCTGATAATGTGATGGGCTCTCAGCTGTACTGGACTAAGCCAAGAGTGTGGCATTTACTGCCTTCCTCCTGACTTGTCATTTATACAGTTGTACCTGAAGGTAATCCTGCTCAGGACTCCAGGATCAAAATGGAGCTGCAGGACATGGAGAGGTTAACGAGGAGTAGAAAGCTCAGCAGATCTCGTCAGTGAATTGTAGTGGAAAAGGCCTGGTTTGGCTCTCACATTCCCCTTTCTCCCCCCAGGCTCTGCCTGTCAGAAACTCCCTCCCACACGAGTGCCCTGCCATTTGCCAGAGAATTGTGGGGGAGAGGGGCTTTTCCTGTCTTTATGCTGGGACTCAGCCAATCCTCAGATTGTGGCTTTCTCTGGAGCCTGGAGCCCACTCACTGTGCCTCTGTGTGTTCCTCACCAGAGAAAGAAACTCAGGACAAATGCAACCAAGTGCACTGAAGCCCCAACCTTTCCCAGGAGACTGGCTAGTGCTCACCCTTTCCCCTCATCTTTCATAACTGACTTTTCACCAGTAAGCCACATGACTACAGTTCACTGCTCTGAATGGGGATCTAACTAAGCAGCTTTGAGGAAGGATAAGACAGAGTTCCAGGCAGGTTTCAACTTCCTAAAGAGAATTGAGTGCTTCTTTGAATCTCAGCTGAGTTGGTGCAGAGAGCCATTCCCCTCCTCTGCCACCTGTGTCTTTGTTCTTCAGTGCCTGGCAGTACACAAGCTATTTTGCCCCATCTCCCAAACCTTCAGCATATCTCTCCCTTCATGACTGGGAGCTTTCCTCTCTCCCCAAAGCATCCCCAGAGCCTGAGTCAGGGGGAAATCCTCTTTAGCAGTTTGCCCTCTTAGTGCCCCTTGCTTCTGTAAGGGTAATTTAGGGCTTCCTATTAGCTCAAAGACTAGGAGGAGGTTGGATCTGGGAGTCAGTGTTGTAGCACCTGCTATGTTGTGCCACAGTAGCAGAGTTTGTTGGCATTTCTAGAACTAACCCTGACTTTCCAAGGCTGTAGAATTCTGCTATAAAAACTCCTTCATGGAATCAGTCACCGTCAGTTTGTATCTGTCTCTGAGACTGTCTCAGGAGCCTTCTAGTTGGGTGGTCCCCTTTACCAGGTCAGGGCTTTCTCTTCCCAGGCAAGGCTCTTCACCACATGGGTTCTCCCGGTGGAGTTGCAAAGGGAAAATAACCAATCCCTGTATCTTGTTTTCTACCAGGCTCTCTTTGCCAACCACCCACCACCCAGCTCCAACAATATATCCGTGCCGGCTGATTCCGGTGCCCGCAAGACATCAAGTGCCACTTCCAGCATCCAGAAGGTGACCAGTTCGCACAAAGTGATGCCATCCCAGAGTACATCCTCTCACCTGGTCCCCAAGCCTCCAGCCAACCATAGGCAGGCAGTGGTCAGAAAAGTGGCAGCCCAGAGGATTTCCAAGTAAGTTTTTCCTGTGCCAGAAAAATCTGTGAGGAACACATTGCCAGCAAGTGTCTTTGATACAGATCCTTTGGGGCGTTCTTCCTGAATCTCTGAGACCTTGGAAGAATCTGGCCTCAATACACTGGAGTAGTTGTACCCTAAAATGGAGCTTTACCTCAGAGTGTAAGCAGGGCCATAGCTTCATACAAATATGAGGATATAGGAATTGCCATACGTATTGGAGAAGTGGGCTACCTAGGTCACTAGCCTGTCTCTGACAATGGTGAGTGGCAGGTGCTTCTCGGGGGAACAAGACTAGAGTAACAAGGTGTGTTGGAGGTGCATGGACAGAGTTGTGCTGGAGAAGCTGGTACATTTCCTGCCTGCACTATGTCTGTCTTTAGATAGTGCATTAAATTCATCCCCAAGAACTATCCATAATGGACTCATCTGCCTATAGGAGAAGTTTCTTCCTAACCCCATCAGCTAGTGGTTGATTTGTCCCAAAGCATGAGGGTTTGTATCCCCATATACGCTTTATTTATATTTATGTCATTTCCCATATAAATGTCCAATGCTATTTGAACCCTACTAAGCTTTTGACCTCCAACCCATCCTGTGGCTGTGATTTCCACAGGTTAGTTATGTGCTGTGTACAAAAAAATAATATCCTTTTATCAGTTTCAAAGTTTGTTGCCTTTTAATTTCCTTGAGCATCCCCTTGTTCCAGTGTTATGATAGGGTAATTTTATTTGTACAATTCATTGTTCTATGTCTCTGTATCATGCCCCCTTTCATTTTTCTTCTCTGTAGACAGAAAAGTCTCCACCTTTACAATGTATCCTCATATTGAAGTCTCTCCAGCCCTTATCCTTACCCGTCTTTGGACTTGTTTTAATCTCTAAAACACTGATGGGGGGGAACTACATTCATAACCCCCTCCCCTCAGTTCTGTTTGATTCCTGCCAGATTCTCTGACTCCTCGCAGCCCCTTCCCTATTTAAGAGAGAGGCTTTAATAAAAAATAATCATTTTTCTAAAAGCCCCCCTGCGGAAGTGCTTAGATGCAGCATAGAGGTGCATTGGCAATGCTGTGGTTGGGGGGCTGAGGGAACAGGACTGGAATAATAAGGTGTTTTGGAGGAACATGGGAAGAGATGTGCTGGAGAAGCCTTTATATTTCCTGCCTGCAGAATGCCTATCTTTAGACAGTGCACTAAATTCATCCCCCAAAACTATTTAAAAAGAAAACAAGACATTAGCAGGATTGGTTGACTCAGTGAGGGCGGCTGTGATCATGAGGTCTGGCAGGTCTGTGCTGGTGAATTCACCATCCAATTCTCTTTGTGCTGGGGTGGCTCATGTTAGTACAGGTGACAGGCTGTGTCAGTGGGTTTCTTTGCTGGGCAGCAGGGATGTGTATTTGAAGATGCCGGTGTGCTGTGCTCACTTGTTGGCAGAGAGAATGTTTATCCTTGTGAGATGGAATTGCAGCTTCTTGGACAGACTTTGCTTCGCTGCATTTTTGTGGTTTCTGCTCTGTGACAGGCAGGAGTGTGGGAAAACCGGAAAAAGCTCAGCACCAAAAATGCACAGAAGGAGGGGGTGGGGGGGTGAAGCAGAAGATTCCTGCAAAATTTCAGAAACGTAATCCAAGTATCGAAGGCTGCAAGGAGCCACTCCGGAAATACTTTCTGAGTTGCCTTTTGGACTCCAGGACAAGGCTCTAAACCCATTCTTGCCATTCGTGTGATCTCACAATAATATTTTTTCACTTACATGGAAAGAAGCAGTGCCCAGCTATTCTTCTAGCATACTGGAAGCTGACCATTTTCAAACCATTGTCCTTCCTACCTAATCTATCCATCCGAATCAGAGAAAAGACCGGAGGTATTGTGTACAAAGTAGGGTGAATGGAGGAAATTCTTCTTCAAAGAATCACAGAGATTAGAGATGAAAAAGATATCTTCCATGCTTCAGTCCATTCTTTCCATTCTCCAGCTCTTCTGTACAGAGCATTCTCTGATGCTATGTTCAGCCTGCTTTTAAATAACTCCGGTAGCAGGAATTCCGTCACTTCGCCTGGGAGACAATACAAGAGTCTAATCAACCTTATTGCTAGGAAATTTCTCCTGATGTGCAGCCTGAATTTCTCCTTGTTTCTTCCTGTTGCTCACAGATACTTCTTCCAGAACAACCCTCTCCCTCCTAAATACAGTACTTGACATCCTTTGAATCCTCTCCTCCACATCTTCAAGGTTCCTAGTTATAGTTATACTTTCTGAGGTTTCTTTAACCTCTCCTCATATAGTAGTCCTACCCACCAAGTCGTCAATGATCTCATTTTACTTATTGGACCCTCTCCTATTTGTCAAAGTTACGTCTGTGTTCAGGCAGAATTGTAATATTCCAAAAGTGGTTATATCCGAAAGTAGAACTATCACATCCCTAGTCCATGACATGATACTGTGCCTCTTTACATAAAATACAGTGTATCATTTGCTTTTTGGCTGCCATATGAGATTTCCAGCACATCCCTAATTTGCTATCCACCATCTCCCCTAACTCTGTCTTGGCTACTTTCCAGGCCTCCTTCCTCCCAAGAGATCTCAGCCTTGCCTATTTCTTTTAATGGAATATACTGATTTTCATTCATTGAGGCAAAGTCTCATTTTGATCATTCCAATCCTAATGATTCTGTGATTCATTTTTCTCATTTCTCTAAGACCATTTTATTCTCTGTCTCTGCTGTTTGTAGCTTAATATCACATTTTTTTTTCAAAGCTGTTTTTAGAATTCCTTCAGGCTGTGTAGACAATTTTGTCTCCCTGAACCATCTCTTCCTTGCAAGCATTATCATCTCACTCAGCCAGCACATATGGTGTCCAGAAGAGCAGGAGAAGCATGAGAGCGGGAAACCTCAGCTACAAACAAGATAGAGATTCTAAAGATGAACATTACTGACTCATCTAGTCACTCAGGACACAAAAGAAAAAAATAATGGAACAATCAGAGAAGCAAGGCTTGTCTTTTCTATTTCGGTTCCCTTTTGTTTTCTCAGTCTCCCAGTTTGGGAAAGAGGAAGGGTGTCCTTGTTGTGGATTGTGTCTAAGGCAGACTCCTTGCTAAGGTAATGGAGCAGAAAACTGGGGCCTACATTAAGGTATGGAAAAAGACCGTGGAACTAAAACGAACTGTTTAAAGTGCAGCTCTGTTAGAAATGTGAATCCATAAAATGGTCTCATGGGTACCATGTTTGTCTCTCAATAATTTCCAGATTAAATGTGCTCAGATTACAAATAGAAAGATAGCTTTTCTAACTGCTAGCACCACAAACTTGTCCCGGATTCCAGGAGTCAAGCTGGGTTCTTTCCACCCTGTACACTATCATCAGTAATGGTGGTTCTGCAGGCCAAAATTATATCTTTTGTTGGGGTCACCCAGGTGTTACCAAGGGCAGAATTTGGAGACAGTGAGATCACACTGTCACTGAAGCAACATTTATAAACAGTGGGGTCAGGCAGATGTCACTGAGGGCAGCATTTGGTCTGCAGAACCTTCATTACAATGATGATGCGCAAAGCAGAAATAAATCAGCTTGACTTTCAGAGCCTGAAGTGAGTTGTCATGATTGGTAGATAGAAAAAAACATTTTTCCACTTATAATCTCAGAACATTTGGTTTGACTGAGATACAATAAATATGAAATGCTACAATGCTATTTTTAACAGTTGCTATTCAGAGAACTGCTTTTTAAAACCAGAACTGTGACAGCACCAGGTAAAACAGGGCCTTGAAAAGCTGGTGAGCAGAACCATCACTCAAAGAAAAGAACACTGCAGACAAGGGAGAGGAAGTGCCAAGTGGAGAAAAGAAAGCGTATATTCATGGCACCAGCATGCATAGAGCCTGGGGAGACCCATGGGCAGGTCTTTGGCCAGCTGTTCACTGTCAGAACCTGATGGTGATGTCGATCAGTGTAGCACAATCTCTTGTACTGAGCTTTTGTGGTAATGCCATTTCCCAATATTCCCATTCAGGCATCTGCTCTGACTGATTGTTGCCTATAGCCAGTAGTAGTGTGGCTCAGAGGGAATGAAGTTGGTTAGTATGTCAATTTCCCATTCCCAAGAAGAATCCTTCTACACTATTATTCTTTTATATATTTACTTTGTGTGGCACCAGCATTATCTGTGAAAGGTCCAAGAGTTCTGCACTATCATAACCAACACAGGAACAGGGAGGAGATGATACCTTTCTTCAGGCTTCTGCAAATCCACCTTAGAATCGGGTGGAGTCCTGACTGCAATCTGATATTGGCTATAGCCAGCTGCCTTAGCAAGGGCTGGCCAACCCTGGCATATATGCAGAAAGCAGAGGAGGTGGCTGCAGAGAGAGCTCTGCAAATCGCTTCGGTTCTGGTTTGAACCCTATCCTTCCCATGTTTGTTTATTCCTTGGCAGACATGAAGTGTCTCAAGCGTGCTGGGTGTATCTCACACAAAAGCAGAATGCCCACTGTGGAGAGGACAGACAGCAACAGAGGAAGCATGCGGCTGTTATTGGGACCCCTTTCGCTTTCTGCTACTGCTGCACAGAGACATGCTTGTTGTTTTAGCTCCTGAGTGCCTGGGTTAATCAGGCAGCTTGACCCTTAGACATTTTTTGGCAGCTGTAGCAGTGCATCTGAGAGAAATGCCTTGATTTAACATACTGACACAGCTGGGCTCACTAGGCCTACAGCTCTTAGCCCCCGGCCAGCTTCACATCATACACACAGACACACATGCAGAGACACCCTATCCAAGAACAACAAAGAGGAACAAGCCTTACTGGCACTGGCTTTTCACATCTGGTGCTGTCCTCTGGTCGAACCTCAGTTTTTGTATTATGTGAATTTGTTGGGATCAATTCTGTATCCCTAACCCCATATAGTTTCCCAGGAATAAGTTGTAACAATAAAGAGGGTCAACATTTAGATCCCCTGTACCCTGTAGAAGAGCAGCTCCCTCCAAATCTGCAGTCTGTGCCGGACAGCTTAGAAGAAAGTGGTGTTATGTCAAAGTGAAGGATGTCAGCTCCCATTCCAAGGCAGTCATCAGGCTAAAAGAGAATCAAGGCACTGATGAGAATTTATGCAAGGGTGAGAATGGAGAAAAAGCAGTTTTGGGGACATTAAAGAGGAAGAAATAACAGAACTTAGTGAGAGATGGACTGTTGGGGAGAAGAACCAAAGTTGACAGACATTGAGGCCTGGAAAATGGGAAAGACAGTGAAGTTGTCAGGCAACCCAGGGATGGAGAAGAGAGGAATTGGAAGGAAAGATAATCAGCTCAGTTTGGGAAGTATGAACTGGCAATGGGACTTCTAAGAGGACACGAGAGAATTTGAGATGTGAGAATAAATAGATGGCAAGGGATTGGGGCAAAGATGTAGATCTGGGAATCATCTGCATAGAGGTGATATTTGAAACTGCAGGAGTAGATGAGTTTACAGAGAGAAAGAGTACGTAGAAAAAGAAGATGGCGGGCAAGTGTGTGGGATGCCACCAGAGAGAGAGAGAGTTCTGCTTAAATGCAGTTATGGGTAGAAGCATGATCCTGCCGCCCTCAGCACCTCACATGTCTTAGTGTCACACCTGCTGACTTTACTGACACAACATGTTTTTATCTATTAGTCCTGCAAACTTCACACAGCTACAGTGAGTGAGCTGGATTCGACTCTAAATCATGCAGCACTGACAGAGTCGGCAGCTAAATTCCGAGCGCAGAATCCTTATGTAAGAGGCAGAAAGAGAGCAGCTGGACTCTAAGGTCCTGGCTGAAGTTTGCAGCATTGGCAGTAAGAAACCATGAGCACAGTGGATCCAGAACTGTCCCTGAAAAACAATAAACATGGAATCCAGCATGTCATTTGACAATAGCATTTCAGACTATGACTGAGCTAAGGCAAAGGTTGTTCTATGCGAATGTCATATCAGACCCCTCTCCCCAGGATCCCAATTTACTCCATGCAACCCAGCTGAGAAAAATACAGGTGCCCCTGCCTGGCCATACAGCTGTCAGGAGCACCTTTCTGGCAACTTGCTGACTGAAATCTGAAGGCAAAAGGTGTCAGTCAACAGTTCAGAAGTTGCTCACATGTGCCTGAGTCTGTTAGTCATCAGCACATCACATGGGGATTGGAGACTACTATTCTCATCACTGAGGAGAGCTGGGAGTTATTCTGAACTTGTGCAACAGAGGGGAGTCGGGGAAGAGGAGGAAGAATTGTTGAAGGCACTGGAGTACTGAGCAGGGGAGTCTGGAGAGATCAGAATAGAAAGACAGGAGGGCCATGAAGTAGTCAGAAAGGATAGAGACAGAGAGCTAGGAGGGGGAGTCAGGAGGGATCAGGGAGAGGAGGAGGAGCAGTGAGAAGGGAATAGATTCATAGATTTTAAGGCCAGAATGGACCATTATGATCATCTAGTTTGAACCGAGAGTTCTCTGTGAGTGAATCCATTTTCAAGTAGGAGAAAGTGCTAATCTCACTATGAGAGTGATACTTCCCTGATAAAGGAAGCATAGTTGAACCGCACAAAGCCCAAGGAGAATTTATTCTTTATTCTCTTTGTGCCCCAAACTTTTGTACTAACTGTAGATTGGCCTGCAGAGGCATCTGCTTTATGAAGTGAGGGAGGACTGGATTCTTCTTGTATGTGGATCTCAGCTTACAGCTCAGTGACTGTGTGTGCTTCTCCAGTTGGGGTCAGTGTGTGAGATCCTGAGCTTAGCTTTGAACACAGTCCCCTCTGCAACGTCCCTCCCTGTGTGCAGTAGTGTCCTACCAAATGGCTTAACAAAGATGTTCTTCTTCAAGTGCTTGTTCACGTCGATTCCAATCAGGTGTGCATGCGCTGTGTGCTCGGTCGTCGGAAACTTTTCCCTTAGCAGCTCCTGTCAGGTTGGCTAGGGAGCCCTCAGGAGTGGCGCCTTCATGGCGCTCAATATATGACCCTGCTGACCCGACCCTGCTTCAGTTCCTTCTTACCATCCGTGGAAGCTTTGGAACTGCGTTCACTTGCTTGCAAGTGCTCCCTTAGCCGAGTGCAGGGGTAGGCAACCTATGGCACGCATGCCAAAGGCGGCACGCGACCTGATTTTCAGGGGCACTCATGCTGCCCGGGTCCTGGCCACCGGTTCTGGGGGCTCCTCTGCTGGCCTGGGGTACTGGCCGCCGGCCCACTGCCAGCTGGGGTTCTGGCTGCCAGCCCCGTTCAGCCCGCTGCCGGCCCCGGGTCCTGGCCACCGGTCCCAGGGGCTCCGCTGCTGGCCCGGGGTACTGGCCGCCAGCCCCCTGCCCACCGGGGTTCCGTCCGCCGGCCCCGCTCAGCCCTCTGCTAGCCACCGGTCCATGGGGCTCTGCTGCCAGCCTGCGGTCCCAGCTGCTGGCCAAGGGCTCTACAGCTGCCCCCAGCTGTGGCCCACTGGCCCCAGCCTGGAGCAGTGAGGGGTGCAGACAGGGGCAAGGGGGAACACAGCTCAGCACCCCCACCTTAAAAATTGTTCTAGCGCCACTGTGCTGGGATATTTTTAAGTCCTGATTTGCTGCTTACATCACTATCGCGCCACGTGGAACAGCGCACTGCGTTCGACGCTGAGATTAGAATGTACATGCAAGAACTGGAATCAGAATTTTCTGACAGATTTCAAGATTTGCAGTATAGTCAGTATAGGTCAGGGGCAGGCAAACTTTTTGGCCTGAGAGCCACACTGGGTTTCCAATTTGTATGGAGGGCTGGTTAGGGGAGGCTGTCTCCCCACAAACAGCCAGGCGTGGTCCAGCCCCTGCCTCCTATCCGACCCTCCCCCCACCCCCCGCTTCTCACCCCCTGATGGCTCCCCCGGGACTCCTGCCCCATCCACCACCGCCTGCTGCCTATCCCCTGACCACCCCTGGACTTCCCACCCCTGACTGCCCACTGCTGCCCCCTGGAACCACTGCCCCATCCAACCACCCCTTCTCCCTGTCCCCTGACCGCCCCCAGAACCCCGCCCCTGACTATCCCCCGCCGCCCCATCCAACCTCCCCTCTCCTTCCTGACTGCCCCCCCAGGACACCTGCCCCATCCAACCCCCCTGTTCCCCACCCTCTGACCGACCTGACCCCTATCCACAGTCCCACCCCCAACTCCCCTGCACTCTATCCAACCCCCCCTGCTCCCTTACCACGCTGCCTGGAGCACTGGTGGCTGGTGGCACTAGAGCCGCACTGGCCAGAGCACTGGGTCAGGCCGCGGCTCTGCAACTGCGTTGCCCGGCCGCCCAGAGCGTTGCCCCGGCGGCGCGGCAGGCTGAGGCTGTGTGGGAAGGGAGACAGCGGGGGAGGGGCTGGGGGTGAGCCTCCCAGGCCAAGAGCTATGGGGCTGGGCAGGAGGGTCCCATGGGCCTGATGGGGCCCGCAGGCCGTAGTTTGCCCACCTCTGGTATAGGTAGTAGTAGTGATTGGTGACTGGGATCGTTTGTATCCTATCACCCCACCTGGGGCTGCAAGGCATGTTGTAAGCCCAGGGGTTTAAGTCTTACGGTGTTTGAAGCCTATGTCCAATAGTGACCCCGACCACTCGTGCCTTAGGTGCTTAAGGGAGGCATATCACTCAGAGCACTGTAAGATTTGTAGCCTTTCAAGCCTAGATGATTTCAAGCCTAGAAACAAGAAGGAGCGGGACTTCCGTTTACAACAACTATTGATGGAAGCCGCACTCCGTCCTGCGGCACCGGACCGCCCAGCGCCGGGCCCGAGTTCGTTGGTGCAGAGCGCCCTGGCATCGGACTGCGACTTGGTGCCGAGGAAGGACTCCGGTGCCGAGGGTCACGCCAGAAATCCCCGGAACTGCAGCAAGGAGCAGTGCCCCGGCACCGCTCCATGTCTCTGGGGCCACACAAGCCGCAAGAGAAGACAGACAGAGGGCGCTCTCCTTAGAGGGCTGCGAGATCATCAGGGGATGCTCTGGTGCTCCAAAGGAAAGACTCGGCCACCAAGCAGCAGGAGCTCATGCCATCAACTCTGGCACCCCAGGTACCATGGAGTCCGGCACTTAGGGACTCTCCTGCGGGGCAGTGCCTGGTGGAGGTGTTGGAGCCACCCTCCACCCCGGACACTTTTGGGGCTGCTAAGAACCTCATTGAAATTACAGCGCCTCAGCCCTCGACCATCAGAGAGAAGCCTCCGGCACCACCTAGACTGGTACCGTCTAGAGGTAAGCCTGCGATGATGTGGTGCTTCTTGTCCCCGGACCAGCACCGTTCCTGATCCGCATCCCCACAACACCACTCCTCAGCACCACCCATGGTACAAGTTCGCACAGCACTGGGAGAGAGAAGATCTACGTCTTTGACACCGAGGGGTCAGCACCGATCTAGGACACCCTCTGAGGATCAGCACCATCCCATGGCACTGGGGCACAGCACCCATTCCCCGACACTGTACATGCGGCACCGGTCTCAGTTGAGGGACAGCCGGTACCTATCCTCAACACAGTCATCGTGACACCGATCCCCAACCTTCTTCACGGCACTGGCCACCGGCACTGGAGTCGTCAGCACCACCTTGGTCTTCACCCTTGGGTTCCTCGGACTCCAAGGCCAAATTGTTTTATTCAAGGCACAGAAAGCATAGGTCCGGGAGGCGCCAGAGAGACGTCAAAACAGCATGGCAGCTGCAGTGGCCACCCCCCAAACAATGGCCGTTCTGAACCCCCTGGGCTTACCACGAGGCCCAGGGTACCCCTTCGAGGGCTTCCAGGTCAGTGGCCTCGGGACATCACCCCTCCCACTCATTGAGGAATAGACCTGCCCCTCGGGCAACGGAAGTGGCCCTCACCAGATTGCCCCCTCAAACTGCAGAGCAGTCGGGGGATGCAGCTCCAGTGCCACCTGTAGCCCAGGACACTTCCGACTCAGCTGGAACAACAAGGGAACCTAGCACAGCCCAGGAATAACCAGGGCAGCTTGCGGGGCCATGAGGACTCTGTACCCCAGTTGCCTCCTCATCATCGTCGCCTGATAAGGCGGTGGCAGGAACGTCAGCCTCAGGTCCTCCATTCATTGACCACAGGGCTCACCAGGACCTACTCCACTGCATAGCCTGTTATATGGGTCTACAGGCAGAGGATGCAACCGAATCAGAGGACCCAATGGGGGACATCCTCGCTCCGGAGGGTCCTTCCAGAGTGGCACTTCCAATAATTAAAACAATTCAGAATAACAAGACCCTGTGGCAGACTCCAGACTCCATTCTGCCCACTGCCAGGGGTGTGGAGAGAAAATACTTTGTCCCCTCCAAGGGATACGAGTTTTTATTCTCTCACCTACATCCCTGCTCCCTGGTGGTCTTGGCAGTGAATGAAAAAGAGCACCAGGGGCAACAGGCACCAGCCCCACAGCCTAAGGAGGCCAAACGTATGGACCTCTTTGGCAGGAAAGTGTATGCTGCTGGGGGTCTACAGCTGAGGATAGCCAACAAGCAGTCTATCCTCAGTAGGTATAACTTAAACTCTTGGGACGCTATGTCCAAATACAAAGAGATGCTCCCTGCGAAGTCAAGAGCGGAGTTCTCAGCTCTGGTTGAGGAGCGGAAGGTGGTGGCCAGGACATCCCTTGACGTGGCCAACTCGGCGGCCGACTCAGCAGCATGAACCATCTCCTCAGGGGTGGTCATGAGGAGAACCTCCTGGCTCCAGGCTTCAGGTCTTCCCCGAGAAGTCCAACAGACCCTACAGGACCTTCCCTTTGAGGGCGCAGGGCTGTTTTCAGACCAGACAGACTCGAGACTCCATAGCCTCAAAGATTCAAGGGCAACAATGAAGTCTCTGGGGATGCATATGCCTGCTACCCAGAGAAAACCTTTCAAGCCTCTACCCCAGCAGCAGCAGAGGCAATATCAACCCCACCCAAGGCAGGACCCTTACTGCCATAGGGGCAAGACCTATAGGCGTAGGCTGTCTAATCAGTCATCAAGCCAGGGCCAGGGCCGGGCTAAGCCACTGTCAGGATCCAAACAAGGGGACGCCTGAGGATGGCATGCCAAACTCCATACCGGATCCTTCCCCCTGCTTTCTGAACCATCTATCCCACTTCTACCATGCGTGGTACCTTATAACATCGGACCGTTGCGTCCTTCGCATAGTAGAGGTGGGATATTCTCTCCAATTCTGCTCCTCTCCTCCCTCCCACCCCCCTTCCCTGTCCCTCTTCAGGAAACCTTCTCATGAGCAACTCCTTGTACAGGAGGCGCAATCACTCCTTGCCTTAGAGGCAGTGGAGGAGGTTCCTCAGGAGCTATGGGGCAAGGGGTTCTACTCCTGTTACTTCCTAATCCCCAAAGCAAAGGGGGGGGGTCTCAGACCCATCTAAGACCTGCGAGGACTCAACCAGTTTATAGTAAAGTTGAAGTTCCGCATAGTCTCCCTGAGCTTGATAATTCCTTCCGTGTATCTGGCGGACTGGTATGCCGCCCTCGACATGAAAGATGTGTACTTCCACATAGCCATTTGTCTAGCCCATAGACATTTCCTGAGGTTTGTGGCTGATCACAAGCACTACCAGTTCATGGTGCTCCCGTTCGGTTTATCGACAGCCCACTGAGCGTTCACCAAGTGCTTGTCAGTGGTCACAGCCTTTCTCCGCAAGAGGCAGATACAGGTGTATCCCTACCTCGACGATTGGCTGCTGCGGGGACGTTCCAGGGAGCTGGTGGAGTCCCAAGTCTGGTTAGTCACAAATACTGGGTCTCCTCCTCAATGTGGACAAGTCGACGCTGTCACCGACCCAAAGAATAGAATTAATTGGGGCAGTGCTAGACTCGATTCATGCGAGAGTGATACTATTGGGGTCCAGATTCCAAGCACTAACAGGAATCATTCAGACTCTCAAGTTTCAGAGTAGCAGCCGTGTTAGTCTGTATCTGCAAAAAGAAAAGGAGTACTTGTGGCACCTTAGAGACTAACAAATTTATTTGAGCATAAGCTTTCATGAGCTACAGCTCACTTCATCGGATGCATGCAGTGGAAAATACAGTGGGGAGATTTGTATACACAGAGAACATGAAACATTGGGTGTTACCATACACACTGTAACAAGAGTGATCAGGTAAGGTGAGCTATTATCAGCAGGAGAGTGGGGGAGGAGGAAAAACCTTTTTGTAGTGATAATCAAGGTGGGCCATTTCCAGCAGTTGACAAGACCGTTTGAGGAACAGTGTGTGTCGGGGGAAATGAACATGGGGAAATAGTTTTACTTTGTGTAATGACCCATCCACTCCGAGTCTTTATTCAAGCCTAAGTTAATTGTATCCAGTTTGCAAATTAATTCCAATTCAGCAGTCTCTCCTTGGAGTCTGTTTTTGAAGTTTTTTTGGTTGAAGAATTGACACATTAGGTCTGTGATCAAGTGACCAAAGAGATTGTAGTGTTCTCCGACTGGTTTTTGAATGTTATAATTCTTGATGTCTGATTTGTGTCCATTTATTCTTTTACGTAGAGACTGTCCAGTTTGGCCAATGTACATGGCAGAGGGGCATTGCTGGCACATGATGGCATATATCACATTGGTAGATGTGCAGGTGAAGGAGCCTCTGATAGTGTGGCTGATGTGATTAGGCCCTATGATGGTGTCCCCTGAATAGATATGTGGACACAGCTGGCAACGGGCTTTGTTGCAAGGATAGGTTCCTGGGTTAGTGGTTTTGGTGTGTGGTTGCTGGTGAGTATTTGCTTCAGGTTGGGGAGCTGTCTGTAAGCAAAGACTGGCCTGTCTCCCAAGATCTGTGAGAGTGATGGGTCGTCCTTCAGGATAGGTTGTAGATCCTTGATGATGCGTTGGAGGGGTTTTAGTTGGGGGCTGAAGGTGATGGCTAGTGGCGTTCTGTTATTTTCTTTGTTGGGCCTGTCCTGTAGTAGGTGACTTCTGGGTACTCTTCTGGCTCTGTCAATCTGTTTCTTCACTTCAGCAGGTGGGTATTGTAGTTGTAAGAACCCTTGATAGAGATCTTGTAGGTGTTTGTCTCTGTCTGAGGGGTTGGAGCAAATGCGGTTGTATCATAGAGCTTGGCTGTAGACAATGGATCGTGCGGTGTGGTCTGGATGAAAGCTGGAGGCATGTAGGTAGGCATAGCGGTCAGTAGGCTTCCGGTATAGGGTGATGTTTATGTGACCATCACTTACTGAAAACACCATCCTAGCCACTATGGATGTAGAAGCCCTCTACATCAACATTCCACACAAAGATGGACTACAAGCTGTCAGGAACAGTATCCCCGATAATGTCACGGCAAACCTGGTGGCTGAATTTTGTGACTTTGTCCTCACCCATAACTATTTCACATTTGGGGACAATGTATACCTTCAAATCAGAGGCACTGCTATGGGTACCCTCATGGCCCCACAGTATGCCAACATTTTTATGGCTGACTTAGAACAACGCTTCCTCAGCTCTCGTCCCCTAACACCCCTACTCTACTTGCACTACATTGATAACATCTTCATCATCTGGACCCATGGAAAAGAAGGCCTTGAGGAATTCCACCATGATTTCAACAATTTCCATCCCACCATCATCCTCAGCCTGGACCAGTCCACACAAGAGATCCACTTCCTGGACACTACGGTGCTAATAAGCGATGGTCACATAAACACCACCCTATACCGGAAACCTACTGACCACTAGGCCTACCTACATGCCTCCAGCTTTCATCCAGACCACACCACACAATCCATTGTCTACAACCAACCTCTACGATACAACTGCATTTGCTCCAACCCTTCAGACAGAGACCTGGGTTGGGGGGCCTACCTTGGAGATCTACAGACTCAGGGCAGGTGGTTGCAGTCCGAGATCCTGCTCCACATCAATATAAAGGCGCTCAGAGCAGTGAGTCTAGCCTGCCAGACCTTCAAGGACAGACTTCAAGATCAGTGGGTGGGGGTGTTGAACAACAATACCACCACCATGTTTTACATAAACAAAGAGGGTGGAGCCCGCTCCTCCCCCCTCTGTCACGAAGCTCTCCAGCTTTGGAATTTCTGTATAGCCCACTCAGGAGGCCTCCAGGTGAATAATCTCCCAGGCCTGCAGAAAGAGATAGCAGACCGTCTCAACAGGTCATTTCTCAACCACGAGTGGTCAGTCCATCCAAACGTCTTACATTCCATCTTCCAAAGGTGCGGCTTTCCCCAGGTGGACTTGTTCGCCACTAGGACTTGTTCTGCTCCTTCCAGAAACACAGTCCGGGCTCTATCCCAGACGCATTCCTGCTACCTTGGGAGGACCACCTCATGTACGCCTTCCCGCTTTTTCACAAGGTGCTGCTCAAGATCCTCAGAGACAGAGTACACGTGATCATGCTGGCCCCAATGTGGCCACGACAACATTGGTACTCCATGCTTCTGGAGATGTTGGTGGACATCCCAATAGCACTGCCACTTTACCCAGATCTGAACACACGGGACCATGGTTGCCTCCTTCACCCAGACCTCCAATCCCTTCATCTCATGGCTTGGAAGCTTCATGGTTAAATCCAACAGAGCTCCAATGCTCGGATTTGGTGAAGGAAGTGTTGCTTGATAGCAGGAAAACCTTCCATAGGGCCACTTACCAAGCTAAGTGGAAAAGGTTCTCATGCTGGTGTGAGCAGTGTCACACATCTCCACTTCAGACATCTATACCACTCATCCTGGAAAACCTACTACATCTGAAACAGCAAGGATTGGTAGGATCATCCATCAGGGTACACCTTGCGGCCTCTTGGCATTTCACCCGGGAGAATTGGGGTGCTCTGTATTTGCCAACTCCCTGGTGGGCCATTTCCTAAAGGGTTTGGAAAAACTATACCCACACTTTTGACCACCTGTACTAGCTTTATCTCAATCTGGTCCTCTCCAGACTAATGGGAGCCCCGTTTGAACCACTGGCTATAGGCTTCCTTCTGTATCTCTCGTGGAAGGTAGCGTTCCTGGTTGCCATCACTTCAGCCAGGAGAGTGTCTGAGTTAAAAGCACTGACCTTCGACACCCCCACAACCCCCCACCCCCAGTCTTCCATAAGGACAAGGTACAGCTCAGGCCTCACCCAGCCTTTCTGCCCAAGGTGGTATCTCAATTCCACATTGGACAAGACGTTTTTCTACCAGTCTTCTATCCTAAGCTGCATGCCAATGCGCGGGAGTGGAGACTTCATTCGCTAAACGTCCAGAGAGTGCTAGCGTTCTACACTGGGCGCACTAAACCTTTCAGGAAATTGAACCAACTGTTCATAGCGGTGGCAGGTCGGATGAAAGGGCTTCCGGTCTTCTCACAGCGCATTTCATCATGGATCATGGACTGCATCCATACTTTCTACGACCTCGCCAAGGTTCCAGCTCTGCCTATTACAGCGTACTTGATGCTGGCTCAAGCCTCATCTGCTGCTTTCCTGGCCCAGGTGCCCATCCAGGAGATCTGCAGAACGGAGACCTGGTCATCTGTGCACACGTTTACTACCCACTATGCCATCACACAGCATGCCAGAGAGGATGCAGCTTTTGGCAGGGCAGTTCTCCAATGAGTGGTTCCTTAACTCTGACCCCACCTCCAGGGAGAGCTTGGGAGTCACCTGATTGGAATGGACATGAACAAACGCTCGAAGAAGAAAAAACAGTTACTTACCTTCTTGTAACTGTTGTTCTTCGATATGTGTTGTTCACGTCCATTCCAATACCCTCCCTCCTTCCCCTCTGTTGGAGTAGGTGGCAAGAAGGAACTGAAAGGGGGGTCAGGTCGGCAGGATCATATATTGAGTGCCATGAAGACGCCACTCCAGGGGGCTCCCTAGCCGACCTGACGGGAGCTGCTAAGGGAAAAGTTTCCGATGACCGTGCACATGGTGCGCGCACACCTAATTGGAATGGACGTGAACAACACATCTCAAAGAGCAACAATTACAAGAAGGTGAGTAACTGTTTTTTCTTTTCTGCTTCAGAGCACTGAGTAGTATGGACGCCATGGTACTATTAAGTGTGTTTTGTGACTTGGCAGCTCAGAACCAAATGCTTTTTCCTTCACTTCCCATCTACTTCTACTTCTCTCAGAGCCAGGCACAGGGGCACTCAGGACAAAAAGCTGCATATAGAAGGAGTGGCTCTTGCAAGTGCCTGTGGGCTCACTTATCTCCCTTCTACCTTTTTGGAGCTTCCTGCTGGCACTACACATTTCTTCCCACATTCAGGTCGTATTTTGTGGCTCCCATCTCTGAGCCCCAGTGGCCTATATGACTTAGTGTCTCTCAAGGCAGCTAAACCTTTGCACTGGCCTGGCCTTTCCATGCTGATCTCGTTCTAATTCAGTGATTTTATTTGCCAGGGTAACTTCTATAGAAGGGCAGTTGAATGGATTTCAGAACAGCCTTAGCAGTGCAGCATCCTGTGAGCCAGGCACAAAATCCACAGGTGAGTACAGGTCCCACAGACAAGGAGAGAAGGGTAAAGGAATGGAATGATGGAGTGTGTTGATCTCCAGCAGTTGGCAGGGAAGGGGCCGACCCTCTGGCTAGAGAAAAAGACACAGTTGCTTACCCTGAGTGCAGTGGTTTGCAAGTAGCAGCCCTGGGGCTGTCTGAGGGTGGAATTCATTCCTCCTGGGACACTGTAAAAAGGACTTACCGAGGGGGAGCTGGGGCTGAGTCTGGCAAGGAGAGTTGGAGATGAAGGATCCCTAGAAGCAGAGTTGAAAGGAGAGCTTGGCTAAAATGAGCCACCTTTGCTTTTAGCTTTGGCTGAGGGACATTCTTCTGTTTCTGTTTAGCCTTTAAAAGGCCAAGGCATTTTTTACTTTTACTTTTCTGTCTTGCAATAAAGCCTCTCTGTCCAGAAAGGGTTACTTTAGGGATGTCCCATGGATTTGTCTTCTCTAATTTTCTTACTTCTCTGGTTCATGACTGCTTAATTCAAAGAGGTTTCTCTGGGACTGGTGTCGAGGGAACAAGAATCTGATCTTTTTCCACTGCTTCAAAAGTGTCTGCAGAACAGATATGTTGTTGGTTTAGATGAACCAAAACTGTATGTGATATTATTGCCAGGGCCCTGTGTATTCTGTGATGCTGCAGCCATGGAATTTGTAGCAGAATTGAGCTCCAGAATCTGAGCTTTAATTTTTAAAGAATTATATTTTTAGCCCTTATGGTTGCTGAGAAAACCATGAGAACATGACATGAGTGTCTCTGATGCACTGATTTCTGCCTGAGTCTGCACAGCCTGAAACAATAGCTCAAAAAGAAGTGACCTGCCCCATTCATCTCCAGTTGGGGGGTTAGCTCTAAAATTTAAAGATGACATTTCCAATATTAACATTAACAATTTCATTGCTGATCCTTTAGAAAAAACATCTAGCTAATGTAAATTCTTGTACAATTCCAAACTGCCTCCCACGCTTTACCACCTGCAAAGCCTCCGGCTTTCCTACCAGCAGTTTTTACAATAGTTAACAGAAAAATCTGCATCCCACTCAGCCCTGATAGTGTGAGTGGGGACAGTGTAAAATGAGATTCAATATGAATAAATAACACAATTTCACTATTTTCATGTATATGTAGTTGCTGCAGAATTTCTAGTTTGCACAACTCAAGACCTGTTTGCTGCAGAGTTTTGGGGCCATGATATACATAGGGCTACAGATTAAAAGCCCAGTCCTCAGGATCTGACCCAAAGACACTGATTCCAGTCCTGGAGCTCCCAACGAGAAAAAAGAGTGGGTGCTTAGCACCCACTAGCCACAGCTGTTTGGGCAGCTGCCACCAATCAGCTGTTCAAGCGGCTGAGGGAGGCACTTGTGGGAGGGTGGAAAGCAGCGAGCGGTGGGCAAGCAGGGCCTTGGGGGAGGGTTGGAGTGAGGGAGGGAAGAGGCAGAGCGAGGGCGGGGCCTCGGGGAGGGGTGGAGCAGGGGTGCAAAGAGGAGGAGTGAGGGTGGAGCCTTGAGGGAGGGGCAGAGTGGGGGCAGGATGAGGGTGGGGCCTCAGGGGAGGGTCTTGGGGCAAAGCGGGGGTGGAGCACCCCTAGGGAAAAAGAAAACTGTAACCATTCATACTGGGAGTGTTCAAGGTGAAATGAACACATGAGGTAGAAATCTGAGTCCTCTCCTGCAGGATGTGGCTAGCTGACCCAGGGCAAACCTGCCTCTCTGAATCTGAAATGAAGAGTTTAGACCAGATCATGTTGTATAAGCTCGAGCAACAGAGCTTGAGAGAGGGCTAATGGAAGCATGACTTTCTGGGTAAGCCACTTAAAGCCTTCTCCTTGCCCCGGAAGAAAAGTGTTACAGCTCCAAGAGTAGTGTGTGCTATTTCAGTGAGCAGGATAACTGGAGAGAAGTGATTGTTGCTCTTGGAAATGTGAGGAGAAGATATTTTGCCCAGTTCAACATTAGGCCCCCCTCTTCCAGGTGTCTGAGGGACTAACCCATTTTTCTTTCTCTCCCTCTGCAACCCAGTACCTTCTTTGTTCTGTAGCCCTTATTTCTCTCATCATAAGGTTTGACTGGTTATCATTTCATTTATGAGTAGTGCCCTACATGTGCTAGAGAGATTGGAGACATGAGCCCTGCCCTGAGGAGCATGCAGTCTAGATCAGATACAACATGGCATGACTTTGGGCAAAGGAGAAGGGAGGTTGTTCTGAGGGACTCATCCTAGAAGTAGAATGGATAGTAATCTGGAAAGGCAAGAGACTAAACAGGGCAGTTCCATGCACAGCCCCAGGGACAGCAAGGGAGGATGCAGGCAAAATACCCTCCCTTCCATCTCTCAGCCTGAAAGTTCCACATGGATTCTGAAGTGTCAGGAGGAGCATTCACTCTCTGCTTGGCCCATTCAAACTCAGTTTATTAGGTCCTGATGTGGAAACCTTCAGGGTAGTGAATTGGGAAGCAGCACGACCACGTCCACTGGGGCAGATGGGATCGGGAGAGTATTAGTTGGGCAAACTCATGGAGCACCCTGGGATTGGTCCTGCTCCCTAGTGGGCAGGGCTTTGATTGACTTTTGAGTTGGGAAAGGCTATCAAAGAAGCCAGTGGAGAGGTCCTTCTACACATTTGATTATACGGTAGTATCTATGCAGGGTTTAGAGCTGCATCTCCCTCCTCCACTACTGCTAGGCTGTAGAGACTGCTCCTGGATGAGTCCTGCCCTTTCTAATCTATAAGATAGGGTGAAAGGAGCACACTTGTCTGAGAAGGCCAGCCAGACACCAACATACAGAGGGTGAAATACTGGCTCAATGGAAGTCAATGTAAAAAACTCCCATTTAAATCTTGGTCCCAATGATGTCAAACAGAGGCTCTAAGCCTCTTTCACATGTCTGTCCTGCCATGTATATCTGTGGGTATGTTTCAGAGTGGTAGCCGTGTTAGTCTGTATCACAAAAACAAAGAGGAATCCTTGTGGCACCTTAGAGACTAACAAATTTACTTGGGCATATGCTTTTCTGGGCTGAAACCCACTTCATCGGATGCATGGAGTGGAAAATACAGAGTAGTATAAATACACAGCATATTAAAAGATGGGGGGGGGTCAGTGCTAACGAGCCAATTAAATTAAGGTGGAAGTGGGCTATTGTCAACAGTTGACAAGAAGAGGTGGAAATCACTTTTGTAGTGCTAATGAGGCCAATGTAATCAAGGTGGCCCATTTCAAACATTTAACAAGAAGGTGTGAGCATCACCAGGGGGAAATTATTTTTTGTAGTGACCCATCCACTCCCAGTCTTTATTCAGGCCTAATTTGATGGTGTCCAGTTGCAAATTAATTCCAGTTCTGCAGTTTCTTGTTGGAGTCTGTTTTTGAAGTTTTTTTGTTGAAGAATTGCCATTTTTAAGTCTGTTTTTGAATGTCCAGGGAGATTGAAGTGTTCTCCTACTGGTTTTTTAATGTTATCATTCTTGATGTCAGATTTGTGTCCATTTATTCTTTTGTGTAGAGACTGTCCGGTTTGGCCAGTGTACATGGCAGAGGGGCATTGCTGGCACATGATGGCATATATCACATTGGTAGATGTGCAGGTGAATGAGCCCCTGATGGTATGGCTGATATGGTTAGGTCCTATGATGGTATCCCTTGAATAGATATGCAGACCGAGTTGGCACTGGGGTTTGTTGCAGGGTTTGGTTCCTGGGTTAGTGTTTTTGTTGTGTGGTGTGTGATTGCTGGTGAGTATTTGCTTCAGGTTTGGGGGCTGTCTGTAAGCGAGGACTGGCCTGTCTCCCAAGGTCTGTGAGAGTGAGGGATCATCCTTCATGATCGGTTGTAGATCCTTGATGATGTGCTGAAGAGGTTTTAGTTGGGGGCTATAGGTGATGGCTAATGGCGTTTTGTTACTTTCTTTGTTGGGCCTGTCCTGTAGTAGGTGACTTCTGGGTACCCTTCTGGCTCTATCAGTCTGTTTCTTCACTTCACCAGGTGGGTATTGTAGTTTTAAGAACACTTGATAGAGATCCTGTAGGTGTTTGTCTCTGTCTGAGGGATTGGAGTAAATGCGGTTGTATCTTAGAGCTTGGCAGTAGACAATGGATCGTGTGATGTGGTCTGGATGAAAGCTGGAGGCATGTAGGTAAGTATAGTGGTCAGTAGGTTTTCGGTATAGGGTGGTGTTTGTGACCATCATTTATTTGCACTGTAGTGCCTAGGAAGTGGATCTCTTGCGTGGACTGTTGTATGTTGTAATCCTTTGGGGCTGGATGGGTCTGCAGTCACACTACCATAAACAGAGACACATGGAAAAGCTGTTTGGGTCCCTGCTGTCCCAGACATACCCACTGGGCTATTGCTGCCTTCTGGTTGTTGTTAGCATAAGGGATGTGAGGATCAAGTAGTGGGGAGGCTTCTGTGCAGAGGGAAGGAAGGACAGCCCCAAGCTAAGCCATCTTTTCCATTTCCCAGGTCCTTTGGAAGTTGGCCCCCAGCTTATATTCGCCAGATCCAAATCTTTTTCCAGCCGTTCCAGATCCAGTGGCACAGTTGTAGGGCAGAGAAAGAGAAAGACAGTGCAGACAGGGCCAGTTTAAGGTAACAGCAGCCATTGGACTCCCAGACCATTCTTCTTCCTCTGTCCTCAGAGGTAACTCTGATAGCCTTGCTGGGGTAGTAGACCTCGGGGCTCAGCAAAGAGAAAAAGAGTGAGAGAGGCAGGTAATCCAAGAGAAGGTGAGTCTGAGGTTCTGTGGAAGTGAGAAACATAGGCATTTATAGAAGCTGGCAACCAATCTGCTCAGATAAGAATCCACTTGCAGGTGGTACTGCAGCTGTAAGAAAATACTAGTTCTTCTTTGAGTGCTTGGTCATGTCCATTCCATTGTAGGTGTGTGTGCTCACCGCTGCAGTAGTGCCAGAAGTTTTTACCCTCAATGGTATCTGGCACCCTCTGGAGTGGAGCACATATGCGCTGGTATAAGGGTGCAGCTGGCCCCTTCCCTCAGTTCCTTCTTACTGCCAGTGTCGCTCCCCTTGCTCTAGCAAGTGGTTTCCTTTCAGTGATTCTTTGAACTTTTTTCTTTGTAAATAGTTGTAGTTAGTTGATAGTTAGCAGTTCTTAATAGATTCGTATACTTTAGTGATAGCTAGTGCCCTGAGGGACTTAGCCCAGAGACGGGGCATGCCCTGCTCCCTGGGCTTCAAGCCTTGCAATCGCTGTAAGAAGCCCATGCCAATCAGCGATCCACAAATAAGCTGTTTAAGTGTCTGGGTGAATCCCACATTTGCGAAAAGTGTCACATTTGCAAGGGATTCAAGCCCCGGACCAAGAAAGAAAGAGATATTAGTCTGCACATGCTCCTCATAAAGTCAGCGCTTTCACCAGCCTCGGAGCCGGCACATTCGGACTCGGTACCTAGTACTTCGGCATTGATGAGAAGTGCCCCCTGGCACTGAATTTCTCTCGGTGCCAATCCCTGTCGCCGGTACCAGCCAAAAGGCATAAGAAACACATGGGAAGGGGGTGCTTCCTGGGCATCCATAAGGGCAAGGATAAAGGAGAAGTGGAGCCTAGACTGGCTTGGACTATCTCGCCATCTCTGGAACCCAGTCAGGCAGCAGCCTCACTGGTTGAACCTAGCCCACCCCACGATCTGCCTCCTACACTGGGGAGTGGTAGAGGCACATGGTACCTCATGGTGCCATCCACCCCGGAAGCCTTTCAAGCGGCAAAAGACATCTTCTCCCTCCCTGTGCCGCCTACTCCTCGGGAAGAGAGGCCCAAGGACCCCTCCCTTCCATCCGTTTCAAGGCGAAAGCCTTTAATGGCATCCCTACATAATTGGCCCCCGTGGCACCGTACCCCAGCCCCATCTCAGTCTCCAGGGCCGTGCCAGCAACCTCCAGAGCTGCACTCTGGATCACAGAGCCGCGACCAGTTGACGAATTCACAGCACAGAATGCCAGACTCCAGGCACCAATCCCCGGGATCCCGACATGAGTCACCGGACCCACAGTACCGGGCTGCAGAGGCACACCGTCAGTTCCTGGAACCCCGGCAACAGTCATCTGGCAGGCACTGCTCACCAGTTCCCAAGCACTGCTCACCAGAGCCTCCTTGGTGCTCTCAGGAGTCCTGGCACCGCTCCTCCAAACCTTGCCAGTTACCACTGTCCCAACACCGGTCGCCAGAGCCCCAACGCTGGTCGTTGGTCATCAGAGCATCATGGATGGTCCCCGTCCTCCCGGTCCTGGTCACCAGAGCCTGCACACCGTCCTCGGAGCAAGTGGTATCACTCCCCACATTATTACCGGGCCTATGCACAATACTGCTGCTCACTGGATACGCAACATGACTCAGCAGGTTACTGGTACCGCTCCCCGAATGGCAGGTGCAAGGCTGCCAGATACAGTAGGGAAGTCTACCCTATTGTGATGCCAATTTGGTCACCTGAGGAAGATTATGTCTCCTCAGGCTCTGAGAGTGAGGAGTTGCTGGCCCTCAGAGACCTACCACCACTTGCAGTCAGCAGGTTTTCCCCAGAGCCAGTCTACAAGTATGTGGCCACAGGATCAAAGGCTGGGGCCCTGGTAGAGGTATAACCCAGGAGCATGTTCCTAAGCTGGGAGTCCTCCGACCCACCAGTCAGTCTCAGGGGCATCAGAAAGACCTTCAACATCAGTGTCTCACCCCCCTATTCCCCAGAGCTTGGATGTTGGGTTGGGCCAAGGGGCCCAGGAACCACTCCCTCCAGGACATGTGGCTCCCCAGGCAAGGAACACGGAAGCCGCCCCTCACCCTGGGCTGGTCTCCTCCTCCTCATCACCTGATGAGGAAGTAGCAGGCCCCTTGCAGATGGTGCCTCAAGATGATGTCAAAGCCCACCAGGAGCTTCTTAAATGGGTCGCAGCAAACCTGGGATTGAAGGCGGAGGAGATGTTCAAACCAGCGGACTCCCTATTTGACATGCTGGCCACAGCAGCCCCGTCCATGGGTGGCCCTTCCCGTCCATGATGGGGTGGTCAAGATCGTAAAAACCCTGTGGCAGACCCTGTCATCCTTGCGACCAATGTCCAAGAGGGCAGAGTGCAAGTATTGTGTCCCTGCAAAAGGGTTCGATTATTTGTACACGCACCCCACCCCCGGGTCGCTAGCAGTCGCGGCGGCCAACAAGCGCGACAGGCAGAATCGGCCTAGCTCAACCCCCAAGAATAAAGGCGCGAGGTGACTCATGTACGGCAGGAAAATTTATTCTACAGCCAGCCTACAGTTTCACATTGTAAACCACCAGGCCCTGCTCGGCAGATATCATTTTAATGGATGGCAATCCACGGCCAAGTTTACTGACTCACTCCTGCAGGACTTTAAGCAGGAGTTCAATGCCATATTAGATGAGGATAGAGAAATTGCAAGAGCCTCCCTCCAGGCCACCTCAGACGCGGCGGATTCCACAGCCAGAGCCATGGTGTCGGCGGTGTCAATGAGGCGGGCGTCGTGGCTGCAGTCATCTGGCCTGTCAGCGGAACTCCAACAATTTATCCAGGATCTCCCATTTGACAGCTTGGCCCTGTTTGCTGAACAAACGGACCACAGATTACATGGCCTGAAAGACTCTAGGACCACTCTTTTCTCGCTGGGCCTGTACCCCCCAGCTCATGCTAGGAAGAGATTTAAACCTCAGCACACACAGAGGTTCACGAGCTCGGCCAGAACAGAACCATACCACAGAAAGAGCAGGGGATATAGGCATCGCCAAGGTCAACCGTTGGCAGTGGGGTCTCATTCGGGCTCGAGCCACGCCCCTCCTAAGAACAAGCAATCATTTGAAGGTACAACCTCCCAGCCTGCAACAAGGATCTATCTCACCCTTTATATTCTGACCATTTGTTACCTTACCTCCCCACTGGGACTGCCATAACTACGGACCACTGGGTCCTCAATACAGTGGCAGTGGGGTGCACCCTCCAATTTCTGTCCCTCCTTCCCACCCCCCTTTCCTGTCCCTCTTTAGAGATCCTTCTCACGAGCACCTGTTCGCCCAGGAGGTACAAGGCCTCCTACGACTGGGGGCAGTAGAGGAAGTTCCTGCGGAACAAAGAGAGAGAGGTTTTTACTCCCAGTATTTTCTCATTCCAGAGGCGGCCTATGCCCCATCCAAACCTGCAGAACCTCAACAAATACCTCAAAAAGTTGAGGTTATGCCTGGTCTCCCTGGCCTCCATCATTCCCTTCCTGGAGACTGGTATGCCGCCTTCGACCTGAAGGATGCGTACTTTTATATTTCCCGGCCACAGGAGAGTCCTATGGTTTGTGATCAGTCAGATACACTACCAGTTCCCTGTGCTCCTGTTTGGCCTAGCGATGGCGCCAAGAGTGGTTACAAAGTACATGGATCTTGGAATTCTGAAAGACATCCAAGTAGATAAATTCATGGAGGATAGGTCCATCAATGGCTATTAGCCAGGATGGGCAGGAATGGTGTCCCTAGCCTCCGTTTGCCGGAAGCTGGGAATCAGCAACAGGGGATGGATCACTTTATGATTACCTGTTCTGTTCATTCCCTCTGGGGCATCTGGCACTGGCCACTGTCGGAAGACAGGATATTGGGCTAGATGGACCTTTGGTCTGACCCAGTAGGACCATTCTTACGTTCTTATGAGATCCGGTTCCCCAGTGGGATCTCAACCTGGTCCTCTCCAGGCTCACCAGTTCTCCTTTTGAGCCTCTGACCTCTTGCTCTCTTGCACCTGTCGTGGAAGGTCACATTCCTTGTAGCCATTACCTCAGCGAGACGAGTGTCCGAAATTAAAGCCCTCACTTTGGAGCCCCCGTATACAGTGTTCTAAAAAGACAAGGTGCATCTGCTGGCCTTCCTGCCAAAGGTGGTGTCGCACTTCCATGTCAACTAGGATATCTTCCTCCCGGTGTTGTGTCCAAAGCCTTACACAACCAATGAGGAGAAGTGTCTGCACACTCTAGATGTCAGGCGCACCCTAGCTTTCTACCTGGAGCACACCAAGCCCTTCCGCAGATCGACCCAGCTCTTTATCACATTAGCTGACAGGATAAAGGGCCTTCTGGTATCGTCTCAGACGATTTTGAATTGGATCACCACCTGCATCCATACTTGTTATGAGTTGATGCAGACTGTGCTTTCACCGATAGTGAAGGCTCACTCTACTAGGGATCAGTCATCTTTGGCTGGCCCATATCCCCATCCAGGACATCTGTAGAACCGTGACGTGGTCATCAGTACACACTTTCGCGATGCATTATGCCATCTAGGTGATGGCAAGCCAGGGATGATGCTGGATTTGGCAGAACTGTGTTGCAATCGACACGTCCGTGAACGCTTTCCCGCCTCTGAAGGTACCGCTTGGGAGTCACTTACAATCAAATGGATATTGAGCAAGTACTCAAAGAAAAAATGGTTACTCACCTTTCGTAACTGTTGTTCTTCGAGATGTGTTGCTTATGTCCATTTCATGACCCACCCTCCTTTCCCTCTGTCGGAGTTCCAGCAAGAAGGAACTGAGGGAGGGAGGGGGCTGGTGGCGCCCTTATACCGGCGCATATGCTCGCTACTCCAGAGGGCGCCAGAGCCAGTCCCCAACGGATACTACTGAGGGTAAAAACTTCCGGCACTGGTGCATGTGGCAAGCATTCACACCTACAATGAAATGGACATGAGCAACACATATCGAAGAACGGTTACGAAAGGTGAGTAACCATTTTTTCTGGATGCTGTGAGCCTGACTTGAACTCATGATGGTAGATCGGAGCACAAGGTGAGGGTCACTTCTGCTGTGACACTACCCAAAGTTCTGAGCCAAGCAACCAATGCAGATTAGGAACCTTAACCTCTAGTTCTTCTGATTTTCTCAGGTGTTGTACATCCGCAAGCCCCCCGCCTACCGCATTGACTTTAATGAAAGTAGTGGGTGCCCCGCAACTCTGAAAATCAGACCATATGGGCAACCATTACTATATTACCAGTTCCACCGGAGAAAACTCTAGTCCCTCTATATGAACCAAGTTTAGATTCACCCTGCCTTAGACTGAGGGTCCCTAGAGAGAATTCCTCTGCTATTTTCTCCCTAATGGAATTTAACACAATGTGTGCTAGCGAAGTAATCAGACAGGGGATTAAGAAGAGCAATCACATCCTCCTGAGGCTGCCTGGCTGTTGCTTGCTGAGTGAATGGCCTGTGCTGAAGTTTATGGTGGAGCTATTCAATTCCAGGAATGGCCTTTGGGGCAGGCACAGAGTTCAAGCTGGCTGTGTCCAGATGATGAAGCCACAAGGCTATAGGCTAGTCAGTTTGTTACTCAATCTGAGCCAGTCACCTGAGGGCCTGTTCATCCAGTAATGGTTTCCATTAAAGAAACTTACAATATCAGGCATGTGGGGCACACTCTTTTCCATATCTTAATGTTTTACTTTCCACTCCTTTGTAGAGACACAGTACCTGAAATTATAAATTGTTTCTGCGCCTATGTTGGGAAAAAGAGATTTCCCTGGTGTAAAAGGTGTCTCTTTTTCCCCCGGGAATTTTTAGCATCTGAACACAGGCAAGGAGGCAGGTAGCACTGCAGCACTGAGGAACGTGCTTTTCCATTCTGAAAATGGAAGTTTTAAAATGTTTAAGAAGCTACATTTAAAATTAAATTAAAATGCAGATCTTATCAGTTTAGTGTGATCCTTGCCCTTGCTTTTCCTTGCTGAGTTTTCCAATGTCTGGCACGTATTTGGATATTTTAGGCTGCACACAGGCTTCTGAGTGATCAGTTGTTAACCGGCTCCTAGAGGGACAGAGGACAAATTTCATGTGTGAAAATACCTGTTCACACAGGTATGTGGATCCAAATGCTGAAAGCATTGCAAACGCAATTTTCTTCAAACAGTTAAATTTCACTGGCAGGGACGTCCAGCAGGTCAGAATAGAGGCCCCATGATCTCTCTCAGTAGCTTCAAGTGCACTCCGCAGATCTCCAAACTTTGATGCCCACAATTCTGAGCTTTTTAACTGAATGAGCAGCATTTTGAAATCTTCAACACCCATCCACTGAAATACAGACAAATCCAAGTTGCTTCGTTGAACTTTTCAGGTTTAATTAGAAAAGAAAGCACTGGGCCAAATTGCTGAAAATCTTGAAATCAGTCAGAAAATTCTGAGTCCAGTTCTTGCATGTACATTCTAATCTCAGCATCAAATGCAGTGCACTGTTCCACGTGACGTGATAAGCAGCAAATCAGGACTTAAAAATATCCCGGCACAGTGGCGCTGGAACAATTTTTAAGGTGGGGGCGATGAGCTGTGTTCGCTCTTGCCCCTGTCTTCACCCCTCACTGCCCCAGGCTGGGGCCAGTGGGCCACAGCTGGAGGCAGCTGCAGAGCCCTGGGCCAGCAGCCAGAACCCCAGGCCAGCAGCAGAGCCCCCTGGACCGGTGGCCGGGACCTGGGGCCGGCAGTGGGCTGAGCAGGGCCAGCGGACAGAACCAGGGCCGGTGCAGTAAGAGGTTGGGGGCGGCCAAAAGCGCGCTCTGGGGAGTCAGTGGAGCTGAGGTGAGCTGGGGCATGGGGGCACGGGGAGGGCCAGCTGCAGCAAGTAAAGGGGGGCTGTGCACAGTTGCGCTCCCTCCCCAGATCACCTCTGCTCCGCCTCCTCCCCGAGCACACTGCCCCGCTCTGCTTCTCTCCCTCCCAGGGTTGCGCGCCAAACAGCTGATTGGTGCCGCAAGCCTGGGAGGCGGGAGAAGCGGCGACGTGCTCGGGGAGGAGGCGGAGCAGAGGTGAGCTGGGGCAGGGAGTTGCTGCACGGCTCCCCGGGCCAAGGGGAGCTGCTGCACGGCGGGGAGTTGCTGCACGCGGCTCCCTGGGCCGAGGGGGGGGGTGGTGGGGAGTTGCCGCATGGCTCCCTGGCCGAGGGGAGGGAGGGAGGGAGAGAGGGGGCGGCAGGAAGTTGCCACACGGCTCCCCGGGCTGAGGGAGGGAGGGAAGGAAGGGACGGTGGGGAGCTGCCATAGGGGGGGCGCCTCAGGGCGGGGGGGGGCGTGGGGAGCTGCCGCAGGGCTGGGGGGCTGGCACAAGGTGGAAGTTTCACCTAGGGTGCCAAACATCCTTGCACTGGCCCTGGACGGAACCCCGGCAGGCAGCGGGCCAGCAGCCAGTACCCCAGGCCAGCAGCGAAGCCCCTGGGACCAGTGGCCAGGACCCGGGCAGTGTGAGTGCCACTGAAAATTAGGTCACGTGCCGCCTTTGGCAAGCATGCCATATGTTGCCTACCCCTGTACTATAGAAATTCATCTGGCCCCAGCTGTGAATATCTGAGTGCCAGAGGTATTCAGCTGCATGGGGCGGCGGGGGGGCCCTCCTGAAGGAGAGTCAGTCTTTGAGATAAAATGCACCCATATCGCTGAGGGCTTTGAATTGGATCCCTAAGCGCACGGGGAGCTAATGCTAGTTGAGGAGTACTGGCATGATTTGCTGTCTTGGACCTAATCCATTTAGAAGACAGACTGCTACCCGGTACATTATCAGTAGTTTCTTCATAAATTTCTTCTTTAGGTTGAGGAAGAGAGAAGTACAGCTGTCTAGCCTGAAGGTGATGAATGTGTAAACCACCATGGCTAGGTGTTTTAGAAGAGAGGATGGAGTCTTCTTGCCAGCTAGTTGTGAGAGAAGGCACCTTTTATGACTATTGCTGTTTGATTCTTCAGAGTCAGTGATCAGTCTAGCTCAGCCCCAGAATTTTTCAGTTTGCAGAAAATCAACAGACAGATGGTGATTTTTTTCAGGTTTTTTATTATTATCCAGATTTGATGGCATTTCCCATTAATTTCATTTATGGCTTACTACATGAAATATCAAATTGGAGTTGAGTTGCTTAGTAGGGGTTGGCCACATAAGTCACACATGGTGCTGTATCTGCTTCCTGATTGGATAAGTGTCACCTTATCATCCAGTTTCTTGTGTGCATATTCAGGGAAAAAGAGTTTAAAAATTGCTTTCCTCGGGTATTCAAATATGCAAGCTTAAAATTCACTTTACACTAGCATTTGTGCTAGTGAAAAACTTTCAGACAAATACAAAAAGGGTGTAAACACAACAGATGCAGATTAATTAAAAATTATTTCACATTATTTGCCCAGGTATAGATACAGAAACTGTCCTGGAGGTAGGAGATTCTTGTATCACTAGGTAGCGGGTCCCAGTTCCCCGGGACCATAGAGGACAAGGACAGGAAATGTAGCATAAATGGGGAGGCTAGTGTACACAGCCTGTATCAGTCACTCGGGCATTTGCTGCAGTAAGGTGAGATTCCCAGCTGCTGCCCTTGTCCAGGATCCCTCAGCTTCTCTCAGGCTTCTCTGCAGCCTGAGAAGGCGATGGGTTGTTGAGCACCAATGCATTTATTTTTATGTTGATAACACAGCCCCCAGGGGAACCTTGGCTACAGTTACAGTCAGTGTAGTGAGACCAGCTGAATCTGTCCAAATCCTTCAGCAGTAGCAGCTGGGAACAGGACTCACTCAGGTTTCCACACTCTGTCGCTGATTCCTCTCCTCCATACCACTAATCCTGTTAATTCCACTCTTCATTGCCACCCTTCTGGCTCTCTCTTGTTTCTGTGACTGACTGCACATGTGGTCTTGACTTTGAAAAGTAACTTCAAATGGGCACCTTGAGTGACCTCTGCCTCAGACTGGCCTGGCTGTTCAGGGCGTGAAATACCTCATGGCACCAGCGAACTGCTTCTGATGATACCTGACCACTAACCCTAGCACAGGAATATAGTAATGCAAACACGTCCCCATAAATCCTTTCAGAACAGGCTAGCTATCTGATAAACTTACTGGACTGTTTAAAGGGAGCAGTGGTCAGAACCCCAGCATCTTCCACATGGACCAAAGCTTCCCCAGCAGAACCCTCCACCCTGCGCACAGCCTGTGCCACCAATGGTTATGACATTCTGTGAGTACCTCTTTCTGCCCTTCCTGTGGTGCCCCCTTCCTACAGCGCTGCCAAAAGGGGATTAGCAGGAAACACAATCTGCCTTGTGTCATAGGAATTTGGAAAGAAGCAGGGCTTGATGTGGTGAAGGGAGGTGAATCCCACTGTTACATTTCCCTTTTTGAGAAGATGGAGGGCTGCTGTGATGGCGAGTATTTGGTTTCACATCTGTTCCAAGAAATATCCTCCTAAAACCATTGTCCTTTGAAGCATCCCAAAGCTATCCAGGGCCGCCTCCCTCCCTTCAGTCCCCTTCCTACAATCTCAGGGCCATAGGGCAGCAGCTGACTCCCACAGTCATGAAAAGATGGCAGATGGAGAGCCGGAGTCACGGTTGATCCTGGTACAGGTAGTTGTGGGATTATTGGCCCAGAGCAGTGCAGAGACTGAGCCCCTGATAACAGTGCAGAGGGACTGGAAGGGAGTGAGGTGGTAGTGTGACACCTTTTCTCTTAGTCGATTTCACATGGTTGCATGGAGAAGGAGGGCAGAGTGACTATTAGTGAGCAGACATTAGAGGCCTAGCCATGTACATTACAATAGCTTCACAATGAACGTGGAGCTCTAAAACTAACAGATTACAATTGTTTCTGTGTTTATCCACCTATCTGAGTTGTATGGGGAACTCTCATTAATCCCAACATAATCTAAAACTCCGTTCTGAAGGCAGCATCTTTCTAAGCCCCCCTCAGATGATATTAACAGGATAATGTCAAATTCAGCCATCACCTCTCAGCTAGATCTGAGGGGCTGGGCTCACTTCTAATGAAACAAAAATACACTTATTTCTAAACTCGTGAGACTGGTCTGCCTCTTGCACCTCTCGTGCCTTTGTTTTATGAGAGGAAGAAGCTGTTTCCTGTTATCTCCTGGTTGAATGCTAATGAGGGGCCAGTCCAAGCCTGGGGAGCATTTCAGATCTGCTGAAAGCAGACATGGGGCTGGAGAAATAGGAGAGGGAGGAGGGGATGGTCTCTTAAATCAGGTCCCCTGTTTAAAACTGACTTGGAACTAGCCTGAACTGTAGAAGCCTAGAAGAAAATTCATAAGCCGGAGAGGCAGTGACCTCTTGTTTGAGCCTTCAGAATAAGAATGGTATGGAGGGCGAGCAGAGGGTGAGGGTTGCCCTGCAGCTGGCTGAACTCTGCCAGTTCTCAGTATCTAGTCAGGATCTCACCTTTTTGGAGATGCCCTTCAGGATCAATCGTGCAAAGATTTGGAGAACTCACATGATCCCCTGGTTCTTCTTTGAGGAGTGTCCCTGTAAGTGCTCCACTTTAGGTGAATCTGCACCGCTGTGCAGGGGCGCCAGAACAGGAGGAGCTGAGGGCCATGGCCCCATCACTTTTAAAAGTGGGAGGGCACTTTTTACCAGTCATGACAGGGAGGGGGCAGAAAGGAGCGAGTGGGGGCAGGGTCTTGGGAAGCAGAGGCAGCAAGTGAGCAGGGCCTATGGATAAGAGGCAGCACAGGGGTGGGACCTTGGGGAATGGGCGGCACGAGGGGGGGGCTCTGGGAGAAGGGGCAGCGTGGGGGTGGGCCTCGGGGGAAGGGATGGCATGAGGAGCAGGGCCACAGTTCGGGCACCAGTGCCTCCCCCCTTTTAGGGAGCTTCCGCAGCTCCTGCCCCTGTGCTTGTAATCAGAGATTTTTAGTAGCAGTACCTGGTTTGGTCACACATGCGCTTTCCCCATCTCGCACCACTTCTGGCGGTTACATAGAGTTGTGCGACCAAACCTCTGCCCCACCCGTTCCTTCTCTACTGCCCTCGGCTTGAGATGGAGCACTTGGCAGTGCCTCTGAGCTTTCTCTTTAGTCTAGTTCTAACTTTAGAGTACCAGTTCATAACCCAGTTATTTAGTTCATAGTTAACTACTCTACCTCTTCCCCATTTATTTTTCTTTTCTTAAAAAAAGATTCTTGTCTTAGGTGTTTAAGTTCTAGTTACTAATATGCCCTTTAGCATAGTATAGTTACCCTCCCTCCCGGGAGAGACCCTATTCTAAGCGGCATGGTCAGTTCCCTGGGGTTTAAACGTTGTCTTACTTGCTGGCCGTCAATCACAGTCTTGGACCGGCATTCAGAGTGTGTTCACTGCCTTGATGAGACATGCATTTCACAAAAGTGCTCTCACTGCCACAATTTAAAAGCCTTTGCCAGGAAGTCAAGAGACCTACAGCTAAAACGCATCATGAGGGAGAAGTCTCTCTGCCTGGCATACAATCCTGGATCACAGACTCCTCCTGGACAACAGTCTCTAACGACAATGTTGGAAAGAGGTTCCCCATTAAACTCTCAGAGGAAGGAGCACCTCCCCCCAAAAGGCAACAAAGAAACAGGCTTTCACATCACTATCATGAGAACCCACCAAAAAGAGAGATTTCCCGACCTGTCAGACCACATCGATCCTAACTGCACCGAGAGCCATCCACTTTGGAAGTAACAGGACCATCTGGTACCATGGGTACTGCGCAAGCAAAAGATCCTAAGTGGGTGGGCTCAGAAAAAGGCAAAAAAGGGAAACCTAACTTCCCTGCCTTAGTATTGCTGGAGCCGCTCAAACATGTGGCACCAAGCATCTCAGCAGCGCTATAGTCTATGCCTCCACCTTCTGCCTCCATAGCGCATAGTGCACGACCCGCAGCACCGACAACTGCAGTAAAGGCATTGGTATCGCTGACAACACCCTCCTCGGTGCTGATGTTCTTGGTACTGCAGCAGTTTCTCTGCCATAAAGATCTTCTAGCCTCCTCAGCACTAACCTTACTCCAGCATGTGCGGTACCGTGCCAACATACCACACCACCCAGATCAGCTCTTCCTTTATCCAGTGATGAGTATGATGACGACGAAGGGGAAATCTACTCCTTCCATCACTCCTTGCCTATCCACACAGCTACCAGACCAGGTCCACCAGAACACCAGGAATACCACTCCAGACCTGAAACTCAAGGATGGTACGGATACCCATGGATGCCGCCACCTGTGCCATTTCCACCACAGTGGCCTTACTGGGATCCATGGTGGCTTACTGCCTCCCAATCCACACAGGGAAAGGTCAAGGCGTGGTAATGTGCAGGGCATCATGGCTGCAATCCTCAGGAATTCTGAAAGACGTCCAAGTAGATAAAATTAATGGAGGATAGGTCCATCAGTGGCTGTTAGCCAGGATGGGCAGGGATGGTGTCCCTAGCCTCTGTTTGCCAGAAGTTGGGAATGGGTGACAGGGGATGGATCACTCGATGGTTACCTGTTCATTCCTTCTGAAGCACCTGACATTGGCCACTGTCGGAAGACAGGATACTGGGCTAGATGGTCCTTTGGTCTGACCCAGTATAGCCATTCTTATGTTACGTTCTTATGTTCTTAAGTAAAAATGGAAGATCTTCCATTCTACAGAGAAAAACTTTTCTCTGCCAAAACCAACAAGATCCTGTCCTTGATGAAAGATTCCCAAGTGACTCTCCATACACTCAGGATATATACACCTGTGACAAAACAGAGATGTTGCCAGCCATATCAATGCAGCAGAGACACCTCGTTTACACACAATCAGCAATGACTATACCCCTAAAGACACAGACAAAGGTCACAGAGACATTGAGCTTCTCAAACCCAGTCCTCTATGTCATAATCCACATCAGTCAAGCAACAATTTTGAAAATTTGGTCGAGGGTCTGAATGACCTCCCTCACCTGACAGCGCGAATACCAACCAGGTCTTTGGCCAGCGATTACGCCTTTTTTACCATGTCTGGGCATCAATACTATGGACCAATGGGTTTTAGAGATCATAAGATCAGGCTATGCCATCCCTTTCACCTCCTGCCCACACACCCTACTGCCCTCCCCGTCCCTCTTCAGGGACCCGTCTCATGAGCATCTGCTACAACAAGAAGTAAACCATCTTCTACAGTTAGGTACCATGAAACTAGTTCCTACACAACACATGGGGAAGGGATTCTACTCGCATTACTTCTTAACTCAGAAGAAAAATGGAGGATGGAGACCCATTCTAGATCTCAGAAAGTTCAACAAGTTTGTACAAGCCCAGAGATTCAAGATGGTCACAGTGACCACAGTAATATCAGCACTGGAAAGGGAGGACTGGTTCTCAACCCTCAAGCTACAAGACACCTACTTCCACATCACCATACATCCCGCTCACAGAAGGTTCCTCTGGTTCACAGTGGGAAGTGACCACTACCAATACAGAGTTCTACCATTTGGCCTTTCCGCTGCACCGAGAGTCTTCTCAAAAACCCTTGTAGTAGTGGCAACACATTTGCGCAAACAAGGGATTATAATACAGTAACTCCTCACTTAAAGTTGTCCCAGTTAACATTATTTCGTTATTAGGTTGCTGATCTATTAGAGAACATACTCATTTAAAGTCGTGCAATGTTCCCTTATAAGGTTGTTTGGCTCGCCCCGCTCAGTACTCCTGCCGGGGAGCGGGGTCAGAGCATGGGGGCTTGCCCCGTTCCGCCCACCCCATCCCACTACGCCCCTGCCTCAACCAAGCTGCACTATCATCACTGGTGAGTAAAGTATTAAATTGTTTAAAATTATTTAAAACTTATACTGTATATGTATATAATGTCTATTGTCTGGCAAAAAAATTTTCCCTGGAACCTAACTCCCCCTATTTACATTAATTCTTATGGGGAAATTGGTTTCACTTAACATCATTTTACTTAAAGTAGCATTTTTCAGGAACATAACTACAACGTTAAGTGAGGAGTTACTGTATTTCCATATCTGGACGACTGCTTACTCAAAGGCCCCTCTCGATCAGAAACAATCAAAAGGACGATCCATCTCTTCCAGAATTTAGGGCTACAGATAAATGAACAAAAATCAACCCTATTTCCGGTACAACAACTGGACTTCATCAGAGCCCATGTAGATTCCATAGACGCCAGGGCATCATTACCGATTAACAGATTCATGACACTGACCAACCTTATCTCAGTAGTCACGAACAGCCCACAGATATTGGCACATACCTGCCTACAGCTATAGAGTCATATGGTGGCCATCACTTTTGTGCTAAGACACGCACAACTGCACATGTGCTACCTACAGGGCTAATTATGTTCCGTGAATGTACCAAACAAACACAGCTTGAACAGGAGCCTCACAATGCCACCAGAAATCAAGGAATTCCTACACTGGTGGACACAACCAGATAATGTATGTACAGGGATCCTCTTTCACCAGGATCCAGCATCCATGCTAATTACAACATATGCCTTGTTGACTGGCTAGAGCACCCACCTGAATCAGCATACAATTCAAGGGAGATGGTCTTCCACGCAGACTCAGTTACACATCAACCTCCTCAAACTATGCGCAGTTCACAATGCCTGTCTTCACTTCCTCCCATTGATAAAGAACGAAACAGTATGCGTGATGACTGACAACATCACCTGCATGTTCTATATAAATTGACAGGGAGGCTCCCGCTCTCACTCCCTATGCAGAAAGGCCATGAAGTTTTGGAACTGGTGCATAATCCACAACATACACATTTCAGTATCCTACTTCCCCGGTTGCCAGAACACAACTGTAGACCCTTGAGCAGACAATTTTCCCAGTATCACGAATGGGAACTGAAGAACAGAGTCTCACAATCAATATTCCAATGATGGGCCTATCCAAAAGACAGTAGCTCTTTCACATAGCTGAGTCTACAGATAAACAAACAAAAATCAACTTTCACACCCATACAGAGACTGGAGTTCATTGGGAGTCTGCAATGTATGTTCACACTTCCTACCCTTGATCAAGAACAAGGCTATAAAAGTGCTGATGGACAACGTTACTTGTATGTCTTTTATAAACCACCAAGGAGGGGCATAGTCACACTCCCTGTGCACAGAAGTGATGCAACTATGGAATTGGTACATCTGCTACAACGTTGACATCTCAACCTCTTACCTACCACGATGCCAAAACACCACAACAGATGCACTGAGCAGAAAATTTTCCCAGGACCCAGTGGGAAATGGGTTTTCCCATTTTCCCAGTGGGAAATGAACACCAGGGTACTTGAGAACATATTCAGATGCAAGGGGTTCCCAACTATAGATCTCTTTGCGACAAACCAGCCAAGTGCCCTTACTTCTGCTCCAGAGTGGTACTGGGACCATGATCTCTCAGCAATGCTTTTCTCCTCAAATGGGATACACATCAACAGTATGCTTTCCCTCCAACCTCTCTCCTAGCCAGAGTCATACACAAGATAAGGACCGACAACTCCAGAGTCATCTTGATAGCTTCTAGGTAGCCCAGGCGAACATGGTTTCCTTACCTCCAGAAGATGGCTTATGTGCCCACCACACACTCTTCCACTTCTACCTCATGTCCTGTCTCTGAGTGCGTGCCGGGTCTACCATCTGAACCTAGCAAGACTCCACCTGAAGGCATGGCTACTCCATGGTTCCAAGACAATGAAATGACTGTTAGGAGGAAAGGAACATTCTTTTAAACAGCAGAAGGTCTACTACCTGGTATACCTACCTTCACAAATGGAAGAGATTCTATACATGATGGCAGTATAGGCAAACAATGGTAAGTACCTCTCCTTTACCAGTGGTATTGGATTACATAATAGAACTCAAGAAATCAGGTTTCTCAATGAGCTCCATCAAAGTACACGTTGGGGCAGTCACGACATTCCACCACAAAGTGCATGAGTTCTCAATGTTCACCCACCCTACCATTAAACGTTCTCTCTAGGGTCTTCGTAACCTCTACGCAGAAATACGAGCCCCCACTCCATCATGGGACCTCAATCTGGTGCTGCAATGCCTTATGGAGCCCCCTTTTGAACCATTAGCAACATGCTCACTTCTCTACCTCTTGATGAAGGCGGCCTACCTCGTCACTATCACATCCGCCCGATGAGTGGGAGAACGGGGGGCCTCATGGCACATCCCCCATACACAATATTTTTCAAAAATAAAGTTACCCTATGACCACACCCCAAGTTTCTACCGAAAATAGTTTAATCATTCATTTGAATCATCCCATTCATCTCCCATTGTTTTCCCCAAAACTTCATGGGAACAAACAAGAAGCAACGCTTCATACCCTAGACACCCATAGGGCACTAGCTTTTTACATTGAGAGGACAAAGTCTTTCAGAAAGTCACCAAAGTTATTTCTTCCATCACAGAACGATCTAAGGGAGACACCAGACCCAAACAAAGGCTGTCAAAATGGATCCCTGGCTGCACTGACTTTTGCTATTACCATCATCAGATACAACCCCCACCAGGGACCCACACTCATTCCACCAGAACTTTCTCTACGTCAGTAGCCTTCTTCAATAATGTGCCTTTAATGGACATCTGCAAAGCAGCCACCTGGGCAACAGTACATACATTCACACAACACTATGCCATAGAGCAACACTCAGCATCAGATGCTCTACTTGGACTTACAGTTTTATCAACCACCATGCAACTCCAAAACCCCTCCCTTCCACAGAGGGGCACTGCTCTACAGTCACCTAAAGTGGAACACTCACAGGGACACTCCTTAATGAAGAAGAGAAGATTACTCATCCTGTGCAGTAACTGAGGTTCTTCGAGATAGTTGTCCCTGTGGGTGCTTCACTACTCTCCTTCCTCCCCTCTACTTTGGAGTTTTTTCACACTAGAGACTCTGCAGTAGAGAAGGAATCCAGGGAGGGTTGGTCACACAGCACTACGTGACTGCCTGAGGCAATGCGAGATGGAGAGGACGCACGTGTGACCCAACCAGGCACTGTTACTAAAAATCTGCAATTACAAGTGCAGGGGCAGAGATTCACCTAAAGTGGAGCGCCCACAGAGACAACCATCTCAAAGAACCTCAGTTACTGCGCAGGGTGAGTAACCTTCTGTTACTTCTACTGTCTTGTACTTGGTCCTTTGGTACCTTGCTACCAATACAGGAATTGACTCTGCCCCTCCACTGAACTGGATGTCTTTTTGTGGCATTGATTTACTCTTGGTTTGCAGTAGAGAAATGTAGGCCAAAAAATTAGAGTGAATAGGTTAGAGTGTAGCAAGACTCATGGAAATTGAATGGGGGGAAGGACAGAGCCAGAGCAGAGAGAAGCAACTACAGTAAACAACCTGGGGAGTGGGGAGGTGAATAAGGGGAAACAGATCTGGGTTTATCCAGAGCACAAGGACTTTGTAGTTGTGATAAATGAAGGGGAGGGGGGTTGCTCCCTTTTATGGACACCCAGCCAGCCAGTAGCTATAAAATCCCTGTTAGTTGCTGTTCTCTACTTGCTTTACCTGTAAAGCGTTAAAAAAAGCCCATAGGTAAAAAGAAGGGAGTGGGCACCTGACCAAAAAAGCCAATGGGAGGGCTAGAACTTTTTAAAATTGGGGGAAACTTCCCCTTTGTCTGTCTGTTGCCATTCTCTGGAGAGAGGGGACAAAGCAGGGACAGGTCTGAAACTATGATCTAAAAAGCTTTAAACTAGGTATGAAAAATCATCAAATCATACCTAGAACTACTCGTGAACTCCAGATATGTAGGTAGATCAGGAATGTCTAGAAAGACACGATTAGGGTTATTTCTTATTGGCTTCTGGACTCCTCTGTGCTAACCCCTAAATGCTTTTGTTTTGCTTGTAACCTTTAAGCTGAACCTCAAGAGAGCTATCTTGATGCTTAATTTTTGTAATTGTTTTTTTAAGACCTAGCAAAAAGCCTAAGTTCCAGATGTATTTTCTTTCTTTTTGTTTTTAATAAAATTTATCTTTTTTAAAACAGGATTGGGTTTTTTTGTGTCCTAAGAGGTTTGTGCACATGTTGTTTAATTAGCTGGTGGCAACAGCTGATTTCCTTTGTTTTCTTTCTCAGCTCTTCCTCGGGGGGGCGGGGGCGTGAAAGGGCTTGAGGGTACCCCACAGGAAGGAATTCCTAAGTGCTCCTTCCTGGGTTCTCAAAAGGGGAAGGCGAGGGGGTTGCACTTGGGTGGTGGCAGAATCTACCCATCCAAGGTCAGAGAAAAGCTATAACCTTGGGAGTTTAATACCAGCCTGGAGTTGCCAGTATTAATTTTTAGAATCCTTGCAGGCCCTCACCTTCTGCACTCGAAGTGCCAGAGTGGGGGGTGAATAAGGGAAAACAGATCTGGGTTTATCCAGAGTACAGGGACTTTGTAGTGGTGTTGGATGGGAAGGTAAATCTCTGTCTTCTCTGTGGCGTGGGGGAGACAGCAGGGGTCACACTGGCCTCCCCAAGCCTGTCTCTCCTTCCTAATGAGGCTGTTCACCAGCCTTTTCATGCAGGGAGATTTCATTCAAATGCTTACAGTTGTGGGCAGCCCTTTTGTGTTACCCACCCAGGTAGGGTTTTGTGACATGGAGCTGTTGCTTTCTTGAGCCTGCATAGTCCAGCAAGCCAAATTGGACTTGTGCCCAGAAAAGGTGGGGAAGGGGGCAGGTTGGTCTTCACTTGTCAGCTGTCCCTGTTTGCTAATGTCACCCACTCTAGGATATATATTAAGTGTATCAATTTACCTCCTTTCAGACTCAAGCTGTACATTACCAAGGGAAGCATGGGCAGCACTGTAAGACTGGAAAGTCCCTTTGCATGGAGCCAAGAGAGATGAGTTTCTAGGGTTATCAGCCCTTGTAGGAAGGAGGAAGGTCTTGTGTTTAAGATTAGAATTCAAGAGATTTGGTTTCCTAGCTCTGCCACAGACTCACTGTGTTATCTTAGGCAAATCACGTGGCCTTTGTGCTTCAGTGCCCTAGCTGTGAAATGGAGATGCAACTTCCTTGTTGCAGAGAAGTGCTCTGAGGATAAATTCATTAATGTTTATGAAGTGCTCAGATGTTATAGTCATGGAGGCCATACTAGTACCTGGATAGATAGCCAGACAGACTTTTGTTCTAACAACTCCTGGGAAGTGGAGGATAAGGGGATTCAATCTGTTATACATGGTGACTCAGTCCCATGAATCTTTTGAGGAAAGAGACTCAATCATCATAGTCTGGGGATTGAGACAATCTCATTCCAAGCCTATTTCTAAGGTTCCTTTGGCTAACAAGAAATCTGTCCCTCTTCGTCACCCAGCACCCATTTGAGGTTGGTGAACAGGCCAGCAACAGCCTGAAAGGGGAATGCCCCGTGGATTTACTTAGATTGTTTTAATATTTGTATTGCAGTAGTGCCCAGCAGCTGCTCTGAAGATAGGGACTCATCAATTTCCACATATGCCTAGGAATGCCCTTCCCTGCATGAGCCTTCAAGACATCCAGGCACAAAGAACTTGTGAAATATGAGCTCATGTTAGTGTATGTGGAAGGGCCACTTGTGTTACAGGGTTACATGGGGAAAGAGAGGCCAGGGAATCTCTGTGGAGCAGGAGGGTGAGTGGCGAGGTTGGATGGATGGCTTGTGTGACTTCATTTCCCTTCCATTGCACTGGCATTAACATGGCAGGTGAATTCAGAGTGACAATAGGATGCTGGATGCAGATTTCTGGACCAGTAACCAGTCCAAGTGCACATCATTGGCATTCTGGTTCCAAGTGCATTTATTTTTAATAAACACAGCTCCCAGTAAGTGTTGTTCAAGTCTAAGAGCAAACTGATTTCCTAAATATACAGGAAAAGTTTTGCTCACTTGAATAACCAAAAAACATGACCTATTCAAAACAAACATGGTGCATTGCTAAGCATTCTGGATTTTTTTTTTTAAATGAACATCAAATAAAAAATTTTAAGTAAAAGAAGTGAAAATGACAGGGTTTTGCCTTAAAGCTGCCAAAGTGGGAAAATGCAGAGCTCAGGATTAAACTCCATTCTGAACAGACGGGAAGGAAAAAATCCTTTCCCACCCCCCAAATTATTCATTCAGAGAGCTCACCCCCTGCAGCAATGAGCCCCTCAGCTCCTTCTTTTTGGGGGCTAGAGGTTCCTGACCAGCAAGCAAGGGAGCAAAAGACACAGAACGGAAGAGACCAAATGTACTGAAGAGGAAAAAAAAGACTCAGTAGCATGACTGTGGGAGGATGTTGTGAGGAGCAGATGGGTCAGGCAGAGAGCCAGTCATAAGCAGCTGAAGAGGTAGTTATTATCGAGGGGATGGTGAGAAGTATTTATGGCTTTTAAGCTGTTAGCTCATTCAGATGGGCTTAGCATATTGATCTATGCATTTGTGTGTAGCTGTAGTGTGGTTTGCAGTCTGACAGGGAGTTCCAAATTTCTAGTACTAATTACTTCTGCAGCCACTGGGTCAGTGTAGTGGTGTTTTACACTCCCCTCTGAGGTCACTCACAGGCTTTGCTTTGTGTCTTTTCCAGCTCCTACTCGCAGTGATGGATTAACCCTGGGCACCAGGTGAGAAGCCCAGTGCACCGCTCCTGAGTTCAAGGCAAGGGATGAAGCAGCAATGACTGCTCATCACACCACCATCCCTTTAACACCCAGATGAGGTTGACAGTGAGGCCCTGCTGCACATTCCAAAGGACTTGCTGAGGAGAGGAGAGAAGTTGCGTGTCTGTGGGAACCAGTGGTAAGGCTCCGAGCTGAGGGGCACCATTCCCTCTCAGAGCTTCTGCTGCTGAGCCCCCAGGATTCCTTCTCCTCTCCCACACCTCCTTTCACCCACCAGCCATAGAGACTCTCACATAAGACAGAGGTCCTCTAGCTGTCTGCATAGTGCTTCCCAAGATCTAAGTTTGAACATGAAGCCTCATCCACTCAGCCATTTCAGCCCATCCTAATCCTGTAACAGACGCAGTTCTCTGCCCTCTATGAGCACTGCTCACACCACATGACAACCAATGACAGAAGACAGACCATGTGATGAGAGATATCCTCATTGGCTGTCATCTTGAATTTTGGCAGGAAGCCATGGAAATACTCAGTTTGAATAAAGTAGTTTCATTTTGGTTGTATGGTTTATATTTTCAGTTATTAATTTACACCCAATCAATATTTGCTCCTTTATTATTTTGGGCAGTATTTTAAAATCTGACTGTAATGTCGTGTTGTTTCATTGCTGGATGTTTCTATTTGGTGTGGCTTATTTTTGTATTTTACTTTCTCCTCCCATTTATTTCTGCTTTCTAAACTTTTTCATGATTGGCTGATGTTCCTAGAACCAGACCTGAAGCCCAAGAGACGGGTGGTTTCTGTCAGCTGCAGCAGTGGCTTGTTGCACCACTCCAGTCAAAGTTTGGCTAGTGCTATGAAGATAACTCTGCCTGGGTTAGAGGAGTGCATCAGCAGCTGGAGATTGCATTGGGTTAAAAACGCGTTGCTCCCTAAAATGCGGAGAATATATCGTCAGGCCCTGCTCAGTTTCTAGGTTCATTAAATAACCAATAAGTTTTTCACATATTTTCCATATTCTTTCTCCTGTCAAACAGCCAAATGGAACAATTATAACAGACCATGTTCCCGAACAACACAAAGGCTCCTAATGTTTACATTGGACCCCACACTGAACAGGCTGCTAGGATCTGGTCTCTCTCCTTCCAAATTACATTTGCCTCCCTATCATTCCTGCAGTACACACTGTAGTTCCAGTAATCAGTGCTACGAGGTCCTCCTCAGGTGACTGGCAGACAAGTGATGGACAGGATGAAGGATATATCAGAAGAAAGAAGTCTTCCTGCCACTTGGCGTCCCTGCTGCTAGTGCTCTCAGGACCTGGTTTCCACTCTGCCTTAGTGAGGAGAGGTTGCTGATGTTCACCCCTCAGGCAATGCCTGGAAAAATGGAAAAACAAAGATTAATAAGAGGGTCCACATCAACTGCTGTATCTGTAATGGCAACTGGCAGCAGCAGATGGCATGTGCCTGTAATGTGTGAGAACAGACTTCCAGCTCTCATATCAACTGGTTGCAGAGCCTAGTAGTGCAAGTGACCCTTCCCTCCTCTTCCTGTTTAATTTCTGATCAGAAGCTAGCAGGCTACCTTGGTTAGGCCTCAGGGAAATCAGAATCTCTACAGCTTCCCTGCCACTCAGCCTAACCATAGAGGTTAGTCCTCTACTAAACGCCACAAGAGCAAGAAGCCCTCTCACAAACAAAGCAGAGAGCCCAGCTCTCATGTAAGGAAGCCTGACAGACCTTCCTTCCCTGAGAAGCCAAAGAGAAATCCAAGTCCATCTCCCCTGGAATTTCTGTGGAGGAGGAGAAAGTTTTTCATCCTCTTCAGAGTCAGATTCTGAAATTGCCTCCCTGAGGAGTTTTGAAATTGCCTCCTTGAGGAGTTTTAATGCGTAGTACATGAGCCATAGAACTGCAGTGCTCAAGGCTCTGAGCTGGTTAGAGTATTCTTTCCCACCTGCTACTTCACAGTGAAAGAATATTCCTGACCTTTACAAAAAGTGTTTTACCCACTGTTTTCAATCTAAAGGGAAGATTCGCTTATGTTTGGGAAAACCCTGGGGAGAAAGCTTTGTGGTTATATTCAGTGAAACAGATAGACTTCCTAAGGAGAAGAGTGATATCTGGGCCTCCTCACTAAAAATCCATGCCAAGAGTACAATGTTCTCTCAGAAGTATGATGTTCCTTGGAAAGGGGAAACTTCTGTATCTGACCTGTTCAGACAAAAAATGGAATTGGCCTTAAAGAAGGCAAAGAGATGACAGGTTCCTAAGCTCAGTACACTTCTGCCCCAAAGCCAACAAACTTCTTCAGAGGAACATTTACTTTACTGACCTAATTTCCACAGCTTGGATACTACAATAGCTACCGAAGGGCAGGAGGAAGTCCTTGGGCAAATCCTTATACTAACAAATCCAGTTACTGACTTCCTGCAGCCATGTTCCCCACATTCCTTTGGAGATAGAATTAACTAGTTTCTAAGACGGGGAAAATACCAGACAAATGAGTTCATTCCATCAGTTCAAATGGTTAACAGATAGAATTTGCCTCACTTTCCTCAGGCTTAAGAAACGTTCTCTCCTTATGCCTCTGACCTTTCAAAAAGGAGATGATGTAAGCAAATGTACCCAGCACCTCTCAGAAGTTTGTGCCAATCTTCCTGTCTGTTGAGGACAGCTAGATGAAAGCATTTTCTCTCTTGTTTGTAGTACCAGAAATTCAAAATGGAATCTCTTTGGCCTAATGTCAGCTGGAGAATTCTTAGCATCCACAGACCTGCAAAACTCATGTTTCCATGTACCTATCACAAGCATCTCATGAGAATTACCTAAGAATGAAAATAGCAGCCGGTCCTGCCATAAGTCATGGCTCTGTACATTTTCACAAAGATTCTGATTGTAGCCAACTAATGATGCTGGGCTGAAGGCAGTTGGAATTAGTCAAAAATAAAAATTACTTTAAAATGATATATAATCATCAGATTGTGTTTATTGCTAAGGTATGCTACAGTCAGATTTTATCACCATTTCCTTTGTCCTCCTTCCCCTTCCTTTCTATTGTGTGTTACACTCATTTCCAGCTCTTCAAGACATGGGTTGTGTCTTCCTATGTGTTTGTACAACACTTAGCACAAAGGGGTCCAGATTCTAATTGATGTCTTTTGGTGTTATTGCAATGCAAATAATAAATGGTAATAATATAGTATGGTAGCAGGTGCCCTTCACTGCGAAAGGGATTAAGTTCTGTCATATTTAGATAACTGGTAAGTCAATCTCTTCCAAAGGCTCTGGTTGTGGTTCAGAAAATTTTATCTTCTTTTACCCATGGGCTTTATCATAAATCCTTGAGCGCACTCTGGAGGATCAGAGGATCTTGGCCCTTTACAAGCCTGTTTCATCACTTGGAAAGCCCACAGATATTTGTCTCATGAAAGGCCCTAGAATATTGTTTCACTAGTGACCAGGACATCCTCTAAGTACCACGCTGTCCTGCAGCTCCTTGGCTCACAGAAAATCTTTACTTTCTTCTGCTCTCACAATAGGACTAATTTCATTTCTGAAGAAGAAAACCCTTCCAGAAGAATGTCAGGAAATCTCTGCTCTGGTGAGACACGCCTGCTCCTTTTCTCAAGGGATTTGCATGCTCACATCTTGCCTGGACCATCGTAATGACAGATGCCAGTTTCCTTGCAAAGAGAGTTTGTATGAATTAGATAAGTGCTCAAAGAACCAGAAGCATCTTCATAAGAGCAGACTGGAAATGAAAGCAGTTCACCTGCTACTTCTGCATCACAAGCCATTCTACATTACACTTTTTTGCATCAGTCCATCTAGACAATGCTGTGGTGATGTCTTACCACATGTATAGAGGCGGGGGAACATTGTAGCCCTTCTCCTACCCACGCTGAAATGGGCAGAAGAGAATCTTGTGACATTCACAGCCGTCCACATAGCTGAGAAAGTCCGCATCAGAGCAATTTGGCTCAGCAGTTCCAGCATATATCACAGGGATTGGAGCTTCAATCCACAAGTATTTCACCAGATGTGCAGGATGTGGGAAATTCTAATAATACACGTTTGCCACAAGCCACAGCTGTAAAGTGCCTCAGTTCTGCCGCAGATATAGGGGCCCCTTGCACTAAGGATAGACACATTCTTTGTTCCCTGAAATTGCAGCCTGCTGTGAACCTTCCCTCCTTTCCCCCTCATTCCCCAGGTGCTGAGAAAAGTACAAAGGGACAAGATGAAGTGGATTCTCATAATTCCAGGTTAGCCATGGAACAGCCTGTGTGTGCAACTGTCCTTAGCCAAGCCCTGGACTCTTCATTTCTTAATCAATAGGAACTGATTCACAATGATAAGAACATCCTTTTCTTATGGATATAGCTTGTGAGAGACTGACCCTGAAGTGCCAAGTTCTCCCTGACTCAGACATTAATACCCTTCTTAAGTCTTTAACACAAGCAACCAATGGCAAGTACAACCTAATCTGAAAAGCCTTCTCCTTATGAGTTAGTTCCCTCTTTGGGTGCTAAATACCTGATTTTAAAATATTTTTTCCAATGGAGCCTAAAGAAAAGCCCTAGTACCTGAAAGGACCTGGCTGCTGTGTTTTAGTTCTCTCAGATATAATGCCACCTTCCCTGTGCAACCTCATCCCCTACTTAGAAGTGTTCTAAAAGCAGCCAAGCACCTGAAGTCTAAATTCCATGCAAGCCCACCTCCCTGGAGGAGCCTAAGGTGGCCAGAATACAGTGCCATCCTCCTTTTAAATCTGTGGACACAGGTGGCATTTTCAGTTACAATTCGATCAGCTAGAAGATTAGGAGAAATCACAACCATTTGATGCCATTTTCAATTTGTTGCCTTTCTTCCTGTGCTCAGCTGCATTCCCAAGACATATCCGAGCTCTCACAGTGAGCAAAAGGTGTCCCTTGTTTCCTTTCCTTCAGAGCAACTCAGGATGTGACAAAGAAAGGATCCTACATTTGTGCAACATGACCTGAAGCCTCTCACATTTTACCTAGAAAAGACAAAAGTCTTTCAGATTAGCTGATTCTTTCTGTGGGTTCTGTAGCAGCACAGAAATGCAAAGCAGCTTGTGAAGTATTGACTTCTCCATTTGTTCCCCTGTTCTTGAAGCATCACTCTGAGAAGGGGTCCTTTGTAAAAGTCCTTTGGGCCAGGGCTCAGGTTGCTTCCAGGAGAGAAACTGGAATGGATACTATAGAAGAGATTTGCAAAGCAGCCACCTGGAAGCCCAGCTGCTCCTTTACTAAGAATCATAGGTGCATGTTAGTGACTCATTTTATTCAGCTTTTGGGTAACCCATTCTAAGGGCTCCAATTTAAAATTCTAACTTTTTTTTTTTGAGTCAAGGAGTATGTTTTCCCCTCCCTAATTTGTCTAATTGGTGCTGCTATGTAAAGATCATTAAGATGGGTTCCTGGAGCTCTTGTCAGCTAGGTGCCTTCTCAGTTACTGTTGTTCTGCATTGTGTATGGATTGAGTTTGTCACCCTCATGGGCTCCATGTGCACTAGCAGCAATGACCTCTTGAATTTTTATCTGAGCCATCCTTCTGCCTGACATCACCTGTGGAGAGGTGATGGAGATAGGTGAGCCCCTTAATACAGATTCCAGGAGCTAAATGTTGCAGATATCCTTTTAATAAGTGAGGAACCTTTTTTGTACAGTGAAACCGTCCCCAGAAGTTTCTCCAGCTCTCCCAGTGCTATGGAATCTGTCCTGCATTGAGAACCCAGCTCCACCATCAAAATCTGTCATCACAAACCATTGACAACAGTGAACTGCCATGGGGGGCCATGACTGTTTTAGGCTGCAGTCCAAGTGATGGCTCAAGGTCCCCTGTATTCTCTGCCTCTGATGGGATGAGTACCTCGGGCAGACACAAGACAGTTTAGTGGCAGCCAGAAAGTACAGAAAGGGATTTGTGAACTTGAAGAATGGAAGATGTCAAAAGCAACACAGAAAAGTCAGAGAGATCTGAAACTTAGTGAGTTGGAGCAAAGCTGATATTGTTTTCAGTGAAACAGACAAAGGTTTGTGTGAATTTATGCCTTTTATTCCTTTTTTCTTCTATGTAATCTCATTTCCTTTGTGCACTGAAGTCTGTTGGCAGGAGACCAGAATCGGGGAAGCAGCACACTCCAATTCACACACACGGGGTGGGGGTGGTACACTGTTTTCCCATGTGCCTGTTGAATAGCTAGGGCCAGTGGAGAGCACAGTCAGCACAGAGAGCAAGGGTCTGGGACAGCATTTTATTCCGTAATGGTTCTTATATCATACTCATCGCTATAGTAGCTGAGTGCCTTCCACCTTTGCAATAAGTGATGTAGTTCCCCTGTGTAACAGTGGAGAACGCTGCAACCAGAGTTGCATGGCACTGGGATTCAGACCTAGGTCTCTTGCATGCTACTGTAGAGCACTCCTAACCTGAGAAACAAGGGGCTGCCACATACAATCATACCCATGGTCTCCCATATGGCAGTGCAGAGTACTCCTTTCTTCCTCTCTTGTATGCTTCTGAGTGCAGAGTCTGCCACCAGCAATATTGTTAACCTATCCAACTATACTCTTAGCCCAGCAGAAGCAGCTGTCCTATCTCGGGGCCTCTCCTTCTGCCCCTCCACCCCCACGAACATGATACAGTTCTGTGGTGACCTAGAATCCTATTTTCGACGTCTCCGACTCAAGGAATATTTCCAACACACCTCTGAACAACATACTAATCCACAGAGACCTTCCTACCAACACTACAAAAAGAAGGATTCTAGGTGGACTCCTCCTGAAGGTCGAGACAGCAGACTGGACTTCTACATAGAGTGCTTCCGCTGACGTGCACGGGCTAAAATTGTGGAAAAGCAGCATCACTTGCCCCACAACCTCAGCCGTGCAGAACACAATGCCATCCAGAGCCTCAGAAACAACTCTGACATCATAATCAAAAAGGCTGACAAAGGAGGTGCTGTTGTCATCATGAATAGGTCGGAATATGAACAAGAGGCTGCTAGGCAGCTCTCCAACACCACTTTCTACAAGCCATTACCCTCTGATCCCACTGCGAGTTACCAAAAGAAACTACAGCATTTGCTCAAGAAACTCCCTGAAAAAGCACAAGATCAAATCCACACAGACACACCCCTGGAACCCCGACCTGGGATATTCTATCTACTACCCAAGATCCATAAACCTGGAAATCCTGGGCGCCCCATCATCTCAGGCATTGGCACCCTGACAGCAGGATTGTCTGGCTATGTAGACTCTCTCTCATCAGGCCCTACGCTACCAACACTCCCAGCTACCTTCGAGCCACCACTGACTTCCTGAGGAAACTACAATCCATCGGTGATCTTCCTGATAACACCATCCTGGCCACAATGGATGTAGAAGCCCTCTACACCCACATTCCACACAAAGATGGACTACAAGCCGTCAAGAACACTATCCCTGATAATGTCACGGCTAACCTGGTGGCTGAACTTTGTGACTTTGTCCTTACCCATAACTATTTTACATTTGGGGACAATGTATACCTTCAAATCAGTGGCACTGCTATAGGTACCCGCATGGCCCCACAGTATGCCAACATTTTTATGGCTGACTTAGAACAACTCTTCCTCAGCTCTCGTCCCCTAACGCCCCTACTCTACTTGCGCTATATTGATGACATCTTCATCATCTGGACCCATGGAAAAGAAGCCCTTGAGAAATTCCACCATGATTTCAACAATTTCCATCCCACCATCAACCTCAGCCTGGACCAGACCACACAAGAGATCCACTTCTTGGACACTACAGTGCTAATAAACAATGGTCACATAAAAACCACCCTATACCAGAAACCTACTGACCGCTATTCCTACCTACATGCCTCCAGCTTTCACCCTGACCACACCACACGATCCATTGTCTACAGCCAAGCTCTGCAATACAACCGCATTTGCTCCAACCCCTCAGACAGAGACAAACACCTACAAGATCTCTATCAAGCATTCTTACAACTACAATACCCACCTGCGGAAGTGAAGAAACAGATTGATAGAGCCAGAAGAGTTTCCAGAAGTCACCTACTATAGGACAGGCCTAACAAAGAAAATAACAGAACGCCACTGGCCGTCACCTTCAGCCCCCAACTAAAACCCCTCCAACGCATTATCGAGGATCTACAGCCTATCCTGAAGGATGACCCAACACTCTCACAAATCTTGGGAGACAGGCCAGTTCTTGCCTACAGACAGCCCCCCAACCTGAAGCGAATACTCACCAGCAACCACATACCACACAACAGAACCACTAACCCAGGAACCTATCCTTGCAACAAAGCCCGTTGCCAACTGTGCCCACATATCTATTCAGGGGACACCATCACAGGGCCTAATAACATCAGCCACACTGTCAGAGGCTCATTCACCTGCACATCTACCAATGTGATATATGCCATCATGTGCCAGCAATGCCCCTCTGCCATGTACATTGGTCAAACTGGACAGTCTCTACGTAAAAGAATAAATGGACACAAATCAGATGTCAAGAATTATAACATTCATAAACCAGTCGGAGAACACTTCAATCTCTCTGGTCACGCGATTACAGACATGAAAGTTGCGATATTACAACAGAAAAACTTCAAAACCAGACTCCAGCGAGAGACTGCTGAATTGGAATTCATTTGCAAATTGGATACAATTAACTTAGGCTTGAATAGAGACTGGGAGTGGCTAAGTCATTATGCAAGGTAACCTATTTCCCCTTGTTTTTTCCTACCCCCCCCCCCGCCCCCCGTTCCTCAGACGTTCTTGTTAAACCCTGGATTTGTGCTGGAAATGGCCCACCTTGATTATCACACACATTGTAAGGAGAGATCACTTTAGATAAGCTGTTACCAACAGGAGAGTGGGTTTGTTGGGGAGGGTGGGGAGAAAACCTGGATTTGTGCTGGAAATGGCCCATCTTGATTATCATACACATGTAAGGAGAGTGATCACTTTAGATAAGCTATTACCAGCAGGAGAGTGGGGTGGGGGGAGAGAAAACCTTTTGTAGTGATAAACACCCATTTTTTCATAGTTTGTGTGTATAAAAACATTTTCTGTATTTTCCACAGTATGCATCCGATGAAGTAAGCTGTAGCTCACGAAAGCTTATGCTCAAATAAATTGGTTAGTCTCTAAGGTGCCACAAGTACTCCTTTTATATTGAGATTAGTGATTATGTTCGTATCATTTGAGCCTAGCTAGGTTTGCTCCTGGTGGGGGAGTTATTAGGTGTGTATTCAGTACAAGTAGTAAGGAACCACTGCTTCCATCTGCTTTCCTACAGTCCACGCTTGCTTTCCCCATTGTAGAAGACCACATGGAACAGCTTTCTGCCTTTGCCCTCCTTCCCCAGCACCAATGTTCTGAAACAACCTGCTGTTGGTGCTGGACTCAGGAATCTATTCAACCTGCCATTAACCAAAGTGCTGTTGGGTTATCTCACAGCTGATCTGTAACCAAACAGCCCTATAAGACCTCTCCTCTATGCACATTTACAGACAGGGAAGCTGAGTCCCAGAGAGGGGAGACACTGTGCGGTCAAAGGCAAGTCAAATCAATGGCAGAATACAAGCCAGTTTGTCACACTCCCAGGCCTATGATTTAACCTCTAAGTCACCCATGCCACTCTTGACTCAGCCTGCCCTTCCAGAAAGCAGCTCCCCAGATAGGAGGCGGAGAGGTGAGGATCTAGTGGTCTGCGGGCCAGACTGAGAGCCAGGAACTCCTAAATTCTAATTCTTTCTCTGACACTAGCACCCTCTATGGCATGGGGCAAGTCATTTCCCCTCTCTAAGCCTTAAGTTTCTCCATTTGCCAGCATTAATTAGTGAATGTTTGTGAAGTGCTGTAAGTGTCAAGTATTAGAAGGCTTGGTGCTCTAGTTCAGCCCTTCGTAGCCTCCCCCCCCCTTTTTTTTTTTTTTTTAGAGAAAGGGAGCCCTTCAATTGAATGGGCAGCAGGGCCAATCCCAAGGCCAAAGAGGAGTGATAACCAGAGAGCAGGCTCCAACTTGTAAACCAAAACCTCCGATGGGGGTTGCTGCTAAGAGATTAGAAGGGATTCCTTTGCCAGCTGGCATCTGGATTCCCCCATCTATCTAACCAGGCATTTACAGCATGTCCATCAGCACGTTATTGTAGTCACAGTGTACTCCCTCACTTGTCTTTCAGTGAGGAAAGCACCAGCCCTAAGAGCACCTCACTGAAGGGTTAAATTACACACAGTAACAAGTGTATGCTGCAAGGCTGGGCAGCGCTATTAGTTTCATCACAAGTGACTACAGGTCAAGGAGACCTGAAGAAAATAAAGGGATAAATTTAGGCAGTGAGGCGAAGGGCCCTTTTATCAGAGCTGGTGTTCCTTCACTGCAGGATCCTGGCCAAAAGGGCATCCAACCACTAGTTGCCAGCTAACCATCTAGATGTTTTTCATGTCTCATTAAAATGCCTGGAATTCTGTGTTGGGGCAGTACCACAATGAGGTGAGCAGCAGCTGCCTGCATTTTGAAGGAGGAGGATCAAACTGGGACCTGATGGAAGAACTACACCTAAAGGAGAAGAGGCCCATGCGGAAGTCTGGCTGCAGGTGAGTATGGGCTACCAGCCGAGCATCATTTTGCACTGAGTTGTTGAGGTGGGGCAACATGTCTTGTGGTCTTAAGAACATGACTAGGAGTGATTTTGGCTGCCTGAGACATGAGGGTCCATGTGTGCATGATGCTATTGGAGTGGGTCTATTTATGGGTCCCACTCTTTCTAGAAGTGTCCAAGTACAGGAGATAGTGTATCTGTATCTGGAATACCATGCGCTCTCTTTGGGGGGACTCTAGATGAGGAGAGTGGTGGGTGCTATATCTTGCCGTGGGCATGTCTCTGAGACTGTACAGGAGAACTGGGTGGCTAGGTTGGCAAACTGAAGCAGTCTGAATGTGTCTATGGGACAATTTCTTTGGTATTTACATGTGTGCAAGTCCATGTTTAGAAAACGATATATGTCTGTGTGCCCATTTGTGACAGGCTGTAACTCTACTTGTTTTCTCACTTGGCAGACTGCAAACAAGAGCAAATCCAGCTGAACGTGTGAAGTTGTTAAGCCACAGTGACTGTCGTGTACTCTGTGGCAGGCTATCTATAAGTGCATTGCCATATGTGTTGGACTTTATCCATATTTTTTTTGTATTGACAGGGAGGTTGTGTCTGCCTGACAGCACCTGGTGGAGGTGATTGCATATCAGAGGTGCTAGGTGGGATGTGGCACATACAGAACTGGTACCTTTTGGGTGGACTGCATGGATCTTGACCTGGCCTTCAGGATGAGTGTTTTTTGGCAATGGGAGGAAGAGGAGCTTTCAGGCATGATCTCATCTTGTGAGTCTCTAGCTAGCCGTAGTGCTCTGTGTTCCTAGTGAGAATGGGACAAGGGGTTCTGAGTGGGGGGCAGATCTCGCAGTCACCCTAGCCTATGTTGCAGCTAGAACAGAATTCTGATACGATAAAATCTCTACCCCTTCAGCAAATATTGCCTCTGATCAGAAAATTCCATTTCCCAAAAAAATATTTATTTTTTTACAATGGTTTTGAGATTAATATTTTTTTTAAACCTTGGCAGGTGAGACCTGGGCTAGGTCCTTGTGCAGGAGAGATGTAGAATTCCCTTAGGCACCTCACACACCACAACAAACAAAGGGTCCTTTGGGGGGAACAACCCAAGACTGGATGGGTCCAAATCTAGGTACCCACAGGAGCCACGGTGCCTGCACTGACGCAAAAACCTTCCAGCAGGACCTCCAGGAGTGGAGAGTCGCTGCATGGCAAGGGAATGGAGACATCAAGCCTTCTGTGAATGGAGTCAGCACACCCTTCCCTTCTTCTCTCAGATTAGCCCATCCTGAGCAGCTTGAATGTGGGGCTTGTGATCTGGATTTAGATCTCAGTACTCAGGAGCTACGGAATGGACCTTTGTGATTTGCAGGATATAGTGTAAGCTGTGGACTCCGGCATCCCAGCTCTGAGGCAGCAAGAGCCTGGATGTCTCTCTCAGATCCCCTTCTTGGTGAACTTTATTTTTTTAAGAAAACTTGTTTGTTCCTTCATAAAGAAATCCTGATTCTTCAGGACAGAGGGAGGGCTGGGGTCCCAGGATAGCTGGAGCTGGAACAGAAAGGATTGTCCAGCCTCCCTTCCCAGCACGCTCATCACGCTCTGCTGCTTCCCATTCTCAGCTATCCCCTGCCTCCAAACACAGTGCAGTTTCTCCATTCAGTGCCCCTCCACCAAAAGTCCAGCCATTCTGAAGAGTGTGGTCTTCACATCACCAAAGTGACTCTCAGAGAGAAGTACATGGAGCTACCAAGACAGAGAAATGTTCCAAAAGGGATCCCCAAAGTGGGTGATATGTCCTGAGCTGCAGGGTTAGAAGCCCAGGCCTTCGTGTGCTCAGGTCTCTGGCCCCCTTGTTCCCTTCATGTTACTCTGGGAGCCGGAGAGTAGGTGGTAACTGTTTCTCTCTCAGCTTTGGGTAGGGCTGGGTGCCTTTCAGCTGCACTTGCAGGATTTCACCACCATGTTGGAGAGCTGCTCCACTTTGGGGGTCCTCCCAACATAGTACAGGATGGTGAGGGGCTCCAGATCCTGGGGGACACAGCAGGGCGAGGCAGACGCCTCTGGATTCAGCGTGTGATACAGGCCCAGCACCTGCAGAAACAAAACACATGTAGGAACTATGTTGGAGATGCCTGAGGCTACTAGGGCTGCCATGTGATGCTTTTCCACTCCAGTGGGATCAGCAGAGCTGGTCTCCAGGCATTTATATCACTCAACACTATAGTACTTGACTGACTGGCAGGGACATTCTCCAGTAGGTTTGCCCCAAAATAGGGCCCATCTTTGAAAGTTTCTAATCTGCCCAGCCTTGAATGAGCCTTTATTATTTATTGCCAAGTCCATTTGCTCTGATAATCGAAGCGAGTGACCTATGGAGCGTAAATGCAGCCTGAATAACAACTAACCCCTCTTAGCTGGGCATTGGCATGGCTGCTGGTGTCAAAATTTATGCTTTTAACAAAGCAGGGTGTAACTAGCCTGGGGCCATGTTGTGCTGAGCTCCATAAAAAGCAGCTGAAAAAATCAGTGTTGTTGATTTCAGCCAACTTCTCCAGATAGTACTGGATTTAATCCAGCCTTCTCAAGTATCCATGATTCCCTCCCAGCTTTGAACCATCTGATGAGCTCGCTCCACTCCATCCTCCAAGTCATTACAATATAGTATTGGAGCCAGAACAGAGCCCTGTGGGATCCCACTGGATTCCTCCTCCCAGCTGGCCCTGAACCACTGATGATTATACTCTCTAGTCACGTAACTCTCTTATAGCAGTAGCCATGTTTCTCCTCAAAGGTAGCTGCATTTCAGTGGTGGGTGACATCTACATTTACAAGGTGAAAATCTGCTCTCACCTGCCCCAGTCCAGTCCCATTGACTGCACTGGAGTTGGCCCTATTTTAAATGAAAGGAAAGTTTGGCCCATGGTCTAAGTCGGGGTGGGCAAATTACAACCAGGGGCCACATCAGACATTTTAATCTGGCCCTCAAGCTCCCACCGGGGAGCAGGATCCGGGGCTTTCACCACTCTGGCACTCCAGCCAGGGAGCAGTGTTGGGGGTTTGCCCCGCTCCACACATGCCGTGGCTCTGCACGGGTCCCAGAAGCAGCGGCATGTCCCCACTCTGACTCCTAGGCGTAGGGACAGCCAGAGGGCTCCGCACACTGCCCCCACCCCAAGTGCGGCCCCCGCAGCTCCCATTAGCTGGGAACCGCAGCCAATGGGAGCTGCAGGGGTGGCACCTGCAGATGGGGCAGCATGCAAAGCCACCTGGCCATACCTCCGGGTAGGAGCCAGAGGGGGGACATGCCGCTGCTTCTGTGGGCTGCTTGAGGTAAGCGCTGCCCAGAGCCTGCACCCCTGACCCCCTCCTGTGCCCCAACCCCCTGCCCCAGCCTTGAACCTTCTCCCACCCTCCAAACCCCTCATTCCCAGCCCCACCCCAGAGCCCGCACACCCAGCTGGAGCCTGCACCCCAACCCCCTGCCCCAGCCAGGAGTCCCCTCCCACACCCTGAACTCCTCATTTCTGGCCCCACCCGAGACCCCACTCCCACACCCAACCCCCAATTTCATAAGCATTCATGGCCTGCCATACAATTTCCATACCCAGATGAGGCCCTCGGGCCAAAAAGTTTGTCCATCCCTGGTCTAAGTGCTTTGTGATCCTTGGAATTGTACAGTGCTATGGAAACATCCTATTTTATTATATAGATCCATCTAATCCCCATTTCTTTAACTTCCCTCTGGGACATCCCTCTCCCTGAAATGCTGCACATCCCCTGAGACAGAAGTGAAGTTGGTTCCAAGTGATTATTTGTGAGGAATCTTCTGTTTCTCACAGTATTTGCCCCTAGGCACTTCTGACAAACTGCCTTACTAGATCACCGTTCTAACAACTGACCAAGGTTTTATCATTAATTTTGTTGCTCACTAATTTCCTGCTTTTTCCTTGTTCCTTCAAAAACAGGAACCAGCCCAAATTCCCCTTACATTTACACTGATTCAGCCCCACTGACTTCCAGAAAACCACCTAACAGAATGTGCCCCTCTCCACACACACTTGCCCTTTTCCTGTGCCCTGGGAAGGCGATCTCATCCCCATGGAGCCATTGGTCCCACCCACCCTTTACCCTGCTTCCAGCATTGTTCTTTGGTCGTTTCCTTGGTTCCAGTACTCCCACTGCTGCTAGCCCTTTAGCTCAGTCAGGCCTTGCTGATGTGCATATGCTCAAGTCAGCAAGAAAGTTTTAACCTGCTTCCTGAGATCCCTCCCTTACCCACTTAGCTATCATTGCATTGAGTATCCTGTTACCAGTGGCAATTTTAGTGAAGCTTGAAGCAAAGTAGCTAATGAGCAATTCTGCCTTCTCTCTGTCCTGCTGCCATCTCCCCTTCCTGGCGGGGGTGGGGAGGGGATATAGTCCTATCTACACACAAAATCACTTCACCCACAACTGGAATGCAGAGCATTCATTTCACCCAACACTGGGGTATTAGGCAGCAGCTGTTTACAAGTGCCCAGCAGTGTTTGGTGACAGTTTACAACAGAAAGTGCAGAAGAATCCTATATCCAGTGGAAACTGCAGGAGGAGTTTAGGAAGCAGAATATAATTATTGGAGTTGAAACTTGACCTGAGCATTTGGATTAATATCCCATCCATTACACACAACCCCCCCCCCCCGCCCCCGCTGCCACCAAAAAAAGTACTCGGGGATCTTTAATGATCACAGGTGGTCAGCACGGCTGTTTAAAATCTCATTTGATAGACAGCCGCACAAAGCTCCTGAGCATTGGGCTGAGGCATGGGCTCAGTACCTACTCCAAAGGTAGCGTGCCCCCAACTGAACCACCCCCACCATTGCCTGCAGCACCCTGAGGTTTCCTGGCACTGGCCTAGCTTGCCCCTACTTCACTTGAAATAGATCAGCCCCGAGGGGGTTATAGCTGCAAGCCACAAGCAGCCACCGCCATTAGAAGCCCCTGTCAGTATCAAATGCCTGTCGTACCGTGCTGTGGGTTGTGTCTGCGCTGCGGAGGTATGGGCAAGGGCCTGAGCAGAAGTTGGCGAAGTAACCCTTGGGCTCATGGACCCATTTCCAACCCAGGTCCTGTCGGAAGTCGATATAGAGAGGACGCACACAGCAGTTCTCCTCCAAGTTCCTGACACAAAACATTGGCACAAAGTGAATTCAAGGACATAGGAAAGATGGGAGCTTCTGCCCCTCCCCCATGTGGCTCAAGGGCTTCATGTCCCATTGAAGGATACAGACTTTTAAGTAGAAGGAGCTATTATCTCCAATGCCTGGTCTGACTGCGTGACTAGGCCCGATGCTACCCTGGAAGAAACATAGTTTTGGGTGACCATGCTGCATGGCTACTACAAACAGAGCTGGGAGTAGCAAGAGAGAGGGAGGTCTGCAAATATGGCAGTGCTCAACTTCTACCACCAGGGGACACCCCCATCAAGGTGTGGGGAAGGGAGAGGGAAAGAACCTGGATACATATGAAAATTCCTTTTAAAAGCAGCAGTGGAACATCAGAAACAAATCATAATGGCCAAGCGTGGGCACACCATGTTCAGCAACCCCCAAAATATCCATCAAAAGACCCAGCCTTGGTTGGATGACATGGCAAGTTCCAGCTCACACTGATAGTTCAAATGTGTCCTGCAGGAGGCAGTTCAAGTCCCCATAGGTCACACTCGCTGGCTAGCAGCTCAGCAACAATAGTGGGGCTGTTTTTCCAATCTGTGTCAGTTTCTCCTAGGACTCCAGACACCACTGAGCTCTTGTCCTGGGATGAAGAAGCAGCATCCTGAGCTGGCCCAGCACAGCTCTGCCTTTAAAAGAGCCCTGGGGAGTGCACTGATTCACAAACTTCTCAGAGGACCCTGCTTATCCCAGCAGTTTCCAATGGGCTGGAAGCTTCCAGGTGTTTCCATGTCACCTGGCAAAAAAACAGCAGCTATCCCAGAACTGGTGATCCTGCTGCTGCTTGACTGAGGGGGAAGGATAACGCGAGGGGTAGGTGGGGTCCTTGCTTACCGGAAGCAGTAATTGGTGTCTAGAGCTCGTTTCTTCCTGTAACCTCCCAGAGCTGGACTTTCAAGCCGATGTGGGGGTAACATCATCAAAATCAGGTGGGGGTTGTGAAGGTCCTTCTGCTTCTTCAGCCGCCCCAAGTCCCCACGCCCATGGTCATCCTCACTGTCAATGCCTGAGGACAGAAAAAGGCACCCTCCTGTAAAGGGTTTGCCTCAAAGCAGAAAGGGGACTGTATGGACCGAGGAAGGTGTGGAGAGAGACCCCAGAAGACCTTTCAGTGACCTGGGCATGACTGTGTAATGCTTTCTCCCACTCCTAATCTAAGGAGAAGGGGACTCAATCTCCCTGTTACATTCACTCCTGGACTTCTTCCCAGACTGCACCCAAACTGGACCCTCACTTGGCCAGCGTGAATTTGGTTGTCACTGGCCTGAAATAGAGGCTTGTGGGCCACTTGTTTTACTATTTGCAAACTGCTGGTCAGGCTGTTAATCAGTCCCCCTCTCTCTTGGCTTCAGTCCCAGGACAAGCAGAAAGATGAATGGTTTAACG